>NC_090448.1:897911723-898538285 GCF_031143425.1 Pleurodeles waltl | reverse complement strand
ACCTTCACTCAACCTGTTGAAAGTGGGAGGTTCCTGTACCTTGTAAAGTTTGCATTCATTTTCAGAATTTTATGTCATAGTATGTTGAAAATTTTTCCTAATACACATTGCAAGGGGCCTGATGCACATTCTGTGCTTTATGGGTTATTTCTGGTGTTGTTCCCCCACTTCCTTTACCTCTCCACACACATCTCCTTATTTGTAACTTATTTTGCGATCTTGAGATGTGGAAGGGACTAAATTATTCCCACCTGAATGAAACAATTTGTATTAATTCTATATTAATCTTTCAGATGGGAATTTCTGATTAATCATGTGTACCTACATAGAAGTTTAATAATTTGCAGCTATTTGCTCTGGTCTTTTTATATTTTAAGATTGCCGCCATAGTTTGTCTGTTGCTCGATTATGACTGCAAACAACAAACCATGTTTGTCTTTAGCACAAACTGTTTAAAATGCACACTTGATTGTATTGTATTCATGTGATCAAACCTGTTCGACGGGTGAAACGCGTGATGAACAGCGTGCAGTAAAGTGTGTCTTTTTCACCGCATTTCCTGAGTGAGGGTTCTCATTCTTTGCCTTATATTTTGGATTTATGAGCAGCTGCTTCACTGCTGTCAAAGCTCCACCACTCGAGGATCCTGAACTCCGGCAGGAGCTTTGTGTTGTGGACATATATATATATATATATATATATAATACATATATATTTCAAGAAATATGGCCTTATAGGTTGACAGAATATACATAAATATATATATATAGACTTTGTCACTATCTAGCTCGGCGTGGATAGCACTGTGCTGATCCAATGCTTAAAAACTTTGCTAGATAAACAGACATTTGAGGTGAGCAAATCTAGAGTGTCGCTGGTGTTGCAGGGTGCTCCTTGCTAGAGCTGCTCTCCACCTAAACTTGGGAACTACCCAGAGTTCTCTATTCTTTTTTGCATAATTTATGCGGCACTCTAACCCTGAAAGGGATTTGTTTTGACTTATACTGGGTGCTCCCTTGTGTCTGGACAAAGCTAAACCTCTCTGATGAGCTCTAATGAGAGCGAAACACGTGTCAGGGGTTGCTTTTACTCATTCCAGGTTGGCTTGGATGGTATTTTACCAGTCCAAAGCTGTAATACCGTGCCTGGAGTGGTAAATGGCTTTTGTCATTTTACAGCTCGGCAAGGTTGACACTGTGTCAAACCTATGCTTAAAGACTTTGCTGTACAAATGGCAAAAGACTTTGTCACTATCTAGCTCGGCGTGGATAGCACTGTGCTGATCCAATGCTTAAAAACTTTGCTAGATAAACAGACATTTGAGGTGAGCAAATCTAGAGTGTCGCTGGTGTTGCAGGGTGCTCCTTGCTAGAGCTGCTCTCCACCTAAACTTGGGAACTACCCAGAGTTCTCTATTCTTTTTTGCATAATTTATGCGGCACTCTAACCCTGAAAGGGATTTGTTTTGATATATATATACATATATATATATATGTATATATCTGTGTGTATTTATGTGCTTGAATGCTTGCGGCTTTGAGGTATGTTGGGAGCACAATATGTGCAGTAAAAAACATATTGGGGGTCATTCACGCCTGGAGGGAACCGCCATATGGCCGCTACGCGGTCGAAAGACCGCAGAGGCCATTCTGGCTTTCCCGCTGGGCTGGCGGGCGACCGCCAGAAAGCCGCCCGCCAGTCCAGCGGGAAACCCCTTCCCACGAGGAAGCCGGCTCCGAATGGAGCCGGCGGAGTGGGAAGGTGCGACGGGTGCAGTTGCACCCGTCGCGAATTTCAGTGTCTGCTGAGCAGACACTGAAATTCTTTGTGGGGCCCTCTTACGGGGGCCCCTGCAGTGCCCATGCCATTGGCATGGGCACTGCAGGGGCCCCCAGGGGCCCCACGACACCCCATACCGCCATCCTGTTCCTGGCGGGCGAACCGCCAGGAACAGGATGGCGGTATGGGGTGTCGGAATCCCCATGGCGGCGCAGCAAGCTGCACCGCCATGGAGGATTCCTGAGGGCATCGGAAAACCGGCGGGAGACCGCCGGTTTTCCTGGTCTGACCGCGGCCAAACCGCCGCGGTCAGAATGCCCTGCGGGGCACCGCCAGCCTGTTGGCGGTGCTCCCGCATCCCCGGCCCCGGCGGTCCTTGACCGCCGGGGTCGGAATGACCCCCATTATCCCCTTCGCTGCCAGGCCTTTTCCCCCTCCTGTGCCGAGTCTTTTTTTGGCTATTTGGGGCAGTTCACGCTTAGGCCCTCATAACTTTTTGTTCACATAAGCTACCCACGCCAAATTTGCGTCCTTTTTTTCCAACATCCTAGGGATACTAGAGGTACCCAGACTTTGTAGATTTCCCAGAAGGAGGCCAAGAAATTAGCCAAAATACAGTGAAAATTTCATTTTTTTCAACAAAATGGGAAAAAGGGGCTGCAGAAGAAGGCTTCTGTTTTTTTCCCCTGAAAATGGCATCAACAAAGGGTTTTCGGTGCTAAAATCACCAGCTTCCCAGCTTTCAGGAACAGGCAGACTTGAATCAGAAAACCCAATTTTTCAACACAATTTTTGCATTTTCCTGGGACATACCCCATTTTTACGTTTTTTTGTGCTTTCAGCCTCCATCCAGTCAGTGGCAGAAATGGGTGTGAAACCAATGCTGGATCCCAGAAACTGAAACATTTCTGAAAAGTAGACAAAATTCCAAACAGAGGTGTTTTTTGCAAAGTGCCTACCTGTGGATTTTGGCCCCTAGCTCAGCCGGCCCCAGGGGGGCAGAAATGGCCTAAAATAAATTTCCTCCCCAGGGAGCGACCCTTGCCTACGGGGTCGCCCCTGCGCGACATTGGCGCAAAAAAAAAGATCCCCGGTGCCTAGTTGTTTCTGCCCCCCTTGGGGGCAGATTTACCTAAAATTGGCCGATTTGCCCCCAAGGGGGGCAGAGATGGTCTAAATACAATTTGCCCCCCAGGGGAGCGACCCTTGCCTAATGGGTCGTCCCCATCGCAAAACAAACAAAAAACAAAAACACAAAAAAAAAATAGCCCTGGCGCCTAGAGGTTTCTGCTCCCCCTGGGGGCAGATCGGCCTAATAACAATAGGCCGATCTACCCCCAGGTAGGGCAGAAATGGCCTAAAATAAATTCCCCCCCACCCCCCGGGGAGCAACCCTTGCCTACGGGGTCGCTCCCCTTTCGTGACGGCGCAAAAAAAAAGATCCCTGGTGCCTAGTGGTTTCTGCCCCCCTTCAGGGCAGATTGACCTAAAATCGGCCGATCTGCCCCAAAGTGGGCAGAAATGGGCTAAATACAATTTGCCCATCCAGGGGAGCGACCCTTGCCTAAGGGGTCGCTCCCCATCTCTAAAAAAACAAACAACAACAAAAAACTCCATTTCTTTTTTTAGCCCTGGCGCCTAGAGGTTTCTGCCCCCCGGGGGCAGATCGGACTAATAACAATAGGCCGATCTGCCACCGGGGGGGCAGAAATGGCCTAAAATAAATTTGTCCCTCCACCCCCACCCTGGGGAGAGACCCTTGCATACGGGGTCGCTCCCCATCTCTAAAAAAACAAAAAAAAACAAAAAACCACACAAAAAAAAATTGCCCTGGTGCCTAGAGGTTTCTGCCCCCGGGGGGCAGAAATGGCCTAAAATAAAATTGCCCCCCCACCCTCCCCCCGGGGAGCGACCCTTGCCTAAGGGGTCGCTCCCCTTGCGTGACGGCGCCAAAAAAAAGATCCCTGGTGCCTAGTGGTTTCTGCCCCCCATGGGGGCAGATTGACATAAAATTGGCCAATCTGCTCCAAAAGCGGGCAGAAATGGCTTAAATACAATTTGCCCCTCCAGGGGAGCGACTCTTGCCTAAGGGGTCGCTCCCCATCTCTAAAAAAACAAACAAACAAAAAAAGAAACACAACAAAAGAAATGAGCCCTGGCGCCTAGAGGTTTCTGCCCCCCCTGGGGGCAGATCGGCCTAATAATTATAGGCCGATCTGCCCCCGGGGGGGCAGAAATGGCCTAAAATAAATTTGCCTCCCCACCCCCCCAGGGAGCGACGCTTGCCTACGGGGTCGCTCCCCTTGCGTGACGGCGCAAAAACAAAAATCCCTGGTGCCTAGTGGTTTCTGCCCCCCTTGGGGGCAGATTGACCTAAAATCGGCCGATCTGCCCCCAAAGCGGGCAGAAATGGCCTAAATACAATTTGCCCCTCCAGGGGAGCGACCCTTGCCTAAGGGGTCGCTCCCCATCTCTAAAAAACAAACAAACAAAAAAAGAAACACAACAAAATAAATTAGCCCTGGCGCCTAGAGGTTTCTGCTGCCCCGGGGGCAGATCGGCCTAATAATTATAGGCCGATCTGCCCCCAAAGCGGGCAGAAATGGGCTAAATACAATTTGTCCCTCCAGGGGAGCGACCCTTGCCTAAGGGGTCACTCCGCATCTGTAAAACAACAACAAAAATCCTCGGTGCCTAGTGGTTTCTGCCCCCCTTGGGGGCAGATTGGCCTCATAAAAATAGGCGAATCTGCCCCAAGGGGGGCAGAAATGGCCTAAATATAATTTGCCCCCTATGGGAGTGACCCTTGCCTAAGGGGTCGCTCCCCACCTGTAAGAGAAAAAAGAAAACAAAAACAAAACAAAAAAATAATAAATATCCCTGGTGCCTAGAGGTATCAGCCCCCCCTGGGGGTAGATCGGCCTAATAATAGGCTGATCTGCCCCCGGGGGGGCAGAAAAGGCCTTAAAAATAAATACCCCGCCTCGGAGCGACCCTTGCCCAAGGGGTCGCTCCCTTATGTCAATTTCATTTTTAAAAATAAATCCCTGGTGTCTAGTGGGCGTTTCAAAAACGCAGAGAGAGACTTCAAAGGGAAGGAAATAACTTTCCTTCCCTTTGAAGCCTCTCTCGGCCTCCCCCACGTGATCGGAAGAGAAACGCTTTGCATTTCTCTTCCGATCGCGATGGAAGCAGGCCCTGTGACAAATCAACGGGCGATCGCGCTGACATCAAACGGGGGTGGGGGGGTCGGGGGTGGAAGGGGAAGGGCTTCCCCTTCCATCCCTGCCTTGGGAGGGTGGAGGGGAACCCCACAGAGGGAGCGCTAGCGCTCCCTCTGGGCTCTGTGCCCAGGAAGTAATGGTTACGTCCTGGGCACAGCAGCACTGTGCCTCAGGACGTAACCATTACGTCCTGGGCACAGAAGGGGTTATAGAACACATGCTAGCAATAGAACACGGTGATCAGAAGTACCCAGTACCCAGGAGAGAAGCACTTTGAGAAATATCACTTCAAAGATCGTACAAAAGTATGCTATTATGGTGTAGAACAGATCAAAATTAACCCTAAGGGTGGAAATTGGGTTGCTCAACTGCGTAACAGAGAATCAGAATACATTATAGATCTTCAAACACTGATGCCAAGTGTCCTTAATTTAGATGAAGGACTAAGTGAGCATCTGTATCATTAACATAGGAAGGCTAAATGTATCAGTTGTGTTTAATTTCTTTGGCAATGCTGGTATTGTTATGTCTACCTTAGAGAAAGGAAAGAAAGGCAATTGTTTGTCTTGTCTATATTTTATGGGTAATATTTGTTGCCTCTATTTATGTTTCCTTCTAATCACTGTGTCTGTTTAGGTTTTCACTTACAGGAAGGTGCACTCGATAAGTGGGTAGATCCAAGGAATAAGAACTATATCAGCCCTAATATCATGATGAACTTTGTCTTTCAGGGACTATTCAAATAATGCAGGAAGGTTTGAATTCTATTAGATAAACACAGCATTACGAAACAGCTTGTAGGGGCCTATATTAATTGGATATGATTGAATCCAAGTTGCACATGGAAACAGCATTTTACAATATTACACTCGACAAAATTGAACAGTTGTATTGTACAGAAATCATATGAATATAATGAATTGCACTCTTTGTATGTCACAAAAGGAAGTGCCGCTGCTTAAGAAGATTTTTTCTATTTTTTATTTTGTCAAGTTCATTTGTATTTTGATTTCATTTTTTAATTCTTCTTTGAAAAAATACAGTGTATATAGGCCTCTATGATACATAGTGATTAGTAGCATAATGAGACTCAACACACTATTAGCCCTGTATGATGGCATATGGCTATATACACCAAGATGGCACCTGTAGTGAGCTTTAAGATGTCTAGTTCTATTTAGTTTTAGTCCGTTTCACTGTTTATGCACAAATTGTGGTGTATTTGTATGCACTTTTCACAGCAGGGTGATTTTGTGAGCAAGGCTGTCGGTTCGACCGAAACGCATCATGAAGGAGAATAAAATCTTTTCCTGATAATCTGATCTGCGCCTGAGTGAGCGCGGTGAATTTTGGACTGTTAATATATAGTCACTTGAAAAAACCAAAGGTTACAGGGATGTTATTGTTAGGCTCACATTTGAAACATACCAAACCATAGAAATTCACCTGTTATAGTTAGAGTTATCTCAAGTAATTGTAACTCATGCCCTCAGGTAACTATAACTCGTGCCCCCACCATGCACAGTTATCTGATCAATAATTTTACTGCAGATGTTACAGTGACGTTATCAATGATGTTATCAAAGATGTCATGAGTGCTGTAATTTGTGGGGTTATCAGCAATACACATTTCCCCGCATGACTGTGATCGAATATGGTCATGCATCCGGTGTGTGTGTTTTTACAAAGTTCCATTGTTCATGAATTTTGAAATTACAATACATCCATCATGGACCATGTAATTGTTGAAAGTCTGTAATGGTATGGTTTGCACACAGTAGAAAATGACAGGGTGTATATAGTGGTTTTTGAAACTGGATAGAATACATGGTGAGTGTAGGAAGATACATAATCACACATGAAATGTGATTGATTATGTATCATTTGTATTGCAGATGACTGATCATTGTTCCCCAAAATTGTTCCTGTTTACTGCCTGTGGACCACTGGTAGGCAGGGATAACCCTGGGTATATGTTTTAAATTATTTGTATTCTCCATGCTGTGGTCTCACAATAAAGGGATTTAATTGAACAAGAAACAACTCAGTTATATTCTAGGGAACACCACACCCAGTCTTCCCATTTGCTTTCAACCTGTAGTGGAAGAGAAAGCTGTTTTAGCCGCTGATGAATATTCTGATATTTTCAGTAAGTTTTGTTTATTATTTTGGATTTTTGGTTTATAAAATGGCATCTAGTACCTCTCAGCTCTCAGAGGAACACCCAGATAAAGAATCTTCTTCAGATGAAGAACCTTTCCAGAAGAAGAAATCAATTGTTTGGACATTTTTTGTAATCCCTTCAGAAGAGAAGACGACAGTGACCAAACTAGAGAAATGTACAATATGTGAGAAGATATTTTTAAGGGTATCAAGCAAGGAGTACTCATGCCCAACAACAAGCATGCTTTACCATCTGAAGGTGTATCACAGCAGGTAGTATGTAAGAGCTGTGAGGCATGAAAGCGCAGGAGAAACATCACCTTCAAGTGGACCAAGCTCATCTGTAGGAGACGTTGTGCCACCAGAGATAGATACTGAGCTGGCCGACATTGCTCCAGAATTTTATAGAGTGGGGACCTTCTGCCTTGATGGCAAAAAAGTACTAACTGAAGGCAAACAGTCAGTCACTCTGATGAAGAATGCTGCAAAAAAACACAAGTGCTAAGTTTTTTTCATTTTGACTTCAAGTTTGTGTAACTTTAAGGACCTTGTTATGGGCTAGTTGCCATTGTAATAAAACAAACACCAAAAAAATCAAAAACGTTTCTGGAAATCACAAAAAAATGTACACAAGTTCTGGAAAAAAATAAAAAATAACGGTTCTCTTTTAAAACCACCATTCTTGGTTTAAAAAAAGATTATAGATAAGTGTGTATGTGTAATGGTGTAAGTGTATGCATGGATGATTAACTAACTGCATGAATGTATATATATATATATATATATATATATATATATATATATATATGGGTGAGTGAGTCCATGAATGGTGTAATGGTGTATGGCTGATTTACTGGCTATATGAGTGTATGTATAAGTGTGTAAGTGAGTACAAGAGTACATGTATGGGTGAATGAGTGGATGGATGAATAGTTATATAGGTGAGTAAATACATGACTGTACGTATGGGTGAGTGAGTGGGTGGGTGAATGACTGTATGGATAAATGAGTAAGTACATTAGTGCATGTATGGGTGAGTAAGTGAGTGTGTGAGTGGTGCATTGGTGACTGAAAGAGTGTATGAGTGCGTATGTGGGTGAGAGATTAAGTGCATGATTGCATGTATGGGTGACTGAGTGCATGAGTATGTCTATAAATGAGTAACTGAGTGTGACGATGGTGCATGAGTGAGTCACTGCATGACTGCATGCATGGGTGAATGAGTGAGTGCACAACTGCATGAATGGGTGAATGACTGAGTGCAAGGCTGCATGTATATGTGAGTGAGTGAGTACAACAGTGTGTGTACCAGTGAGTGAGTCGATGAGTGCTATGTTGGAGAGTGAGTGAGTGCATAACTGGTGTATGGATGACTGACTGAGTTTATGAGTGGTACATGGGTGATTTAATGATTGTATGAGTGCACGTGTGGGTGAGTGAGTTCATGACTGCATGTATGCATGAGTGAGTGCATGAATGGATGAGTGCGTGAGTGTATGAGTGTGTGTGTGTATAGGTAACTGACTGAGTGCATAAATGAATGTATGGGTGAGAGAGTGAGTGCATGAGGACATGCCAGGGTGTGGCAGTGTATGAGTGCCTGTATGGGTGACTAACAGTGCTTGAATGCGTGTATTGATGAGTGAGTGGGTGCATGAATGGTTCTAATGAGTGAGTGGGCACATTACAGTTGCATGAGTGAGTGAGCACATGTATGGGTGAGTGAGTGTATGGGTGCATGTATGGGTGAGTGACTGAGTGCATGTATAGGTGAGTGAGTGCAACAGTGTGTGTATCTGTGAGTAAGTGTATGAGTGGTGTGTGGGTGAGGGAGTGAGTGCACAACTAGTGTGTGGTGAGTGACAGCCTATGAGTGGTGCATGGGTGATTTACTGATTGTATGACTGCATGTATGGATGAGTGAGAGAGTGCATGACTGCACATTTAGGTGAGTGAGTGCATGAATGCATGTATGAGTGAGTGAGTGCATTTATGGGTGATTGACTGTGTGCATAAGTGCATGCATGGGTGAGTGAGTGTGCATGAGTCAATGTATAATTTACTGAGTCAATGTGAATTTATAAGTGCATGTATAAGTGACTGAGTCCATGAGTGCATGTATGAATCAGTGAGTGGGTGCATGAATGGCTCTATTGAGTGAGTGAATGGGTATATTACTGCTTTGTGGGTGAGTTAGTGAGTGAGTGCATGATTGTTCATACACGTGAGTATGTGCACAAGTGCATATATGGGTGATTGATGAAAGAACAAGTGCATCTTATCAGTGAGTGACTGAGTGCATGTATAGGTGAGTAAGTGCAAAAGTGTTTGTATCTCTGAGTGGTGGTATGAGGGGTGTGTAGGTGAGTGAGTGAGTGCATAACTGGCATATGGGTGAGTGACTGAGCATATGAGTGGTGCATGGGTGATTTACTGATTGTATGAGTTCATGTATGGGTGAGTGAGTGAGTGCATGACTCCACATATGTGTGCATGAATGGTTCTAATGAGTGAGTGGGTACATTACAGTTGTATAAGTGAGTGAGTGCATGTATGGGTGAGTGAGTGCATGAGTACATGTATGGGTGAAAGACTGAGTGCATTTATAAGAGAGTGAGTGCAACAGTGTGTGTTTCTGTGAGTGAGTGTATGAATGGTGTGTCTAGTGAGTGACTAAGCGTATAAGTGGTGCATAGGTGATTTACTTTTTGTATGACTGCATGTATGGATGAGTGTGAGAGTGCATGACTGCACATTTGGGTGAGTGAGTGCATGAATACATGTACGGGTGAGCGAGTGTATTAGTGCATGTATGGGTGATTGACTGCGTGCATAAGTGAATGTATGGGTGAGTGAGCATGCATGAGTGAATGTATAGGTGAGTTGATTTATGGGTGCATGTAGAGGTGACTGAGTCCATGAGTGCATATATGGATCAGTGAGTGGGTGCATGAATGGCTCTTCTGAGTGAGTGAGTGAGTGAGTGGGTATATTACTGCTTTATGGGTGATTTAGTGAGTGAGTGCATGATTGTTCGTATGCGTGAATGAGTATGTGCATGAGTGCATACATGGGTGATTGAGTGAGAGAACAAGTGCGCTTATCAGTGAGTGATTGAGTGCAGGTATAGGGGAGTAAGTGCAACAGTGTGGTATCTGTGAGTGAGGATATGAGTGGTGTGTCGTTGAGTGAGTGCATAACTAGCATATGGGTGAGTGACTGAGCATATGAGTGGTGCATGGGTGATTTGCTGATTTGCTATTTAGGTTAGCTGCCTATTGGCTTTGACGTGGGGTTAGACATTGCAGTTGAGACGTTGCAGATGAGATGTGTTTTTCCAAGCTTTGTTTTTCCACAAGATGGACCAAGCTGTTTTCTTCACACCAGATCTTAGCTGATAAGAGCACGTAGATTTTGTGTTTACCTCGCAATCCAGTCTGAGAGCAAGGGAGCTCAGGAGAATTGGCCACTCTCCAAGTTTCTTCGGTTCTCACACTGAGTTTGCTTTTAAGGATGACTCTGGAATACGGTGGGGTAGATTGAATCTGCTTTGACTTCAGACAGGAGCTAGACGTCAGTTGCCTGTCTCCCGCTTGGGTAGAAAATCTCTTTCTCGCAGTTGACCGGAGTCATCAACTTGCAGACCCCAGAAAGATGAAGCTGAATATAGGCCCTACCGCCTTGCCCATACGGTGATGAATTTTGACTTTTATGCTTTGCTTTGAAGTTATGCTATAATATAATCACATCTATTTGCTGTGTACATTGCAACTGAGAAGTACTTTGATATATTTTGATTTCATTGCTGCAACTACTTTTGAACGTGTGCTTCCAATCTACTAATTTTGTCTCTCAGGAACCTGGTGGTGGGGAATTAATAACAATAAATGTCAGAAGTGCATTCCAGAGAGGTTCTGTAACCTCGGTTATGAGATAAAAGGGAAAGCAGAACAGTGAATGACTGAAAGCATAAGTGCATGTATAGGTGAGTGAGTGTAACAGTGTGTGTATCTGTGAGTGAGTGTATGAGTGGTGTATGGGTGAGTAAGTGAGTGCATGACTGGTGTATGGGTGAGAGGCTCAGAGTATGAGTGGTGCATGGGTTATTTACTGATTGTATGAGTGCATGTATAGGTGAATGAGTGCGTGCATGCATGAGTGTGTGTGTATGAGTGAACGAATGAATGAACAAGTGCATGTATAGGGGAGTGAGTGAGTGCAACAGTGTGTATCTATGACTGAGTGTATGAGTGGTGTGTGCGTGAATGAATTAGTATATAACTGGTCTATGGGTGAGTGACTGAGTATATGAGTCATGTATGGGTGACTGAATTAATGTATGACTGGGATGTGAGTGGTTGAGTGAGTGGATAAGTGCATTTATGGGTGAAAACGTGAGCATACAAATGGGGCATGGGAGTCTGACTATGTGTATGGCTCCATGTATGAATGATTGATTGAGTGCCTGAGTGATGCATGGAATATTCATTGAGTGCATTACTATATGTATAGGTTAGTGAGTCAGAGCTTGAGTACCTAAAACTTTCTAGTATTACACAGAACATTTAAATAAAATATAGACAGAGGGGACTAATGGAAACCTATGGCAAGAGCAGTTTATATTTAAAAACACTCTCCATGTCTAACCAATATGTCTATGGTTGAATAACTCTTTTCATAAAACGTCATTCAATTGCAGCCACTATTGAAAAAGAAAAAGAAGATCAAAATAAATTACTATTTAATTTTCAAAGGTTGACAAATATAATAGTCATATCTTATACTGTAAGAATATATTACACTTTAGTAAATATATCATTTTGATTGTTTTACTGTCCTCAGCTCTTATACTTCTTCACTGTAAACAGTGGTATGTGTATAGCATCACCTTCAAACAGGGAGGAAAAAGCAATCAATGGATTGTAAAAAAACAAAAAAAAACAAAGGTGTACTGTGCATCCGTACAATGAAGTCTTACACTGCATTGCATTCACTACAATTCAGTGATTAGTGGCTTATTTCAGAGGTACTATAGTAACCTAAACATATATATTTGTAAAATAAAATCTTACATATTATATGTAGTACAATATCAGAAATAAATATGAAGTAGTCTTCAATTTTAGAGATGTTTAGAAAACATCATCCCTGGTAGACCAAATGATGTGTAAACTGCTGAAAATCCATCTTCAAAAAAGTCTACACAGCACTGATTTTCTTCAATTATGACATAGAGGTTTGGTCGGAGAAACAAAAGGGGCAAATTTGTGAGTGTTGAAAGCATTTATTTGCTGTAAATGAAGGCTGATGTAATTGAAGTATGACCATCCAGTTTCAGACTTTAATTAGAGAGTGGTATAGTCAGTGCTTATATTAACTATTTTCTGGAACATTAAAAATACTCTTGATTCTTGAAGATCTTTTTTAAAAACATTACCCTTAATAGGCCAAATAATGTCTAAAAAAGAGATGAACCACATACAGGAAATACTGTACAACACTTTTTAAAACAGAATTCTTCCTTAGAACTTCAGTTGAAGAAAGAGAAGATATGAGTTTGGTAGTTCAAATGGAAGTTTTGGTTTGCATTTTAAGTTGATGTCTTTGCAGTCTGTCCATCCAGTTTTGCTCTTTAAATATACAGTGTAATGTCCTGAGGTTGTATTAAGTCCTTCATGAAAGATGATAGTCAAAGTACTAAAAGTTCTTCCTGAGAATGACATTTGTCCAGCTTTGAAGTTCATATTTTGAGTGTCCAATTTGGAACCATCTGATCGGCAACATTGTAGCATTACTACAAGGTATTTTCCCATTCTTTGTAGAAACAATCTAGAGAGAATGTCATATCTGCAGTTTGGCCACATCATGTTTTAATGAGCATTTCTGTACAATTTCTCAAAAGCCACAGTTTTACAATCTGGTAATGTTAAATAAGAGAATTGTTCAGAAATGATTTAAGAGCTTGATGTAAAAGAGCACTCTTCACAATCATGGCTCCATTTGTAACTGAGTCCAAATAGATCATCAATATTTACTTCTTCTTCTTAGACTCCAAGCATGACCATGATAAATTCCTCTGCATCTTGCTGAGCATTGAGAGTAAATATTATTGATGCCGTACATATATCTAAAAGGTCTTGGATCCCTGAAGCAGAATGTATCACAGTTCTGTCACTTATTAAATGTTGCAGCTAATAAAATAGTGCAGAACACATTCTCTTATCTAATTTTTGTTCAATTTGGTTTACTGTATGGGGTAAATCGAACAGGAAATGGAGAACTACATTTGAATAGCAGTTAACACCTGAACTGTTTTCCAATTAGTAACCTACAATTTCACCATCTTTTTCCATTTTTCTCTCCTTAGCACTTTATGTGTTGTCCTTTTGTCCTTTCTTTTTTTGAGAATCTGTAGTGTGTTTTGTGGTTTTCTGCTTTGGACAGAGTATCCATTTTTCATAAACAGGGTATTGGCCTAAAGGAGGTGCATAAAGACTTCTTAACCGATTATACTCCTGTACACTGTTTACATGAGCACTAACTTTGCTCTCATCAAAGTCAAATAAAAACAAGCCAGACAAAGTTCTAATCCATGACAATGCTACATATGACATTACTTCTTTGAAAACAGAGCTTCCAATGTTAACTAAAGCTGCATCTACACTTCAGCCTTGCAATTTAGGGATGGTTATTGCATATGCTAAAGAGGCAGGGAACTGTTGTCATCAGATGTATAAGTCTTTTACAAGCAAAAAGTATACAACACACCGGACAATATTCTTAACTTCATCTAACTGATCAAATTGTATAGACAAATACTCTATCTCATTTCTGTTTGGAGAGTTTATAAAATAAAAACTTTACCATTTGCATTATTTACAAAGCCTTCCTCAACATTTAAATGGCGTCGTAAAATAATTTGACATTTTTTACAGACACAAAAAGCTTTTCCAATCCTGCTGTTTTTGATACTGATTTTTTCAAGAATCCAATTATGCTTATAGTTTGTCTGTCAGTAATATTGTGACTCCTTGATGTTCCATTTTATCAATTCCTGTAACTTCCAACATTTCTTCTTTCTCCAGTTGTAGTAATTTTTCATTAGAGTTTGAGCACTCATGAAGTGTTGGTAATAAATAAACTATAGATTTCTCTTCTTTGATGAAATCTAACAATATTTCTGGTGAAGTTATGGCATTTAGGAATAGACTTCTTCTTTCAACATCTGTAAGTATGCTGGAAAGACAGAGACTTTTGCAGCATTGAATGGATCGTCATAACAGTCACAGTATCCAAGTAGATTTGATTCAGTTTACCATGGATTGAACAGCTGCAAAGGTGCTAAGTAGAAAAACTCTTTTCTGTCTAGAGTTTGGCAACTAAGGGCCAGATGTAGGAACGCAAAAAATAGCGAGTCGGGAATAGCGACTCCATGCGAATCGCTATTTCTGACTCGCAAAATGATATGCCAGGAAAAATCGATATTCCAAATAGCGATTTGGTGCGGAGTCGCCCCGCAATTTGCGACCTCGCAATTTGGGAGGTTGCAAATTGCATGAAGGGTGTGGTCCGGTGTCGCAAATTGTGACTGACTCGAAAACTGCACGCAGGTGAATATTAAACTTTGAAAAGCCCACTTCCTGGTTCTGAGTGATGACATCAGAACCAGGAAGTAACCCCATGGAACAGGGAGGAGCCCACTCAGCCCAAACTGCAGAGCCACACCCAGCTGAGAGGAGCTGCAGCAACAATGGCTACACAGGAGAAGGAGACACCCAGTGGAGGCAGGAAACGCATACTTAAGTTTCTGAGAAGGAGTTGGAGGTGCTCACAGAGGAGTGCTGCCTGCACCATGAGGAATTATTTGGTAAGGCAGCAATGAGTGACCCTGACAGCCACAAAAAGAAGATCTGGCAGGACACCGTGATCAAAATTAATGCCATTGGTGTCAACCACCGCACCCTGGATGAGGTCCGCAAAAGGTAGTATGACCTTCGCTCCGGGACCAAGGAGAGGGTGGCGGAGCGCATGAGAGAGATGCATGGCACTGGAGGAGGGCCATCTACTGTACCACCCCCTACATCCATCGAAACCATGGTGGGGACAACTCTGGAACTGGAGGCTGTACGGGGCATTGGAGACCTAGACAGTTCAGCACTAGGAACATCAAAAAGTAAGTACCAAAATTAATGTATTTACACCAGCCTATGCACCATGCACACAATCACAGTACACATCAGCAGGAACCTCCAGATTAGCTCCATTCACAGTTTTGCAACCTATAGAACAGTGCATTATGGGAAATGTAGTACAGTAGTCCAAATATAGGGCCATTTTTATTCTGAGGCATCAAACATAAGTGCGATACTGACAGTGTATCCCCTATGTCCCACAGGTCTCCCACAAGGCCCCCCCATCAGCGCCACTGTGCAGGTAGAGGATCATGGCACTGACACACAGGAGGAGGCTGACACAGACACCGCAGGGGAGTGCAGGACAACACCACCCGTCCAATCGGCACAGGAGAACATGGATGACCCTGCTCTGGGATTTGAGGCAGCCATTGGGACACCGGGGCCAATGCCTAGGGAGAGCCAACCACTGAGATCATCTAGCACAGTGCGTAGACGATGCACAATGCAGTCTGTGTGTAGGGAGGATGTTGCCGATGAGGATTTGTTGGGACTTGAGGCATCCTTATTGCAGAGTCACCGGCTGCAAAACAGACAAATGCAGTTAATGAACCGTAACCTTTCAAGACTGCAGAACACAATCATGAATGGGCTGGCAAATGTGGACAACCAGTTCACTACAATGAATGCTCACTTGGGTAACCTGACTACCTCCATAGACAACTTGGTCAGGGAACTGGTGGCTGGAAGGGCACAAACACGGCGCAGAGAGCGCAACTCTGCTGCCCGTTTAGACAGTCTAGGTGTATCTATAGGGCGCCTGGCTACCAATACAACCTGCCTGTCAAGGCGCACTGTCAGCCTGCAAGTGGACCTAGGGCATTTTGCAGAGATGTGGCTCGAGGACTTGGCCGCATCAGCCATGTGGTGGACCTGCTGGAGACCAGACAGGCAGCAAGGGGCATTGGGGATACCCCGCAGGACAGTGAGGAGGTCTCCAGTGTGAGTAGTGTGTCTTCCACTGATGCACGTGTGTTGTGGAGTAGCAGTGCACGGCAGGGCTCAGGGGACCAACCTGGAGTGAGCCATGTGGCCGCAGTCGAAGGAGGCTGTGAGCTACTGACATGTGGTGTTACAGAGGCACATGCATGTAATGTGTCAGACTACATTTTTGTTTTGCATCCTGTCGTATAGTTGACAATTGTTTCCACATTATAGTCCTGCAATAAAAGCGTTAATTTGTTGAACTACACAACTGGGCAATGTGGGTCTTACATTAGGGAGTGTGGTCACGGTTACTATGTAGCTGCCAAAGTAGTGGGTTGCTATGTGGTTCCATCTCTGTCTGCCCTCCATTGCGATGCTTCTATCCCCAGGCAGTTGGTGTGGTAGCTCTTGCTTCTCATCCTACGAATCTGTGTCGTCAGGGGTGAGATAAAGCGCACGTCTGGTGGCAATGTTTTGTAGGATAGCACAGGTGGCAACTATCTTGCATGGTGTTTCTGGGGCATACTGAAGTGCACCTCCAATTTTGGGCAGGCATCGGAATTGTGACTTCAACAAGCCGAACGTCCTCTGTATGACAGCACTGGTCCGCCGATGTGCAATGTTGTATCGCCTCTCATTCTGATTGCCAGGTGTTAGGTATGGGGTGAGTATCCATGGTCTCAGGTCATATGCACTTTCACCTGTTTGACAAAAGAGGCAAACTTAGCAGGGCATCACAGGGTTACGCAGTAACATGTATGTAAGGCTTCAGAGTGTACTCGTCAGTACCTAATAAATATCCTTCTCCAATCTCCCCATGTTCTAGGCGTTGGTGTATCCCACTGAGCCTGAATATGTATGCATCATGTGTACTCCCTGGATATTTAGCCACAATGTCAGTAATGACATTACGGGCGTCACATACCACCTGGATGTTTAGTGAGTGGGTACATTTTCTATTGGGGAACACATATTCCAGATTTGCTGGTGGGCAAATTGGTATATGTATCCCGTCCACACACTCTATCACATGGGGGAAGTTGGCAATTCTGTAGAAGTCCAAATTGGTGCTGTTCATTTCTGCCTCATTTATGGGAAGGTATATATATCTGGACATGTGTGCAAGTATGGCATCTAGGAAACATCTGAAGAATCTTGAGAGTGCACTTTGGGATACCCCACCTGCCACAGCAATCACCCCCTGATAGCTACCCGAGGTCAAGAGATGCAGTGAGCATAGCACTTGCACATGTTTGGGGATGGCACTGCCGCGCGTTGTCTGGCGTTCTAGCTGAGGTTTCAGCAGTGCAGTTATCTCTAAGATAACAGCGCTGCTCAGTCTGTATTTATCATAAATCTCATCCTCAGTTTGCTGAAAAAGTGTCTGCCTGGTTCGGTATATCCTCTCCTGTGTCTGCCTCCTCCTCCTCTGCTGGTCAGCCTGGACTCGCCTCCTACATGCAATCACGTATAGTGCAGCCATTTTGAGTAACTCAGATGCCTTCTGGGTCTCCTTTTATATTTTGGGTGTGGTTACCACCTGCTCTGAATCAGTAGTAATCTGGGTGTGCAAAACAAGCTTTTTGCGACTAGACGCAATTTGCGACTGGCTTTTGCATACGGTTTGCGACTCGCAATTTGCGACTTCCACAAAATCAGGTCGCAAATTTTGCGAGCCGGTAATGGGTCGCATCGCTATTCGGTACTACAAAATGGGATTTGTACATCCCATTTTGCATTTTGCGGGGTCGCAAATAGCGCTGCGACCCATTTGCGACTCGCAACCGTTTGCTACATCTGGCCCTAAGTTTCTTATGATTAATTAGGTTTCCTTTGTTGTGTTTTACGAAACAACCATCATATCCACTAACTGTAAATCTTCCTCTTCATTGTTTTCAGTGACATTAGTTCTATATGTGTATCATGAGGTACTTCATTGAAACACATATTTTCAAAATGGAGACTTCTTCTTGGGTAGTATGTATCCAACATGTTAGTCTTTAGAATGTCTCTATTTTCGGGATCAACTTCTGCAAGATACCCTATTTCTGGGAAAGACTTTAATACTCTATTACGAATGTTTGTAAGGCCTAAGTCTACCCACATGATTCATCCAGACTTGGAGAGCAAACTTACAGAGCTCAACCTATCTGTGCATTCATAAGATCCAATTTCCCTGTGCAAAACCATTTTCAAGCTATAACTTTTTCCTTTTTTTGTGAGACTCTTTTCTGCTGAAATCTTTTCCCACATCTCTTTAATCTCTGTCTTTTCTGTCTTTTTTATGTAACAAGTGACGTAACCCTAGTGTTTGAAATCCAAGAAATTCTTGTCTCAAACCCTTGTCAGAAGTTCCTTTTGGGATAGCGCATGTTACATACTGTTCTTGTTAGAAAGTGGATTATTGGTAAGGGCAGGTAAGTACCTACTCTAACCTCAGCTTAGGTCCAGTTAAAAAATTATACCCAGCTCAACCCTTGATAGCTTGGCAATGAGCTGCAAGGCTTAACTTAGGAGACAAGTGTGTAAAGCATATAAAAATCACAAAATGGTAAATAAGTAGAACAAAACACACAATACACATTCAATAGAAATTTATAAACATAGACTATATTTGTATCTTTAAAATGACACCAAAATGATTATAATCGGATAAGGGGAAACAGAGATATGAATTTTAAAGAATTAGGGGGTCATTCTGACCCTGGCGGTAATGGACCGCCAGGGCCAACGACCGCGGAAGCACCGCCAACAGGCTGGCGGTGCTTCCGGGGGCATTCTGACCGCGGCGGTCAAGCGGGAACGGGTGTCGTGGGGCCCCTGGGGGCCCCTGCACTGCCCATGCCACTGGCATGGGCAGTGCAGGGGCCCCCTAACAGGGCCCCATATAGATTTTCAGTGTCTGCGTGACAGACACTGAAAATCGCGACGGGTGCAACTGCACCCTTCGCACCCCTTCCACTAAGCCGGCTCCATTCGGAGCCAGCATCCTCGTGGAAGGGGGTTTCCCGCTGGGCGGGCGGGCGGCCTTCTGGCGGTCGCCCGCCAGCCCAGTGGGAAACTCAGAATGACCGCTGCGGTCTTTTGACCGCGGTACGGTCTTCTGGTGGTTCCCGCCAGGCCGGCGGCATCCGCCGCCGGCGGGGGTCAGAATGACCCCCTTAATGTTTTCTAGCGCATGGAAACTAAAAATGCCAATCTGGTCATGTGGTCACACTAGACCGGGGTAAAGTCAAAGTTTGAGGCCGCCCGCAATGGACCCCTGCTCGGCTACAGCAAGTGGGAAGCCTTGGTCAAAAGTTTACCTTCTGACTTAGGCCCCCCTCATTATGAGGCTGGTGGTCATCAGACCGCCACCCTTGCTGTGGCGGTCTTACCGCTGCAGACCTAGCGGTAAAGACCGCCACACCACCAGTTGTGGTGTTTGGCAGAAGCCAAACTTCCACAATGGCACCTGGCCTGCTGGCCGAATTACGAGGCTGCAGACCGCCAGGGTTTCGGTGGCGTTCACCCTGCCACTAAAACCCTGGCGGAACACACCTGGCAGCAGGAATCCCCATTCCTGTCACCGGCACACAAATGCACACATGCCCCACACCTCCATGTAACCCCCTACCCATCCACACACTTACAAACCCCCCACCTCTCCACACACTTTCAAACACCCCCTAAGCGTACACATCCATCCAAACACCCACACCCGCACTCATACTGACATACACACACCCCCACTTACGCATTTGCACCGTCTACGCTAACATTCACACCCTCCCGCACCGCATTCATACACTCACCCGCCCTCCCCGTTCACTCACACAAACACATGCACACACGTACCCACAAACACCCCCCACCTCCCACCATCCACAATCACTCACACTCCCAACCCCTCCAAACACACATACATTCACCCCCCTCTGCATATGCACACTTGCACACATGCACCCCCACTCACTCGCAAACTAGCACACATGCACCCATATTTGCACACATACATGCACACACCACACACATGCACCCAACACTCCCTCCCCCCCTTCCGGACAATCACTTACATTCTCCGTCGAGGAGGTAATCGGTAGGGGATGGGTCGTGGCAGTCTTGCACCACCAGCACCATCACATCAGCAAGACTCCACCAAGCCGTATTATAGCTCGTAATACAGCATGCAGAGTCTTGCTGCCGTGGTGGTGCTGGCGATGCAACCACCTCTTCAGTAGTCCGACTTCCTCCAATGACTCCAAATGTGGAGGTCAGCAGACCACCAGCACTGGCGGTCTGCTGGCTGCAGCGGCTTCTGCTGTCTTCGCAAAAGATCGCCAAAGTCATATTGAGGGCTTTAGTCTTTTTCTTGAAGATATTCTTCAGCGGGATGAAGTGACCAATCTGATCCAACCTCCCTAGAGCGCTCTTCAGATACACATCGCAGGAGACCTCAGTGAAGAATTCTTCCTTTGGACTTGCACAATTTTTCAGGATGGAAATCTTCATTAGGGCCAAAGCTGAATCTTGATTCAATGTGCCTGGAGCCCTCCTCGGATACTCTACGTGGGAAGTCTTGGTAAATTTTTTACATACAGACTTGTCACTTTTTTGTAGCTTTTTCCTTCCGACTGGTGTCGACCCTCTTCATCAAGCCGATTTTGAAGCATGGTCTTTGGATTACCTTTCCAAGAGCCTCCAGTGGAATCATGTAAGTCTTAGGCTCCAGAGCTTTTCAGCCCGATGAACCTGCAAGTCAGGCTGGGTCACGGTTGAGGAAAGCCGGCTTGACTCACCACAGCGGGTCAGTCCCTTCATTGAGCTTTTCTCCAAAAGTTCTCCAAACTTCTCCAAGCTTTTGGATCTTCTTCCAGAAGGACTTTAAAGTCCTTTAGGAGTCCACAGCTCACCCCAAAGTTCCAGAAGCTCTGAGTTGCCCTATGAGGGTTAGGACTCCCACTCCCAGAATGCACCTGGATCAAATCTAAAACTGACCACTAGCCACTGGTCAGCTGGTCAGTTTCTTCAGGTTTTGATGGAGGGGACTCTGGATAGTCATTCTTTTTTTACCTGTAGCAAGCAGGGAGTCCCTTCTTGAACCGGTTGAAGACAGGCAAAGTCCTTTTAGTGGTGAGGCCCAAATGTGCAGCTGATGCAGTCCTTCAGAGTGCAGTGTCCAGGTGCAGGTCAGGGGTCCAGCAGGGCAATCCTTCTTCTTCTGTCATTGTCCCTGTAGGGATCTGAGGTGTGGGTGCAGCTCTGCCATATTTATCCTGGATACTGGGGTGGAAAGCAGGGGGGCAACTGTCCAATCAAAGGCAGGCCACTACCCCCTTGGATGACCACTTCCTGGGAAGTGTGGCAAAGATCAATCCCAGGGAGTAACATTCCTTAAAAATCCAAAATGGCACAAACAGAATTTTGGAGATTAGGTCTGGCTGAGCCCACCCACTGGTGTGGCTAAAAATCCTTAACACACCCCTCTCCTGACCTTTCCCAATCTAATCAAGAGGGTTCCTGGTTGTTTGCGTTTGCAGGAAATGGGGGAGATCCTGAGCTACTCCAAATGTCCCCTCCTTTGAAGACCAGTTTAGCTGCTCTCTCTCATCCTGTTTCACCATCTGCTGGAAAAGATCTTCTACCACAGGTATTTCCTTTGTGTTCAGCCCAGGCCACTTCACAGCTCATCAAGGTACCCTGGCCAGGCTGCCAGAGGCTGGCCAATCAGAGAAGGGCACTACCGAGCTGAAGTTGGCAACTTTCAGGTAGAGTTAGAAAACTCTTTCCCTCAACAATTGCACGTTGTGCATTAATTACAGCAATCAGTTTGATACCAAACTTGAAATATCTGGCTCCTTCTGGGACTCTATTAATTAAAATAAAGTCTCCCCATTTTAGCCTATGGAGCCCATTCAATACAGTGAGGGAAAAACTAATTTGATTATTTTATCCCACCAGGGTCTATAAAACAATTTTAATAAGGTCTGTGCTTATAGATATATAGCACCCAGCCGTAGGGGCACTTAGGGCACAACTTAAGGGTGACATATGTAAAAATAAGGAAGTTTAAGACTTTGGAAGTACTTTTAATCCCAAAGTGGAATTTCATATAACGTTACTTTGAAAGCAGCCAGCAAGGTAGGCCTGCCTTTAAAATTACATTGGGTACCTCAGCAGTGCACCTATGGATGCACCACTTATGCTGGGGTCCCTAAACCTACATGCCCTACCATATACTGGGAACTTATAGGTAGGTTGACATAGCCAATTATAATTAGCCTAATTTGCATACTCATTTTACACAGAGTACAGGCCCTGGGACTGGTTAGCAGTGCCTAGGGCACCATCAGAGTCAGGAAAACACCAGCAAGAAGTGAAAAATGGTGGCAAAAAGTTAGGGCGCTTCTACAATCATACCAGTTTTCTCACAGTTCTAAAAATACAAGACAGATTCATCACTGTCTGTTCCAAACTTTGGGGTATCTTTTACCCCAAACAGCATGTGAATATGTAGAGTACATCTAGCTTGGTACTGTTTGTGCCGAAAGAAATCAGTCACTTCGTTAAGAAGTGAATTCGTTTTATTTCTGATGCAATCTCTGACTAAAATATCTGCAAACATTTTCAGGATCCAATGAACAGAGTTCTCCTGGTGCCTTCAGATTGATGTCTTTTATGTTTGAGTTTGCTTCTCTTAAAAATCCAAGCAGGTCATCCGATTCATACTCAGCACAACTGAGTGTGAGAAACCAAGTAGGTGGCCCTAGGTTTCTCAACATGTATTTCAACTCACCATGACAAAAATACTAATGCTTGTTGGTTCCACGTTGACCGGCCATTAATTTAATCAAGTTGTATTCCAGGTTTTACTCTTTTCAATGAACTTTGTCAATAAATTCTCTTGCTGACAAATTCTGAAGATTTAACCCTGTTTTGAGAATATGATTTACTGTACAGTATAAGATAAGCCAGACAAGTCACTCTCAAATAGTAGTTGAAACATATAAGGAGTACACAGGCAACATATAGGGTCCTTTGAATTTAGTCTAGTTGGTCTGTATTTGGTTGTTGGTATCTGTAGAGGTCGGTCATCATACCTACCACCTACTCCAGTAGGAAACAGTTGTGGAAAACAACGAGCTCCTAACTTTTCTCCCAAACACTTAATGGAGCTCCTTTTGCTTCTTTCATTGGAACTAGATCAAGAGCTTCTCCAATAATCTCTTTAGAATGTAAAGGATGAATACTGTAGTGTTCATACATTTCTTCTGTTCTTCATCTACCCACCTTTTCAATCTGACCTCTTGATAGTACTGCATACTTCACAGGAGTAATATCTAGAAGGACATCTGCATTTCTATAGTAAATGTTATTTTTTACCAGATATAAGCGGTCATTCTGACCGCGGTGGGCGGCAGTAGCCGCCCGCCATGCGGTCACCACCATTTGGCCGCTCCGCGGTCAAAAGACCGCGGAGGCCATTCTGGCTTTCCCGCTGGGCCGGCGGGCGCCCGCCAAAGGTGTGCCCGCCAGCCCAGCGGGAAAGGCCCTGCAACATAGAAGCCGGCTCCGAATGGAGCCGGCGGTGTTGCAGGGGTGTGACGGGTGCAGTTGCACCCATCGCGATTTTCACTGTCTGCTAAGCAGACAGTGAAAATCATGCTGGGGCCCTGTTAGGGGGCCCCACGACACCCGTTCCCGCCATCCTGTTCCTGGCGGTAAAAACCGCCAGAAACAGGGTGGCGGGAAGGGGTCGGAATCTCCAGCGCCGCCATGGAGATTCAGCCAAGACAGGGGAAATCCGGCGGGAAACCGCCTGATCCCCTTTTCTGACCGCGGCTTTACCGCCGCGGTCAGAATGGGCAGGGAAGCACCGCCAGCCTGTTGGCGGTGCTTCTGTGGTCATCCACCCTGGCGGTCGATGACCGCCAGGGTTGGAATGACCCCCATAATATTGTTCTTTTTACTTTACTAACATCTACTTTTTACTCTTGGTAGGCACACCATTGACTAGCATTACAAGTTCTTCTTTCAAATCTCTTTGCATACCTATAGTTTCAACATGCTGCTTAAAATCTAATGTAAATAGATACCTCTACCTTTTATACCTTTCTAGAGCTCAGTTAGAGGTAACTTTCCTGTCACTGGCTCCATATGGACTATAGCTTGCAATGGCTGTATAGTTTGCATCAGTATACATTGATAAACATTCAAATCTTGAAGTTGTTGTGGAATGTAAACAAGTTCTAACTTGTACACTTCTCAAGCTGGCATTTTATTATCCTCTAATTTATTTAAACAATACTTACAAATAATTTGTTGAGTGAGACAATCAAAGTATGCCTCCACATATTATTAACCTGCAAAATGTCACCATTTATCTCTACTCTCTTCTTCAGTTTTTGAAGAGACTATAACATTACAATTTTGACTCTTGCAGTAAGTGCCTCAACAAGAAATACAAATGAACTCTGGTTTCTCTCAAGAGACTATTTTAAAGGTTCTAACCTCTTCATGAACATTATCAACAGAAATACCTGCTATCTGTTCTGGTACACATGCACCTTCTAAGTGTTTATTTTCTCTGCACCCGTCTTCATTTCTAAAGAAACGAAATTGCAGATCATCACAAAACTCTTCTACCACCACCCCTGTTCCATGCAAAAGAACTCTATTAATTTATTGTAAACAGAGTGCAAGACTCTTCACAGGATAAAGCCTCCTAACTAGAGTTTGCATTTGTGAGTGGTGCACATATAACTTTCTAAAATGATGAAAGGTGCTTTGGTGCACTTTTTTTGATAAACATGCTATAAAATGTCTCTGTAGATGTGTATATTTTGTTACATTGCACAGATCTAATCCATGCAAAATGGTAATCTTCTGTTTAAGACTTTTGCATGCAAAGACACGTGGAATGTTTCTCACTAAGTCAATTGATTGCTGGCGAATACTATAAATACTGCTACAATTCCATTTACATACAGGAGCTTGTGTACGACTTCCCTGTACCGCTTCAGCTATCAATTCCTCTATATTTCTAGGTACTATTTCCACTTCCTCAATAGGAGAACCATCTATCATCTCATAACAACATCCGGATTCATCAAATGCAATCACCAGCCTGTCCTCTTGCAAGTAGATCTTTTCGAAAGGCTCAGTACTAGATGTATGTCTCCATTTACCGCCAAAAACTTTGCAAACAATTTGCTCTGTTCATAAGACTTTTCCTCTAGCTTTTTCTCTTCATACTGAGTACTATTTTATCTAGTGTTTCCATCCGGTTAACAATCAGAATAAATAGCTTCCTCTTCAGAGCAAAAGCCTCAACAACTATACCCTCTATACGTTCTTTTTGTCTAAAAACCTTCTCTCCTTCTTCTATACTTCTTCATACCTCTCATTAGATTCTGCATTACACTGCAACAGAACATTTTAACTCTTATTTGCTTAAACGGGTGCTGTCTTCTTGTTAAACTCTGTACTTCTTCATACGATTTTTTTACTTGTGATATCATGTACTTTTACGCCTTTCTTAATTGAGGTCAAACGTTACCTTTTATGCACTTTATTTTCATACTATTTTAACAAATGTCTTTTTTCTCTTACCAGCAGCTCCTTTTTCTTCCACTACTTTTTCAGTATTTTGACCCTTTTGTTTCACAATTGTAATGAGATAGCATTTATGTTTTTCTTTTTTTCCAAGCACTTTTTGAAGGCATTGCAACTCTATGTAGCTAAGTAGATTCTTCCACCTAAAAACTAATAAAAAAAGGTACATTTTATTTTCGAATTATTTACTTGTATATTAAACATTTTAAATAGTTAAGTACAATATAAAGAATTGTGTTATTATGGCTCATAACATATATATAGCATATTACATGGCTGATTTATTTCTTGTCAAAAATAGATTTAACATTTTAGAAAGTGGTTTTGTGACACAATATACACAGATTGACAAATAGTATGTCTTACCCATCATTAAAGCAGAACTATTCTACATACATGTCACTATTTGGATATTTATGTGAATGTATGTAGATATTGATCTTTAATACTAGCATGGCATGTCTTAGTACAGCTCCCAGTAAAGTACTGTCCCTTTTCATTTCTGTGCGGCTCTCTATATGTGTATCTAAGTGAGTGAACTAATACCTCACACTATTAGATCTCACCCACTATCAAAGCAGTTCTTATCTGGATACATGACAAGATCATGTCACTATTTCCCTATATATGTCTCTAAATGCAGGTGTCCACCTGTAACAGTGCTATCAAATGTTTTACTACTTGTGTAAGTATCTGAGTTCCTGTTTTAGAACCTGCATGACTCTTTAAATGTATGTGTAATTATCTGAGCACATATCTCAGTCCTGTCATTAGAAATATAGCATTATGTGAGTGTATTTCAAATTGCCTTTCATAGTGCTGCTTATATAAATACTTTCTATGGACGTAATTGAATGTAACAGTCTGTTTGTTGCTAGATCACTAGGTGAGACACTGGACTCATGAATTGGACACATGAAGATCAGTTCCTTTATGAATGCTGTGCTCAAGGTAGTCTTTGTCTTGGGGGGTGCAAGTGCATGAGTAAGATTCTAAAACTGATAAGTAGATCTGTTAATGACTTGAGCGCAATGTAACATGTTTTTTAGCATAGCTACAGTATATCAGCGAGGTCAGTATTTTGCAACATGGGTTTAAGACTTGATAAAGAGGTTTCACAGGACAATTTGAGTGGTCACTGTCAGAGCCATGAGATGTTTAACTACATGGGCTGGGATGTCACTGTCTGTTTTTCTATCTCTATGACTCCATAAATGTGTATGTAAGTGGCTGAACAAATACTTTGGTGCCTGATGTAGGTAATACAGAGGTATGCAAGAGAGTCTGTAATTGCCTTTGATAGAGCTAAATACATAAGTACTTTCAAACTATGAACGAATTTAGAAGTCTCTGTGTCAGTCTCTCACTGGGTGAGACAGAGGATTTAGGGGGTCATTCCAACTCTGGCGGGCAGCGGTAGCCGCCCGCCAGGCGGGAACCGGCATTTCGCAGCCATGCGGCCAAAATACCGCTGCCCCCATTCCAACATTCCCGCCGGCCCAGCGGGAATGGGGGCCGCAACACAGGAGCCGGCTCCGAATGGAGCCGGCGGTGTTGCGGCGGTGCGACGGGTGCAGTTGCACCCGTCGCGCTTTTCACTGTCTGCTACGCAGACAGTGAAAAGATTCATGGGGCCCTGTTAGGGGGCCCCTGCACTGCCCATGCCTGTGGCATGGGCAGTGCAGGGGCCCCCAGGGGCCCCAGGACACCCCTTACCGCCTGCCTCTTCCTGGCGGTCAAAACCGCCAGAAACAGGCTGGCGGTACGGGGGTCAGAATCCCCAGGGCAGCGCTGCTTACAGCGCTGCCCTGGCAGATTCCCCAAGCCGGGGCAAAAACGGCAAATAACCGCCAGCCCCGGCAATCTGACCGCGTCTTTACCGCCGCGGTCGGAATGGGGATTGAAGCACCGCCAGCCTGTTGGCGGTGCATCCGTCATTCGTGGCCCTGGCGGTCTTGGACCGCCAGGGTCAGAATGACCCCCTTATTCTTCACAAAGATCTATGTCAGTTCCTCGCTGACTGGTAAACTCTATATAGTGCTCGGTTTAGGGGTCTGCAAGTACATCAGTAACTTTCTCAAATTGAAAAGGACATCTGTCAATCCGTTAACAACAAAGCACTATGAATGATGGCATACCTACAGCATATCGCAGAGGTGAGTATTTGCAGTAAAACATGGGTTTAGGATTTGACAAAGGGGGTTTAGAGACAGCCTTCAGTGGGCAGTCACACTGTATACAATGGGTCTGCACTAGTAGGCCTCAGTCATATTTGAAACACTTTTATCTGAACACATGAAAATATTGTGCCACTTGTTGCCTATATATTTGAGCGAATCTATGAGTCCACCTGTAGTAGTGCCATGAGTTGTTTTAATAAATGTGCTGGTATGTGACTGTTTGTTTTACTACCTTTATGACTCTTTAAATGTGTACATAACTGGCTGAACAAATACCTCAGTATCTGTGTTAGGGAATACAATGATATGTGAATGTATCTGCATTTACCTTTGATAACACTGCAAATATCAGTACTTTCTCAGTATGTGAAAGCATAGAGGACCGTCTGTTCCTCTCTGAGTGGATTAGACACAGAATCCATACTTTGGAAACATGAATATCACTTTCCTGTTGAGTAGTATACTCTACAAAGTACTTGGCATAGACAACTGAAAGTAAATGAGTAAATTAGTAGATCTACAAAGAATATCTCTTAATTAGTTAAGCACGTTGCAGCATGCTTGACGGCCTTCCTACAGCATGCAACAGAGATGACATAGTTGTCCTAAAACGTGAGTTTGACACTTCACAAAGCACTTTTACAGGCCAATTTTAGTGTCCACTGTATGAAGTTGTGAGTGGGTCTGTGAATGAGTGCCTCAGGGTTACCCTACATCTGTGAATGGGTGCATCAGAGTGTGCGTGCATCTATGAATAGGTGCATGAGGGTGTGACTGGGTCTGTGAATGGGTGCATCCATGTGTGAGTGGATCTGTGATTGGATCCATGCTGATATGAGTTACTCTGCAAATGGGTGCATCAGAGTATGAGTGAATCTGTGAATGGGTGTATAAGGGTGTTACCGGGTCTCTGAATGGGTGCTCGAGGGTTTGAGTGGATCTGTAAATGGGTGTCTGAAGGTATGACTAGATTTGCAAATGGTTGTGTCAGGGTATGAGTAAATTTGTGAATGGGTGCTTGAGGTTATGAGTGAGACTGTGAATGGGTGCATCAGGTTGTGAGTGAATCTGTGAATGGCTGTGTGGCAGCGTGAGTCAGCGAATGGGTGCATCAGGGTGTGAGTAGATCTGTGAATGGCACATTTGGAAAGAAATGTGAATGTTCCATCACTAGGAAGGTTTAACTGTCAATATACTAGTAAATGAATAAACCCACTGCCAAGAGATACTAGGATTGAACCTGCGGCCTACTGAATCACCGCACAAGACCTTGACCATTAGGCCAGAAGTGACTCTGTTCTGCCCTTCCTCCAAAAACAACTATAACATTCGCACAAAACATTTTTCTAGTCTGACTCTGTGAAGTCATTGCATGGAGAGAACATTGCATTGACAATCTCTCTTTCTCTCTCTTCCATCCCATTATGGGATGGGATGGAAGAGAGAGCGAGAGAGCGACAGAGTGGCAGGGGAGACTTAAGGTCCCAGCCGGCTCCACACATTCTATGGGATCCGGCATTGCTCCCACAAGCAGAGAGCTGCTTTAAATTGCAGCTCCCTGCATGTGGGAGGAATGTTTTCATCTGTTTCCCTACATGCATATTTGTGTGCAGGGAAACAGATGAAAACTTCACTTTCTCTAAGTGAGAGAGAGCTGTTTGACAGCTCTCTCTTGCAGACAGTGAAGAGTTTGCTCTGACTTTGTGGGAGATGTCAAAGCTCCTGCCAAGTGAGAGCAAACAGCTATGCCCCAGGGGTGGGCCCCCCAGGTCATAGCAACAGCAGGCCCTGGGGGGTGGCAGTCCTCTGAGGCATCATTGGCTCCACAAGGTGGGGTTGTGTTGCCAAGGGGAGGTGGTGGTCCCTGGGACAGGGGGGCAGAGACAGACCCCCTCATTGTTTTATTGTAGCCATGGGAAGGTGGTGGTTTCTGGGTCTGAAGGGGGGCACCCCTGCATTCTATTTAATTAAAGCCTATGGGAGGTGGTGGTCCCCGGGCTGGATGGGGACTGGACACCCCATCGGATCTATTAAATTTAAAGACCCAGGGAGGTGGTGGTCCCCAGGACTGTGGGGGTAGGGTGCACGCCCCGCATAACATATGACTTTTTCCCCGGGGAGTAGGCAGTCCTTAGGGCTGGGGGTCCGAAACAGACCCCCCTCGTTATTTAATTTTAGCCCTTGGGAGCTGGCGATCCCTGGGGATGCAGGGGGGCGGACTGCCCCCCCTATTTTATTAGAGATTAGCCCTGGGGAGGTGGCAGTCCCTGAAGCTTGGGTAGTCCCAGGAGGGGGGCCCGTGCACCCCTTCCTAATTTTCGGAATGCCCCTGAGACCTGGCCCACCCGGGGGTTTCATGGAAAGGGAAGGAAACCACAGTTTTTATTTAAATGTTGGAAAAATCTGCAGATCCATCCCTGTATATTTCAGACATATAAAAAAATGTTTTTAAGGCCTGGCAGGGTTCTTCCGAGACCCCAGCAGCAGAGTTCATGGGTCAGGGTAACTCTACCCTGGCCCCTTTTCTTTTTCACTTTTTCTGGGATTCGGCTGAAGATTCCTCAAACTGCACCAAAGTAATTGTCAAAACAAAAATCGCTCCGTTTATGGTAAAAATGGTGCTAACTGTAACTACCTAGTAATTTATATATGTATATTTGTGTGTGTACATATATATATATATATATATATATATATATATATATATATATACATATATATATATATAAATATATATATACAGTTCGGCTCAACACATAGAAATTCATCAGTTCTACATATATGAGCTAACTATAGTGTACGCGCCCGCAATGCACAGCTTATGACCTCACATCCACACATATTACCTCACTGATGACATGGTCGGTGAAATCACTGATGACATCACCGCACTCGCAATGCACAGCTTATGACCTCACATTCTCACGTATTACATCACTCATGACATGGCTAGTGAAATCACTAATGACATCACTGATGACATCTCAATGACATCACTTGTCACCTTTGTTTTTTCCAGTGAATATTTACTGAACAGAATTACACCAAATTACAAAAAGAGATCTTTTTCAACCAAGATCTAGCTTCCGCCAAATTTGGTGCGATTCCAGTCAGTGGTTTGGGCTGCAGTTGGGTCTAAAATCCCTATGGGAAATTGCATGGGAAAAATCAGTTTTGCCCCCCCCCATTTTTCTCAGCCCCTGCTTAACGAATCACCCCAGATCTTTCCACACAGCAGTTGAGGTGAGTAGCAGACTAGTTTTGGCAATTTGGAGAAGATTTGTCAAACAGCAAAAAATTATTTGCAAAACAAAGAATGCTGTAGCTGCAGTGTGCACCAGCACCCTCGCAATGTTCAGACAGTGAACATTGTGACTGTGCTGGGCAGTGGGGCTAAGTGCCTGGGCCCCCTGCGGGCCACTGCACCTGTTCCCTGACAGCCTTCTCATGGCAGTGTTACTGCCATGAAAAGGCTGGCGGTTCGCTGCCCTGCGGATTACGAACTCCACCACTGCCAGGCCGCCAATATCATGGATCCTGATGGTGCTGGTGGTTCCCTAGTGGTCTGACCACTATGGATTTAATATCTCGGTCGGACCGCCTCACTTGTAATGAGGCCCTAGGTTTTAGCTATAACTACCTATTGGCGACCTCCAGCAGGTAGTTATAGTTAGGACCTACTTTCCATAGGAAAAGCGTTTTTTGATTTACCTGTAACTTGGGTGCCGTTTAACGAATCTTCATAAAATGTACCAAAAAAAAGGGACCTGCTATGTCTGATTGTGCATGGTGAGTTTCTGGGTGATTCGTCAAGCGGGGCCGAGAAAAAGGAGGGGCGGGTCAAAAACAAAACAAAAAAAGATTCTCATGTTAATTCCCTGAGGGATTTTGAACAAATCTACAGCCCAAACTGCTGGATGGAATTACACCAAATTTGGTATAAAGGTAGGTCTTGAAAAGGACCTTTTTGTTATTTGGGGTAAATTCGATTTGTAGTTTTCAAGGTATTTAAAGAAAATCAAGGCCCAGATTTACAAGAATCTGGTGCATCAGTACCGATGCGCCAGATTTCTTGCGGCCCCACCGCCACCTAACGACACCATGGGTGCGCCATATTTAAAATATGGTGCACCATGGCACAAGTAAGGACAATAGCGTCAAAATTGTTGATGCTATTGTGGCACTTTGCTGCACTAGTGTCAAAAACGTTGACGCTAGTGCAGCAAAGTGCAAGTAGGTCCACTGACTTCAATGCTTTGACCAGACATTAAAAATGACCGCAAAAATGGTGCAATGAAATCTTGTAGATTTCTTTGTGCCATTTTTGTGGGCCTCCTAATGCTAGAACACCCACCTTGCATACATAATGCCTTCCGCCGGCATAATGTGATGCAAGGTGTCGCAAAGTAGCGCAATGCAAATGTAGCGCAATGATTTTTGCCCCCTTGAGCCACATTAGCATATAAAATGATGCTAATGTAGGGCAAGGTGGTGCTAGGACTTTGTAAATCTGGCCCCAAATTCGTATATCTGTGTGGCGCCTAAGCACAGTTCTCATGTTGAGATCCATTAGCTGCAGTACGCTAACCAGGAAGTGCTGGCAGCTATCTTGGGACCAACATACATCACAGTACCACATCAAAATGCATTGTGCTGAATGGCAGGTTTTGAGAGTCACAAAAAGAAGAATATATAAAGATTTTTATAAATCATTTATTCATGGTACCATACTAATTGTAGGACTTGGGGTATGTTCTAAGGTGATTTTACCAGTGAAAAAGCCTTCGGCTGGGATTGAATACTGTTTGAGAGAAAACTGCTTTCTCATTATTCTCCTAAGAAGTTATGTGATGTGTTCTAGAAGCCAAAATGAGGCATATTTTCTTGAAATTCACACTATCTTTCTCAGCCATATGAGAATGAAGTCTAACATTCTCAGTAAAACATGCACTTCCAACAGGAGCTGCCTGTTAATTGATTCCCTTGTGTTCTACTGGAGCCTGCCAGAGTGTTCCAAAGAACAACTAGAGCACTAACAGTCTTACTTATGACAAAAGTGTGGTACACCTGAACCAATCTGGATTGAGTCAAACTGATAAAACTCAAAACCTTTAAGTTAGAAAAGAACAAAAGAAGGGGTCATTTTGTCATATAAATTATGCTTAGTGCTATAGAAAGAAAATACAAGGACCCATTTTAAGTGAGTTCTTAAATATCTTCCTCTTCTATTTAATTAAAACATTCTGACATGTAGACCAAAGCATGAACTTTCAATACCAGCAACTGGCTGCCAGTTAACTCCCAGGTGATCAGCATTTTTCTACTGTATGCTAAGGATCAAATAGAGTGCTACCATTTTGCATTTATGGCAAAAGTGTGGTACATCTTGATGGAGTCAAAGAGGAAAACTGAAAGCATTTTCTACTGAGGAAACTGCAGGTAATAAGGAGATTAGGGAGCTTCATGACAAATAAGTCCCCCGAGATGGCTATCAGAGAAAGAGCCCAATGTAGCACACATATCACCCAAATGTAGCCCACATATAGAAAAATGAATGACATGTGCAAAGCCCTTAATTTTTTTGTCTTTTGCAGTTTTATACAGTGCAGACCTGACCCAAAGGTACTGGAGTGCTTTACATGAGGATCAGTTACACTACACAAAGGCACATTCCTTTTTGGCTTTAGGTATGGTGAGATTAAGTAATTTGCCCAGATTCACAGGATGTTGAGCTGATGCCAAAACTGGAACCTGGTTCCCCAGTTGCAAAGTGTGCAGCTCTGGCGACAACACCACATTCTCTCCCCTAATACTAACATATAATCAGCAATCAACTGGATAAGAAAAAAACCATAAAGATATCAAATAAATTAAAAGTGCTTTGACGCTATTTAAGAACTCAGAGAATGTGTCCTCATTTTAGTTCTTTAGATCACTAGCCATTTCTATGGGAAGAAGACCATTTAATTTTTATAATTTGTAAAGGAACTGCTTTAGATATTACAGTTGGTAGAAATGGGGTCTCTAATTGGCAGTGATTTGCACCCTGTCGATGGAGGGACCCTCACTCTAGTCAGTGTAATAAAGCAGTCAGGCTTATCTCAGGGGCAATGTGTAAAGTACTTGTACCAACACACAGTAACACAGTGAAAACACCACAAAAGCACTCAAACCAGTTTAGAAAAACAGCCAACATTGATCTGAACAAAAACAAGACCAAAATGACAAAAATCCAACATACACATTTTAAAAGTTTAAACTTCATTATAGAGCTTAAAAACACAATAGCTCCAACTGGGACTATCACGACATCTTGACGGAGTCATTCCCAACAGTCTGATGCCACCTGCAAGCGAGTGCCAGGCGGCCACAGAGTTGCTTGGACCCCAGGTACAGTACCTCTGAAAACAATGAAACAAAGACATTGCACAGAGTTGGGAAGGTGAGGCGTCGCTGGAGCCAGTGCAGCATTCAACAAATAAATCAGTGTATTTGTAGACCACACTACCATCTGTGAGGGTCTCAAGGTGCTGAGGGGAGGGGAGGGTGCTGCTACTGCTCAAATAGCCAGGTTTTGAGCCGCTTCCTGAAAGTCAGCAGGTCTTTGGTCTGTCGTAGGGGCAAGGGAAGGGTGTTCCAGGTCTTGGCGGCGAGGTGGGAGAAGGGTCTGCCTCCGGTAGTCGCTCTTCAGATGTGAGGGACGAGGGCGAGGTCGGCTGAGCGGAGTTGGCAGGACGGGGTGTAGAAGGTGAGTCGTCTGTTGAGGTAGGCAGGAACGGTGTTGTGGAGCGCCTTGTGTGCGTGGGTGAGGAGCTTGAAGGTTATCATTTTGTTGACGGGGAGTCAGTGAAGGTCTCTCAGAAGGGGAGTGATGTGGCTGTGGTGGTGGGCATCGAGGATAAGGCGTGCGGAGGCATTTTGTATGCGTTGCAGTTGTTTGAGGAGTTTGGCCGGGGCTCCTGCGGAGAGGGTGTTTCCATAGTCAAGTTTGCTGCTGACGAGGACTTGGGTGACTGTTCTTCTTGTGTCTGTGGGGATTCATCTGTAGACCTTGCGGAGCATGCAAAGGGTGTTGAAGCAGGATGAGGACACGGCGCTGACTTGCTTGGTCTTGGAGAGTGTTGAGTCGAGGATGATGCCCAGGTTGCGTGCATGGTTGGTGGGTGTTGGGGCTGCTCCCAGACGGTGTTGAAGGCGGCCGAGAGGTCCAGGAGGATGAGGGCGCGGTTTCGCCGTTGTCAAGCACGGCCCTGATGTCATCGGTGGTGGCGATGAGGGCGGGTTCAGTACTGTGGTTGCTGCGGAACCCTGACTGGGATGGGTCCAGGATGTTGTTTTCTTCGAGTCAGTTGTCTGTTGACGATCTTCTCGATGACCTTGGCTGGGAATGGGAGCAGGGAGATGGGACGGAAGTTACTGAGGTCTCTCGGGTCCGCCATGGGTTTCTTGAGTAGGGGTTTGATCTCAGCATGCTTTCAGCTCTCGGGGTAAGTCGCGGTCTCGAAGGAGATGTTGATGACTTAGCGGAGGTGGGGTTCGATGGTGGCGCTTGCTTTGTTTAAGATGTGGTGCGGGCATGGGTTTGACGGAGATCCAGAGTGGATGGTGCTCATGGTTTTGATTGTGTCATCTTCTTTCACGTTGGCCCAGATGAGCAGAGGGTTGTAGTTGCAAGTGGGTAGAGAGTCTGAGGAGTCGGTGATTGGCGGGGTAGTCTGGCTGTTGAAGCTGTCATGGATGTCTGTTATCTTGTGGTGGAAGAAGGCGGCGAGGGAGTTGCACAGGTCTTGTGAAGGTGGGATGTCGTTTGCGCTGGAGCTGGGGATGGAGAGTTCATTCAGGATGTTGAAGAGCTCCCTGATGTTGTGTGCATTGTTGTCCAGGCGGTCTTTGAAGGAGGTTTTCTTGGCAGATCTGATGAGGTGATAGTGATTGCAGATGGTGTTCTTGAAGCCGGCATGGTTGTCCGGTGTCTGTTCGAGGAGCCACTTTCTCTCCAGTTTCTGACAGGTTTGCTTGGAGGCTTGAAGGTCCGAGGTGAACCAGCTGGCTCTCGTGTTGGCACCTCTGTTGGAAGGTTTATTGAGCGGGGCGAGAGTGTTGACACAGTCGTCGATCCAGCGGCAGAGGTTGCAGGCTGCGAGGTTGGGATTGGTGGGTTTGGTGGGTGGTTTTCGGGCGAGGCCGGTGTTCAGCTGGTCCTGGCTGACTTTGCTCCAGTTGCGGCGGGGGATCTGTTGGGTGCGGTGGTGGGTGGTAGGTTTCTGGAAGGTGAAGTGGATGCAGTGGTGGTCAGTCCATGGGAGTTCGGTGGTGTGGCTGAAGGTGACGTGGGGGATTCCGGAGAAGACGGGGTCCAGCATGTGGCCAGCGGAGTGTGTTGGGGTAGTGACGAGTTGTCTGAGTCCGAGGGTGGCGAGGTTGTCGATTAGGGTGGTGGTGTTGGAGTCGTTGTTATTCTCCAGGTGAAAGTTCAGGTCGCTGAGGAGGACTTAGTCGGCGGAGGCTAGGGCGTGCCTGCTGACAAGGTCGGCAATGGAGTTGCAGAACTGAGGCCGTGGTCCCGGGGGTCTGTAGATGAGGGTTCCTCTGAGGGTGGTGATGGGGTTGGTGTGGATCTGGAAGTGCATGTGTTCGGTGGTGCTGAGGGTGTCGTTGGTACAGGTCGTGACCCTGATGGTGTTCTTGTGGACAATGGCAATTCCGCCTCCAACTCCGTTGGTGCGATCCCTGCGGGTGATCTTGTAGCCATCCGGAATGGCTATGGCGATGCCTGGGGCCGAGGAGGCGTTCATCCATGTCTCTGTCAGGAAGGCGACGTCCCGGTGGAGGTATCGAGCAGGTCCCAGAGTTCGACTGCATGTTTGTGTGCGGAGCGGGTGTTAAGTAGGATGCATCGGAGGAAGTTGCGGTCAGGCTCGGCAGGAGGTTTGACGATTTGGAGGCTGGTGAGGCTGCAGTTCCGGCAGGTGAAGGGTCCCTGGGTGTGCTTAGGGGAGGCCAGGAAGCAGGAGTGTGCTCGTCCGTTGTTGAGTGTGCGGAGGGTGCTGGCGGTGTAATGGCGTTGCTGGCCGTGGTGGCTTTGGGGACCAGAGGTCCTGGCGCTAGGCGTGGTCTGGATGCAGACGGGCGCAGAAGTGCTTGTCTTAGGCACACCTTAGGTGCGCCAGCAGCGTGTCTGCGCAGCGGCTGCCATATAAGGGGAGGTGGGAGGGAGGGGCAGCAGGGAGGAGGGAGGGGACAGTGAATGGGCGAGTAGGGGGTCGGGCCGCAGGGACACAGCAGTGGGAAAAAGGGAAATTGAAGTGGAGGGAGGGGGGCGGGCCTCAGGGAAGCAGCGGCGGGAAAAAGGGAACTTGAGGTGGAGGGAGGGAGGTGGGGCCGCAGGAACGCAGCAGTGGGGCAGAAAAAACAAAACAAAAGGGAACCTGGAGCAGCGGCAGCACCAGCACACGGTGCAGGAGAGTGAACTGCCTGAACCAGGGTCAAGGGTCGCTTCCTTCACTGCGCAACGGCTGCCATATAAGGGGAGGTGGGAGGGAGGGGCAGGAGGGAGGAGGGAGGGGAAAGCGAATGGGCGAGCAGGGGGGCGGGGCCGCAGGGACAGAGCAGCGGGAAAAAGGGAAATTGAAGTGGAGGGAGGGGGGTGGGCCGCAGGGATGCAGCGGCGGGAAAAAGGGAAATTGAAGTGGAGGGAGGGGGGCAGGGCCGCCGGGACGCAGCGGCAGGGCAGAAAAAACAAAACTAAAGGGAACCTGGAGCAGCGGCAGCACCGGCATGCGTTGCCTGCCTGAAGCAGGGTCAAGGGTCAGCATTGGTTCCTTACTGCTTCCGGAGAGGTGAGGCAATGGCTCCTTATTGCTAGGCAGGGGAGGTGATGTGTTGGTTCCTTAAAATTGTAGGGGAGGTGATGCAGATTCAGTGGCGAGGTATTGGCTCCTCACGATCCGGCTGGGTCGTTGAACCAAGTGGGTCAAGACGTGAGGTGTCGACTTTGTGGTGTGATCACACCACAGAGCCACAGGTGCTGCAGTGGAGTCAAGTGCCATGGAAGTCGGTGACACAACACTCAGGACTCACGCTGTGGCGAGACTTTGGAAGCACTGTTGCATTGTCGGGCCTTCAATGTGGTTTGCGGTCATTGCATTCAGTGGGGACCATGGCTCCAGTGCAGGCAGCGGCACGGAATCAGACAGCAGAGCCAGTTCCGAAGTGGATCTAGAGTCGATGTACTTCGTTTCTTCTTGGTTTCACCAGAACTCTCTCACAAGGGGCCAGGAACTGGATTTGGCACCACTTGGCAAGTCTGGACTCTCACCATGAGGTCCCAGATGCTGGGAAATGAAGTCTTTGATGTCCCTGAGACTTGTAACAGGAGCCAAGCTCAGTGAAAGCCCTGGGGGAACCTTTGGAAGCAGGATGTAGAAAGCAAAGTCCAGTCCCTTCACTCCCAGGATAGAAGCAGCAAGCAGCAGGCCAGCACAGCAAAGCATCAGGCAGAGTGGAAGTCCCTCCTATGACATCCAGCTCTTCTTCCCTGCAGAATTTTCTTAGTCCAGAAGGATTCTAAGGTTTGGGTCACTGAGGTCCATCACATATACTCATTTCTCCTTTGAAGTAGGTACATTTAAAAGGAAAGTCTTTGTAGTTCACAAGACCCTGCCTTTTCTGCCCTGGCCCTAGACATACTCCAGGGGGTTTGGGACTGCTTTGTGAAAGGACAGACCCAGCCTTATTCGGGTGCAAATGTTAGCTCCTCCTACCTCTCTAGCCCAGGAAGACCCATCAGGGGATGCAGAACACACCTCAGATCCCTTTGTGTGACAGTCTAGAGTGAATTTACAAACAGCACAACTGTCATCCTGACCCAGACGTGTATTCCAGCAGACATGCAGGGACACAGAATGGCTAAGCAAGATAATGCCCACTTTCTAAAAGTGGCATTTTCATACTTGCAATTCAAAAACCAACTTCCCCAAAAGTTGTATTTTTAAATTGTGAGTTCAGAGACTCCAAACACCACTTCTCTATCGGCTCCCAATGTGAAATTACACTTAAAAGATATTTTAAGTTAATGGTCATGTTACTCTATGGGAGAGAGAGTCCTTGCAAGAGTGAAAAATGAATGTAGCAGTATTTCACTATTAGGACATGTAAAACACACCAGTACATGCCCTACCTTTTAAATACACTGCTCCCTTCACAGGGGGCTGCCTTGGGCCTACCTTAGGGGTCACTTACATGTAGTAAAAGGGAAGGGTTGGGCCTGGCAAGTGGGTGCATTTGCCAGGTCGAACTGGCAGTTTAAAAATGCACACACAGACACTGCTGTGGCAAGTCTGAGACATGTTCACAGGGTTACACATGTGGGTGGTACAATCAGTGCTGCAGGCTCACTAGTAGCCGTTGATTTACAGGCCCTGGGCACACATAGTGCACTTTACTAGAGGTGTACTAGTACATCAAAATATGCCAATCATGGATAAACCACTCACCCATACCAGTTCACACAGAGAGCAATTGCACTTTAGCACTGGTCAGCAGTAGTAAAGTGCCCAGACTCCTAAAGCCAACAAAAGCAGGTCAGAAGAAATAGGAGGAAGAAGGCAAAATGTTTGGGGATAACCCTGCAAAAGGGGGGTTTGATTACATCAGGATGACATCAGACATGCCACACAGTTTTAATAAATATAGAATGTTAGCCATCCAGTTGTTCATTAGAATACTGTAGGGAGTTAGATGTCAGGGGCATAGACTCATAATTGAGGGCAGGAAGGATGATGCAGAGGCAACAATTTGACTGTGCTGGGCAGGCAGGAAGGACAGTGGCAGAACAATGGACCATTGAAGGCAGGGGAAAAGGGGGCAAGGGCAACAAACCAACCATGCAAGACAGACTAGAGAGGCTCTGGCAATATAACAGACCACTGAGGGCAGAAAGAAGATGCAGTGGCAGAATAACCATACATGCCACCAGACCCGATTTAGGCAGGAGACTCCTGATGTTTTTAAGCCCAAAAGGGATTTATTTTTCCTGTCTCCTGCCTAAAATCTCCTCTTTTTCAATGTAAGTCATAGGAGAAAATCAATTCCCCAGGTTTTTTTCAAATTCTCCCTTTTACCAAGTTCAAAATGTTGGCAAGTATGGTACATTGGATCATGGATGGCAGGAGGAATGGGGTAGGGACATGTAGTTGGATAACAGACTGCAGGAGGGAAATAGGCAAAGGTACCAAACTGACATTACAGGGCAGGTGTCATGTGTTACAGCAGCCCCATTCACCACACAGGGCAAGCAAGACAGCAATGCAGCACAACAGACCCTGGAAAGCAATAGAGAGGGTACAGAGCCATGCACATAGACATCAGAGAGTAGAGATGAAAGAAGCAAAGGCAGCAAGCTGACCAAACCAGACAGACAGGATGGGCAGTTGTAGCATAACGGACCATGAAGGGCAGGAGGGAGGGGGAAGGGGCATGACAATAACCAGACAAGGCAGGAGTGAGGGGATAGGGGCCTGCATATGGAAACAGAGGGCATCAGGCAAAAGGGAAGGCCAGGAGCAGTAAGCTGATCATGAAGGGCTGGCGGTATGGACACTGGAAGCACAGCACACCTTGGAGGGCAACAGTGACACAATAATGGTGTACATACAGTCAAACGAAGGTGGGAGGGAGTCAGCAGGCACTAAATTGAACACACAGGGCAGGTGGGAGGGTCTGTGGCAGCACAGAAGACAATGCACAGCAAGCAGAGGGGTAGTGATAGCCATGGTGAGCGAGATGGATTAGGCCGGGCCATGCAAAAAGGACCATAGAGGACAGAAGGAAGTGATAGGGGCTGGACATAGACAAGAGAGGACTGGGGAAGGAACTTCACAATGGACCACCAAGGGCAGGCAGGAGGAGCTGTTGCAGCACAACAGAGCAACAAATGGAAGGTTTGGGCCTGGCAAGTGGGAGTAGAAGGGAGTGGCAGCAGGGGTAGAAGGGAGTGGCAGCAAATTGTACCATGGAGGACAGAAGGGAGGGGATAGGAGCATGGAACTCGGACAGGCAGAGAGGTGGTAGGGACAGACAGCAGTCATATGACCATTGTAGGCAGGTGAGAGGGGCAGCGGCAGCTAAACAGAACACTCAGAATAGATAGAAGGGGCAGTGACAGGACAATGGAACATGGTGGGAAAAAGGGAGGGAGCAGGGGCCTGCACATAGGCATTGAAGGGCAAGGGCTGGAGGGTAGGGGCAGCAAGCTAAGGACAATGGCTAAGCAGGTGGGTAATGATGGGGCATGGAACTGATTAGGCAACGAAGGGCAGGAAGAGTGGGCAGGGACATCAAGCTAAATAGAGGGCAGTCACAGCACACTGTAACCGGCAGGGCAGGAGGGAGGGGGCTAGTACATAGACTCGGACAACAGAGTGTAGGGAGGAGGTGGATAGGGCAGCAAGCTAACTGTTTAGGGTCGGGCAGCACAATGTCAGGCAAGGTTCTGCATCCAGTGCCCCCACCATGCATTTGATTGGCAGCATACTTAACGTTAAAAAAATACTCTAGAAATTCACTGAAAAAACAAAGATTACAGGGATGTTATAGTTAGGAAATATATTTTTTTTTAACTTAGAAATTCACAAAAAAAAAAACAAAGGTTACAGGGACAATATAGTTAGTTTCAGATTCTACGTGCACAAAACTAGTGTGAACAATAGAAATCACTAAGTTGGTGAGCACAAGTGAGATTTCTCAATGCAGCAGGTCGCTACCGCTTGCGTTGAGAAAGCTGTCACTCGCTTTGAGGAAGGTGCCACTTGAGTAGAAAATCTACAGCACGCGTGTGACATGACCCCCACCCACCTAACACACTTACCGGGGAGTCCGTTTGTGGGTCCGTGATGCCGCCTCTGAAAAAGTAAATAGAAAGAAAAATAGGTGAGAGACTGGCCCTGACCCTGGATGTTGTTTTTCAGAACGAGGTCAGACCAAAAGGAATAACCGGAAGAGGAAACAAGGAAGCCAGAAAAACCAAGGAGAGATAAAAAAGAGAGAGAGGACAAGAGACGTCAGAGAGGAGGGTGAAGGAGCCAAGGGCACCAAAGGAAAAGGACAAGAAGAAGACGATTGGAGAAAGGAGAGAGGACTAGAAGAAGGTGATTGGGGAGAGGAGCGAGGACAAAAAGAAGATGATTGGAGAGAGGAACAAGAAGAAGACAAGTGGAGAGAGGAGCAAGGACAAGAAGAAGAGGATAAAAGGGAGGAGCAAGATTAGTGGTTTGAGGCAGAGTCCTGGGACTCTGCAGGAGAAGTCCAATGCCCAGCATCAGTTACGGAGAACCGTGGCCCTGGTGGTGAGTGACACGGGAAAAACAAAAAGAGAAATACACTAAGGGAGGTGGGTGCCCATTGCATGAACTTGTACATGGCACAGCTTCTCACAAAGCAAAACGGTCCAACTAGGAAAGCAGTAACTGAACTTACCCACCTGAGCTGAATATAAGAAGGTGGGCAAGTAATTAGCTGTTTCTTCCTTTGTAGATCTTTTCGGAGCACCTACTCCATCACACTTTCTGTTGTACACATAAGCAATGTATTTTATTTGGTTGTCTGGGTTTCCCTTCAAGTTCTTTCCTGTTGCGTACTACTTTATTAGACCCCTGCATGTGGGGGAGAACTGGGGGAGCACTTCAGTAATGTGCTATGCACCCTGGGTGTCTTGGTGATTGGGAACAGTCATTGTAGAACTGAATACATACCATGGGGTTTTTTCTCTTCTTTTCTGGTTACTATGGCACAAGGCTTCGGCGGTTGTCCCCACTAAAGCCCAGATACACCTAAAGAGAGACGAAAAAAGACAAGAATTAGAGTATCACATATCATAAACACTCAGAAGATCCCCTTTCTTCAAAGATACTCCATGGGGAAATCAACTGAAAACAATAACTTACTCTGTTTTTTGTTGCATAAGCCAGAAACCAATAAAATCTGCCACAATTGCACACCATATAATGCCTTCGAAGCTTGATTTCTGACCCAAACTCCCACAGTGGAATAAACTCCTGGCACTGAAAATCAGCAGGAACAGGGCAACATGCCCAAACTCCAGTGCTCGTGGAACTCCATGTAGCAGGGCATAATTTATTGTTTGGGCCCTTTGCGGAGTTCCGCGTAGCAGAACTCCATGAACTCCACCCAGGCCTAGAAAAACTAGCCGTAGACCCAATTTTCTTTACAGCATTGATTTAATAAAGTAATATGGCGAGAATACAATCCCAGTGCATTTGGGAAATCTAGTCTCCTTGATCACGGGTCAGGAGATACATAGACCATACATGTTTTAAATCCACCACAGTGTTCACCAAAACACGACAGTGAAAATGGACTGTGAACAATATTCAGTATCATAAGTAAAGGAAATCAATCTGCCTTTTGGTAACTGAATCCTGGACCATAGTTCAGCTAGCAAAATAAAGGGAATTCACTCACTGTTCACTCACCACAATTCATCTGGGAATATCCAAAATACCATTTTGATGATGTGAACAATAAATAATTATTTGGACAATTTGACTATTAAATAATTCATCATCAACAATATAATTCACAAACAAATGGTCTACTTTCACATTACAATGTTAAAATGATGCAATCCTCACAATTGTATAATACATCTCAAGGATAGCACAAGCAGAAACACAGTTGCTAGTGCATTAAGATGGAACCTAACAATACATGTATGATACCTGAAGAAGCACTGTGGAGCACCATCAGGAATCACATGTGCATAATCCTTGTATAAGGCACTGTTTAATGTGCTTATTGAAGATGTAATGTCTCAGATTATCAGAGCCTCAAAAGACAACCAAGCCCAGGTGGGAGGGTGTGATCTATGTTTTTTCAGAAACATCTGCTCTACAATAGACCCCAATATTGTTCTTATCCTGAATCATGGGGGTGTTTAGCAGGTAACTAAAACAAGAACTGCTGAATACAAATGGCATAAATCAATAATGAACAGGGTCAATCAAGCTCAAGTGGACAAGAACTTACTATACTTTAATTTAAACATGTGCATCAAACATAACATCCCCCCAATCAAACTTGAAGGATATCACAGCTCTTTCGCTCTGTTCAGCCAGAACTTTGACCATTCTGAGATCCGATCGGTATATCAACTTCTTCCATATCTGATCATTTACCCACACTGTGTAAATACCTATGAAAACACACATCAAAAGCACTGTTGAAAACATCTAAAAACAAAGGTGACATTATCTATGTATGCTAAGGAATCCAGAGACGGTTGTCATCCTGTCACACATTCATGAGTTATAGAACTCAATGGTTCAAAATTCTAAATCAACATTGACAGCAGTTTCTGTAAAATCTGTTCATCCTGCAACTAAAGCACAACCCAGCGCCCACCCACTGTGGCAGGTCTGTCATCCCAAGTGTACTGATAGCTCCTCATCAAGGTTAAGACTGACTGGATGTAATGTGCCAAAGCTAATGATAAAATTTGATTTTAATCTTCTGAGTTCCAGAGTCCTGTTGCCTTCTCTCTCTCTAAACAGTATTGTTGAGTATGACAAATTTGAGGAGATTCTCATTTTTATCATGCTCATGTTTGAAATGATGAGGAACAGGGTATTGCTTATCTTCATTGACTATGGCCCTCATGCGTTCCATGACTATTTTCTTGGCTTTATGTATTGTGCTGCCTATATAAAATGTATTACAAGGGCAGCACATTGTATAAATGCAGAAGTCTGAATTGCATGTGAGATGCTTCCTGATCTAAAAAGGTTTGGGAGCTGATGGAAATTAATTGATTTTCTGTTGCTACTATGCCTACAGGCATTACAATTGCCACAAGTAAAAAAGCTCTGAATATTGGAATTAACTGTAGGCTGTGTAACCAAACTATAACTGAGGGAATCCTGGAATGAGGTGCTCCTCCTCAATGTAAACTTGGGGTGATCCTCAGGATGTAGTGTCAAAATATCATCGGTATGGAGAACATGCCATTATTTAGAAATTATCTGTTTGACCTCCTACATTCTATTGTGATGTGTGGTGATGAATTTACGTTACAAAAGCCATAGAAATTAATTTTTTTTAAAACAGTAGTCACAGGGCCGTTATAGTTAGGTTGACGTTTTACCCACACAAAACCATAGAAATTAAGCAGTTATAGTTATACTTATATTTATACTTTTCTGAAGAAAGTATAAATTGTGTCATTAAATAAGTTTTGGCCATGAGTTATACTTTCTTAACATAAGTATATCCATAAGTATAAATATAAATGCTGAATTTCTATGTTTTTGTAAACTGGCGGTTCCCAGTAGGTGATTAGGGTTAGGACCTAGTTTCCATAGAAAAGGTGTTTTTTGAATTGCCTATATCTTTGGCACCATTTGAGGAATCTTCATGGAAGTTTAAAAAAAGAGCCTTCTAGGGTCATATTGAGCATGGAAAGCTTTGGTATGACCCGTCAAGTAGAGAACAAGAAAAAGGGGGGTGTATAAAAAGTGTGTGCCACATGTTAATTTCTTTAGACTCTTTAGACTCACCTACAGCCCAAACCGCTGGAAGGGCTTACACCAAATTTGGCAGAAAGGTAGCTTTTGGTCCACAAATCACACTTTTTATTTGGTGTAAATCTGTTCAGTAGTTTAGGGGAAATTAAAGGAAATCTAAAATTATATATAAAGGGTCGCAATGACTGTGCAAATACTGCTGATCTCATGCAGAGATATGATTGGCTGATAACACTTCAACCAGGAAATGTTGTCAGCCATTTTGAGACTCAGCTTCAGCCGAGTCTAAAACAAAAAGTGAAAAAAAGATAAGGGGGCAGGGTATTGTTACCCTAAACTACTAGCCTTGGTTCAGGTGTCAACAGGGACACCCTCGCCCACTCTCCCTCACCCCCACCCCCTTCTCCCCTGGGCTAAGAAGCATTTTTTAACTCATGGCAAAAATTTAAATTATTTATGAAGTTTGCCATGGATTAAAACAAAAAGCAAGCATGGTTTCCTGAACATGCTTTTCATTTCGCCCACGGTAGGCTGGGTCCCGGGGGCATTCACAAAATATTGGAGGGGTGCAGGGGCTCCCCTTCTAGTGCTTATCAAAGCCCTGGGGACCGCCACCTCCTGGGGGCTAGAAATTAAAATGAGAAGGAGGGGGTCCTGGGGACCCCCTGGCCCTGGAGACGACCACCTTCCTGGGGCAATTTTTATGAAGTATGCGGGGGTCCATGTGACCTTCCCTGTGCCCTGGTGACCACCACCTTCCTGGGGCTAGTTAAAAAATTAAATAATGGCAGGTCCTGCAGATCCCCATGCCCTGGGGTCCACCACCTCCGCAGGGCTATTAATACTAATAATGCAGGAGGCGCATGTTCCCTGCACCCCAGGGACCCACACCTGCCCAGGACAACAAATGAAAAAAATAAATACTAGGGGTTTCCTGAGGACTCCGTCAGGCCCCAAGGACCGCCCCCTTCCTGGGGCTACAAATACATTAAAGCACCAGGTCCATCGTGGACCCCAGGAACCACCTCCACCCCGGGGCCAAATCCAGAGATGAGGTGGGCCATGTAGCCCAAATACAGAGGTCATTTATGGCCCTGGCAACTGCCACCTCCCCAGATCCATCTCCTAATACCTCCTGAGGAGACCACCTTCATGAGGTAGCTGTTTGCTTTTGCTTAGCTCCTGCTAAGCAAAAGCAAACATAACTCTGCTTTTAGCAAGCAGGAGCTATCAAACAGCTCCTGCTTGCTGAAAGCAGAGTTTTCATCTCTTTCCCTGCATGCTAACATAAGTGCGAGGAAAGAGATATAAACTTTGATCCTATATGTAGGGAGCTGCTATTTAAAGCAGCTTCCTGCTTGCGGGAGCAATGTTAGCTCCCACAAGAGACAGAAGACGGTGGGAACGCAGGGGTCTTGAGACTCCCCAACAGTCCCCATAACTATTTTCAGGGTGCCCTGGGTGGACCAGGGCACCCATAGATACATGGCTGGGCCCCAGGGTATGGGGTCTCTGGGGCCAAAAATGGCCTAGGGAGGGGGGCCACAAGAGCCCCTCACTTTTGAAATTAATATTTTGCCCCAGGGAGCTGGTAGTCCCCGGGGCCCAGTGGGGTCCTTGCAGCACTCTTAAAAAATGAAAAATTATCCTGGGGAGGAGGTGGTCCTTGGGTCCTGGAAGGGTCCCCGCAGTGCCTTGGGGGGTCCATGCAGCCCCCCCATAAATAATTTCAAAATAGCCCCTTGGAGATGATGGTCTCCAAGGCCCAGTGGGGGTCCTTGCAGACCCCTAAAAATTGCCCCTGAGAAGTGGTGGTCCCCATGGCCCAGGGGGTCTGTGCGGCCCCACTGATATATTTGTTTATTGTTGCCCTACAGAGGTGGTGGTCCCTGGAGCCCAAGGGAAGTCCACGTGCCCCCCCCAAAATAATTTTTATTTGGTAGCGACTGGGGAGGTAGTGGTCCCCGGGGTTGGGGTGTCCCTTGTGGTCCCCCTAAATATATATATTTAATGTTGCCCCCTTTAAGCTCCAAACACACTTGCCCTTACATGGGGTTTGGAGCGTAAAGATGGTTGACTGCAGGGCCTGGCAACAGGCCAGGCCCTGCAGCAAACCTACACTGCACATGGCCAAAGATGGTTGGTTTAATGTATAGTAATTAAAATTAATTTGCAATTAAAAAAAAAATAGACATTCACTTAAAAAAACAAAGGTTTTAGGGATGTTATAGTCAGGAATTTGACCTAAAAACATTGAAAAAACAAAGATTACAGGGACATTATAGTTCGGCTCAAATTTTAAACATACAAAACCGTAGAAATTGAGCTATTAGAGTTATTTCAAGTAACTATAACTGGTGCACTAAGGTAATTATAACTCGCACCCTCACCATGGACTGCAATATACCCCCGAAATTACAGCACACATGACATCTTTTATAACATCATTGATAATCTCACTCTAACCTTTGTTGTAAAATTATTCATTAATAAAAACTTTGCTTGGTGGAGGTGCAAGTTATAGTTACTTTAGGGCACGAGTTATAGTTACTTGAAATAAATCTAACAGCTGAATTTCCATGGTTATGTAGCGATCTTAACTGTAAAGTCCCTGTAACCTTTGGGTTTTTAAGTGAATGTATATATATATATATATATATATATATATATATATATATATATATATTCAGGAGGCAAAAAGGAATTTAACAAGATTTCGTATTCTAAATTGCGCTTATTTCCTTTTCCTAGTTGTCAAAAATTGTAAAGTTTGCCAAGTAAATGATGCCACCCGAGCCACAGACTTTCAAAGAGATCTGGGGCGAACAAATATTTCTATTCACGTGACCCGTTGGCAAGGCATCCTATGTAACCACTAAGCCATAACTTCCCCGTTAACATCTCTCCACTAGTGCTATAATTGTCTTACATAGCCAAAATGCATTACGAGTTTCAACGTGCATCAAGCACCTAACCAGTTGTATGTTTAAGCGATGCATGAAAAACTAAATCTAGTTTGAGAAGTGTGCGCCTGATATGTGCTGCTTTCCAGGTTGATATATGCCTGTAAAAATTACAAGTCTAATGTGTGGCCGTATTTGCATCACAAAGAACTGTGTATTTGGAGGCAGCATATTAGGTGGAAGCTGAGTGGCAATATTTTAACACTGTGATTGAGAGTGATTGGTTTGACTGATGGGCACTGTGCGATGGCTGATTGGTTTGTCTAAAGAACACGACATCAAAATGCACTTTAATGCCAGGGTATATCCGTCACTTTCAAAGCGTGAGTGGCAGATTATCACCTCATTTGCAGCTTTTGATTCCAAATGGACGTGGCTTTTGAGACGTCCCCTTTCCTTTTCTCCCAACTGCCACTTCAAAGTGCAAAGCCAGCCTGTGTGTAATGCGAGGTGCCAGTTTTCTGAATTACAGGGTTACTGCTCGGCCTGATCTCGGAGAGCAAGTGTCTCTTTCGTGCCGCATAAAAGGCTTGAGATGTTTACATATCAAAAGGCCACGGGCCAATTTCTGTCAAAAATACATTTGAAGCTAAGCAGTACAAGCAATTTATTTAAACACTAGTCATTGTAGAAAAATTCAAAACCATATGCTCTTTTCGCAGTTTTATTTCACAAATGCATCTGACCCATGACTTGGCAAGACATGCAAGCCCTGTAATTTACACTAGAACTCAAATTCTTAAGACACGTAGAAATGAAAGATGTTTGCTAATATGGATCAGGTGAGTGGAGGAAACCCGAGGAGCTGATAGTATGCGTAATGGGATGGGGGGGGGGGTACATTTAGGATCTAACTATTTCTTACTACACTGGAGAGGATGGGGGCTAAGCCCAGTAAGTACCTCTCTTTTTATGAATATTTAAATAGCTCACCCGCTCCCGCCCCCTTCCACTCAAAAGTGGGCAAACATCAATGTGGGACGGAAGCAGTAGTATACACAATTTGCATGAATAGCTCATGGAATGCATGAATGTGTGAAAGTAAGAACGAATTAAGGCATGGATAAACGAACGAACTAAACAATATAACAATCAGTAAATGAACATCGTTTTCACAGCGCCTTTTAGGGCGAGGTAGTGCACAGGAGCACTGTTTGATAACATTGTTGATCTCTGTCTTTGGGTGGCCCATTAAAAAAAACGGTTTCCTACAGCTCTTCTTGCCTGCTATCAATAGCCTCTTAAAGCGCTATTTCATCATAAACATAGTTGATCTTCAGTCTTTATTAAATATATAAAAGATAATTTTGAACAGCTTCTAGTTGGTAAACTTAGAGCTTCAGGGCGCTATTTTAAAATACATATTGTTCGTTTTCTGTGTTTGGAAAGCATATAAAAACAATTAAGACTGCATTTGAGAAACTAATGCCTCTTACATTAAAAGTGAGTATGTAATGTCCTGCTGGACACATAATGAAGTACTCACCCCCTAGAGAACTTACACCCACCCTACACCACAACTATCCAACATAGGCATCACCAGCCATGTGACCCTGCCAGTAAAAGGGGCCGGGCGCATGAGCCCAGGGCCAATTACACCCACCAGAACCCAGTGTCTGTGCCGTCCTTTATCTAGAATGTGGGCCTAGGACCCACAGTTTTACAAGTGTCACTCACCATTTCTGAACAGAGGGGTGCGGCATCAGGACCCAGGGCCACTGTGGGCTGGTCCCTTTCTGCTCACTTGATGCGCTGGCCATCTTTAGTTGTTGGTGCCTCTGCTTTGGTGCTTGGTACTTCTTGTCACCTCGCATCGCTAGATTCAACCAGGTTTACAGGAAGTGAAGGGTCGTTTGATTTGAACGTCACTTTTGCTCACCGCTACTGCGATTGCAGGGTTATATATGTTCAGCTGTCCCTGGCCTCACCCTTTTCAGCAGATAGGACCCGGAGCCCCCCAATGCAGGCCGACGCCCCCTCCGCAAATCCGTGAGTCAATGACAGGCAACGGATCAGTGTTTGGGAAGATGGCCTTTTTTATTACACATATCAATGTAAACATTACATTTTTTACATTACTATTACAATCTATAATAGAAACATAAAAATAATTTAAAAATCTTAAATCAAGTAATAGGACAGTTTGAGAAATTCACATCATAATTACAGGTTTTCGCAATTCCAGTTTTCCCGTCACCTTGGATTTACATGGACAGTGCCCACATTGCTTCCGATCCCACTCTTATGCAGACTTTCAGCACTAGGGTACCGAGGAACTTCATCCATCCCTAGAGAACCACACAGGTGTCTCCTCTTCCAGCACTTAAAGGGCAATCACACCTCTCGGTAAACTTTTCCACATCGCTGGGGACCGCCTCTACAACACCAAGCTGCCAACAGGGGTCCACAGCAGAGACCAGGGCTGGAGCCCTTGGTCTTCACCGCCTATCTGTGCGTCCTTTGTCCCTCCAGCCAGTGTGAGCGTTACTCCTCAGGATTCAGATTGCTGCCCTCCCCCTCTCAGTGACGCCCTTGGGACTGGTGGTAGGACTCCCCCAGTGCTGTTACAGGGTAATCCTTGGGTTGACTTCTGTGCCAGGGTAATCCTTGGGTGCCTGTACTAAGAAAGAAAAAAAAGGGAACAGGTGGGCGGGTGCTTGTCTGCTGTCTACTGCTCCTCCCGCCGATAATCCTCAAAAGGAGGCCAAAACACTGTCAGCAGGCTAAATGACTTCATCCCCGTGGCGCCACTCACACTATGCCCACTCTGCATTGTTGTGAGTGAAGTTTCTGGGACTTGTACCCCCCCCAGCTTCCTGGCCAGAGTTGCGGACGCGGGAAGGGGGTATGACCATCCGGGGCCCCTGGTCCTAATGCAGCACCCAGGTAAGTCAGAGCACTCCCCCTGCATCGGAGCAGCAGAGTTGCTGGAGAATGTTCAAGATGGCCCATTAGAGTCGACATTTCAGGTTGGTTTTTCATCATGGAGCTTGAGGAGCAGCTCCAATTCACCTCAGCCTTTTACCCTTTCTTTCAGCAGGTGAGGATCACCAGGGATCTGTTTACTGCAACTTTTGACTTATGGTCTTCTCCCTTTCCCATGGGCCTATTCCATCACATCAATCCCTGCAGCATGAAATCCGGAGGAGCGGACTTCATTTCCTGCATTTCACTGCCTACTCTCATCCTTATATATTTGCCTCGCAGTGCAGATTCACAAACTGTGATTCCTACATTGCAGATCTCTGCCATCTGGAGCCTGGAGAAGTGGGCTTCATTGTTTGCATTTTACCCTCACCCCTCACCTTATTAACTTTGTCCAAGTATGCAGACGCATTGGCAGGGAGCCCGAGACACTGGCTTACATTATTATTTCAGTCTTTTAACCCCCAGAATTCCCCCAACTCAGTGAGCTACTACAACATCATGGTCTCTAGCTCAGGGCCATCATCCCAACGTGTTTGTTTGCCCTGTCCCACTTTCCTGGTCTGGTATGGGTGAAGCAGTGTTCATAGTCTGTCTCGCTTGTCCACCCAAAAAACTGGATAGTCAGCCTTGCAGGGCCAGGAACGAGGACCAGGCAATCGAGAGGTCAGTGGTGGGGAGAAGGGGCTCACTGTCCTTGGTCATTCAACTGTTATTTTGAGTGCATCTCATTTGCTGCATAACTGTTGCTTACTATGTGTATATTTTTGATTGCAACAAAGGGAGGTCATGTGAGGAAGAGAAGAGGGTGAGGCCTTGAATTAGCGCAGTTGCTGAAAATGGTCCTCGCCAAGCTGGGCGATGATGAGGGCTCAGATGCTTCTGGGTCTGATGCAGAGCAAGGGGAGGGAGTAGCATTACTCGACCACCCGCGGCGGTTCAATGTCCCTCCCCTAGGCAGCTTTTCCACAAGTGAAGTGGAGGGCCAGAAAGCATACACGGGCTTCCTCAAAAGTTGCAGTAGAAGAAGTACCAACCATGACAGTGGTGACACAAGACCTTCAGGTACAGCCATGTGTACACCTTCCTGAGTTACACCTACTATCCTTTCTCAGCAGTCTATTAACACTCCACCCTCTCCGGTAGTTGGTACGCACAGGAAACCTAATCCATCAGAGCCTAGAGAGGTGCTGGCTGCCTTAGCAGACATTAGGCAAGTCTTCTCAGCCCTGCATTCTAGCCCCAAGGGATTCACTGTAGAGCAACACCTTGGTAGAAGCATCTTGTCATGTTTGGCTCTCATTATACTAAATGAGACTGCTAGATTCAGGCAGCAGCAGCACCAGGTTGTGGGGAACTCAGTCCCAATCCACACCTTGTGACAACTGCAAATTATATCCAGGATAATTTAATCAAGGAAAGATCCCACTTCAGCAGGTGTTACAGCAACCAAGTCAATGCCAAGGAAAACCAAAGAGCACTTGTGTTACAAGACTTCAGCTGAGGCGGCAGTATTCCACATAGTGCCAGATGTTGAAGTGCCCAAGCCACTCGATCCACAAAGGTGACTCATATGAGGCTTCCTGTAGCAAACGCACCCTCAACATTCATGTCTGGTAATGAGCACTCATCAAGAGCATGAACAGATCAGGGTCCAGTGAAAGTAAGCGGCGAGTAGAAAGACACAGTTGTAGTGAACATTGGAAAAAGCACCAAAGGCAACAAAACACATGCTGCACACAGTTCAGTACCGGTCTGAATGACAGAGACCAGTTGCACTCCAGTTTCTCAAGAAGTGGTGCTCCGAAATACTGCATCATGCGTTCATGGCACAGTTGCGCCGGAGGAAGTGCCATCAGTCTTCCTCATTGATATGGCGCAGCCATTGCAAATTAAAAATAGCAACAGCAGAATGCCACCAATTAAAGCCAAAGTAATTGGGAATCTCTCGAATATACCGGAAACTATTGAGTGTATGGTTGAAGGTGCTATGCCAAATATAGATGAAAAGGTGCTGACAAACCCAGAATGAACAGCCTTAAAGAAGTGTACAATCCCAGCAGTATCAGATGAATTAAACATTAGTTCCATGAGTTCACTAAAGTGTCCGTACTGTTTTCCCGCGGATGACCTTGCTACTTGGAGCACATAGGTCTTGCATGCATATGTTAGTGCTACATTGTTCTGAAACAATAGAGGTTTTAGTCTGCTCAGTTTGTCAAAATTGACATTAGAAGTAGCAATGTGAGGCCAGATGCCTGCTCCTTTCGTCTGTTGCATAGGGGGAAAAAGGACTTTACTGCAACAAGTTACAGTTTGGGAGACCAAAACTACGTAGGCAATTCCGGCTCACATTCCACCACAGCTCTTGCTGTCTAGAAGTACATACCTTCCATTTGAGAGCACCTGGAATGCAGGTTGAATTAAGGGGACAGGAAAACCATTCAGATAAAAGGCCAAATTCACAGCTGGAGCATACATGCTCCGTGCAATGAAAGCTGTTTGCAAACCATGGAATGGCTAACAAAAGTCTTGCATTTACTGCCGCTAGGAACATCCTCTTTCATGCCATCAAAACATTTGTACGAAAAAGGTAGCTCTCACTCCTCATGAATGTAACTATGTCCCAGCCTTTCATATCTGCCCACAGGAATGTGTTTCAAGCAGGATGTGAATTGAAGTGTTGAAATAGGCAGAATAATAACCCCATGAATTAGCTATACTGCCACAGTAAATGGCAACTTTCTAATTTTTCAATGTTCATCAAAATATACGTTGCTTCTTTCTTAGCCATTATTTGTTGTTTTCGCGTCAAATTAAATGCTGCATAATGCCATGGAACTCGATAATTTTTCAGTGTTTTTAGTGCCCAACCTAACTACATAATGCACCTAAATTGACTCTGTCTATGGTGGAACAATGACATGTCAGTTTGCATAATGTCAATTGCAGAAGAAATTATGTTGTTGGTAGTGTAGCTGGGATCAGACAAGGTGTTAATCCCATTATCTACAATATCTAATGCTTTCTGTATGTTTTCTTGATCTATTTGTCTTAACCAGGCTGCAGCTTCTTGCTGTGAAAGTTTTCAAATTTCACTGTAAATTGCATATAAGAAGCATTTTTTATGTTGTCTTCAGGGGCCTAACAGAAAATCTTGTAAGTCTCTGCTATTAGAAAAGAGACTGAGGTGTTCTTTTAAAGCATCTAGTGAGGAACTTTTAACTCATTGCTGGAATCATTTTCCTACACTGTATGTTGTCACATTACTGAATGTTCTGGTGACACATAGCAAGTGTATGGTCTGTTCGCTCTAAAACCCTCTGTGGAGTGTACAAAACACACATGACAACCATCTGCATCCACTAGCCACAATTACCACCCGCTAGGACTTGAAAGTGATGTGTTAAAGGTTTAATTTTAATGCACCCATCAATATGATCTTCAGTTGCATTAATGTATTTTTGCCATTTGTAAAATTTTGCAGAGTGGGCATACTGGGCGCATTTAATTCTTTAATTTTCACCAAGCCTAAACAACTTGTCTGCTGCACTCTGTCATTTAAAAATATAATTTGTAAAGGTATCAGACATGCTCTAAATAAAGGTTGACTTCCTTGTATTTGCCAATGTTTAATTACCCAAGCACTCTTTAAGTCAATGGACTTCATCCAATATGCATAGCCTTCTATAGCCAACCAGGAAACAAAGAAATCAGAATAAATCAATTTTGCATCAATCAACAATACATTGTGCATATCTATGATGGGCAATTTAAAATAATATGACACAGCATCTTTAACATTGTGCCCAGAAAAATATATAAACTTATCCATATATGTTTTAGAACTCCACATTGTGGGGGGTGGGGGGCTAGGGCAATGTTCCCATTCTGTATAGCTGAAAATAGTTTTTGGGGTACTTGTACTATGAATTAAATGATGTCCATAGTAATAATAACAGAACATATCACCATCATTTTCTTTTGTTTGGTAAATATCTCCACTTTCAAATAGAGTAAAGCACTCTAATTCAGATAGCATAGAAATAACAGTGTTTACATCCCAGTCTCCTGAAACAATCTCAGGTATTATTACAACATTTAAAGATAGTTTGAAAACGCATGGAATTTGACGAACCTCCGTCGGACTGATTACATCAAAGAAAACTTTATCCCAAACAATGCCATCAGGAACTAGTATAGCTGAAATGTTCACAGTTTTAGGACCTCATCCCAGTTCAGCTGCAGAGCGTTCAGGAACGTAATGACCATGTATCAGTCATAAAAAAGATGACAAACCCAATCCAAAGAAGAAAGGCAAAGACAATTAGTAAAAGCCATGGATAGTTCCATGGATGAATGAAATAATTTTGTTTCAGCCAGTTTATCAGCTTACGTGCTCTTGATGATGGGGAGTTAGGACAATGTTCCCATTATGTATAGCTGAAAATAGGTTTTGGGGTACTTGTACTATGAATGAAATGATATCCATAATATTAATAACAGAACATATCACCATAATTGTCTTTTGTTTGGTAAATATCTCCACTTTCAAATAGAGTAAAGTACTCTAATTCAGATAGCATAGAATCAACGGTTTTTACATCCCAGTCATCTGAAACAAACACCAGGTATTATTAAAACATTTAAAGATAGTTTGAAAACACATGGAATTTGATGAACCTCCATTGGGCCGACTATATCAAAGAAAACTTTATCCCAAACAATCCCATCAGGAACTAGTATAGCTGAAATGTTCACAGTTTTAGGACCTCATCCCAGTTCAGCTGCAGAGCGTTCAGAAATGTAATGACCATGTATCAGTCAGAAAAAAAGATGACAAACCCAATCCAAAGAAGAAAGGCAAAGGCAGTTAGTAAAAGCCATGGATAGTTTCATGGATAAATAAAATAATTTTGTTTCAGCCAGTTTATCAGCTTACGTGCTCTTGACGATGGTTTTGCAGAAGACATGGATGAGTCAAAGGAGGAATGGTCTTGATCGACAAAATATCCAGAAGCAGTTAGTGCAAAATTTGGAGCCATGTTAGGAGTTGGAGAACTGACAGAAGTTTCCCCTGAGTGGTTCATAGTAAACAATCACATCCGTTTAAGTTGCATTTGTGTAGCATTCTTCATTATTTCTCTTGTTTGCTGTTGTAGATGAAGATAGTGGTACTAATGAGAGATCATTTTCCACCCTCCCCAAGCTTGGGAAAGTTTCAGCATTGCTGCTCAATACTTGTAGAGGAACACTCTGGTCTGTAATAGGAGGGATTCAGAAACTACCAGGAGTCCACTAGGTCTGCTGTGAAGGATTGGCCATATGGTTTAGCTTCACATTATCAATGGAGACAAATAAATTTTCTTTTGATCCAGGCAGTGGTGGTAGAATAACAGTTCTGCTACCGTGTATTTCCAGGACCGGAACCAGTACACAATATGATGGACCAAACTCCTTCTTCACAGCACTCTTTTCTCATACTAGATCTCCAACTTTCGGAATGCAGACAGTAGATGTTATTGGTGCATCCCTTAGTCCCAAGGAGGTAGGACAGGCAGATGCGTTTTTGTCTCTGAACTTTTGCATTGACAGTGACATTTTCATTTATGTCAAAGGTGTGTCTGCTGCCCCCGCACCAGCGCCTTCAAGATCTGTAACATACATTTGCGTCCCAAACACCACTTCATATGGGATGCGCTCTCCCAAGGATATTCTGGGCAGATTATTAAGTGCTCTCTTGACTCCATACAGGTGACTAAGCCAACTACAACCTGTGCCTAATACTCTTGCTGTTAAGGATTGCTTTAAGTATCAATTCTTCCGCTCCACTATTCTGTTATCCTCTGGATGGTAGGGAGACGAGAAATGTAGTTGGACCCCTAATGAAGCCATGGTGTCCCTGAATACCCTTGAGGCGAATGCAGGGCCCTGATTTGAGTGGAAAGCCACAACTGCATATGCACTGTTAAAGACATGCAAATCTTTAATAACATTTCAAGCGTCAGCTGATCATTGTGGCCACATCCATAGAAATCTCAAGCATGAGTCGACATTGACTAATATGTATTTGTATGTACCATCAGATGTCAGGGGAACACAATGGTCAAAGTAAATACATTGCAATGGTTTGTTTGAAATTAGAATGGGTGTCTGCAGTGTTCATTTAATAGTGGACCATTTTATTTGCCAACAGATGTCACAGCAAAGGACATCTTGTTTTGTCTATTTGTATAGACCTGGCCCCAAATAGCATTTCTGAGGTAGAGAAATAGTAGCCGCCACACCTGCATGGGCAGAAGCAACTCCCTCATATGCCGCTTTCATGAAATCAGATCTTTGATCTTGGTTGGGGATCACAAGATCACCCACCTCTGTTATTGTTATCAAGACAGTGTTTAGGCTAGTTATGTGGTAGGAATATTTGACAGGATATGGTTTTGGTAACGGCTTGCCACCAGCCGAAGCTTTCACAGAGGCAGGTGTTTCGTCATCCAACCTCGTTCATGAATGAGTTATTGCAGTAACATAAACCGTAGCTACGGCTGACCTGGCTTCTACATCAGCCAAGATATTGCCTGCAATGTGTACTCCTACACGTTGATGTCCCAATGTATGCACTACATGAGCATTGGATAGTGTTTCCTCCGGGTCTGCTACTTTCTCCACAGTAACTTATTTTTAATAGTCTTGCCTTTTGAATCTCCAAACACATTTTGATGCCAGTAATGCATGCATTCATTGAAGGAATGGACACAGTAGTACGAATCATAGACTATCAATGTTAGTTGTTTTTGATCCATGTGTTCCAGTGCCATCACCAGAGCCTTGAGCTTTGCTAGCTGTGTTGTGCAGTCCTCTAAGGTCTGCATGCAAGTTTTTGGTGGATGGAATTTCCCATCTTTCATGTAGCCACTAACAGCTGCACAAACGGCAGAGTATTGGTGTTTTGTGCCTATGGCTGCTTGGGATGATTCATCAGTGTAAATGATTGTTTGATATTGATCAATTGGCAAAGTGTTTGCCAGTATTGGATATTACATTTTGTATTGAAGGAATTCTTGAGTTTGTAATTTGGGGACGAAATATAGACAACATCAGTTGCTGTCAGAGACATTGCCCATGGGATCCAACGTGGATGTAAAGCTTTTGAGTTAGGAACGCTAGGGTTTGTGACAGCCTCAAGGGCTGGTATTAGAGAGATGACAATAATGATTTTCCCCTGAGGTCTCTCTTTAATGACAGCCATCTGAACAGCACCCAGGATTTTTTCTGTTGGAACAAAGCACTGTTCAGCTGTGGAGTAGAAGTGCGATTTGCATGCAATAGGGATGGTATCACCCTCATTAAATGTTACATAGGTGAAACCGATGGCACCAGCAATTACTCTGATGTCAAAATGTGTCTTGTTATCGCTTGTGTGTAAAGGTTTTGCTGCAAGCATGTCTTCTTGTAATGCTCTGAGAATGCATATGTGCTCAACTGACCAATTTTTAGTTGAAAATTCGGGGCGTATTAAATCATATAATGGTTTAATGCAATGGGTATATATCGTGGAATATAAGTTCTGCCAAAGTTTAAAAAGCCCAGCAAAGACTAAAGCTCTTTTATGCTATTTGGTGGTGGCAAATGTGCACACTTTTCTAGAAAGTGGAATGCTAGGCCCACTCGTATCCCAAAAATAGGGCATAGAGAAAGATCATTTTTGTTTTCTTAAAATTGAATTTGTAGCCGAATTCTGCAAATCCCACAACAACGAATGCCACCCATTTCAGGTGGTGAATGAGATCATCATCTGTTAGGTAGATGCCATCAACCTAGGACAATGCTTCAAGGTATATCTTGTGTAAAATGGATTTTACACGTGCTGAAAACAGCCCAGAGCTGTTTTTTAGCCCGTGGAAGCCTTGAATTTCTTTTCTGCAAGCCTAAAGAGCTAAATGTTGTTAGATACCCACTTTCAGGCGCTATATTTTGGCAGAAGAAGCCACTGGAAATATCCAATTTTGTTTTGTATTTTTTGTACACTATATTGTTAATGAGTGCTGTGCTGTGTGAGTTTTGAATCGCAAATATGCATGTATGACTGTTTAAATGTCTACAATCTAGGACTATTCTATATGAATGGTCCAGCTTGGCAACAGGAAATAAAGGATTATTCATTTAGGGCTCAGTTACACCCTGGTACTCTAGCTATGCTAGAGTCTCTCACACAGAAGCTTTAGCCTCATGCTTAATAGGATATTAAGGTTGAGGCTGTGGTTGGAACATAATTGCTATCATGTGGTAGAGGGAATCCTTATCCCATCTAACATGGTTCTGATACAGTGCGGGGGCCTGTGCTAATGTGCAATCCTTTTCAGCCAATGAAATGTCATAAATGCCAGTTAATTGATACCAAAATATTATATCAATTGTGTGCTCAGTGTCTCCCTCTAATTGTATTTTCATTTTATACACCCTGTTGGGGCGGGGGAGACATGCATATCTGCAGGCTCAACTTCTATGAAGTCATCAGTTGCTTTCACCTTCAGATGCTCCAGAAGATTCTGGCGAACTATTGTGACCTCTGCTCGCTGTCTAGCAAGGCCAGTGCCCAGTTCCTGTTCTTCAATAAAACTCTCATCTAGCATGGAATTTTGTGCAGAAATAGCTGCCACCTTCTTCTTTTTACCTTGGGGCTTTTGTTGTGGAAGTTTCTCTTCTTTTTAAATTGAAACTTCAGCTGAGCGTTGTGAATCTTTTTCAGTTTCACGTACTCTGTGTGTTGTTCTGATCATCCACCTCTCTCATACGTTAATCTGGTGAGTCCTGAAAGGAACAAGATAGGAGTGTGTCAGTACATTGATATCTAGCTGGATTTTTTATATTATCCCTATTTTGCAAGTTATAGTGTTTCTCCGGAGTCTCCGAATGTGGAGATTCTCCCCTTTCCTTTTTAAATGTTTGTTTTTGTTTATCCCAATGTTTTTTAGAACCCACAGCTGCTTGCCTGGTAGAATCCTTATTTGATTTACAATGTAGTTGTGGGCTACTAGGGGAGCTCCAAAATTATCCCGAACCTATACTCGAATAGGTTTTGGCAATAATTTTAGACAGGTTGAGTTCTTGATCCTGTACAGGAACATCCCAGAGCCGCATGTACACTGCTAGCGCTACTGCTTCCCCTTCAACGTTACTTAATATTATTGAAGACACTGTAGCAAAATTGCCCATTAATTGCATCCCCAAATCTAGAGGAATATGGGCAGCCATGTATTCATCTTGAATTTACGTTAACACTTCAGAAAGACAGAAAAGTGTTGCTATACAGTGTGCGGTAGTGTAGAGCATGGCAAATACTGTGCCCTAAATGTTGCAGTAATCCCCTGCGGGGACCATCCCAAATGGCAAACACATAGTGAGAATTCTGTGTTTATCTTGAGGTCCCATATAGGGAAACACAGGTTCCAGCGTGTTTATTTTTTGAGCTAACCAAAATGCAATTTTTTCACATTTTGTGGGTACTTTACCCATGATCGAATGCACCATCACAGGGTTAATACCCGAAGCGGTTGTGCTAGAGCAGTACGTACTGGATTAGTATTTAATGTCTGTATTACAAACTGTACTAATACTCTTTATATTGTTACAAACTCAATGTATAAGAGGCGAACCTCAGCTACTGCCAAGGTGCCTGCATCAGGATGTAGTATATATGTGGCCCATAGAGGCCAGGTAGGACCATCATTACTCAGAGGACCTAGCCTAACATGTAGTGTTGTGTGGGGTAGGGTGCCATCAAGCCAGTTTTGGTAGTCTTGAAAAAATAGAGGTATCTCTATGTATGCATATGCTCTGTATTGTGCAGGTGCTTTAGCATGTGTATAACAATGAAATGTATTAATGTTCCCATCAACTGCTGGAAAATTGACCGAAGAGTAGAAAATGTCTGTCATATATGCTGGATGAGCTTCGACCTCAAAAGTAACTGCACCCCCTTGGGCTGGAAGGGCATTAGCCAATAAATGATTAGTGAGGGGAGGCCGCATGTTTACTGCAATTACCACCCGTTGCGGGTTCACCATGGTAAATGTACCTGCGCAGAGATAAGGATACAAATTGAGGAGTAATCCTTTTAAGGTTCAAGATTAAACAACCTACTTATCTAGCTGAGGAGGAAATCCTCAATACCATGAATGACTTCGTATATAGTATTGGGGTGCACGTAGTGAGACACTGAAGGAGATCCGTAATTCAGTGTCTGACCAAACGTTGGTGGTACCATGTCATGTTTGGCTCTCATTATACTAAATGAGACTGCTGGATTCAGGTGACAGCACCACCAGGCTGTGGGGAACTCAGGCCAATTCTACACCTTATGACAACTGTTGGCCCAACCCTTTTAGCTAGCTAGAGGTACCTCACAGGCACCTAAAAGTGGTGGTGATTGGTAGTAGCAGTGCACATGACATTCTGATTTCTCAGGGATATCTTGGTGCAGCAGATCTCATCCTTTTCTCCCAGTTACATGTGTCTCACACATGCAAAGACAAATAGAAGTGAAGATTGGTTCAATATACTTTATTGAATCAATTGCGTTCTAGATAAAGTGTTGGAATTCCTACCTATGCCACTAAAGTACTATATTAGAGCACAGCAGTGTTAGTCCCAGTCCGCCCTTCAGAATCCCTAGGAATACTTGGATTTGGTAGTAGCGACAAGGGCAGCTAGTCTACTGAGAGTCCTCTCTCATGTAGACAGAGAAAGACGTCAAGTCGCAGCAAACAGCTGTATGAAGCGACACCATGCAGTGACAATCTTCTGGCTGGAACACTCCCTCTAACATATGGGGGCACAGAGATGCCTAATAATAAACAGCTAATGTTCGAGGAAAACTTCCCTATTGTAAAACACAGGTTTTCATGAAGTGGCAGAGATTGCAGTGTTCCAGTTTGTGCCAGCAACATATTACAGACAGCTTTGAAGAGAGCACAGAATGAGAATGTCAAAGTACAAAGAATGAAAGCAGTTCCTGTCCTAAAATATACAAGATAAAGTGAAAAACAAATCACCAAAGAAGAGAGCTTCTGCTCAGAAAATTAAAATTAATAATCATAAAATGAATTGCAACTAGGCTAGAGGGCACAGGCTGCAGGCCTTTTTCTAAAATAATGTGCCCAAAAGCTGTAAGGTACTCTTTAGACAATCTTTGGGGGGCCAGACCCCTTAGTCACCCCAGTCCAATCCACGCTGCTCCCTCAGCAAGAGCAAGACTCTCCTGCTCAAAGTCAGTTGCCAAACTCACAGGACGCTATGGCTGGGGTTCTGGGTTCAGTAGCCCAATTACTTGTCAAGTTAGCGAGACTGGCAGATAAGATGATTGTGGGCACCTCCCTGACTTCCCCGTGGGCCCCATCTGAAACCATTATTCCTGCTATTATGTATTTAAAGAAACAGATTGAGGCAATCAGGAGAACGTGCACTGGTATAGTGGATGGCCCACAATCGGGGAAAAGCAAAGAAGCTAAATTATCTGGGGCCAAGGACACTAAAATGGTTGAATTAGGTAAAGAGAAGGTTGTGGATGTGGATAAGGGGGCTCACCATCAATCAAGGCAGTTCGGGGCCTAGACACATTACTGTGTAGGCCAGGCAAGTTGGCCTCTCATGTGCCTGTGGAGGTCAAAGAGAACATTTGAAAAGGGGATTTTTTTGGATGATTCTTTTTCATTAATAAGGGCTCAGATAAGTGACTGTGAGCACAAAGATAAGGAAGGAAAAGACACATCAGCAAAGAATAAGAAACCTAGAGTTGAGGAGTTCATTACAAATTAGTTATTTTGCTTCAATGTTTACATATCAGTAATGCTTGAAAGGAAACCGGAGGTCATTACCTCCATGATATTCTATTCCAACAAGATACTGAAGACACGCTATGTATATAGGGGTACTGTGTGGCTAGATTATGATTGCGATTTTAGATGGGCCACTGAGAAGGATCCCGACATAGGGTGGGATCAGACAGAGGTCAATGTCTAGTTAGAGAACATCAGCAATAAGACCCCACAGAAGCCTCCTTTTCATCATCAGCTCTCTGGGACGGTCATGCTGGGCTTTCAATAAGAAGTTATGCGCACACCCTGCAGGGTGATGTAAATACAAGCATGTTTGTTCCTTTTGCGGCCACCTCTCCCACCCCAAATTCAAGTGTAACAAGAAGTGCAAAGAAAAAGGAATGGACAGTGTTAAGCTCTCCAACTGGTTTTCAGTTGCCAATACCAGTATGAGTCACCAAGTTACTCCCATGGCTGAATATGTACCCTAACAAGGAGGCTACACAATTGTTGTAGTTGGGTTTTTCCACTGGTTTCGGGATCCCTGTACCCTGAGTGGCCCCATTCTACTTTGTAGCTATTTGGTTTCAGCCTGACTGCATCAAGCTGCAGTCTCCAAAAAGTTAGCAAAAGAGAACGCCATGGGGTGGATTGCCAGGCTTTTCCCCACCTCCCCTTTTTTTTATTTTGTCCGTTCTCCCAAAGACGTACAACTTAAGAAAGAACCTGGTCAGTTTAAGTTAATTTATAACCTCTCAGCACCAAAGGGCTCTTCTATGAACGATGCTATCAATTCCCAGTCTTGCTCAGTCAGGTGTTCTTCATTAGATTAGGCATTGTGCAGACTACGTGAGTTGGGCCTTGGGGCTTTAATAGCAAAAACAGACATAAAATCTGCTTTTAGACTTTTCCCAGTCAACCCTGAGGACTATCACACCTTGAGATTCAATTTTGGGGACACCTACTATTACAAGTGCATGGAAATTGGCTGTGTGATGTCATGCACATACAATTCAGCTCACTGCTACAATGGATTTTAACAACAATGACTAGCCATCACATGGTGATTCATTACTTAAATGATTTATTAGTCCTGGGGCTGCCTGGGTCTGGGATACCCTCATGGGCCTTGAACAAATTAACTGCTTTATTGAAGGATCCGGGGTTTCCCTAGCACCTGATAAAAACATGGGCCCCACCACTTGTCTCACATTTCTATGTATTGAAGTAAATACTCTTGCCAGTGAGTTATACGTTCTCACAGAAATGGTACTCGTTTTCAGGCAGTCAGTTGTCACCATGTCATCCCCAGGAAGATGACCCTGTACCAGCTCCAGGTGCTAGTCGTTCAGTTGAATTTCACCTTGTGAATTATTCCCATGGTGTGCCCTTTTTCCAAATCGATTGCAAGAGCAATGACTAGCCTCATACACAAACCTGGAGGGCTCTCAGCAGAAAGCCCAAGTGCTGGCAGAGAGAAGTCTTTGTTGTCCCTGAGGCTTCAACAACAGGAGGCAAGCTCAGTTCAAGCCCTTGGAGATTCTTCACCAGTGGGAAGTCACACAAAAAACATTCTTTGTCCTCTCTCAGGTAGAAGCGGCTACTGCAGGCCAACCCAGCAAAGCACAGTCACAGGAAAAGGGGCAGTACTCCACCTCCAGCTCCTCCAGCTCTTCTCCCGGTGTCAAAGCCCAGCTCACCTGAGTTCCTGTTCAGTTCTGATGGAGGTTGAAGACAATCCGACCCCACCCTGAAACTGCTTGTTCCAGCACACTAGTTTTTAAAACAGTGCACTAAGAACAGAAGCTCAAGGGAAGGGGGGAAGTGGATAAAATAAAAAAAAGAGAGACAACACCGTTCTTGCGTTTCCACTGTTGAAGTGCTGCACAAATCTGCGGCCCTTTCTGACTTCTGTAGAAACTGGTGCCTAATGAAACATAAACAAAGAACAGATAAGTGCAACCTATTCCTAAATGGGTTCCTGACTATCCCTTTATTTATTAGAAATTCTCTTCTAAAAGTACCTCTTGGATCCTGGTCTCTAGTTTGCAGGTTTGGAATGTGTTACTGCTCTGGGATGTGTTTTCTATTACTGTAAAACTTTTTTCCCATATTTCCAGAATCTTTTATAAAACAAATACTGTACTTTTACATCAAAATACAGCATGTAATTTGTGCAAGTCCTTGATTTACTGTTTGCCTTGCTGTTAATGGTTTCCACTGTTCGATTCTTAAAAGTTCCATGAGAAAAAACAATGTTTGCTTCACAAAGTTCTGCAAAATATTCTTGTAACAAAGAGTTTGAATCACAATGTTCGTGGAAGGTATTTCGTTTCAAATTGTCTATACACGAATCCAGAAATTGTTGTCAAAGTTCTTTCAGGTAATAAAAGGTTTTGCACTTACTTATTGCTGACAAGAGATACTGATCAGTCTAACCTTGTCTTCTTTCTCTTTTGCAGGTTACTCATAGGAGAGAGGCTGAAGCAAGGAGGAACCGGAAACCGGAAGAAGGAAGAGCCAGAAGCTGCGCCCATTGAAGTCAATGAAAGTCTGTAAAGAGCAGGAGTGCCAGCGCCGAGGGATCTGTTCTCAGGTAAGCGGGAGGTAGACGAGCACAAGCACTGGGTGAGGCTCGGGGGATGCCTTTTATAGACAGGGCTGGGTGTGGTTTGAAGGGCTGGGTGTGGTCCTCACATGCTGCACATGTTCTTGGAAGGTGTGCAGAGCTGGGTGTGGTTTGAAGAGCTGGGTGTGGTCCTCACATGCTGCACATGTTCTTGAAAGGTGTGCAGAGTTTCAGTTATTATGCAAATGAGTTGGATTAACACATGGCCTAGGGAGGAGTGTTTTAAAGAAGCCTTGGTAAAAGCAAGGCCCAATGTGTAAACAAAACAGCACATTAAACAACATACACAGAAGCCTGGGGGGGGGGAAGGTGAGATAACAAGAAAGGCTTTCAATAGTACGTTTAAAAGGGAGCTATTACAGAACCCACTAGTGCAGTGAGAGGGGACATGCTCTTTGCTGTGTACAAACCCTAACAGTTGCCCCCCTCAAAGGCCCTCCTACAGGATGGGTTTTTTTCTGGATTTTTTTTAATAAAACCGTCTAATCAGCTATGGGGCATGTACATATGATGCTGGTTCCCATGAATTCTCAGATTCATCATATCCTTTCCATTCTACTAAATAAAACAGACGTCCACTAATTCTTTTTGAGTCTTTTATGCTTTTCACTTCATATTCCAGATTTCCCTTAATTGGTATGGGTGGAGGTGGTGGTTCAGGTCGTGTTTTTGAGTTGTACGGCTTAAGCAAGGACACATGGAATGTAGTATGTACTGGATATTCTTTTGGTAAATCTAATTTTACTGTTACCGGGTTTACTATGGCAGTTATACTAAAGGGTCCAATGAAACGTGGTTGCAGCTTTCGGGATCCCTCTATGTTTAGGTTCTTTGTGGAGAGCCATACCTTGTCACCAATTTTATACATTGGGGCCTCAGACCTGTGTTTGTCTGCTTGTCTTTTCATGCTTTCCTTGTACTTTAATAAATGTTTCCTGGCTTTGTCTTGTATGTCACCTAACCTCGTTAGTCTATCCGTTACTGTAGGCAACAGGGAATCTTCTAACAAAATGGGTATAGCTCTTGGATGATACCCCTGCAAGAAATAGAATGGTGAGCAAAGTAGAGCTGAATGCTCAGTATTATTATAAACAAACTCTGCTACAGGGAGAGCTTCCAACCATTCACTAGAATAATCAGCCAATAAACAACGTAGCGTTTGAAGTAAGGTTTGGTTCAGTCGTTTAGTCTGTCCATCTGTCTCTGGGTGGAAAGCAGTGGATAAGGCCACATCTATTTTCAGTTTTTCACATAATTGTTTCCAAAATCTGGAGTTGAACTGGCTCCCTCGGTCTGAAACCACTTTGCTTGGCAAACCATGTAAACGCACAATTTCCCTTATAAAAATATCGGCAAATTCTGCCGCCGTGGGTAATTTCCGTAATGGTACAAAATGTGCCATTTTAGATAAAAAATCCACTATAACCAACACTGTTGTGAAGGATTTTACAGGTGGTAAACCTACAATAAAGTCTACGCTCACAGTGTGCCAAGGTTGTTTGGGTGTTGGCATTGGTATTAACAAGCCGTCAGGAGCCTTATGAGAAGATTTATGTCTTGCACAAATTGGACAGGTAGTGACAAATTGCTTAATGTCCTTTCTTATAGTGTCCCACCAAAAGTGTTTTTGCACATTTTCCAGGGTTTTTACCCAACCAGGATGACCTGCCAAGGGTGAGGCGTGATGCCAAATTATCACCTGTGTTTGTAATTCAGAGGTGGGCACTAACAGCATGTTGTCGTGGTACAATAAACCTCGTTGTATTGTGTAATGGGAATCCTTTATCAATCCTGAGGTGCTATTTGCATGTGTGCATTATATAGATCTGTGATGAAATCCTTCTGTTGTACTGGTGCCAACAACTTTTGGGGAGGAATAATGGGTTCTCCTATTTTATCTTGTTTCATGTCTGAGGTATGTCCGTATCTAGATAACACATCAGATTGAATTTGTTGTGCACCTGGTCTATAGGTTATAACAAAGTAAAATGTGCTAAAAAAATTTAACCAGCGCATCTGACGTGGTGTTAGTGCTTTAAGTGATCCAAAAAACTGTAGGTTCTTATGGTCAGAAAAGATTGTAACTGGGTACTTGGCTCCCATTAAATGGTGCCTCCATTCTGAAAAGGCTACTTTGATAGCTAGTAGTTCCCTTTCAGCCACAGTGTAATTTTGTTCAGCTGGCAATAACTTTTTGGAATAGAAGGCTATAGGATGTAACTGGCCATCTACTGCATCTCGTTGAGAGAGAACTCCTCCTAAAGCTACTTGTGAAGCATCCGCTTCAACAAAAAAGGGCAAGTCAGGATCAGGATGTTTCAGAATTGGGGCTGAAGTGAACTTTTGTTTTAGGAGTTGAAAGGCGTGTGCCGCCTCATCAGTCCAAAGAAATCGTTGCCCTTTCCGCAACAAGGTAGTTATTGGGGCCGCAATGTCTGCAAAATGTGCAATAAACCTCCTATAAAAATTGGCGAAACCCAGAAATTTCTGAATATCTTTTACAGAGGATGGTTCTGGCCAATCAGCAATAGCACTGATTTTCTTTACATCCATAGTTATTCCTTGAGGTGACAGGCAGTATCCTAAAAAGTCCACCTTGTTGACATTAAAAGTACACTTTTCTAACTTAGCAAAAAGATGATTTTCTTTTAACTTTGATAATACTGCACGAACATGTTGGGTATGTTCTTCTGAGTTCTTAGAGTAAATGAGGATGTCGTCTATGTATACTATGACACAAACGTCCAGGAATTCATGTAGGACCTTATTTATAAAGAACTGAAAGGCCGCAGGGGCATTACATAACCCAAAGGGCATTACTGTGTACTCAAATAAACCAAACTTTGTCTTGAAAGCTGTCTTCCGCTCATCCCCCTCTTTTACTCGGACCAGGTGGTAAGCTCCCTGCAGATCTAGTTTAGTGTATACAGTAGAATGTCTTAATTGATCCAACAACACAGGTATTAGAGGAAGAGGATATTTATTCTTTATTGTAGCTTTATTTAGTCCTCTATAATCGATACACGCGCGCAGGGATTTATCCGGCTTCGGGATAAAAAAGAGTGGAGATGACACCGGAGATGTGGAATGACGGATGAACCCAGACTGTAGTAGGTCATCTAGGTAGGTTCTTAAGTATTTGGTTTCTTCGTCAGTCAAAGCATATACTCTGTTATTAGGTAAAGGGGCCCCTGGGATAAGATCTATACGGCAGTCATAAGACCGATGTGGGGGCAGCACACTAGCCTTTACTGGATCAAAGACGTCTTTAAAGTCGGAATATTCAGGAGGGAGACTTGGTTCATCTTGTGTAACACTAGCACAGTGTAATACTGTGCTCTGTTCTGTACCTGCTTCTTGATAGCAATTGGTTCTACAGAAAGAGGAATCCAAAGTACCAGTTATATTCACCCAATCAATTTTTGGGTTATGAGTTGTTAACCAGGGTACCCCGAGAATCAAACCAAAATTAGGAGTATCTATCAGATCAAAGCTAATCACCTCTGTGTGCCCGTTCTGACAGACCATAACAAGTGGACTTGTTTGTTTTGTGATTAATCCAGAGGTCAATTCTGACCCATCCACTGCACATACTGCTTCTGGACAAGGCTTTAGGCACATAGGAAGTCCTAAGATTTCAGCTAACTTATTATCCACAAAATTTCCTGTCGCGCCTGAGTCCAGTAGGACAGGGAGAGAATGCCTCACTTGGGTAGTAACAATTAAAACAACCTGAATTATGAAATGTCTAGGTATGTGCGGTACCCTGAAGGCTGCAGCATTAGAGGTTTGATTAAGATGTTTTCTCGAACAAGTAACCTCTCCCCTTGTCGAGCTTAATCGTTTCCCGATTCAGTTGAGGAGGTGGAGGAAACAGCACCCTTTCGTGGAGTTTTAGGCTTTACTGGACATTCTCTGGCAAAGTGACCTGCCCTGCCACAATATAAACATAATTGAAATTTTCTCCTTCTTTCTTTTTCCTCTGATGTGAGTGGACCTCTGAGTGTCCCTATTTGCATAGGCTCTGGTTCAGGGAGTTTATTATCTGTGTCTTTCTTCTCGTGTCTAATAAAAGTTAACCGTGATTCCAGTTTGTATTTATCTCCCTTTCTTTCTCCTAGTCTATGTTCTAATTTCACAAATAAATCTACAAAGTCTGAATAGTCTTTTGGCAAATCAACGATATGAGCCAGCGCGTCTTTTAACTCGTCTCTCAAACCTTTATAAAAAAGGGAGACACGCTTTTCTTCTGGCCACTGTGTCTCGGTGAGTAAACGATTAAAACTAGTGAGATAGGTCAATAAATCCTTGTTACCTTGTTTAAGATTTAAAAGCTCATTATCACTTGCCTGCATGAAAGTGTGTTTTGCAAAAAGGCTGGTCATGGTACGTTTAAATTGATTCCAATTGTGGAGGATGGGATCATCTCTATCCACGAAAGGAATTGACCAATTGGCTGCTGTGCCACCCAAATAAGACAAGACGAATGCCACTTTCGTATCATCAGTAGGGAACTGTTGTGGCTTACAAATGAAGAGTAATTGACATTGATTGATAAAAACATGGAATTTGTTACTATCTCCATGAAAACGTTCAGGTGCTGCTAAGGGCACAACATTAGGAACATTAACAGTAACCTCAACTGGGGAAGGCAAAGTTGTATGTTTTGATGGCGCCCCTGTCTCTGAGGAGGTTTTAAACAAAGGCGTAGAAGCTGTGTTCCACTGAGATCCCCTAAATTTATACCTGCTTAAATCCTGTTTTAAAGAGGTATTCTCCATCTTTAATCTCTCTATTTCCTCTTGCATATGTTGCAAGATGCCAGACACTGATTCATTATGAGCCAAGTCCTCATTTAGGGCCTGCGCCATATCCGTGACGACAATGCCCTCTATTTCTTCCCCGGTATTCATCGTCCACCAGAACTGAAATTTTTTAAAGGCTTGTGCTTCTGTCAAAGCCCAGCTCACCTGAGTTCTTGTTCAGTTCTGATGGAGGTTGAAGACAATCCGACCCCACCCTGAAACTGCTTGTTCCAGCACACTAGTTTTTAAAACAGTGCACTAAGAACAGAAGCTCAAGGGAAGGGGGGAAGTGGATAAAATAAAAAAAAGAGAGACAACACCGTTCTTGCGTTTCCACTGTTGAAGTGCTGCACAAATCTGCGGCCCTTTCTGACTTCTGTAGAAACTGGTGCCTAATGAAACATAAACAAAGAACAGATAAGTGCAACCTATTCCTAAATGGGTTCCTGACTATCCCTTTATTTATTAGAAATTCTCTTCTAAAAGTACCTCTTGGATCCTGGTCTCTAGTTTCCAGGTTTGGAATGTGTTACTGCTCTGGGATGTGTTTTCTATTACTGTAAAACTTTTTTCCCATATTTCCAGAATCTTTTATAAAACAAATACTGTACTTTTACATCAAAATACAGCATGTAATTTGTGCAAGTCCTTGATTTACTGTTTGCCTTGCTGTTAATGGTTTCCACTGTTCGATTCTTAAAAGTTCCATGAGAAAAAACAATGTTTGCTTCACAAAGTTCTGCAAAATATTCTTGTAACAAAGAGTTTGAATCACAATGTTCGTGGAAGGTATTTCGTTTCAAATTGTCTATACACGAATCCAGAAATTGTTGTCAAAGTTCTTTCAGGTAATAAAAGGTTTTGCACTTACTTGTTGCTGGCAAGAGATACTGATCAGTCTAACCTTGTCTTCTTTCTCTTTTGCAGGTTACTCATAGGAGAGAGGCTGAAGCAAGGAGGAACCGGAAACCGGAAGAAGGAAGAGCCAGAAGCTGCGCCCATTGAAGTCAATGAAAGTCTGTAAAGAGCAGGAGTGCCAGCGCCGAGGGATCTGTTCTCAGGTAAGCGGGAGGTAGACGAGCACAAGCACTGGGTGAGGCTCGGGGGATGCCTTTTATAGACAGGGCTGGGTGTGGTTTGAAGGGCTGGGTGTGGTCCTCACATGCTGCACATGTTCTTGGAAGGTGTGCAGAGCTGGGTGTGGTTTGAAGAGCTGGGTGTGGTCCTCACATGCTGCACATGTTCTTGAAAGGTGTGCAGAGTTTCAGTTATTATGCAAATGAGTTGGATTAACACATGGCCTAGGGAGGAGTGTTTTAAAGAAGCCTTGGTAAAAGCAAGGCCCAATGTGTAAACAAAACAGCACATTAAACAACATACACAGAAGCCTAGGGGGGGGGGAAGGTGAGATAACAAGAAAGGCTTTCAATAGTACGTTTAAAAGGGAGCTATTACAGAACCCACTAGTGCAGTGAGAGGGGACATGCTCTTTGCTGTGTACAAACCCTAACAGTTGCCCCCCTCAAAGGCCCTCCTACAGGATGGTTTTTTTTCTGGATTTTTTTTAATAAAACCGTCTAATCAGCTATGGGGCATGTACATATGATGCTGGTTCCCATGAATTCTCAGATTCATCATATCCTTTCCATTCTACTAAATAAAACAGACGTCCACTAATTCTTTTTGAGTCTTTTATGCTTTTCACTTCATATTCCAGATTTCCCTTAATTGGTATGGGTGGAGGTGGTGGTTCAGGTCGGGTTTTTGAGTTGTACGGCTTAAGCAAGGACACATGGAATGTAGTATGTACTGGATATTCTTTTGGTAAATCTAATTTTACTGTTACCGGGTTTACTATGGCAGTTATACTAAAGGGTCCAATGAAACGTGGTTGCAGCTTTCGGGATCCCTCTATGTTTAGGTTCTTTGTGGAGAGCCATACCTTGTCACCAATTTTATACATTGGGGCCTCAGACCTGTGTTTGTCTGCTTGTCTTTTCATGCTTTCCTTGTACTTTAATAAATGTTTCCTGGCTTTGTCTTGTATGTCACCTAACCTCGTTAGTCTATCCGTTACTGTAGGCAACAGGGAATCTTCTAACAAAATGGGTATAGCTCTTGGATGATACCCCTGCAAGAAATAGAATGGTGAGCAAAGTAGAGCTGAATGCTCAGTATTATTATAAACAAACTCTGCTACAGGGAGAGCTTCCAACCATTCACTAGAATAATCAGCCAATAAACAACGTAGCGTTTGAAGTAAGGTTTGGTTCAGTCGTTCAGTCTGTCCATCTGTCTCTGGGTGGAAAGCAGTGGATAAGGCCACATCTATTTTCAGTTTTTCACATAATTTTTTCCAAAATCTGGAGTTGAACTGGCTCCCTCGGTCTGAAACCACTTTGCTTGGCAAACCATGTAAACGCACAATTTCCCTTATAAAAATATCGGCAAATTCTGCCGCCGTGGGTAATTTCCGTAATGGTACAAAATGTGCCATTTTAGATAAAAAATCCACTATAACCAACACTGTTGTGAAGGATTTTACAGGTGGTAAACCTACAATAAAGTCTACGCTCACAGTGTGCCAAGGTTGTTTGGGTGTTGGCATTGGTATTAACAAGCCGTCAGGAGCCTTATGAGAAGATTTATGTCTTGCACAAATTGGACAGGTAGTGACAAATTGCTTAATGTCCTTTCTTATAGTGTCCCACCAAAAGTGTTTTTGCACATTTTCCAGGGTTTTTACCCAACCAGGATGACCTGCCAAGGGTGAGGCGTGATGCCAAATTATCACCTGTGTTTGTGATTCAGAGGTGGGCACTAACAGCATGTTGTTGTGGTACAATAAACCTCGTTGTATTGTGTTATGGGAATCCTTTATCAATCCTGAGGTGCTATTTGCATGTGTGCATTATATAGATCTGTGATGAAATCCTTCTGTTGTACTGGTGCCAACAACTTTTGGGGAGGAATAATGGGTTCTCCTATTTTATCTTGTTTCATGTCTGAGGTATGTCCGTATCTAGATAACACATCAGATTGAATTTGTTGTGCACCTGGTCTATAGGTTATAACAAAGTAAAATGTGCTAAAAAAATTTAACCAGCGCATCTGACGTGGTGTTAGTGCTTTAAGTGATCCAAAAAACGGTAGGTTCTTATGGTCAGAAAAGATTGTAACTGGGTACTTGGCTCCCATTAAATGGTGCCTCCATTCTGAAAAGGCTACTTTGATAGCTAGTAGTTCCCTTTCAGCCACAGTGTAATTTTGTTCAGCTGGCAATAACTTTTTGGAATAGAAGGCTATAGGATGTAACTGGCCATCTACTGCATCTCGTTGAGAGAGAACTCCTCCTAAAGCTACTTGTGAAGCATCCGCTTCAACAAAAAAGGGCAAGTCAGGATCAGGATGTTTCAGAATTGGGGCTGAAGTGAACTTTTGTTTTAGGAGTTGAAAGGCGTGTGCCGCCTCATCAGTCCAAAGAAATCGTTGCCCTTTCCGCAACAAGGTAGTTATTGGGGCCGCAATGTCTGCAAAATGTGCAATAAACCTCCTATAAAAATTGGCGAAACCCAGAAATTTCTGAATATCTTTTACAGAGGATGGTTCTGGCCAATCAGCAATAGCACTGATTTTCTTTACATCCATAGTTATTCCTTGAGGTGACAGGCAGTATCCTAAAAAGTCCACCTTGTTGACATTAAAAGTACAGTTTTCTAACTTAGCAAAAAGATGATTTTCTTTTAACTTTGATAATACTGCACGAACATGTTGGGTATGTTCTTCTGAGTTCTTAGAGTAAATGAGGATGTTGTCTATGTATACTATGACACAAACATCCAGGAATTCGTGTAGGACCTCATTTATAAAGAACTGAAAGGCCGCAGGGGCATTACATAACCCAAAGGGCATTACTGTGTACTCAAATAAACCAAACTTTGTCTTGAAAGCTGTCTTCCGCTCATCCCCCTCTTTTACTCGGACCAGGTGGTAAGCTCCCTGCAGATCTAGTTTAGTGTATACAGTAGAATGTCTTAATTGATCCAACAACACAGGTATTAGAGGAAGAGGATATTTATTCTTTATTGTAGCTTTATTTAGTCCTCTATAATCGATACACGCGCGCAGGGATTTATCCGGCTTCGGGATAAAAAAGAGTGGAGATGACACCGGAGATGTGGAATGACGGATGAACCCAGACTGTAGTAGGTCACCTAGGTAGGTTCTTAAGTATTTGGTTTCTTCGTCAGTCAAAGCATATACTCTGTTATTAGGTAAAGGGGCCCCTGGGATAAGATCTATACGGCAGTCATAAGACCGATGTGGGGGCAGCACACTAGCCTTTACTGGATCAAAGACGTCTTTAAAGTCGGAATATTCAGGAGGGAGACTTGGTTCATCTTGTGTAACACTAGCACAGTGTAATACTGTGCTCTGTTCTGTACCTGCTTCTTGATAGCAATTGGTTCTACAGAAAGAGGAATCCAAAGTAACAGTTCTATTCACCCAATCAATTTTTGGGTTATGAGTTATTAACCAGGGTAACCCGAGAATCAAACCAAAATTAGGAGTATCTATCAGATCAAAGCTAATCACCTCTGTGTGCCCGTTCTGACAGACCATAACAAGTGGACTTGTTTGTTTTGTGATTAATCCAGAGGTCAATTCTGACCCATCCACTGCACATACTGCTTCTGGACAAGGCTTTAGGCACATAGGAAGTCCTAAGATTTCAGCTAACTTATTATCCACAAAATTTCCTGTCGCGCCTGAGTCCAGTAGGACAGGGAGAGAATGCCTCACTTGGGTAGTAACAATTAAAACAACCTGAATTATAAAATGTCTAGGTATGTGCGGTACCCTGAAGGCTGCAGCTTTAGAGGTTTGATTAAGATGTTTTCTCGAACAAGTAACCTCTCCCCTTGTCGAGCTTAATCGTTTCCCGATTCAGTTGAGGAGGTGGAGGAAACAGCACCCTTTCGTGGAGTTTTAGGCTTTACTGGACATTCTCTGGCAAAGTGACCTGCCCTGCCACAATATAAACATAATTGAAATTTTCTCCTTCTTTCTTTTTCCTCTGATGTGAGTAGACCTCTGAGTGTCCCTATTTGCATAGGCTCTGGTTCAGGGAGTTTATTATCTGTGTCTTTCTTCTCGTGTCTAATAAAAGTTAACCGTGATTCCAGTTTGTATTTATCTCCCTTTCTTTCTCCTAGTCTATGTTCTAATTTCACAACTAAATCTACAAAGTCTGAATAGTCTTTTGGCAAATCAACGATATGAGCCAGCGCGTCTTTTAACTCGTCTCTCAAACCTTTATAAAAAAGGGAGACACGCTTTTCTTCTGGCCACTGTGTCTCGGTGAGTAAGCAATTAAAACTAGTGAGATAGGTCAATAAATCCTTGTTACCTTGTTTAAGATTTAAAAGCTCATTATCACTTGCCTGCATGAAAGTGTGTTTTGCAAAAAGGCTGGTCATGGTACGTTTAAATTGATTCCAATTATGGAGGATGGGATCATCTCTATCCACGAAAGGAATTGACCAATTGGCTGCTGTGCCACCCAAATAAGACAAGACGAATGCCACTTTCGTATCATCAGTAGGGAACTGTTGTGGCTTACAAATGAAGAGTAATTGACATTGATTGATAAAAACATGGCATTTGTTACTATCTCCATGAAAACGTTCAGGTGCTGCTAAGGGCACAACATTAGGAACATTAACAGTAACCTCAACTGGGGAAGGCAAAGTTGTATGTTTTGATGGCGCCCCTGTCTCTGAGGAGGTTTTAAACAAAGGCGTAGAAGCTGTGTTCCACTGAGATCCCCTAAATTTATACCTGCTTAAATCCTGTTTTAAAGAGGTATTCTCCATCTTTAATCTCTCTATTTCCTCTTGCATATGTTGCAAGATGCCAGACACTGATTCATTATGAGCCAAGTCCTCATTTAGGGCCTGCGCCATATCAGTGACGACAATGCCCTCTATTTCTTCCCCGGTATTCATCGTCCACCAGAACTGAAATTTTTTAAAGGCTTGTGCTTCTGTCAAAGCCCAGCTCACCTGAGTTCTTGTTCAGTTCTGATGGAGGTTGAAGACAATCCGACCCCACCCTGAAACTGCTTGTTCCAGCACACTAGTTTTTAAAACAGTGCACTAAGAACAGAAGCTCAAGGGAAGGGGGGAAGTGGATAAAATAAAAAAAAGAGAGACAACACCGTTCTTGCGTTTCCACTGTTGAAGTGCTGCACAAATCTGCGGCCCTTTCTGACTTCTGTAGAAACTGGTGCCTAATGAAACATAAACAAAGAACAGATAAGTGCAACCTATTCCTAAATGGGTTCCTGACTATCCCTTTATTTATTAGAAATTCTCTTCTAAAAGTACCTCTTGGATCCTGGTCTCTAGTTTCCAGGTTTGGAATGTGTTACTGCTCTGGGATGTGTTTTCTATTACTGTAAAACTTTTTTCCCATATTTCCAGAATCTTTTATAAAACAAATACTGTACTTTTACATCAAAATACAGCATGTAATTTGTGCAAGTCCTTGATTTACTGTTTGCCTTGCTGTTAATGGTTTCCACTGTTCGATTCTTAAAAGTTACATGAGAAAAAACAATGTTTGCTTCACAAAGTTCTGCAAAATATTCTTGTAACAAAGAGTTTGAATCACAATGTTCGTGGAAGGTATTTCGTTTCAAATTGTCTATACACGAATCCAGAAATTGTTGTCAAAGTTCTTTCAGGTAATAAAAGGTTTTGCACTTACTTGTTGCTGGCAAGAGATACTGATCAGTCTAACCTTGTCTTCTTTCTCTTTTGCAGGTTACTCATAGGAGAGAGGCTGAAGCAAGGAGGAACCGGAAACCGGAAGAAGGAAGAGCCAGAAGCTGCGCCCATTGAAGTCAATGAAAGTCTGTAAAGAGAAGGAGTGCCAGCGCCGAGGGATCTGTTCTCAGGTAAGGGGGAGGTAGACGAGCACAAGCACTGGGTGAGGCTCGGGGGATGCCTTTTATAGACAGGGCTGGGTGTGGTTTGAAGGGCTGGGTGTGGTCCTCACATGCTGCACATGTTCTTGGAAGGTGTGCAGAGCTGGGTGTGGTTTGAAGAGCTGGGTGTGGTCCTCACATGCTGCACATGTTCTTGAAAGGTGTGCAGAGTTTCAGTTATTATGCAAATGAGTTGGATTAACACATGGCCTAGGGAGGAGTGTTTTAAAGAAGCCTTGGTAAAAGCAAGGCCCAATGTGTAAACAAAACAGCACATTAAACAACATACACAGAAGCCTAGGGGGGGGGGGAGGTGAGATAACAAGAAAGGCTTTCAATAGTAAGTTTAAAAGGGAGCTATTACAGAACCTACTAGTGCAGTGAGAGGGGACATGCTCTTTGCTGTGTACAAACCCTAACACCCGGGCAGAGGTTCCTCTTGGTTCCAGAAGCAATCTGATTTTCAGGGGTTTTTGGCCCTCTTATTATACCCCTTTCTGACTCAAAGAGAGGTTTCTGTTGTTTTCTAGGCCCTGCCTTGCCCAGACCAGGCTCCAGACACACACCAGGGGGTTGGAGACTGCACTGTGTGAAGGCAGGCACAGCTCTTTGGTGTAAGTGACCACTCCTCCCCTCCCCTCAGCCCAGATGGCCCATCAGAATATGCAGGCTACACCCCAGCTCCCTTTGTGTCACTGTCTAGAGGAGAGGTGCAAACAGCCCAACTGTCAAACTGACCCAGACAGGGAATCCACAAACAGGCAGAGTCACAGAATGGTTTAAGCAAGAAAATGCCTACTTTCTAAAAGTGGCATTTTCAAACACACAATCTAAAAACCAAGGGCCAGATGTAGTAAAGGCTTTTACCCATTATGTGTCTATGGGAAAAAGTGTTCGTACATATGGCCCCAACTTCACTAAAAGATGTATTTTTAAATTGTGAGTTAAGAGTCCCTAAACTCGATATTTGTATCTGCTCCCAAATGGAATCTGCACTTTAATCACATTTAAAGGCAGCCCCCATGTTAACCTATGAGAGAGATGGGCGTTGCAACATTGAAAACCTAATCTGGCACTATTTCACTGTCAGGACATGTAAAACACACAAATACATGTCCCACCTTTAACACACACTGCACGGCTATCTAAGGCCTACCTTAGTGGTGCCTTACATGTATATAAAGGGAAGGTTTAGGCCTGGCAAGTGGGTACACTTGCCAAGTTGAACTGGCAGTTTAAACTGCACACACAGACACTGCAGTGGCAGTTCTGAGACATGGTAACAGGGCTACTCATGTAAGTGGCACAACCAGTGTTGCAGGCCCACTAGTACATTTAATTTACAGGCCCTGGGCACGTCTAGCGCACTTTACTAGGGACTTACTAGTAAATCAAATATGCCAATCATGGAGAACCAAATATACTCATATAATTTATACAGGGAACATTCACACTTTGGCACTGGTCAGCAGTGGTAAAGTGTCCAGAGCAAGCAAAACAGCAAAAACAGAGTTCAGCACACAGAAACAACCTGGGAAGTAGAGGCAAAAAGTTAGGGGAGACCACGCCAAGTATGCAAAGTCTAACAGTAACATTTCAGGCTTGTTTACTGCTGATGCCATCTGTCTCTTTCTAGGTGCCCTCAGAGAACGGGGAAGGTCAGTCTCTTATGAGAGGGCACACCTCATAGCTATTGGTTTTTAGGACAAACTTAGAGGCATAATGGATGTGAGTGTTTGTTGTTTGATTAGAAAAGTGTTGACCGGTTGGGCTAGACTCACTAGTAGTGTTACCGATGGCAGGCGTCCTCTTAATGCACATATCTTTGGCCTTCTGTTGGACAACTTGTACAAGGCATGCAGCTCTCTTTATGAGACAACATTGTTTGCAGCCATGTTTACAGTGGCATTTTACAGTGCCCTTAGAGTCAGCAAACTGGTAGGGTCTTCTAAGTCTGATTTTGTGGTGGCCTATGGTAGACGGATGTCCGTTTAGACTGGGATAGGCCCACAGATATTTAAAGATATTTAAGACTGATCAAAAAAGGGAGGGGACTTTAGTTGAGCTCTAAACACAGCTCCCCAGGCAGCCTGGCATTCGAGGGGTGGGACCTTTAAATGCAGGAAAGGGTGCAGTAATGCAGGGACCATCGTCACCTATGCAGATGATTTCACATGTGTGGTCCAAAGGTATGAGGGATTGCCAAAGTCCCTGGTGTTGGAATGTTCATTGTGGGGACCCCTTTATGTATGGTGTTTTCTTGCCCTTGGAACCTAGACCCAGTATGAATTTCTCACATTCATCACTTTATTGACATAAATGTACTTCATTGCCTACTGTGTGATGTTCTCTCATGCGTGTTTTGACTCTTGATGTTAAGCTAATTTTGTGTGCTTCACTTACCTGTAATAAGTATGACATTCCCATGAACTACTGTGTGTTCTGTCTGTGTCTCAATTGGGTTTTGGGAGGGGCACAGACCAGACTGGGGTATTTGGGTCCAAACTGACTCTCCACATCTGCCTCTTTCCAAGGGAAGTTACATGAGCACATTGTGTTGCCATATGTTTTCCATGAAGTGAACTCCGCTGGACTCTATAGTCTGCACATGTTTTTCCATGTGTTGCTGTCTTTAGAGCTACACCTTTCTCATGTGAAACTCTGAATAAATGGTCAGAACTTTGATTTAAAAAAACACTTTCTGGCACATATTTACTAGTATGGTAAGCCATGGATATGTATACTGCATGCTCTGATGTGGATTGGTAGAGGAACCTGTGCTTTTATTGTGATATGTGTTGCTGCAAATAGCAACAACTCACCCTGCTGCTGGATAACTTTATATGCTCTTGTCAGGGGGTCAGTCCTTGAAAGTACTGCACAGCGCTTATTTTTTCTGCTGCACTTGTGAGATTAAACTAAAACTTCATGAGTCAGTCTAGTTGCATCTTTCATGAATAGATCCTGGAGCCTATCTCAACTGCTCAAGGGATGTGGACCCGTTTGACTTTGCAATGTGTTACAGCCAAAACCCCTTTTGAAGACCTGAGAGTCTAAAAGCAGCTTAGTTAATAAAAGAGTGAGTGCTAGGGTGCAAAGTATTTCTCAGAAGCTTGCTGCAGGTGTTGCCAAAGGTCAATTTTGTTGAACATCAGGGCTGTCTAGTCTTGTTGCTACATCATGCCTCTTTCATGCACTACCGTGCTCTCCCTACCCCTTCTCTCCTTCTTGGAGGATCTTTTTTATCCCTGCTTTCTCTGCCTCTCCCCCTTTTCCATCTTTTGGTCTGTGCACAGTCTGATGATAAACAGTAAGTCTAAGTCCCCAAATAACAGTTCAGGTGCTCAAATTAAGCATGTTGGGGCGTGGTCTGGCCGTCGAAGTAAATGGCCGCCTGAGAAAAGATCTCTGCGCGCCGGGCAGGCCAAGCTGGCAAAGAGAGGGTCTCCCCCTGCGTTCCTGACCCCCGGCGTGGCCTCCCTGCTGGTGGAGAGTGGGGGCCTCCGGGGTGGCGAAGTTACGGGACCCGAGCGACGGCAGCCGCGTCCTGAGACGCGTGAGTGAATGCGGCCTCCGGACTTCCGCGGAGCCGCGGCTAAGGTGCGGTGCCGCACGGGCCCGGGAGCACGTCGCAAGGGAGGTGCCCGGATCGGCCCTCTACCGCCTCGGCTCCACGGGTGCTGGTGCGCTGCACTGCCCCCTCATGCGGGTAGAGGGGGAGGGGACCCCGAAGACGATGGACCACCACGGAACCTGTGCCTGAAGACGACCACGACGGTACAGGCAAAGAAGCACTATCCCACGAGGACTAAATAGTACCTGATGGGGACCGCACAGTGAGACGGTGAGATCCCCAAGCAGCATTATCCAATGAAAAGACCCCCCAGCAGCAAACAAAGGACACACTCCCCCCCCCCCTTATTTATGATCTAGCGCGCGAAGAATAAGACTCTCCACGACACCCAGAAGGAGAGCGGTGGAAAAGGGGGAAGGAAGAAAAGGGGGAGACAGCGAAAAGATACCAAAGAGCATCAGAGGGAGAAAGAGAGGAACAAAGATTTCACACATAAGGAACGACAAAGAAGCAAAGAGGGGAGAGGAAAGACGGAATAGGAAGAAGGGAGGAGAGCAGAACAAAACAAGAGGGGAATAGGACCTCGAATAGCACGTGCCGCACTACACAACTTGACCCTCCGCCCAATTGCCCTCCCAAAAACAAGGACCATTGTACTGGGTATCACAACAAGAGACTCATCTAAAATAAAACATAGACAAGATGCCCCCTCCTGTTGCACGCTGCAACACACCCAAATTTGTTGATCCCTGTTCAGCCCTATATCAATGAACCTCTATCAGAAACTGAGCGTATTCTAGATTGTCCTCTATAGGTCAAGCTCTAAAGCTTCGCAGGTCACAGCAGGACACCAAACCGAGTAGGTACCTTATCCACAGATCCTATACCCCAAAGTCTGACCCATCTCGGAAGTCGAAGAAACTGTCCATAGGTCTGAACAGACTCATACAAGTTCTCGAGTGCTAGCTCTTAAAATAGTATCTTCTATCTGACTTCCACTCCTTGAGAACAATGCCCAACGACAAGACTGCAAGTAAACATTCTCGCCAACTGCTATTCTCGGAAGCCATTGCCCAACCCAAAGCTATGACGGCACAAACGGCGCCACAGGGACATACATCTCCCCCGGTAGATCAACCCACACTAGACGCCAAAGATCGTATACTGCAAGAGTTTGCCTCAGTTGGACGGCGCTTGGAGGTAATGGACCTAAAAATAACAGACTTAACTTTGGCCTCCTCCTCAATCCGCGCTGATATAGCAGGCTTCAGAGAAACAGTAACCAACCCAACCTAGATCAGCGCCTGTCGGCAGTAGAAGACCATATAGCGGCAACCCCTGATCAGGAAGAAGAACTAAAGTCGCTCAGAGCTAAACTCACTGACCTGGAGGACCGAAGTCGTAGAGACAATGGGGGTCATTCCGACCATGGCGGTTGACTGCCGCCAGGGCCGGGGACCGCGGATGCACCGCCAACAGGCTGGCGGTGCATCCATGGGCATTCTGACCGCGGCGGTACAGCCGCGGTCAGAAACGGGAAACCGGCGGTGTCCCGCCGGTTTCCTGCTGCCCTAGGGAATCCTCCATGGCGGCGCTGCAGGCAGCGCCGCCATGGGGATTCCGACCCTCTTACCGCCAGCTGGTTCTGGCGGTTTTGACTGCCAGAACCTGGCTGGCGGTAACGGGTGTCGTGGGGCCCCTGGGGGCCCCTGCAGTGCCCATGCCAATGGCATGGGCACTGCAGGGGCCCCCTAACAGGGCCCCACCAAGATTTTCAGCGTCTGCCAAGCAGACACTGAAAATCGCGGCGGGTGCAACTGCACCCGTCGCAGCCCTTCCACTCCGCCGGCTCCATTCGGAGCCGGTATCCTCATGGAAGGGGGTTTCCCGCTGGGCTGGCGGGCGGCCTTTTGGCGGTCGCCCACCAGCCCAGCGGGAAACTCAGAATTACTGCGGCGGTCTTTTGACCGCGCAGCGGTATTCTGACGGCGGGACTTTGGCCGCCCGCCAAAGTCAGAATGACCCCCAATGTACGCTTTTTCGGTATACCGGAACAAAAAGAAGGATCCGATATCAAAACCTTCCTTAGCTCACTGCTGACCAACCACTTCGGCATAGAGTTTTCACCACCTCCAGAATTAGAGAGGGTGCACAGAATTGGCCCCACACAAAGCGTCTTCAAATAAACCGCGCCCTATCATTGCATGTTTCCTGCGCCATGAACAAGCCCGCCAGGTCATCTCCACAGCTAAAACACGACAACCGATATCACTGGATGGACACGAAATCAGAGTGGCGGCAGACTTCTCGAGGTTAACGAATGACAAAAGAAGGGCATTTCTTGCTCTACGCCCGCAACTAAGATCTCTAGACATCAAGTATGGTCTTTTTGAACCGGCACGTATGTGGATCACGCACGACGGCACATCTAGAGACCTCACAGACCCCGAGGACTTCAGCGCCTGTCTGCACAGTGTGACCTCGCAATCTATAGACACCGCCCCCGGCCATCTGGAATCTCCAGCGCCACATACAGAAACTGCTATTAGCCTGCCAACTCCATGGCCCCAGACTCAACGTCCCCCCTTGCAAAAAAGAGGCCGAGGATATGATCAACCCCCAAAGACACAGGAAGCCCGGGAGCACATCCTGCAAGCAGTGATTGATCACACGCAAGATGTGGGCAGAGACAAATCCCGCTCCCCCTTGAAACCATCATCAGAAGATCAACATGCTGAACATTAAGCTGACAGTAGGACAGATGACCCAGAGATCCGGACCTGCTTCTAGACCATCCACCCTCTACCTTGGGACAGCTAAGTGACATGCTCATCCACCTTATCTGCTGTTCGCCCAGCAGGGGGGTGGGGGACTACTAAAAACACATTTATCAAATGCTGACTGCCGCAGTGTAACACATAGGGCAAGCCGTATCCATTAACTGCTGACCCCACCGCGGCGGGAGGGTCGACCCGGGTTCCGATATGGGGTTGGTGGGGGAGTGGAGGGGGGAGGGTTGACGGGGAGGGGATTTCACATAGAAATCAGGACAAGGAACAGATAGGATTAGACTTATTGGACACCACACAGCATCACCCCAATCTCATTAATGGGGTAGTGCTTAACACAGTCATACTCAAGTCACCCGTACGCCCCCGCCTCATAGGGCAGACATACACAAACGTGAAGATACACACCGCAACCCCCGCGCCGTGCCGTCACTAACACTATACATTTACTGGATAGATGGCTCATAGGGGAGGTCAACCTGACGTCCCACTGGTGTGGCCTCCCCCCCCTCCCGCCCCTCCGCCCCCACCACCCCAGGAGGAGGTGGGTGGACCACTCAATACCCTAGGCCCAAACGGCAGCAGCGTAACAATACTGATAGCATCTTTTGGGAAAGCCCCAAAATAGCCTACCCACTAGGAAAACCTACAGATGATATTAACAGACGATAACACGCCCCTACTCTTACTGAAGACAAGCCACAGAATGTACACCTGCGGAATAGCGCAGCTAATTCTTAGGCATATAACAACCATACTGAAGGGAGTAATAAGACTAACACAACTCAGGGTCGCAATGGCTCCGAGACTGCCACAAGGGACATGTTCCCGGGCGATCACTCAAAATGCAGCGCCGTAGACCATCATGAGATACCATGGATTTTTACATTCTACGATGTCTTAACAGATGATAAGCATAGAGTACGTGTTGTGGGGGTCCTGTGGCGCGCCGCCCCGGGCCCGTCCCTCTTCCCCTCCCACTCCCTCCTCGTCTTTAGACCCTAACATTTGCTCCGTACCCACACCCGACCCCCCGGCATCTCATGCATCCATTTATGTGCCCACGCGATTGGGCCCCCCCCCCCGGGAGGCCTCATGATATCAGGAACAAAGCATACATTCCCTCATTATACCCCATTGATATAATACCCTACCGGCGCGTGGGCCTTACAGGTTAGACCCGCAGATTAGAAGGATTTAGGCAGTAGTGAGTGTTTTCCTAATCCGACCAATTTCCACTCTCTATTCTTTTTTTATTTATTCTTTTATTATTATTATCACTTACTTCTTCGTTTTAGTGAGGTTCCTAGACCCACTTCTCTCTCCACTTCTATACTCACCCACACCCACATAGGAATCGCTGTCCGTTTCTCTCTACACACCCCACGCTACCTCTCTCCATCCTCCCCCCCCTTTTTTACTTCTCTTCTATATTCTTCGTATTGTGACCAAGGGGATCTCTCTCAACCTCCCAAGGCCTAACTGAACAAGAAACCTATATTCCTCGCCTCTCAGGCCTGTCATTACTTACTTCCTAGCTCTCTCACATGGACCATAACATATTCAATACACCATAAACCATGACATATCCGGCACCCTCGGGAACAACAACTCCGCTCACGGCCCTGTCCTGGAATGTACACGGCATGACCCACTACATTAAGTGACAGAAGATACTGTTGTATCTCCGCTACAAACATGCCGACATTGCTCTACTACAGGAAACACACCTTTCCTCGATGGAATCAGAGAACCTACGTAGAGATTGGGTGGGAAAAGTAATATACAGCAGAACACCACCTATGTTGGCAGATACACAGGGAACGGGAAGGAAATGTGGAGTGGCAATACTCCTGCGTCGCTCCCTGCAATACCAACTAGTTAAAACATGGCATGACCCAGAGGGACGCTACGTACTAGCCAAGCTAGTGGTAGGATCCTCCACAATATGCAGAGGCTCCATACACGCCCCCACCGGCTCTAAGCACTCCTTTTTTCTCTCTCTTAATCGTCTTCTAACACAGATAGGTGCCTCACATTATATTCTTGGGGGGGATTGGAACATAGTCCAAGATGCTATTCTAGACCGATCAAATGGTCTTGACACGGGTAACAAAGCATATAGAGCAGTACTAAAAGACATCCTCTCAGACCATGGCCCAATAGATTGTTGGTGTCTCTCCCACCCTTCCAATAGGGAATATACCTTTGTCTCTTCGGTCCACGGGGCCCAATCACGGCTAGACTATTTCTTACTTAATCACAGTATGCTGCAAGCGGTTAAGTCAATAGAAATACTGGTAGCCGCACTATCAGACCACTCTCCGGTATTAATAACCCTGGAACTCGGAATGATTACACTCGGCCGTAAACCCTGGCGCCTCCCTAACACTGGGTACCGATCCCTGACTGGGAAGGAATAACTCAAGACACATATGGCCACATACATGAAGGACAACAGAGGCTAGGTAACCTCACCACAACTTCTCTGGGCTGCGGCGAAAGCAACTATTAGAGGGCAACTAATGAGAGATGCAGCTATCTCCAATGCCCATAGACGGGCCCGACAACGCACGTTAGAAGATACAATAACGCAGGCCATGAGGAAATACACACAGCAACCCACCCCCCCCAACCGCCGCTCCCTAGAACAGGCCAAAATGGAGCTTAATTCCCTTTATACCTCATAGGCAGAATATGCCCTACAAAGGCTGAAGGGACGACACTATGAGCACGGAGAGAAGGAGGGCCACTTATTGGCTGCCCAACTACGCCAACGGGAAACAGCACTTGCTATACTGGCACTGCGCACCCAGGATAACTTACTCATCACACACCCCCAGGGGATTGCAGAAGAATTCGGCCGGTACTACCAAACTCTGTATTCCTCAGAAACATCGGAGGACATTGCCCGCTTAGCGGCATTCCTGCAGAGGACGCAAATCCCCCATCTTACAGATGAAGGCAGGGCTATTCAGAAGGAGACAATAGTAAGGAAGAGATACAACAAGCAATAGCTAATCTATCATATCACAAAGCACCGGGGGAAGATGGGTTCACATCTGAATTCTATAAATGGACGGGAACCGACACGGTAGATGTCTTATACGAGGCGTTCCAAGGGGCTGAAAGGGAAGGCTCCATACATCCTATATCTAATAAAGCCACTATCACAGTTTTGCCGAAACCCAGAAAAGACCCACTTCTCAGCGGAAGCTATCGTCCTATCTCCTTATTGAACGGAGATATTAAAATATTAGCGGGAATACTGGCAACTCGCCTTAAAAAAGTTATTCCCTCGCTAATCCATCACTCCCATGTAGCCTTTGTTCCGGGCCGCTCCTCCAGGAATCACCTCCGCACACTCTTCCATGCCATTTGGACTGCCTGCGATACATGAGAGGAAGCCTTAGCCCTCTTGTTGGATGCCGAGAAAGCATTCGACTGAATAGAATGGTGGTACCTCTTCGAAATCTTGAAACGGTTCGGGTTATGAGAAGGTTTCATTAACAAGGTGCGCCTCCTATATGATTCCCCGACAGCACAGGTAAACTGTGGGGGGTTCCTATCGGACACTTGCGATTCGGAGAGGGAAACGTCAAGGATGCCCACTATCCCCCCTCCCATTTCTACTCGCGGTGGAGCCTCTGGCGGCAGCTATCCGTAGTTCCAACCTCATATCAGGAATCCCACTGCCAGGCAGAAACTCTGACATATATTTATACGCGGACGACATCTTACTTACCCTTACTCAACTCCATCACTGCCCTGAGGGAGATTCTAATGGAATTCGAATGCATATCAGGATATCGAATCAATTGGGACAAGTGCGAAGCCCTACCACTTTCCCCAGTCACAGTGAGTGCCTCCATACAAGGTTTACCGATCAAATGGAAACACTCCTGACTAAGATATCTAGGAATTGACATAAATACAGGGCTGGTCAATGTAGTAACAGACAATATAGATCCACTGATCAGTTCCATGAAACGGGACTTTGAGAAATGGGGTCAGCTGAGCCTCTCCATGTGGGGCAGGGTACAAGCGGTGCGGATGGTGACCTTGCCGAGGTTCTTATATGTCCTAGGTATGCTCCCCTTACAGATCCCCTTACCTGTATTAAGAGAGATAGACCGCTGTATTCGCTCCTTTGCTTGGGGATCCATGCGCCCACGACTACCCAGAACCACCTTGATAGCCCGACGGGAATGCGGTGGACTAAGCCTTCCCTCGATTGAACAATATTTTTACGCGCTACATCTTTCACAAATGGCCCTCCTACTCCCGACTGTAATAAATCCGCCATTATGGGTGGACGTAGAACGAGCTCTTACAGGGGCCCCCTACGGCCTTCAGCTATTATACGATACGAGCCAAGAATGACCCCGAACCACCAATCCTATGATAAGAGCCATGAAGAAAACCTGGCAGCGGGTACACTGGCCCCTTAAAATAGACCCCCACCTACATGACAGAGCTCCATTAAGGCGCAACAAAGGGTTTCAAATTGGAGGGAAAACTATTATCTGGAAGGACTGGGGTCAACGAGGCATCATGCGAGTGGACCAACTTATATCAGGGGAAACCTGGAAAACATTCAGGGACCTACAGGTGGAATTCAACCTCCCGGAATGCCACTCATGGCGCTACCTCCAACTCAGACATTGTCTTAAACAGAGACTAGGTGTCCTTCCCCGACAGCTCCCTCGCTCTCCTGTAATACATTACCTAGAGACATGAGAGCAGATGAAAGGCGCGATATCGGGACTTCAGGCATTGCTGAATCGTCACCTCTTCTCACTCCTACTCCTGACTTCCCTCAAAAATAAATGGCAGACGCACCTACAAACTGAATATGACTTGGAGGACTGGGCAGACTTGATCAAAGCTAGAGACCGCGGAGCACGCGAGGCTCGCCTGAAATTCTGCCTTTTTAAGACACTACATGATTGGTATTGGACCCCACAGAAATTACATACGGCAAGACTTCTCCCCCATGCAAACTGCTGGAGGTGCCCACACACGCACTGTGACTTACTCCATCGTCTACACGATTGCGCAGCCGTACAACCTTTTTGGAGATCAGTGGGAAACACCCTCCGAGAAACTCTACCCCTCCCACCACTCCTCACCCCATCTCTCCTATTGCTACATGACATGGGAGAACTCCATAAGATTACACAAACTCAAAGTAGACTCCTACACATCGCGCTAGCAATGGCAAAATTATGCATCCTTAGACACTGGTGTGCACCGACCGTCCCCTCCCATGATGAATGGTTGACAGCAATGTACCAAGCAGCCACACATGAACGACTTATCTACAGTTTACAGGACAGAACCGAGGTGTTTCTCCAGACTTGGTCACCCTTCATCTCCGGACACTAGGACCGGATCTCCCCTAAAGAACTCCACAAAATACCACGTAGTGAGAATACACCATTCCCGATGCCATGCCAATGCAGGTACATCCGCCCATACTTAACACACCATCCCTCCCCTCCTGGACTCAGGTGACCCCCCCGGTAGAAAGGTAGAAGGTCACCGCATAACCTACGGTAAAGCCACTGCTCACTATCCACTATTCATTGACCTTTTTGGCATAACCTATACCACCATTCATATCCCAATCCTTAGAAATATATTATTGATGTTCATGTCACCGTGCCATTCTCCGGCCCACCTCCCCCCGCTCCATAACATTTTGTAACATTTTGTAGCCTGGCCCTATTCTCTTCATATGGACGCAGCCACTATAATGATTTGCCTTTTGAATTCACACAACCCCTTCCCCTCGGTCACTATCACTACTAATATCACTACTAATATTAACATCATTACTACTGCAGTGATTATTATTGTTACTATCGCTGTCACTTTCTTATTATTCCTTTGCCTATTGGATACCATAGACACTAATACAATTCATATATATGTTCTCTCTCCCCCTATTCCTTCCATACCTTCTCTCTCTATTCTACATTTTCAATATTCTCTGATCCCTACCCAGATGCCTTCCCCCCTCACCCACCACCCCCCTTCCTTCTCCCATTTCCACAACCCACACTAATCACTGATTTTCCTTATATTCCTCAGTACACCTCTAATGGTCCCCCATTACCCTTGACCGTATCCCATCCTTATCACAAAGCATTATGACTTATGCTCCTTAAATGACTAGCAGCATATCTCTGGGAGACTCGAGGAGATGGCAAATGGGACACCTGATTAGTATTGAACTCGACTGTTATTACAGTAGAATTGTAAAACGAGGACATCATGGAGCGAATGGATCCTTGTTCTTTTGTTTTCTTCCTCTTCTTTTATAAGTTGGTTATAATGGATCGTTTAACGTACCTCTGATTGTATCTGCATCGTTATAAGAAAATGCCACAACTATGGCAAATGACATAGCAGTAGACAAGAGAGATATAAAACAATATTCGTACATGCATAGGGGGTCATTCCGACCCCGGCGGTCAAGGACCTTCGGGGCCGGGGATGCGGGAGCACCGCCAACAGGCTGGCGGTGCTCCTCAGGACATTCTGACCGCAGCGGTTCAGCCGCGGTCAGAACAGGAAAACCGGCGGTCTCCCGCCGGTTTTCCGCTGTCCTGCAGAATCCTCCATGGCGGCGCAGCATGGGGATTCTGACACCCCATACCGCCATCCTGTTCCTGGCGGGTCGGCTGCCAGGAACAGGATGGCTGTATGGGGTGTTGTGGGGCCCCTGGGGGCCCCACTTTGTATTTCAGTGTCTGCTTTGCAGACACTGAAATACGCGACGGGTGCCACTGCACCCGTCGCACATACCCACTCCGCCGGCTCCATTCGGAGCCGGCTTCCTCGTGGGGAGGGGTTTCCCGCTGGGCTGGCGGGCGGCCTTCTGGCGGTCGCCCGCCAGCCCAGCGGGAAAGCCAGAATGGCCTCCGCGGTCTTTCGACCGCGGAGCGGCCATATGGCGGCTCCCTCCAGGCGGGCGGCGACCGCCGCCCGTGGGGGTCAGAATGACCCCCATAGTGCTTAAAGGAAACAGACATGTATATTGATAATGACTCATAGAACGTAAAATTGTACTTGTTGCCTTCACTAAGAGAAAATATGATTAGAAACAGAAATGGCTTAGATTAATAGACTGTTTACTATATACTGTGTAATATGATGCAATAAACAATAAAAAAAAAATACAACACAAATTAAGCATGTTAGCTTGCTCTGCAAGGAGTGACAGAGAGTGAGCTTAAGCCTGCAAGCAGCAGGCCTCTAGCTACCTTCTTTACAACTGAACTTCTAGCTATGTTTGTAGCTAGCTTCGAATTAGCGACTCCTGCAATGAACATGAGGAGACCTACCTCTTTAATGAGTGAGAGTGTAGCTACTTGTGGAACTAACTGTAGTCTATCAACCTCTGCAATGTGTGTGAGGCCATCGGCCTCTGCAGAGAATGAGTTTATTTAGGCCTGCAATGAGAGGAGTCTAGATGCATAAGGGACTAGCAGGAGTCCAGCAAACTCTGCAATGAGTGTGAAGCTTTCTCCTTCTACGGGGAATGGAAGATTTTTGAGGACTGCAATGAATGGGAGCCTAACTACTTCTGGAACTAAATGGACCCCAGTGACCTTTACAATGAGTGTGAGGCTATCCATATACTGTATATACGAGGAATGGGAGGTTTTATTGTGCTGTAATGAGTAGGAACTTGTGGAACTAACTGGGTTCTAACTAGGTCTGCAAGAATGGGATCATACCTAATCTTTAGATAGAAAAAGTATACTTCTTGATGAAACTTGTGAGACCCTTTTGATATTTGGATTGAGTCAGAGCCCACTTACAATATAATAGAGTAGGAGCCATATCCCCCTGCAGGTGACAAAAATATTGATGGCAAAAATATCGACACAAATATAATAAAACATTTTTTTTAAATCAGATAAGAAATTAGACTTGGATGGGTTAAATATATTACTCCCACTCCAACCTGACCAGCAGGTGAAAATGCTGACTCTGGCAAGTTCAGATTTACTATCCCCACTCTAACATAACTGTTGGGAAAGTGGTAGACTTTGGAAAGGTGAAATATACTATTCCCACTCCAACTTGAGCAAGAGTAAGGAAATTGTTGAACTTTGGAGGGATCAGTTTTACTGGTCCCATTCCAACCTGACCAACAGTACAGAAAGTGGTGGACTTTTGGAAGGGTCAAATTGAAGGGGTCAGTTGTACTGTTCCCAATCCCACCTGAGCAACATTAGGGAAGTGTTGGAAGTTGGAAGTGTCATGTTTACTATTCCCACTCAAACATGAACAACAGTAGGGGAAGTTTGTGACTTTAGAGGGGTCAGATTTACAATTTGCACGATGACATAAGCAACAGTAGGGTAAATATTGGATTTTTTACAGGGGTCAGAACAAACTACTAATCCCACATCAGGGTAAGTAATAATAGGGAAAATGTTAAACTTTAGAAAGCTAAGATTATAATTTCCCTATCCTAAATGATAGAAAAGAAATTACAAATATGTAAAATAAATAAACATAAAATATATTTCCATAACCATACAGAAAGATATTTTACATTATAAAATGTATATACATTATTAAAAACTGAAACTATGAAGCATATACAATTATGTAGAAAATTATATTTAAGAAACTGTATAATTTAAACAATTTAAAAACAAATTTAAATTACTTCCCACCAAACTACCCTTAAGTTCCAACAACAAGAAACAAATAAAATAAATAACAGAAAAAATAACAATACACATTATTTTAAAAATTACCATACCTCCCCATGCATAAACAATTGTTTAGTGAAATCATGGTTTGCCCTTCAGCCAGGTCTCCCTGGCACCTCTGACCTTTCTGGGCCCTCTAAGGCCCTAATGTAGAGCAGGAAAAGTACACTCGCCGTTATGCGAATTGCTGTTCTCTTTACTCGTGCCGGAGGCCTGCTCACCCCAGAACAAAACCTTACCTGGGATACCCCTACCACCCAACACAGAGCTATCCTAAGCAACTTGGCCATGTCTTGGTCCTCTGAGCCAGACCACATCCTCCAACCACTCCAAAGAGCCACTGTAGCTCAGCACAAATGCACATGTGTGAGAAGGCTGGTAGGGGTCATGACCGACCCAACCGCCTTCAAAGTTGCAGCTTCTTTCCCAATTGGTGCAATCACCTACTTTGAGTTCCATGTGACACTTGTGTTCTGTGTGCGTTAATCCATGTGAGATGCCCAGGGGACCTGAAGTGTCTCTGCCAACCATGAATTCACCCCACCAGAGGCCAGCATGGTTTACCTGCCATCTGTGCCCCCCCCACAACCCGTTGCCAGGGATATTGACTGGTCAATGAAAGCAAATTATTCACAGTGGTTACCTCCGAAGATGGAGAACCCCATTAGGGAGAAGAACCCTCCTCTTCTGCTGCAAACCATTATGGATGCACCCTAACCTGTTCAACTTCAGAAGACTGGAGACTTTTCTGTGAAGATGCTTTCCGGGTTCATTAAGAGATTGAGCAACTAGTACTCCATGCATCAACTATGTGTGACCACATGAGGGCCGCTTAAAGAAAAAGCTTAGCCAACCATAAAACTTAAGCCACTAGCAAATCAAACAGGGCCCGGCACCCATCTTCACTTGATTATTGCCCCCAAAATGCAATCCTACCAAAACAGAGGGCAAGAGACAGTTTTATTTTGATTCCTCTACAACCATCTTCGAATTGTTGACACAAACCTCCTTGGTCATTCCACCTCATGCTGACAAAAGTCACTTTCCTGGTGTGCTTAGCTAAGCTGCCACTGTGTGCAACATCTGGACCCTCAGTATGTACGTGGGCGAGGCTCAATACCAAGACCTCATGATAATGCACAGACAAAAACATATGGGAGGAAAGAGAAACAGTGCATTACGTAAGGGTAGAGGGCTAATTGCAAAGATGAAGATACTGCTTGCAACTCCCACACTCTCCGTGTATGCAAGTGAGGCTTAACACTAAGACCTCCTAAAGAGACTTAGGGGGGCATTATGACCCAGGCGGACGGAGATGATATGGCGATAGTACCGCCAACAGGCTGGCAGTACTTACCGCCACATTATGACATTGGCGGGTTGGCTGAAGCTAAAGCTAAATCTAATTTCCCCTGTGTTTTTATTGCAGTATAAGCATAATCATTCATGTAAGACCCTTTTTCCAGACCTTTCTCTAATTTCTCCTTTAATGCCTTTCTCCTGTCAACTGTGTGATCTAAAAAACTGTTCTCTAAAGGTGTAAGTAAACATGTTAGGTTGTTGCGGTGGGCATAAGCAGTGCCAAAAGTTAATGTAGGCTCAAAGAAACGTCTAACTAGTACTATGTCATTATCGTTAGCTATTCTACTCAAATACCTAATTATAGGGACAAACGGAAACACCAAGTTGTGGTTGGAGTAAAAGTACTGAATGTACTCCTGGTTACAGAATCTTGTTAGTAATAGACTACAACTTATCCCATATGTGAGTGGCAAGCTATGATAAGTAACTTCTTCTTTGACTGATGAAGGAATCTGCGTACACACAAAGCAATTCTTCACATCCATCGTTTCAACATACTCACTCAATAAGCGATAGAACACATTAGAAGAAAGTTCCCCATTTGCATTAGTACCTTCATGCAGATATTTCTCGTCTAATTTAAATCGTTCTGTAGCTGTTAATACAGTTGTGTTCTCCAAAGCAGAAGTATGGTTGGCTCCATTCTTGTCACACAGTCATACCCACAATTAATATCACAAACAACATCATGCATACAATTGCCAAACCAATACTCATATATCTACAGCGCCTATCCTTCCTACCCTGTTGGCTAATGTTTCTCATGATCTATAAAGAATCAGAAAGTAGAAGAGAAATGTAGTAATTGCAGCAAACATAAAAAACAAAAATCTTCAGAAGTCATCTAAAGCTTCCAGGATTCTTTGTCAAAAATCGGTTTAGCAGCTTGTCAAAATCAGGTTTCAAAAGTCATATGAGGTTATTAAAGTCTTATTCAGTAACTTTCAACAGTCTCTTTTCTCTTTGCATTTTTCTCAGATTGTTTCAACAGTTCAATTCATAAGCTTCCTTCAAGTGGCAGAATATTGACCTGGAATGTCTCAATCAAAACAAAAAAGAAAAAACTCTTACTGCCAGTCTCTTGTAGTTGCATGTGCACATTCAGGACCTGCGTACCTTAGACTTGCTATTTTCTTTCTTTTCAACTTTCGATCTCCTTGCAACTCTCCTCCACTCAGGTCTTCTCTCCTTGTTATGTATACTTCTTCCTCGATAGTTGCTTCAACAACCAATTCTTTTTTCTTTGATTGTGACTCCGGCCACTTACCCCCTTTCAGTGGACTCTTAGTCAATTCTCTTTTCTATGACGAACTTGAGACTTCTTCTTGCTCTGTGGTGTTTTCTCTTGACGAACCCGCAACTGGTTCAGGAGGAGTTAGATCACATTGGCTTTGATCTGCCTCAACTCCTTCCCTCTTGGGGTCTGACAATTGCTATGTTTGTCTCTCAAAATTGTCTGCTTCTGGGAAAGCCCTCCTCTGACTAGGCTCTCCTGCTGCCTCAATTGAGATTGGCTCACCGTCACCCTCCTGGAGGTTCACTCCTTCGTCTCTCACAGGAGTGACTGAACCATCCTCTACGGTCTCTAATCTGGTCTCAGTTCACCTTTGTTCTCCTCCCGGCCCTGAGACTTGTTTTGTTGTTGTTGTTACTCTCAACAACTCTTCTTCATGGTCCAGTGGACATGCCACTTTCTTCATGTGGCTTGTGTGGATCCAGTTCGGAACTACAGTGCACTTCACAGATGTGGTAGTCGTCAGAACTACCTGGATTGGGCCCTTCCAACAAGGCTCCAAACACGTTTTCCTCACATGTTTCCAGACCACAACCCAGTCCCCAGCTCTCAGGTTGTGCCCTAGGTCATGGATTGGTGGCAGTATGGTGGCTTCCACCTGCTGAGAGAAAGAGCGGACCACATCAGCCAGACCTTTACAGTAGTCCAACACCATATCATCTGTAATGTTGACAAGTGTATTTGCAGGCACCGCTGGCAACCTCATGGCTCAGCCCATAAGGATCTCATGCAGAGACAATCCTGTCTTCCTGTTGGGTGTGTTTCTCATTGTCATTAGAACTATCAGGCCATTTCAAGTTTGTGGACGCAAACATCTTTGCAACTCTTGACTTCAAGGTACCATTCATCTGTTCCACTAGTCCTGATGCTTCAGGGTGGTAACTACATTGCAACTTCTGCACAATATTCAATGCTGCACACAGTAATCTAATTTCTTCATTGTTGAAGTGACTTCCTCTATCTGATTCTAAAGAGATCGGAAACCCGATATGTGGTATCAGTTCCCTAATCAGTAGTTTCTCTACTGGGAGGCTGTCATTTCTTCATGTAGGGTATGCTTCAATCCAGTGACTAAAGATGCAAACAATCACCAACACATATCTCAAACCTCCACACACAGGCATCTCAAGAAAATCCATTTGCATTCTGCTGAATGGTACTCTGGCTCTTCCAACGTGGCTCAAATTAATCACTGTCCCTTTCCCCACGTTCATTTGTTGGCAAATGACGCAACAATGGCAAACTGCTTCAGCAAGCTGTCTAAACTTTGGGTTAAACCAATCATGTTTGAACAGTCGAATCATGCGAATCATGGCATCCCTCCTAACATGTGCCTGACCATGATAATACCTAGCTATTTGAGACAACAGGCTATTTGGCAAAACCAATCTACCCTCTTCTGAAACCCACAATTCATCTTGCCTTTGCACCCATTGCATTTTAGTCCATGAACGCTTTTTCTCCCTACCAACAATATTCTGCAACATTTTCAATTCTTCCATTGTATCAATTACTTTCAAAGCATAGCTTTGAATTGTTTCATCTTCGTCAGGTAACAATTCCCACTTGTCCTTGAACGATATACAGTTCAATGCGCAAAACCTTGCGACTTGATCTGCATATCCATTTCCCATGGACACAAAGGCCCTCATAATGATCTCAGTGGTAAAGACCGCCAAGATCAGCACTGGCGGTCAACAGAAGACCACCAGTACGATGCCCCCCCCCCCCACGGCCATATAATGTTTTTATTGCTGGGCCGGCGGGCGGAAACAGTGTTTGGCGAATTAGTTGGAGCTTCCAAGGGGGATTACTCAGGAGGCCTTCAGTGGGCAGATGTACAGATCACTCTAGGAATGGCAACAATTCGACTGCGTAAGTCCAAAACTGATCAATTGAGTAAGACCGTTATGTTCGGTGGATCGTTTGGGATCTTACCTGGAGGTCCGCCCTTCCTCTGGGTCATCTGCCCTTTTTCTTCATGCAAACGGTGAATGCCTATCTCGCTACCAATTTGTAGCAGTGCTAAGGGTGACTCTTGGGGCACGGGGTTGACCCACAGGGGTACTCTTCGCATTCATTCAGGATTGGGGCAGCTACTCTGGCGGCTGGCCCAGGGATGTCTGTAGCTGAGGTAAAGTCCATAGGGAGATGGTCATCCAATTGTTATAAGCGATACATTAGCCCTGAATTGCAATGATGGGTGCTCCCTTACTATGAGTTTCAAAATGTGTGCTGGTTTCTCATGCAATGTTCTTTCGTTACAGTTCAATGGCTCCTCACGTGGTCTGGGTTTCGGGACATTCTTTCGTTCGCGGGCGGCCTACACGTTGCAACAGCTCCGTAAGCCTAAGCTGGCGGCTATCCAAGATGTGGCCTTTCACTGTTGTGGGGTTGGTAGACTAGGTGTCATGCAGCTACAGCAACTCGTCGACTTGGCAAGGAGATGCGAGGGACTTCAGTTCGCGGATCTCATTATTGTACATATTGGAGGTAATGACTTGGTACGCATGGCACGCAAGACACTCAGGGAAACAATTTTTGCGGAAATAACCAAGTTATCTAAAGAATTCCCGAACGCGGCCATCGCATACTCGCATATGGTACCTTGTCGCAATTGGGGTCCAAACATTAAATCAAGGACAATCAATGTGTCGGTTCGAAGGCTCAACGCTGAAATGGCAAGACTATGCCCAGGTCCTGGACGCTTATGGAACATTCCGTATAAACTTTTAAAGGGCCCAGATATGTTTCACGGAGACATGATACATTTGTCCGATGCGGCGACAGATCAATTTATTGCAGATCTGTGGTTCTTCTCTCACAGCTTGTTTGCGGGTGGGGAGGAAGAAGGATCTTTGGGCCCCGGGTCGCCCTTGTGGCGGGAGAAGAAGTATTAAAGTAACCATAACCAACAGAGGGGTCCCCAATGCTGGGGCCCCAGGATAACACCAGAGGTAGGATCCTGAAGTCCTGTAACAACCTGTGGATGTACACATCAACTTAGGGGGAAGGGAGCCCAGATCGCTTGGGTGGCCATGGGGCTCCTGCTCCTGGCCGCCCTGTTACACCCCCTTGGCAGATTGGTGTTTGGGGAGGGGGAGGAGCCCTGAGCATGAGGACAAGGAACAGTGAAGTCGGGAAAGCTGCCCCCCCTAGGGATACAGGTGAGGTACGGTTCACCTGTGTGGTCCAAAGGAGGTTCAGGACAGGAAGGGATCCTGTCACATTGATTTATGGTTATTGAATTAATCTCATTAAAATGGTTCTATGAATGATAATAAACATGATTTAAAAATTCCTGTTTTAATTGAATTATTGTGGATGGTAGTTTATGAAGTAATTGAAAAAGTTATGAATAAAAATTCTTTGAACAAAGATGAGTTTGTGGGCCGGCGTGTGGCAGGTGTAGGGGTGAGGGCTGTCTGGTGGTCTCCGAGTCCTATGTACTATTGGAGTAATAGGTGCATTAACACTACTCTGCACCAGAATCTGTCTCGGGCTAGGATTAACCCACACCGGATTCATTGTTGCATAAATCTGTGTCGGACCTGTAGGATCAGCACTGGTACTCAGACCACTATCATGTGCTGCAAATGGTGGTGGACGATTTTTCAATAACTGTTTAAGAAATTCATCATCATCTGACTCTTCCTCCACTGTCGAAGACTACCTAGCCTCTCTACTCTCTGAAGGGCTTCCATTTGTCTTTCGGGTAGCATTCCTTCCTTCTTTCTCTGTGTCTTTTTTAATTGCTGGAAACAACCTAATCGCTAATGCCTCAAACTGTGCTGGTCTCGGAGGGGGCTTTGATTTATATAGCGCCGTCTGTAAACGCTCTACAACCCTCAAATTAAACGTTCAGTTGAAAGGAAACGCTAAACTCCCATCCTTCTCTGTCATTTTGCACCATTGCTTTAGCCAAAAACATGGTGCAACACTCTTCTCTTCCATTACAATGTAAGATGGTGTACCTTCGGGTGGTGTAGCCTCGCCTATATTCGTTTTAATGTACGTATCTCCCCTTAAAGTGCTCCGTAAAGCTTTGAAAATGTTCATCTTTGCGACCTTTATTTTATTCAAAATCAATCAGGAAGTGACTTTTAATCCCAGAATTCTCTTCACCCACCTTCTCAACCAATTGCGCTTCACTGACCGCTGCCAATCCGTGCACGACCCTTCTCACTAAGCAACCTATCCCCGTGCAGCTCCAATGACATTACACTTCAATGTGCTGAGGCTGACAAAGTCTTGCGGCTTGTCCTCCTAAACTCAGATTCACACAAACTAATGCATTCTATTGCGAGCACTAATCAAAACCAAAAATCAAATTTGCTGATTTATTACAGGTAAGGTATCACAATCGCTTCAGAAATTTTACAGATTTTTCACTGCAGGTGTCTCGCTCTAACAGCTACTCTCTCTTTCTCAGCTTCCCTGATTCGCAAGCAAAATTCAACCCGCAAATTTTACTCTCAACTGATCAGTGGGGCTGTCCTGGTGCACATAGGACTCGCTAGATCTAAGTAAAAAAAAAAATTCACTCCCTTACTCACGCTCTGACTTGTCGACCATGCCCGATCGACGTATTACACCAGACAAATTACAACAAAAACCAAGTGTCTCATACACTTTTCAATATACTCCGGAGTCTTAGACCACGCAGGGTCCATACAACAACAAACACGTAGACAATTTTTTAGCACAAAGTGCCACACATGTGAAGTTCGACGACTTCCCTACTCTCACACTGCGGAGTACGCACACTCCTTCTACAACCTCATTTGGAGTACGCAAGCTCCCTAAAGCCTCACAAACATCACATTTCACCTGAGATTTGCATAAGCTGTGCAAGTGCAAAAACCTACTTCATTCACACGATCACTAGAACGCAGAGAACATCCTCAAACAACCATTGACAAGCTCCAAGATTCTGGGAAAGTCATTTCAGGACTTAAGGGAACTTTTTCTCTCCAACTTGTATCATTGAAAAATTTAATCCAACCAAAATTTTCAGTCTGCTACTATCTAAGTTAGCATTTAACCTCTCTCAATTTGACTTCAAAGGGACAAACCATCAGTCTGATTATCTTTGCCACTGTGGAGATCCACTGTCTCTCAATACCATGTACAGTGCTTTTTACAATGGGCTCCCAAGGGGCCGAACCATAAATCTGTTATTATCTATGTGAACATTTGCTGTCATGTACCGGGCCTCTACAATGGGCTCTCAAGGGGACGAACCATCACTCTGCTACCATCTCTGTTGTCGCGTCAGACCTTAATAAGTAAGCCTACAAGGGGACGCGACTAGGTTGATGAACCTTTTGACCAACGCTTGAGATGTTCTCACCATAAAGACCCAATACAAATGTCGATTAAGAACCAAATGTCAATTATTAACATCAATTATCAACAATAATCAATAACATTGGTAATCAATAGGAGTCAGTCATTGACACACCATGACCTTGCAGTCATGAATAACCATACCTTTATGTTAAAGTTAGAATATTTATTTCCCTATATGAACAATGCTAATGTCACGTAGGTTAATCTCAATATAAAATGATAAACATACAAAAACAACACTGGCTGTCCAAAGCAGTGAAAAATAGGATCCGTAGGCCTCCAGTCACCCCACACTCCCCCCCACCAGCTATACGCAGACCGACGATCTTACTTGTTGGAAGAAGTTTTTATTAACACAACTTTGTATTCTCATAGCATAAAGTCATAAATCATTTTCATAAAAACAGTACACAAATATTTACAAGTCATGAGATACCAAATTGGTGACCATAAATCTTTTCTGACAGGATCCCTTCCTGTCCTGAACCACCATTGGACCACACAAGTGACCCATATCTCACCTGTATCCTTAGGAGGGGCGGTTACCCTGACTACAGCATTCCCTGTCAGGGTTCCGGCCCCCCTCCAAACACCAATCAGTCTCAGGGTGTAAGGGGGCAGCCAAGAGCTGGAGCCCCATGGCCCCCCCATCGATCTGTGCTCCCGTACCCCTTAATCTGGTGTGTACATCCGCAGGTTGGCTCAGAACTTCAGGATCCTATCCCTGGTGTCCTCCCGGGGCCCCAACCTTGGGGACCCCCTGTTATTTCTGGTCACTTTAATACCTCAATTTCTGCCACGAGGGCGACCAGGGGCCCAAAGGTCCTTCGCCCTCCCCACCCGCGAAAAGACTGCGAGCAACAAAACACATGTCATGAATGAGCTGATCGGTACCAGCATCCGATAGATGCACCATGTCCATGTGAAACATGTGAGGGCCCTTTAAAAGTTTGTGAGGAATGTTCCATAGCCGCCCTGGACCAAGGTATAGTTTGGCCATTTCAGCGTTAAGCCGGCGTACTGAGACGTTGATTGTCCTTGATTTGATTCCTGTGACGCACTTGCGTCGAGGCACCATGTGGGACCAGGCAAGTGCTGCATTTGGGTATTGTTTTGCCAATTTTGTTATCTCCATGAATATTGTTTCTCTTAGTGCCTTGCGACCCAATCGCACTAAGTTGTTGCCTCCTAAATGAATAATGATGATATCCGGGAACTGGAGCCCCCCAAATCCTTTTGCTAAATTGACCAACTGTTGGAGTTGGGCGATTCCCACTCCGCCAATTCCGCACCAACGAAAAGCCATGCCTTGGACCACCGCCGTAATCGGCCCACGGAGCTGTTGCACCCGGTACGCCGCCCGTCGAACAATTGAATGCCCCAAGACCCATACTACATGCTGTGACATTGCACTGAAATGAAAAGAAAAGAGCATGAGGAGATCATATTACAGAAACCATTTTTGTCATTATACCAGTTCCGGCCTAATGTACCGCCTATAGCAATCCGAGGACTAGCGACTGATAGCCTTCACTGTGGACACCGGCAGGCCCGCAGAAGCCGCCAGCGTAGCTGACCTGATTCGAAAAGAATGGGAGGAGTACCCTTTTTGGTCAACCCCTAGTGCCCTCAGCGCTAACTTGAATACCCCTAAGAATTGGTAGCGGGGAAAGCATTCCCCATTAGCGTGGATGAACAAGGCAGAAGAGCCTGAAGGTGGGCGGACTGAGAGGTAAACTCTCGTCAGTTTCACAGGGCAGAGGGGTGAGCCAACAGAGGCACTGAGTGTAATGCGCACTCTTCTTTTAGGCTGGTCCGTTTTGGACTTGCGCAGGACTATTGATAATAACTCTGTACTGACTACCACGTCTCCCCACTGCAACCCTCCTGCGTGATCACCCCTGGAAGAGCCCACTAATTCGCTGATGCGGAATGCCCTGTAAAAGGCTATCGAAAATGCTGCTGAAAATAGTGCTGACAGCCTGCGAGGAGCAAACTTTTGGGAGGGCGCATAGAAGATTCTCTAGCGGGTGGCTGTTACTGGGCGCCTAGAGTCTGACCTAACCTGGACAGCCCTGGCTCATCCTGCTATGGCCCGTTTAATAATAAAAGTGACCAGTGGTGCCTCCATGTTCCTAATTCTAGCGAAAAACCGTATCGCAGCCAGGTAAGCTTTTACACAAGAAGCTGGAAGTCCCTTGTCTTTTAAATGCTGTAAGAATGCGCATATCGCTGACTCAGAAAATAACTCTGTAATTTGCTGTGCCTGCAAGAATCGCCTGTACTGGTAAAAATCGTTCTCATAAGCCCTCCTAGTATGCGCCGCTAAAGATGCTGCTACTAAGCCTGGGAGGGCGGGGCACCAATTCTCCACAGAGATTCTGGGAACTCCGTCATCTTCTCCTTCGCCTGAGGGTGGTACCGCAGAAAGTCCTGCATTAATGAGCGAGACAGGGCATCAGCAGCATTGTTATAAATCTCTGGTACATGTTTAGCCCTGAATGTAATGTTGTATTGTAGACATGTTAAAATTAAACGTTTTAGTAGGCGTAGAACCAATGGGCATGTAGCTCTTTGGCGATTAATGGCTTCTACTACAGCCATGTTGTCAGACCAAAAGATTAACACTCTATTCTTAAATTCCTCCACCCAGATAGTGACTGCAACAACAATAGGGAAGAGCTCCTGAAAAGCTATGTTCTTTGTCCAGCCCTGGCTGACCCATTCTGATGGCCAGTCCGCCCTGCACCACAGAGGGCCCAAGATTGTGCCAAAACCCATGCTACCGGCTGCATCAGTGTGAAGCCCCAGAGTAGGGCTGGAAACTGCCTGATGAGGCCAAATTACCGCCCCATTAAAGTCTTGCAGGAAAACCTCCCACAACTTTAAATCCTCCCTAACCTCCAGTGACAACCGAGTATGGGGCGTGCCATGGAAATAATCCTCAGCGCAAAATTCAGCTGACCCACCAGCACCTGAAGTTGGTGGAGGGTGACTTTTTTCTGTGATAACATTGTATGGACTATCTGAATACCTGTAGCTTATCCTGAGGCAGACGACACTCACCTGCCACTGAATCAATCTCTATCCCAAGGTAGGTAATGCAAGTAGAGGGGCCAGCTGTCTTATCTGGAGCCAAAGGAACTCCAAATTCTTCAAACATTGTGATCAAGGCCTGGAGCACGCACCTGCATTTCTCTGACTTAGGTGGACCTAAACCTAAAAAATCATCCAAGTAATGAATGATGTCGAGGTGACCGGTGCAAATTAAAAAGGTCCACTGTAGGAAGGTGCTGAACTGCTCAAAATAGCTGCATGATACACTACAACCCATAGGGATGCATTTATCATAAAAATACCCACCCTGGAATTGGAAACCCAGTAGGTGGTAATCCTAGGGGTGGACAGGCAGAAGTCTGAAGGCTGGCTCAATGTCGGTTTTTGCCAACAAAGCCCCATGGCCTAAGGCCCTCACTTTTTCTAATGCGTGGTCAACAGACGCATAGCGGACCGAGCACAGCTGGGGATCGATGGCTTAATTTACTGATGCTCCCGAGGGGCAGACAAATTATGACTCAACCTGAACTGACCAGGCTCCCTCTTAGGAACCACCCACAAAGCAGAACTCACACCAGTTCTCCGACGACCGCTACTCCTCCGGGGACCCTCCTATGTGCCGGAACCAGGTCAAGTGCCAGCCGTCTTTCCAGCTTCTCCCAGCTCCGACGAAACGAGAGTCAAGTGGCTCCACATGCCGAGAACCCAACACAGTTGAACAAAACAACTGCGGGCCCCAGCAAGGTCCAGCTGCCGTACCCGGAAAAGAAGGACGAGCCTTCTTGGGGGGGCTCTTAAATAGCCGAGCCCCCCCCCCCCAGCACGCAGTGGCTGGAACCGGCTAGCGGCCAATGCAGCCACTACTATTCCTCTCAATTGTACTTCCATCCCCACGCCTCGCGAGGCAAGGGGTCGGAAGTTCTGGCCAGTCATTCGCACCACTGGTGCGTAAGGTGAGCGTCGGGCCTCGGAGGCCCCGTCCCCTAACGGGCCGCACTCCCCCATGATGGATGAGCTTTACCCAACTTAATCTAATCAATGCTTGAGCTACTACACATTCCAAGATTACAGTACAAATCAACAGCAAGAATAATTGTGCAAACGATAATACATACATTTATATTCAGCAAGGAAAAGACATCAGTTGTTATTCCCTATTTTGAACTTTATTAGTGAGAACTTTAACTAATGCCTGATTAGAATTAGTATGTTGGGCTTTTTGCAAAACGATTTAGTCAACACAAATTTGGAAAAACATCTAACTATGGCTCTGTTAAAATAGCACGGTTGGTACCTAGAAACAAAAGCAAATAGACATAATAATTGACATCCTAATTCCTAATACCTATCCTCGGTATGGATCAGCAAGCAGTGTCAGTCTTCGCCCTCAGGTCATCAGTCTGGTCAGCAAGGACTCAGGATTCAGCATCAGAGTTCAGAAAAGGCAAAGTCTCTTTAAGCATTAAAGTAAGCATGACTCTTCTCAAGACGCTCAGAAATGAATAATTAATGAATGGGCTAGGGGAAAATGCAGGTGGTGAACGGTGTCCTCTTCTCAGTGTAGTCCGGTTAAATTACAGTTCCTAAAACTACTTCCCAAATCCCTATTGGTCAAGGGATCGCATGTTCACACTTTGTCCAGTAAAACTAAAACATCCAATCTACATTTCTGCTAATACACGCTTCACATGTGGATGAATGGCTCCTCTTGTGATGTTCTCTTCATCCAGCCTTCAGGTACCAATATTGTTGCAGCTTATACTCCAGTCAGTGTAGTTATTGTTCTCCTCCTGAGAAAGTCAATCCTAAATATGCTACATTTACTCTGTTGCATTCAACAGGAACAACATCTTCTACTAAGCAGTTCTCAAGAGAAAGACATTTAGCTACAAGCAAATTTGGTCAGTACAGTGGAAAATCTCAATGTAATTCTCTGGACAGAGATTTTATTAAACATGAGGCCGAGCAACTAGGCCAAGACCTCCACTAATACCCCTTAATATGATGTGTTACTACATTAACCAAACAAATGCTCACCATTTCATTTTAATAAACCATTATTAAGTATCCTTCATGAATATTGTTGGCCACTTCTGGTCATATTTTCAAATGCGTGCATTATTTTTCCTATGTTATTATATTTTCCACAAATGCTACACATGAACATTCATTAATAATTCTGTTAAAACTCCTGCGCTAGCACCCGAAACAGCCCGAAGGTTCACACCGCTTTGGCATTTACAAGTTTACTTTCATTACGTACTAACTCAGACGTGCCCTGCGCTGCAAATTTTCAGCCTAATGCCGTATATATGCATGCCATTATTAGAGATGAGAGCGTCTCAGCGACTAGCACACCCTTCGATGGCTTTGCATGGTCCGGGAGAGCAGATGATTTTAGTGCCGGCACTGTCGCGCCTCAGACTGCGACCTGTGCTCGCGCTGCCGGCCAGGACTGCGTGTACGGCGGCCCCACGCTGGGCCGGCGCTCATCTCCTAGCAACCTGATGCTACCCGTTTGCGGCCGCCTCGTTTACAGCCAGTTTCCTATCCCAATATCGCGCAGCCGGTATGAGGGCCGGCTTCGTTTTTCCATGTGCAGCTCTTCTTGCGCACCGCTCCCAGATATTTAATATATCGAAATAATCTTTGTAATGTGTCCTGGTAAAGCACATAATGTACAGCAAAACCGCAGAAAACTAGAAACAATACATGATCTCTGTCCGCTTTCCACACTGGCTACTTTGAAACTAGACAGTACTCAACGCGGTTAGGACAAATTATACTTAATGCAATGTTGTAAGTTCATAACGAGAAGGTACAGGGGAATTGAGGCTAAGGGAACTATGTCTTCTGAAAGTTACAAACCGTTGTTCGTAAAAAATGAAAAACGTGTTTTAAATAAAGATTTGGTTTAAGGTATAAAATGTTGTATACCTAGGAAGGTAGTTATTTGGCATTCAGCACCAGTTGCGGTGCGTGATAATATCCAAGAGGCAACTTCACACATTATCCGATAAATTCACCCATGTATCAGAATTAACGAAATGCTATGAAAGTTCACTGAACCTCTGTGTCATATTATTGTGGCAATAAATGCATGTTATCCCAAGTTAATATAATTTCGGAAACTCCACTGTAAAAAGAAACACAGTCTCGGTAGTTTTCTATATGAAAGACTATAAAGTACTAATCTCGAACTCCATTCACTCATTATATATAGCGCACTGAAACCCATGTAAATTAAGCGTATCCTTTATAACGCAGACATTAATTTAAAAAATGAAGAAAAAAAACAGTTAATGTGTCGGAATGAGTCACGTGGTGGAGGTAAGTTATTTTGGAACAATAGATTAAATCTACGTCCTAAATGAAGAAGTCGACATTTATAGACAGAGTCGATTTTTATTTTGAACTTGTTTTCTTCTTTCACATTTAAAAACGTTCTGTTCACAGTTGCGGTGTTGTTGCCTGAGAACATGTCACCTGAACGGGTGGCGGGTGACCTTTGAATTTCGTAGACTCGTACCCAAATTATAATAAACGGTCTTCCACTGAGCGTGGTACCCGGTCCCGGAGCACATTGCCAGCTTCGCCCCGGCTTGCTGCGCACGCTCATTAGCTTTCCTTGCCCTATAGGGCAAGGCTTTTGCTGGGAAGGTGAGTCCCCCTGGGAGTTATGTTCACCTCTGACCCTCTGATTTACAGAAAACATAAACAACGAATTTGCAGCTTTCAAGGGAAGGGCTAGGAGGGCAGCAATTATATGTGACGGAGAGCAGCGTTCACACCTACCCCTGAACAAGTTCACGAGGCCATTTATTGCCGTTTTTCAGACCCTATGCCAAAAATCTCTCAAACTTTTGCTTAGTTTTTTTGTACACAGCACGCCTCAAATCAGTCTTAATGTTTCTTTCTCGCTCTGGTGCGAATCATTTCAGAGGAAGAGGGCAAGTTCAACTTTCACTTATGTGTACCATTTGTATAATATGTGCACGAAGCAAACGGCAGATCACTCACTGAGTTCACAGACCTATTAATAGCAACAAAAGTAGCATGATGTGGATAGAGTGTGCTTGTGCTTACTACGCGTGTGCGTTTCTCTCTTGCTCTTATTGTGAACACATCTGTGTCTGTGTGTGAAAGAGAGAGGGGGGAGGCAGCAGTGTGAGTATACGGGACTGTGCCCATTAGATATATATAGTAGAAATATACGTGCGTGTGAAAATGTTTTTGCATGTATGCACAGCAGTAAATAATTAAACTAACAATGAGTGCATATAATAACTATTTAAACAATGCTTGGCCTTGACTATGGTTTTGCGATTTGAAGGCACCTGTAGAAAAAAGTTCCTCTAATTACATAAATTATATATGCGGCCTTGAACTTTCGAGCTCATTCTGACCAAGTGGCAGCTCGGCCAATTGCCTCTCCTGGCTGAAACGAGGGGCTATGGATATTTGAATACACACCACAGCGAAGCCCCCTGCACATAACGCCAGATGCGCTTCACATTGAGCCACTCAGGCGCCCGCTGCGCCGGCCTCACGGCCGAGGGGAATCTTTTGGGACCCAAACTTCACAGCGCTTAGCGGGCGCTGTGTGCACGCTAATGGCTATATTCTTTGCCGGGTGAAATAATTTGTTCCTTGTAAACATACACTAATAGTTTGTTTTCATTTCATGCTCACAATTTCCTTGCTTCCCCGGTGGAGTGCTGATGGGGTAAACAGTGTAATCTCATTCACTTCACCTCCTGTGGATTCCAAGTGACAATCGTGACAGACCGAGGCTTCTACAAATAACATGGCTGCCAGCCACCAGGAGAGTCCGGCCGCGTAATAAATGCAAAATACGCGACTGCATTTAGAGGATTCCGGCTGCACGCCTGGATATATGCTGATGTCCAATAAAGAGAGTCCGTCGCTCTCCGAGTTTACAGAAAAGAGTCTTCAATATTCCGAGTGCTTAATTTGTAAATAAAAACGCGCAGGTTCCAAAAGCTCTCCATTGAAACACTCGGCTGTTGCAATTAAATGGGCTAGCACGGAATACTGAGGCAGGTAATCCTGAAGCCACCTCGGGTCTCTGTACTCCATTAAAGCCACTCCCTGCCCCTTCAGCTCACTCTTGCAGCTTTCTGCTTTTTCTACTTGTGAAACCTTTTCGTTTTTCTCTTCCTCCGTCTTCCCCATATTTGTCTTTTACTCACAGAAAATGCTTTAGGCAGAAAATAAGTGCCGGCCCCAAAAAAAAGTGCCGGTGCCCCACACCGGAAACCATTGGCTCAAATTAAGCACGGAATATTCCCTTACATTGCGAGAACATTTCACTTCTGAGACATTTCTGTGGCCATGCCTGTCCCTTATTCCGAAATTTTGTGGAAACATGTGAGACACTTAAATGCCACCGCCTGTCTTTAGTAATCTCCCACTCTGTGGAAACATTACGCTTCTTAAACACTTTGGTGAAGCTGTCTGCTTTTGGCGTACCCGTGCGCAGTGGGACAGAAAAAAAATGTTTTTGTCAACTAAGCAGCACCGACTGCAGTGGCGTAGGAAGTGTGCCACGGGTTCCAGTGCTTGCAAGGGAAATGGCCCTCTATATTGATTATGTAGCTGAAGACACCATTAATCGGGGATTAATTGGCCCTTCGGCGTCTTGGCCCCGGTGACACTGCGCCTGCTATACCACTGGTAGCTGCGCCCCTGAATTCTACTTGTTCAATAAAAATCTTCAATGTTCCATCACACTGTGGAAACATTATACTCCTATGACCCTGCTGTCACACTGCTGCGCTTCAATATTCCTTCACACTGTGGAAACACTCCACGTCTGAGGCACTTTTATGGCTGTGCCTCCCTTCATTATTCCCTCACACTGTCGAAACTCTCCGCGTCTGAGGCACTTCTATGGCTGTGCCTCCTTCAATATTCCATCACACTGTAGAAACACTCCACGTCTGAGGCACTTCTGTGGCTGTGCCTCCCTTCAATATTCCCTCACACTGTGGCAACATTCCACGTCTGACGCACTTCGTGGCGCTGCCTCTCTTCAATATTCTCTCACCGTGGAAACACTGACCTCCTAGACAGTTCCGTGGCACTGCCTCTCTCCAACATTACCTCACAAAGTACAAACATTCAACTTCTGAGGCATGCAACAGACTGCCGAGGCACGGCTCTGTTGATTCCACCCTCCACAAAATAAGAGACAGTGTGTTTTGGAAACAGACGGCCGCTTTTAATGCATATTGAACAAGAAACGCGCCAAGACAAGACATGTCTGCATAAAAATATTAGTCTCTTCTATGATAACCATTTATAGGAGCATGTAGACTAAAACACATTTGTGCCAGTGTTCCATTTCCGAGAACTCCCTTAAACAATGGAGCCTTCTGCACCAGTTGAATGTTGGTTCTGGGCCCTCCAGTGGCATTTATTGCAGCCCACACCTGACCTTTCCATCCCACTGACCAATGGTCAGAGCCCAGGACACCGTTGCCATTGTGCCAGACTAGCCTTCAGCCTCAACAGTTTAGCACTAAAAAGGGGCACCATTATAATGCACCATTCTTAAAAGCACTCTTAATGCAAGCATCTCACTTATGAGACATTTTGTGACCACTGCCTGACTTTAATATGTCACCAAGGTCGAAACTTTCACATGCGACACACTTTTGATGTGTTCCCCCCACCAACCTGGAATCATTCCACTTGCAAGACACTTGTAAGGCACTGCCGGTATGCCGACACTTCCACTTGTTAAGCCAGTGCCAACAAAGATGACTGCAAGTTCAGCGATACATTTAATTCACTGCTGGAGTGGCAAACGGCTACTATGGTGTATTAGTGCGTTTTCTTTTTACGTTTAGGCATTCGCATATATCAGAACTTTTATACGGTCTCCATAACCGAAACCAAGCGTCTGCGTGCTTCACAAAAGTACACAATTAAAAAACAAACTGGAAACACCAATATTTAAAGATTAGAGTCCAATGTGCTCTCATACATGGTACATAGAACGGTGGAAATTTTAGTTAACTGGTTTTTTAGTTGCAATTGGGTACCACGTTGTAGTATTGAGGTATAGTTTTTTTGAAACTTCAGATTATAGAAATTATTGGAAATGTTATTGCATAAATAAATAATTACTTGTAACTTACAAGCACCATCATATACCAATAACAAGTTATAAGGTGTAACCGAAATAAACAGATATGTTCGTAATTGCATTTCACTGGATGTTAAGAACTGGATCAAGTTCAAACCATGCAATGCACAGCTGGAAAAACATGTATCCTATCTACCATTTGGTTAAAAAGTGAAAGGCCAGAATATACTGGAATAAACAGAAAAATAAATGCAACGGTCAGCATAACCTGAACATTTCTTACCCACCTGCTCTAGATAGATAGATAGATAGATAGATAGATAGATAGATAGATCCAATGTTGTTATTTAGGGGTTCTGGTAACAACATGAACTAGAAGGCGGAAGTCTGAGCAGTTTATGAATACATACACATCCTCGAAATGGCAACATAAGACATTATAGTAGGTATGTTATCTATTATGTATTTTATCTAGTACATGTTAATGTCGTGGTTGTTAGCCTGAAAATGCATTCGTTCCAACAGGGTAATGTTTACTGAAAATAGTTAGTGAAATACTGGATTGTATTGTTTGGTTGTCCTCAACAAAAAGAAGGCAACAATACCTAATTATGCAGTTAAGATCAAATCATTTTAGATGAAAAACCTTTTAACTTGCGAAAATGGTAGAGCTCCTTCCCCAAATTGGGGGGGGTGCTGCTCTTACAGCACAGGGCTGCCGTGGCCCGAGCCCTGCGCACTAGTCATGCGTTGGCTGGCCGTTGGCACTTCCGCCTTCTCACCTCGTGAGGTGGGACGACGGAAGTGCATGATCCTGGAGTCACGCGGGCCGTGTCATTTCCAGGTCTGGCCACTGTGGCCGCATCCGTTGGGGAGGGTACTTAAGTGCCCCCCAGAGAAGGCCTCAGCCTTTTCATGGATGCAGCATGGGTGGCGGGGGACTAGAACAGTACCCGGAAGATGACAAGGGATTCTACGTGCTGGTGCTGACTAAGCTGGGCCTCTCTGATGGTGCTCGAGCTCGCCGCACCTGCCTCGCCTGGCCCCTCCCCTTAATTGAAGGCATTTTTGAAGCCTTGTCTGGGCTCCCCCCTCTTACTGAGCGTCCCATGGGCCTTCCTGCCGGCGTTTGGCCATGCCGCTTTTTTGTGCACGCCGCACCGGGACCCCCTTTCACTTGGAAGCATTTTGGAAGCCTCACCTGGGCCTTCATTACTTAGAGGCATTTTGGAAGCCTCGCCTGGGCCCCTCCTGCTGGCTTTTGTCCACATGCATGCTGCACCAGGGCCCCCTTTTACTCAGAGGCATTTTGGAAGCCTAGCCTGGGCCCCTCCTGCTCCATGCAGCATTGTGCATGGGGCACCTGGGCCCCTCTTGCTTGGGGGCATTTTCGGGGGCCTCACCTGGGCCTTCCCCCTGAGCCCCCTTCACCTGCCCTCCCTCCTTACTACTTAAGGCCAACTTTGGTTAGCTAAGGGGTAGCACCCATTATTGTAGCCTTCTGGGAAGCCTCTTGGTTGTGGGACGGTAGTATTTTGTCCTGCCTACTGGCATATAGGTGGCCCTTGATAGATTTCCAAGTCCTGTCACACATTCCCTGTCCATGGCGTACCGGATCTCCCCCCTCCCACCCCTTGCCTTCCTGACATGGCTAGGTGGCTCCGGTCATTGGCATTACTGCGGCCAACATCAGCCCGGTGCGGGCCAGGAATGCGCTTCAGGAACTGGGGTAAGTGTGGGTAAAAATTTAAAATTTGGGAGGGAAACGTTATATAACCTGCTAATTTGTGGTTCATTTATTGTATATACATACTAGTAGTGCGTGCATTTGATAAGTTTCAATTGGCAGTGCTTTGTGGAAGTGATTACATATTGGGGTCATGGCTTCAAGATGCAGTAGAGTGGGAAAGAGGAAAGGTAATTATCCTGAATTGTCCCAATTATTAAAATTAGTCCTGGCTAAATTAGGTAATGGGGAGTCCGAGAGTGGGGACTCTGAATCTGACAAGAAAGAAACTGGAGTTGCAGGCGTCCGTCCTAAGCGCTCTGACATGCCACCAAGTGTGATCTGGTCCCTAGTGTTCAAAGATAGATCAGTGATATTCTGGTCTGACAACATGGCAGTGGTGGAGGCCATAAATAGGCAGGGGGCTTCTTTCAGGTTTGTATTGCGATTACTGAAACATTTAGGCCCTAATGACAACATTGGTGGTAAATGCCACCTACCGCCTCGGCGACGGACTCCAAAAGACCGTCACCGCGGCTAACATCCGTCCACCAAAATGTGACCACAGCCGGATTTCCGCCACAAGAAGGGCGTAAATCCGGCTGTGGCCATACTGGCGGATGGTGGTAAGGTGGCGTTGCTACCACCAGCAGCACCAGGCAAGTAGACCGCCGCCAGCCATTTTATGACAAATAATATGGCCTGGCAGTGTTCTACTTGCAGACGCTTCTGGTGGTTGGAGCTCCCCATCCCGTTCCCTGCAGGCAGACCCCTGGATGCAGGCAAGGTGGCCTACCGATAGGGGAGGAGGGTGGGCGGTGTTATGTGTGGGGTTGTGTGCATGAATGTGTGAGTGTGTGCGTGAATGCGACTGTGTGTGTAGTGTTGTTTGCATGGATGTGTGAGAATGCGTGAATGAATGGCAATGTGAATGCGTGCCTGGGTGTCAGTGTGAATGTGTGTACAGATGTTTGTGAGAATGAAAGGATGCATGTGTGAATGAATGTGTGTATGCTTGTGTGAGTGAGTATGTTTATGCGTGGTGCATGTCTGCGAGTGTGCGTGAAGGGGCGGTGGGGGAACGGAAGAGAGAGACCTTGGCTGGAGGGGGTGTGTGGGGTGCCTGGGGAGTTTAGGGGGAGGTGAGCCTCCTACCAGTGACTGGGAAGGAATTCTTTGTCACTGGTAGGGCCTACCGCCACAAAAACCATGGCGGTAGGCAGGCTCAAAATGCCGCTGGCGGTACAATAGCAGCCGCCCGGCTGGAGATTGTGATCTCCGGCCCAGTGGCTGCTACCGCCATGGTGGTACTTATGGTAAATTGGTGGGTCGGCTGCAGCCAACCCGCCAATGTCACAATGTGGCGGTATATACCGCCAGCCTGTTGATGGTACTACAGCCACTTTATCACCTACCGCTGGAGTCATAATGACCCCCTTAGTCTTATTGTGTCTGAAACTCAATATTACATTCCATGTAAGGCATGTCCCTGGTGTTCATGATAATGCAGCTGATGCCTTATCTCGCTCATTGATGCAGGATTTTCAGAGGTTCCACCCACAGGCAGCGGAGAAGATGACGGAGTTCCCAGCATATCTGTGGAAGATTGGAGTCCCGCCCTCCCTGAATTAGTAGCTGCATGGTTAGCAACCCGCACCTGGGGGTCATACTCACTGCATTCATTTCAGATTGGGGCGGCTACTTTAGCAGCAAGTGCAGGGATGTCACCTGCATAAGTGAAGACAATTGGTAATGTTTTGATTCTTTATGTGCTGGTTGCTCATGCTGGTTTCTTTTGTTTCAGTATTATGCCGTCTCATGTGGTTTGGGTGCTCAGGCACTCCTTTGTCCGGGGGGCGGCCTACAGGTTGCAACTGCTCAGTAAGGCTAAGCCGGCATCAATTTGTGACATAGCCTTTCGGTGGTGTGGGATTGGTGGTCTAGGAGTCACTCAGCTGCAGCAACTGGTGAAGATGGCGAAAGGGTGCTAGGGACTCTAGTTCTCGGACCTCATCGTCATACATATAGGGGGAAATGACCTGGTTCGACTGGGGCGCAAAGCACTCAGAGAAGCAATTTTTGCAGAAATAACCCTGTTATTTAAGGAATTCCTGAACACTGCCATCACATGGTCACATATGGTACCCCATCGCAACTGGGGTCTGAACTCTAAATCTGAGATTATGAATGTGTCCGTACGATGACTCAACGCAGAAATTACATACTTGTGTCCTGGTCCAGGCTGCTTATGGGATATCCAACACAGACTGCTAAAAGGTGCAGACATGTATCACAAAGATGGGGTGCATTTATCTGAGGCGGGCACAGACCGTTTCATCGCGGACATTTGGGCCTTTTCCCACAGCTTGTTTGGGGGTGGGGAGGGCAAAGAACCTTTGGGGCCCTGGTCACCCTTGTGGCGGGATAGGAGATACTAAAGTCACCCTAAGCAATAGAGGGGTCCCCAAGGCAGGGTCCCCTGGATAACACGAAAGGTAGGATCCTGCAGTCCTGAACCACCCGCTGATGTACACACCAGCTTGGGAGTCACATCACTGGGGTGGGCATGTGGCTCACACTCCTGGCCACCCAGTTACACTCCCACAACAGATTGGTGTTTTTGGGGAGGGGGTGGAACCCGGAGCACGAGGACAAGGGACGGTGAAGTGTGGGGAACCGTTCCCCCCGCCTCGGGTACAGGTAAGGTACCGTTCACCTGTGTGGTCCAACGGAAGTTCGGGACGCGGACGGATCCGTTAGATGCCTGGGTGTTAGCAAGATTTATGACTTGATTGATTGAATTTTGATTGACAAGTTATGAATTTATTAATGTAATTTTTAATTGAAATTAACTGCATGTTTTTTAATCCCAACTTTGTAAATAAAATCCTTCCAATGTAAAACAGACAGTTGCTGCATCCGATGGGGGGTACTTAAGTGGCCCCAGAGAAGGCCTCAGCCTTTTTGTGGATGCGGCGTGGGCGGCGGGGGCCTGGAACGGCGTAACCGACCCTCCCATCCCCTGATATTAGGTTTAGAGTTTGGCGGGTGAGGAGATACTAAAATCACCCTAAACAACAGAGGGGTCCCCAAGGCAGGGTCCCCTGGATAACACAGAAGGTGGGATACTGCAGTCCTGAATCAACCGGCGGATGTGCACACCAGCTTGGGGGTTAGGGAGCCTAGATCGCCGGGGTGGGCATGGGGCTCCCACTCCTGGCCACCGCATTACACCCCCAGAGTGGATTGGTGTTCTTGGGGAGGAGGCGGACCCCGGAGCACAAGGACAAGGGACAGTGAAGTGTGGGGAACCGCCCTCCCCCAGGTATTACAGGTAAGTTACAGTTCACCTGTGTGGGCCAACGGAAGTTCGGGACGTGGATGGATCCATTAGATGCCTGGGTGTTAGCAAGATTTATGACTTGTTTGATTGAATTTTGATTGACATGTTATGAATTTATTGATGTAATTTTTTATTAAAAGTAACTGCGTGTTTTTAATCCCAACGTTGTGAATAAAATCCTTCCAAAGGAAAACAGACAGTCCTTGTCGGTTTACGTGTAGCGGGTGTTGGGGCGAGGGCCGTCTGGTGTCATTCGGGTTCTAAAGACATTGAGTCTGAAGAAGTGAGCGATTGTTGAAGTTGTTCGCTTTAAGGTGTAACTAACGATGGGCACTAATTATTAGAATTAGAATGTTTAGGTTCTGCTTATCTTGTATGAATATATAGTTCATGAAACAATGGTCAGTGTTCACAGACAGTGGATTTTTGTGATTTGTAATTTGTAACTGCAGCATTTATCAAAGCATTATGAATGTTTCATGTTTGCCATGTGATTTGCTGTATAGTTTGCAGATTTTAATAAAAAAATGCTACTAGCTCAACTGGTTAAAAATAATGCTACAATCGTGCTCATTAATTGATCTTTTCATGCCACAAAATTTATATAACCTTTCTGCATAATTAGATCCTTCATTGCTGGATTATTGTTGTGGTACTGATAGTGGTAAAAGATTATAGAGTGATTTGGGGCCTGACATTATAATGATAAAACCCATATTTCAGAGGGACATTAAAAGAATTTCCACATTTCACAGGTCCTTGTGAGCCATAATTATTACTCCACTGCATTTTGTGCAAGAAATGTACCCAACATATATTTACATATGTGGTTGCTTGTGCATTTGCATGAGTTTGTACACAGTGTACTGGAAAGCAATGTCCCCACCTAGTGGGTAACGCCATTAGGCTTGGTCTGGTGTCAGACACATTGGACTCCCACAAGCAATGAGGCAATGTTCCAGGGCGATAAGTTAACCACAAGATTGCTTTTCAACAGCCTAGGGATCCTCCATCTCATTATTCTTATGGCAATACTGAGGGTTAAGACATCAATGTGGATTCTGAGAAGGAATACTCACATCGGCTTAGGGTGGGGAAGCACGGTTCATCAGCATATAGCACAGGGCTGAAGCCCCTGGTCACACTTCTTGTAGCTCCTGAGACAGTTTGGTGTTGGAGGGGCAGGCCAAGAGGCACGAACAAGATCACAGTGAGTTTGGACCTCACCTCAGAGATGCAGGTGGTTGCACCTGTGTGGTTCTCCTGGAATAAAGGGTTGGCTGGATTAGGAGTGGATGATAAATTCTGCTCCACTGGTAGAGTTGGTGGAATTTTTGCCACTCTGCTTTACACTTGTAACATCGAGTACTGAACAAATTCCGCCAACTGCTACTTTGTGGAGTATTTGCTTGCCAACAGTAAGTTGTTGGAGTGTGAGCAAGAAATAGCATCCCCCAGAGTAATTCTCTGGTGCTAGGAGGGCATCAGATGAGCTTCACTCACTGCAAAAGGTTGCGGTCCATCACAACCGTTCACAGTGAGAAAGCTGCCACTGGAGAAGAAAATCCTCACGAACTGCAGCAAAATCAACTCAAGCGACAGTGCCCTATTTTGTGCCACATGGTGCCTTCGTGCTGATTTTTCAGCGTAGAACAAGCTCCCAGTGCTAGATAACAGTGCGAGCAGCCCAAAGTGCCAATTTCTGTCAATTTGCGGAATGCCCCAGAATCACACAGAGTTTTCATGTAACTCTATGTAAGTCTGTGGAATTAAACTCCGCGAGTTACACCCACCCCTAGTCTGGACCTTAGTGTTGGAGTGTTGTGCATGGAGGCCCCAATTGGCAAAAACTGTTTATATCATCTGTATATATCATGCTACTGGAATGTGTACTCCTCTACTTAACTGTTTACATACCAGAGAATTGTGACTTGTTGTTATTCACGCTTGCTGTGATTTTGATATATGACTTTACGGCAAATGCACCATGCAGTATAGTACTTGTCATGTTTTGATTGCACTGTAATAAACATGAACCATCTTCCCAAAGCAACTAGTTGTCTTTCATTGACTCATTTGAGTTTTAGGGGATACGGTCCAGACTGTGCTCATAGTGTCTAAAGGATCTATAACTTGTGCCTTTGCCATGCACTACTTATGATATCTCATATTACATCACTCATTAAATGTTTTATAACATCATTAAAAACAACACTAATGACATCTGAAATTACATCATTGATGACAACACTGGGCATGGCAGGGGCTTGAGTTATAGTTTCTTCAGTTCATTTTAATTGGTGAATTTCAGTATTTTACATTTAAAACATTATGGCCCTCATTACAACCCTGGCGGTCAAAGACCGCCAGGGCTGTTTTGGCGATTGCACCGCCAACAGGCTGGCGGTGCAATCTTGTGTATTTTGACCGCCGCGGTCGCACCGCCGGGGCCGGCGGTTTCCTGCCACATTTGCCCCGGCGGTGATAATCCGCCTGGGCAGCGCTGCTTGCAGTGCTGCCCAGGGGATTACGAGTCCCTGACCGACAGGGCCCCATGCAGCTTTTCACTGCCTGCTATGCAGACAGTGAAAAGCACGATGGGTGCAACTGCACCCGTCACACGGCCACAACACCGCCGGCTCCATTTGGAGTTGGCTCCTGTGTTGCGGCCGAGATCACCGCTGGGCCGGCGGGCGGAAACCAGGTTTCCGCCCGCCGGCCCAGCAGGGATCTCATGATGACCGCGGCGGGAGTGCGGCCGCATTGCCGGCCGCACAGCGGTCAGATAATGAGGGCCTATGTTTTAACTGAGATTTTCACCTAACTATAACATCACTTTCATCTTTGTTTTTTTCTATGAAAAAATTGACAGCTAGCTAGATAGACAGACACACAGACGGGTTAGGGGGGCATTGAATGAGAGGAAAAGCCTTGAGTGGGTCATGATGCTCTCCCTTCTGCAATGTAATAGATATGTATCAATGCAGATCTGTATAAGTATCCTAAGTACTGCAGCTTTGACCTTTGTAGTAATTACACATTAAGGCAAGGTATGTATATGTGTGTGTGTGTGTGCATGTGTGCATGTGTGTGTGTGTATAAAACCTATTGGGGGTCGCCACTAGGTAGATACAGTTAGGACCTAATTTCTATAGCACAATAGTTTTTTGTTTTGCTAATAACTTTGGCCTCATTTCATGATTTTTTGCTAAATTTTCCAAAAAAGAACAACACTCACTTCAGCATACTTGTAGAAAGTTTTGGGGTGATCTGTCAAATAGGGGCTGAGAAAAAGGGGGCATCCCAAGATGCTTTTGCCCCTCGCATTTTTCCATAGAGATTTTGAACAGGAATACAGGCCAAACCACTGGACAGATTTGCACCATTTACACCAAATTCGGCAGAAAGGTAGCTCTTGGACCAGAAAGCACCCTTTTTTATTATTTGGTGTAAATCTGTTTAGTCGTTTTTGAAAAAAATAAAAAATATATATATATATAAGGATGCAAAGGATCCGCGAAAGCTCCCAATTTCATGTTGAGATCTGATTGGCTACCAACACTGCAACAAGGAAGTGTTGGCAGCCGTGTTGGGACTCGGCTTCAGACGAGTCCCAAAAAAAAAGATTGAAAGAAAGCAAGGGGATCATGATAGTGATACCGTGACCCCTTGGCTGTGGTGCTGGGGTCCTACAGGGATCCCCAGAGAGCAAGAATGCTTTTTCAATTTTTTTAGTTTTTGGCAAGAGTTATGGCAGATCCACTGATTTTTTTTTTATTTAAAACAAGCCTAGGCTCCTGTGCTTCTTTAAATGAAGCCCCCAGGTGGCCCAGGTCCCTGGGGCACTGAAAATTTGATTGCAGGGGGGCCGCCAGGCCCCCCGCAGCCCTTGTGTAAATACAGGGGGGTCACCTGACCCTCATGCAGCCCCAGGAACCGCCAACTCCCTGGGGCAAAATACAATTTGTGTGTGGATGGCCACCTGGATTAAGAAAGTGGGGGGCTGCACGGCCCCCCTCAGCCCCAGGGACCACCACTTCCCTGGGGCTAAATAGGTTGGCGGGGGCTACACGGCCCCCCTCGAGGACTCATGGATGGCCATGGGGGCGGCAACCAGGCTGAGACTGGCCTATGGAGGGAAGCCACACGGCTCCTCTCCCCCAAGAAAATAAATACATTAATGCCAGGCCCCAGAGGGTGGGTTCCTGGTGTGAAAATTAGCCAAGGGGGGGGGGCACGAGATGCCCTTCCTCCCCCCCAACAAAATGTAGAAGGCCGGGCCCTGGGGGATGCAGTCTCCAGGGACGAGATCGACCCGGGGAGGGGGACCACGTGGCCCTCCTCCCCCTAGAAAATAAATATATTAATGCTGGGCTCAGCGGGATGGCCAAAATCAGCCAGGGGAGAAGGGCTGCGTGGCCCCCTTCCCCAAAAAATATTTTAGAAGGCTGGGCCCCAGGGGATTGGGTCGCGGGGCTGAAATAAGACTGGGGATGGGGAATGCGCACCCCCCATGGAATTGTAGTGGGCCCCAGGGGAATGGTGTCCCTAGGGCCATAACTGGCAAGGAGAGGGGGGCCACGTGCATGTGCGGCCAACTCCCACCCTCTGCAGATGGCCAAAGGCCATGCACAGAGTGGGGCTGGCAGGTTAGGGGTTGCTGGCCACAGGGACTGGTAGCAGTCCAGGCCCTGAAGCCAACCACACCATGCATGGCTGAAAACCATGTGCAGCACAAGGCTGAGTGGTTATAGGGGGTTACCCGCCAATCCTGGCCTACGGCCAACCGCGCCGCTGGTGGGTGGATTCACGTATAGTAATGAAAATTACTTTACGTTTTTAAAAAAAACATAGAAATTCACTGAAAAACCAAAGGTTACAGGGGCATTACAGTTAGGAAATAGAATTTAAAAAACACATAAAAAATTCACTTAAAAAAACAAAGGTTACTGTTAGGCTCACATTTTAAATGTACAAAACCATAGAAATTCTCCTGCTATAGTTAGAGTTATCTCAAGTAACTATAACTCATTCTCTAAGGTAACTAACTATAACTTGCCCCTTCACCATGCACTGCTAATTACCCCACAAATTACAGTACTCATAACATCTTTGATAGCATCATAGATAATATCAACGTAAATGTTGTAAAATTGTTGACGAAAAAACTGTGCATAGCAGGGATGCAAGTTAGAGTTACCTTAGGGCATGAGTTATAGTTACTTTAAATACCTCTAACTGTAAAAGGTGAGTTTCTAATTTCTATGGTTTTTTTTACCTTTAAAATGTAATGTGAACCGAACTATAACATCCCTGAAACGTGTGTTTCTCAAAACTCAATATATATATATATATATATATATATTTATATATATATATATATATATATATATATATATATATATATATATATACATACACACACACATATATATATATACACTTTGTGCTACTTCTAACTTTAACAGATGATCCAGTAAAACCAGGTTTAAATCATCTTTTCACACGACGAGACAATCGGGAGAATCGTGTTATTTTAAAGAGAAATAGTTGCATTCAGTCCTCCCCCGCCCCTCCCACCATCACACACTTCGTAGTTGTTTACAAACGTAATGGTGTACCAGACTGAGGAAGTTGCACCCGATAATGTGTAATCACAGTAGAAAGAGCAGGGTTCGAGGGGGCGGGCCCAAGGTCGCTGTTAACCGCCTCTCCATAAAGGTATTAATCAGATTAACCCGTTCAATTATCTGCTGTGGCCAGGGATCAGGCTGCGGCCAGGGGGCTCTTAAAGCGCTTTTCCTAATGGGGGAATGGATTACCTTAATTTCATTAAAATCTCAATACACAGATCAGGCTTCCTTTTCACGCCTCTCTGCCCCCCACCCCCGGGTCCCAAGCAGGACCAGGGCTGATGCGCCCCGTGCGCTGCAGCCGAGTCCAGGATGACGTGGGCTGGGTATAAAAAAGGGGCTGGGACGATGATGGGGCACTGCGGCAGGCGCTTGGAGTTCAGTTCACGATAGAGGAGTTTGGGAGGAGACGTGTGGTGACCGGGGCTGCCCATCCGTCAGAGCTCGTGTGCGCTTGTGCCAGGGCAGCTTCCTCTGCCTAGCCCCCGGTGGGTGATGCCTTCTGGCATGTTCAGCATTGACAGTATTCTGGCCGCCAGACCCCGCGGCAAGGACTCGGTGCTGCTGCACCAGGGCGGCCCGCTGCTCTACCCGGGACTGGGGGAGCCTCTATACGGGGCGCCCACCGCGGCGGACTACGGCGGCTTCTACCAGAGGGCCATGGGTCCCACGGCTGGCCTCTCGGCGCTGGCCGGCTCCAGGGTGGGCTACAACAGCGGCTACTACTACGGGCAGCTGCACATGCAGCCTCCGGGGGCCCCCGGGTGCTGCGGGGCCATGCAGCCCCTGGGGACCCAGCAGTGCTCCTGCGTGCCGGCTCCGAGCTCAGGTAAGGACGAGAGGGGGCAGTGCTGAGAACGATGTATGAAAGCTCTTTTATTTACCACAACTTCTTTCTGTCGTTAAACTTCAACTTCTGTGCCTCGTGGCGTAGTATGTTCACAGTCATGATAAACATCGTAGGTATAAGTATTTATACTGCCTGCGCCTGAAGCTGTACGACAGTGTGTACATTCCCACGGAATGAGTATGCATATATCGGTATGCATCCGTGTGTGTTTTAAATGTGATTATTTAGATATCTATACCTGTACATTAATATAGGTGCAACGTTTATCTCCCCTATAGTACGGAAAGTAGCAAAGTCCCGAATAATAAACTATACTGAAACTTTATGAGCGTCTCCGCTCAGGTGACTTTTATACTTTTCTCTGAGATACCTCAGACTGATGACTGACTGTCTATCTTACGCTCGCCTGTTGCTGTTTGTCTAATTAACCACGTCCTTCTACCTGTCAGTCTGTATGTATAGGTTTCTCATTCAGTCGGACTTTCTAACTACTTGTCTGTTTGATTGTCTGTCGACCGTCTCTCTGTTGCCGCCTACCCGTGATTGGTTACTTCAAGTAACTAATACCCCGAACGCTATTCAGTGCTTTAAATGGAGATATAGAAATGCAGGTACTCACTGTTCAGAGTACCTGTTTGCTCCTGAAAAGTGCCGGTACTCTCCTATTAAATGTATAGTCACAGTCCTGAGAAATGTAGGCACTCTCACTTATACATTGAAGAAGTGCAGGTACTCAGTACCAGACAGCACCTGCCCATTTAAAGCACTGGCTATTTTGAAAACAATGTTTAAGGCCCGTCTGAAAGTGTTACTTCGTGACTGTAGACTGCTCGCGTGACTCATTCGGGGGACAAACATTTCACATCATCAACAGTTACGCAGTTACATGTCCTGTTATAACTTTAAAATTAAATGAATATTTTCCAGAGGACACTGTCGATGACTGTTTTGAAAATATCATTTAATTATGAAGCGGTGTAATCTTTAAACAGCCTTACCAACAGATCAGTTGCTCAAGTTGTGTTTTTGCGCCATGGAGCTTTACTTAAAAAAAGTTTATATCTTTGGATTACTTTATTTATGCGTATAATAGGTCATTTTCCGGAAGGCGTGAAACTAGTATTTCTACGTTATCTTTTTTTTCTGTGATAGTTCCACACTTTCAATATGTGAAATCTATTTTCGGATTTGTGATATGTATGAATAGTTTGTTTCAAGAAAGCTAAATATTACCGAATACACACTTGAAACTACCCGTGTTTGTTTTATGAGATGTGTGCATCCAACAACTTTGGAAGTATTTTTTAACTTTTTCATTGACATATGAAATCTTTACTTCCAAGGATAATAATAATTTTCTGGTCAAAGTTTTGAAGCTATGTCTTTTTGTACCCCAAGTTATATAAACTTTAGGGAAGGTCAGCTTTTAGCGGAGATCTCTTTCGGGTTGCAAGGTACAGAATAAGTTTAAAAGCTACCAGCTCAGTATTGTGGGACATATTTTTCATACTAAGAGAAGAACATTTTAAGCAGATGTAAACCTCTCGTGTTCAATTATTTCGAGCTATTTATTCGACGTATTTTGGATATATAATCCCACAAAGATTCTACCTTTCAGAGAGTCTGTTTTTGTTTTCTAAGATCTATGTGCTTATGTTTATTGAGTTTGAAAGAAGTCAGTTCTGTGTATTGAGTTTTTTTCATTTTCATATTACAATATGTGCACTTTTAATGAACTTAATAAAAAGTAGTCATGTGTGTGATTTGGAGTAGGTTTTCGTTATTACAGAATACGCAGTTTCAAAAGGTTAAAACATGGTTAGACGTAATCTTAAGAAGGTAAAATGCAGCTCGATGTCTGTTTTGAAACAGTCCCTTCTTTATAGCTAAGTATGTCATTCCATGATGGTAACAAGTAGTTGGATATGTGTTTTGGAGCGTTCGTTTTTGTATGACAGGATATGTAATTTCAAGAAGACAAAGTAGCTAGATTTGTGGTTTGGAAGAGTCTTTTTTTAGATTGAAAAATAAGTAATTTCAATAAATTGAAATGTAGTTAGATGTGGTATATGGGCTTTCTCTGTTTTGTGTTACGATATATATATATATCAATAAGTTTTTAAACGGTTTCTATTTGTATTTCAGATTACTATAGATATTTTTTAGAAGCTAAAAAAATATTCCCAGGGCATTTTCAAACTGTTGCTTCATTGCATTACAAAGCATATACTTTCGAGGAATTAAAACATTGGCCAGGTGTGTGTTTTGTAATTGTCTCTTTTTGTATTGCCAGATGTGTACTTTCAGGAACTTAAAATTCATTAAAGTCAGTGTTTTGATTTATGAGGCTGGTACTTTCTAGAAGTGTACACGTTTTCCTGCTGTGGTTTTGAACACAACATTGCTTAACACAGCATAACCGCAGCCTGCGTGCTTATGAGCTCTGTTTGATTGTATTGTACTTTGCGCGCCCCAGTTGAGACGATAGTTGTGTAGTTCCTGTGGTGTGTGAGAAGACGAGTGTTATTTACGGTCCGCGTTGCCCTCACCGTGCCCTCCCTTGCTCCCATCCAGGTTACGACGGCTCCAGCTCGGTCCTGATGTCCCCTATACCCCACCAGATGATGCCCTACATGAACGTGGGCACCCTGTCGCGCTCAGAGCTGCAGCTTCTCAACCAGCTGCACTGCCGCCGGAAGAGGCGGCACCGGACCATCTTCACAGACGAGCAGCTCGAGGCCTTGGAGCACCTCTTCCAGGAGACCAAGTACCCGGATGTGGGCACGCGGGAGCAGCTGGCGAGGAGGGTCCACCTGCGAGAGGAGAAGGTGGAGGTGAGTGAAGTGCTCTGTTTGTCACAAACACCGTGCCTGGGCTGGCTTTCCTGCTGTGCTTCAGTAAAGCACGGCTTCACCACTAGCGCGCACAGGGCGCTCAACGCAGCGCAATGCTCGGCCTGGGCTGTCTTTCCTGCTGTGCTCTAGTAAAGCACGGCTTCATCACTAGCCCGCACAGGGCGCTCAACGCAGCGCAATGCTTGGCGCAGTTAGGAACCCTTTAATTCGCCGTGTATGTGCGAGGCCAGCAGTGGTGGCGATAATAGGCCCACGAATCAGTCAGAATATGTATTGCAACCAATCTGGGGTCACAGCATGAGGGGGGGATTTGAGGGGGTGGCAGTGGCCTTGACAACTGCGACTCCCGCTAAGAGGGCACACACATAGTAAGGGAACTAACTCCGTGTATACTAAATGTGTTTTAAGTAGACATTTTTAAAAAAAATAATGACTATGTACCAGGCAGCAGAACTTTAATGATTACGGAGGGGCATTAAAAACCCCATTCAGAAACATAGTTGGTGGGCCTGCAAGCAGACAAAGTTTCAAATGCATTTCGTTTCACAAACACAGTTATTATCTATCTATCTATCTATCTATCTATCTATCTATCTATCTATCTATCTATCTATCTATCTATCTATCTATCTATCGCTGTCTGGTTAGTAACTGACAGTCTCTTTATCTCTCGTGTGTGTGTACCTAATATTGGGAATTATTAGCCCTAAGTTAACTTTTTAGGAGCTTGCGCACCCCCGTCACGTAATTTTCTCCAATTACAAGGCAAGCTGAATAAAAAGTATTTTAAGTTCACGGCCAGGCAGAGGTCATTACTGACGGGGAGTCCCTTAGATACCAAATTCATTTAGTTGTAAAGGGAGAGGGAAGGCAATTCGGGGGTTGGTATAGTGTGTCTCATCCCATCGGGAATGGGAGATTGCATCCAGAGAGTCAGAATACAAGGTAGACCGAGCAGTGCACGTTGCAGTGCATTTAATATAAACTGTGCAAACAGACATATACTTAACAAGAGTTGCAAGCCCGCGGAAGGTGTGGCGCAGTGTACGCTACACATGCTATATAAAACCTGCATCCAGGGAACTTTGGACTAGAGCGCAGGCTGTACGGACGATTATTTCAGTCATCTCTTGAGTTTAGTGGGATGTTTGCTTCCATCGGTACTTCTAATTCTAAATCCAGTGCATTGTGGGGTTGTGTGTAAGTATGGCTGCGTGCGGGAGTGTGTGTCTGTGTGTGGTCATATCCTCTCACTATGAGTGAAGACGGGCTTTGTGTCCGATGAAGCTTTCCGTTTTTAAGGCGATGGGATGTGCCCATGAGCCACGCCACCTCCATTTAAAGGCGCCCTCTCTTTGGATCCCGCTTAGTCTTGCCACTGAGACCACAATGTACCTCTTTTTAAGCACTCTCGTTTGAAGTTCATTGCGATCTACTCATAAGACGTAAGCTTGTCTCTCTATAAGCTGCAACCCCTCACCTCTGTAGTAAATTGAGGTCGGCGCATGCTTCGGTATAAACTACATACCCTGGTTTGAAGTCTGATATCCAAGCATGCGAGCAGAGACGTTTTAAGGCAGGTGAAAAGTGGGCAATCACCCATGGCCCCCAACTTCCGGGGAGGAGAGTGTGGCTTTTAGGAAGCAACTTTATCTTTGTCTATTCTATTTATCTAAACGTCTCTCCTTCTCTGTCTACATCTGCCTCGGACTCAGTCTCACGACCCAATGTCATTTTAAGGATTTCTGGGGCTCAGGACACGACAGATTTAAACTATTTTTTGACCCTGTGGAAGATTAACATATAATTTAGTATTGTTGGGAATCATGCAAGATTAACTAGATATAAAGTAGGTAATAACCTTCAAATTTGTTCCAAACTGGGTCCCCAAACTATGTATTGTCCAGGGCCTCCAAAACCATAAGATGACAGAGCAGGGGAGCTCAATATGTTTCTGTAGAAACACACTCTCTTTTAAGTCGGTCTAGATCTGTTCATGTGAAAGGTAGTTCTCTTTCTAACTAACCCTCTGTTTGAAGACTGGTGAGACCTTGCCAGAGAGCAAAACATGTCTCTTTCGAATCGCATCTCCTTTGAAGTCCATTGAGATCTGTACATATTTACCCGGCGTCTCTTTCAAGCACATCTCTCTTTTAGCTCACTGAGGTATATTTACGAGGTCCTTAAATGGGTCTTTTAATCATACATACAGCACGTTGGATTCCAACTTAGATGTGCCCACTTGACCCAAAAACCTCCGTCTAGGCACACCAACTTTTTAAAACCAGGCAGGACGTGTCAATGACACCCCAACGTGGCTCTTTTAAGCACGCACTGTGTCTCAAATCCGACGAGATGCGTTTTATGTGACCCTAAAGAGGCATTTTTAAGAAAACATCCTACTTTAATTCCTCTTAAATAAGCCCAGTAGGCCTCCTAGAAGCCTCGCTCTGGGTACACCCCTCTCTTGAGCAAGGCCTGCCAGTGAGAGCCCACCATGTCTCTGCGCAAACCCGTGATTCAATCAGGTCGGCCTCGAGGCTCATGCGTAGCGCATTCAGGGCACACCCCAGGTTCCAATCCTGCTTAAAGCCTTATTGAGGACCCCACGTGACTCTTTCAGATCACATCCCATATGTAACCCCCCACGCCCCCCAGTTACATAGAGGCTTTTGTTTTTAAAACACTATCTTTTTCTGCCTGCAGGTCTGGTTCAAAAACCGCAGAGCCAAGTGGAGGCGACAGAAGCGGTCCTCGTCGGAGGAGTCCGAAAACGCGCAAAAATGGAACAAAACGTCCAAAATCTCCACGGAAAAGCGAGAAGAGGACGTCAAGAGCGACCTGGACTCAGACAGCTGATGCCCCCTCTGGGCGCAGAACGGACTGGAAATGACTGTGGCACGCCACAGCGGATGCTGCTACCTTGCACTGGCTCTGCCGCCCGGCAAGCTGTATATACTGTACATATGGTGACTTTTAATTTCCCTGTAAATAATTGTGGCTCGCGCAGCGATTGCACAGGCGTACACTGTATGGCCCATCTGTAATGTCCTATTTATGCCTAAGTTAATGGAATCATACAATAAACCTGTGGCACTGAGTAATGTGCCTGGCTTCTGCACCTGTCGGTTTCTGCTGCTCATTTCTCTGTTCGCTGCCTGTTGTCTGAGGAAGTCGGTGAGTACACGCTGTCTTCTTAATGCTTGGGATCAAACGTGCCTCGTGTATGGCGCACTATGCGTTCTTTGCGCACCAGAACTAAATCGCAAAGGCGCTCCTCAGTGAGCTCTTACGACCAAAGGTACTGAAGTAGGAAGTGGAAATTGATTTGCCGAAGATCAACTAATCTGATAAAGTTAAAGCCGGGATTCATTCAGTGGGCTCTTTGATCGAAACCTGCAGTTTATCTTATTGACGTCATCTTCTCTGATTAAAGTGTGTCAACTATGAAGACTAAATAGGCTGTTCTTAAAATGCATTTAATTTAAAACAATCCCCAATTCAGGTTTTCATAATTTAAATTATGTGTGTATTTAGACCCTTTGGGTCTTTATTCAGACCTTCTATTCTAAACTAATATCCTAGCTTCGTACATGTTCCAGTAGAAAATCCCAAGACCTGGAATAGTTGGGTCGCGAGAATTTGAGATGCCCGGAACCTTACTAATGCACGTAGGATCCACAACAGATGGGTAAAATAGGCTAGGACACATGCACGTATTTTTAAACATTATTTAAAATAACGGATGCACAGGTGCTCGCTGCTTTTCATAACTATAACTTTTCCATATTTACCGAAGATCACTCTGAGGGGATGCTGGTCGAAAGATGAAAGCGAAAAAATCCTAACTTTTGTACAGTGAAAGTAAATACAATGAAACAAAAAGAAACACAATATACACTATATTTTTGTTTTAACAACTCCTTGCTTCATCAGCCTGAGAACTCACGGTGCTGAATCCAACCACGCAATAGATATTTTATGGATCCATTTTTTAAAAACTTTTCTTCAGAAATGTTCACATTTAGAACACAGAAACTATTTCATTTACAATTAACGATATTTACCAGCGGAGTGTATTGAAAAAACGTCTGCCACCTTTAAGGTTTCATTCTCCTGCTCACACTGGACCTCAATGCATGTTATAAAAATATACAGTTTCAGGCCTGGTGTCTGTAATGGGTCATTCAACATTTTAACAAGAGGACAGAGAGTACTCTGCCTTTTTCATAAATCTCTCCCCACCTCTGAAGGGCATGGGGCAGGGCCCCCAAAGGGACGGTCTTTAGGCTGTTGCTGGCGCTAATGGTACATTTATAAAACAGCTTTTACCTATAAATACTCGGATTTTGTTTAAACTATAGATATTTTAACTCTGGCGTACATACCTGCATGGATAAACATTGCATTGACTTGCAGTGGCTGGCTGCCCTTTACTCCGTACTTTTCCAAAGGGGAGCGGTATTTTTAAGAACCTATGCTCCCAAATATTTGGCCTCAATCATTTTTGGGCGAAATGCAACTGAATTATTTATAACATTATGTGTACATTTAGTAGTAAATCCAGGGCACTTGCTGGAATACATCACTGCGGGTTGAGGTAGCTGCTGGTGTAATAATGCATGAAGATGAAATCGCCGTAGGCCAAGGCGGCTGCAGACCGCGTTTTACGGACATGACGTAATTAACGGAAGAATAATTATTGCTCAACTTCAAATGGACCTCGGACGCTTGAAATTCCCCACCATTCAAGCTAGGAAGTTCACATTTGTCAAGGACTTGGAAGTAACTCTCCTGATGAATGGCGGCCGCATGGCATGGACCTGTGAAAATATAAAATGTACATGGCACTTTTGATAATGTTGTTGACTGTGTGGACACCGGGGTTACTTATCACATTTCATAACATGCCTATTTGTCATTTTAAATCGGAGACATTTGATACACTATGGATATCTACATTTCAATGCTATGTCTGACCTCCTTAAATTAGTTTTATTTCCTAATTATCTTACTCACATAAAGCAAAAGTGAAAAAGTGGTGTACAATGGAGTGTTTTTGCTCGCATTTCGTAAGCTTTCAACAATATTCCTTTCTCTCCTCCTTTCTCGCCGCCATTTCTTGAGTTATGATTCAAATATGACATGCTGTGATGTAACATCACCCTAGTTAAAACAATCTGAATTTGAGCCTTGTTTAAATTAACACCTAGTCGCCTACCCGTCACATTATTTGAACATTTGGAAACAGCCCACAGATCCTATCTTCATTCTCACAAATTTGCAGAGGAAGGAAATACAGAGCAAGAGAAGTGAGAAAGGAAACACAAAGTTGAGTCATCTGTCCATGTTGTGGTTAACTATTCGCTTTCCCTTCAATGTGGAGAAGTGTATTTCTTTCACAGATATCAGCCTATAACGGCCTTCAACTTTCTCAAAGTTGTTAGTGAGATAACCTCTTTATGTACTATGCAAGCAACTCTTTGATCTGTGATCCTCAAGGGGTATTTCAACTTTAAGGTTTCTTGAACTGACTCAATTACCATCTTCTAAATATTACGCCGTAACCTGTTGCGCAATTACGCATACACTCACGCACTGGCGTGACCGTGCTCCATTCTACGAACCCAGAAGGCCTCATTGTTTTGTATTGTACATACATTTGTATACTGCTTGCTGCCCCTGATGAGGCGCTGAAGCGATTGTCTGCCTGGGAAAGCTAAACCAGTATGTGATTCCTCGCATGAGCAGAGGAATTTGGGATAAAGACCCGACCTCTACATAATTAGGTGAAGACAAACAAGATTTTCCTGCATGCTGGGCACAGCGCCTAACATTGAACGCTTGCTCCAATTCCTGATATAAACATTAGTAAAACTAAAAGCCCATGCCTAGAGGTGAGCCAGCTAACAAATAAATAGGGAGAGCCGAGGTCTGACATGGCTCCAGGAGCCTGTGCACCAGCTCAGCTGTGGACATGTTTGGTATGAAAGTCATGCAACAAAGATCTTGTAAAAGATGATCAATTCTCTTCAATATTCAAAGGTGTATTTTTTCTCCGTGCTGAAGCTTTTCATTATAGTACATCAGATTTTATCACTGATTTTAGAGGTGTTTATTTAAAAAAGTAATTTTTAAACTTGAACCTAGCCACTCGAACTTAGCAACATTCAGGAAACCTCCAGTTGCCTCAACCACAATGTCGTTAGTGATTGAAGAGGCAAGTCCGCTTTCCTGTGCAACTTATATGGGACTTAGATTCTTAGTAAACATGGAGCGACATTATAGTCAATCAAACATCGTGAACTCACATATTTGAAGGTGGTCTCATAAGGACTATTAAAGAAAAAAATGTTTGGTGAAATGTAATGTTCATCTAGAATTACACAATTTGGAGAAGCAGAAAAGCTGAGATAGATCCCAGGTTGAATTTCATACTATGCAATTCAGCAATGAGATGGGTATCATTCTTTACTATTTTAAATAAATGTCGCTACCTTCTTTTTCAATTCTTGACGCACAAGATTACATGCTGGGTGGCAGGCAGAAGTGATATAAAGTCTCGGCTCATTTAGGACTCAAAGGTCTAAGAGCTCAACAAACTGAGCCAGGGCCATGCGTCGTGCTTGAGGGTGGCTCGAGCTTTAAATTGCTTGCCCAGTTTGCCCCATGGCAAAGACTTCCATCTTTTCAAAGTAAAATCAGTAATTTGCTTACAGTTCAGGGTTCTAGAAAGACCTGGAATTGGTCCCTGAGAAACTTGTGATAAATACTAGGCTCGGGGTTAGCGTCACAAAAGTGATGCTAACCAACACAAAATGTTTTTTTCCTAATTTACTTTCCAGCGCAAAACTTGTTTTGCACTGGACATTACCCTAAAAGTAACAAAAAGCAGCACTTAGCTTTACTTAGCACCAAGGGTGCATCACTTGGGTGGTACCTGGGCTTTCCCTTGCAACCACTCATGTCTTTTGATGCAAAAGCATATCTAAAACAATAGTAGGCAAGGTTTTGGGTCAAAAGCTAATGCCATTTGCCATTTGAAAGCAGGCATTAAAAGAAGAAATGTTTTAATTTCTCCTTTCTTTTCTGACTTTGCACGCATTCAAAGTGGGAACAGTTTTTAAAGTGTGTCTAGGCATAGTATTTTGTACTGAAAAGGTATCTTTACAGTACAAAACCTATGCTAGACTCACACACACACCCTTGCACTATCACGCAAAGGTGTGTGCCTGGCGCACAGCAGCTGAAATCAGCACCAGCGCTAGAGAGAGGGGAGTAGACTGCCATATCTTTGACGCTCTCCTGCTCCGTCCCTGTCACGCAGTACAGCATTTTTCATTACTGCCCAAAAGTTTTGTAAATCTGCCCCTAGGTGTGCTTTTATATCATGACAAGTCTGCCTCTAATTGCTTCTGCACTTATGAATGGTTTCATCAGCTCTTAGCTATTTTTAAAGAGCTTTCTTCTTTGAATTTATTTTTTTAAGTCAATAAGACAAAGGGTAAGACATTTCTTTTGCTAATTTCCCTCATTTTTTACTGCCATCAACATAAAAATATCATCCATGCCAGCAAATTACTGGCCAGTTGGCAACTCTATCCATAACTTCAACCAGGAGGAACTATGACCCCGTTGCATACATGCCAATGAAAGAGAACAAACAAGAAGGCAATTTAGAAAGAATAAAATCAGAGACATTTAATTTCCCCGTTGACTTGCATTGAAGTGAAGGAAGTTTTAAGCAGGAAACAAACTAAAAAAGGGAAATAAATAATTGTGGGTCTGCTATACAAATGGTGAGTATTGGCATGTTTGACACACACCCTTCTCACCTGTCGAGGTTCTAGAGGACCTTTAATGAAGCATTAAATGCACGTTCATCATTTCGATCCAAAATATCCCTCTGGTGAACTCTTTAATTTTTGGCATGTATATCTCAGAATGACATAATAACGAATTTAGTGTGCATTTTACAAACGTTGCTATAAAGTACCTATTTTACTTTGTGGTGCCCTTAATAAAACTCCATACATCTGAGGGGGAATTTTTCTAAAAGGAAAGAGCGGCAGTTGGGAGAAGTGAGAATATTGAATTGGATCTAGTGATAAAGATTGTGTTGGGGAAATATTGAGCACACTTAATATGATGTACACATTACATTGGAACACAACAAAATATCTTTGCTAAAAGTTGACTCATCTAATAGTTATTAAAAACCAAAAAATGAACTTTCCTTAATACAGACTAGAGCAAAATGGCTGCCTTGAGGGGAACAGATGTGGGCCTGCACCATGGGCATCTGCAGAAATGTTTTCTGGAGGGGGAGTACCAGACTGTTTTTGGTGGGGGCCACAGCTCTACTAGTGCAGGCAGAGTAACATCACAGTGGCTGTAGTGTTGTGCAGCACTGTGAGCCTGCACACCAGGCTGTACCTAAATCCAGGGGGGCAAGCTCCCCCCATGCCCACCCTGCGGACGTCCATGGTGTGCACATCTGCACACACACACACACACACACATACCTGTAAATTCACCAGTTATGCATAACTGATGTAATTATAACTTCCAGCGCCACAGATTTCAGATGTCATCAGTGATGTAATATGTGATACCATAGGCAAAGCAACACAGCAGTGGGATTTACCTTGGAGCATGGACTGCAGCCAAGCCCTCTGCACAACCCACCCTTCATGCATGGCCTTCAGTCATGCACAACAGATAGGAAAGGTGCCTGTTCGTCTTTGCCTGTCGCCAGGCCCTGCACCCAACCCATTAGCATACACAGACTTTGGCCGTGAATAGCAAGGGAGGGTTCAGCAACCCCATGTGAGCAGCCAAACCCCTCTGTACATGGTCTTCAGCCATTCAGCTAGTTTTAAAACTAGTAATATTTTCTTTTGGTCCCACAAGATTTTCTTAGGACTCCCATGGGAGTCCCATTGGAGTTCACAGGCAGCCATTCTGGCTCTCATGGGAGTCCTGTGGAACCATGAAAATGCAATTATATATATATATTTTTTTGACCCAGAAGGAACCCTCCATTAGGGCTAAGGGGTCAAAGTAAGCTTAATTTGCCCTTCACCTCCTTAGTGTTTTTACATATTCAGGGCACAGGGGCTGAGTTCTCATGTCCTGTAATGGAGGTTCCAACATTTTCTTTCAGATAGCAGCCAGTCATCAGGTTGCTTGCTAATGCAAGACAATGAATCCCCCAGAAGCAATCTGGCTGACAGGAAAAGAAATACTCACAGCCAACCAGATCACTTCATTTTATTTTAATTCAAGGTCCTGTGGATTCTCACAGGAGTCCAGCAGGATCACCTGTCAACATCCATACATTTTTTGAACTTTAATTTCTTAAAAACTCCAGATTTATTTTTACATTAAATCACCTTTCTGGGTAAAGACCTTTCTGTTAATTTTGGTGTAAATTTGATCTGCTGTTTTCTGACTTATCCTTGTTTATTTCTTCTTTTGCAAAATGTATGGCGAAAAAGTGTTTTGGGAGCCCCTTTCTCTCAGTCCTCGCCTGACCTATCATCTCAAAGCTTTCTAGGAAGAAGGTGAGGTGGATAACATTTTCAAAAAAGCTTCATGAAGATTTATTGATCAATGCCTGTTATCAGCAAAAATAAAAAAAACATGGTAACCATGATTCATGTATAACTACACAGTGGTGACTCTACATTGGAGTCTTTTTCCAGAAAGGGCCATTTTGGATTTTATAACAATGTGAAAAGTGACAAAGTGCAATAAACATAGGAAAAACACTATGGGGCATATTTATACTCTGCGCCATTTGTGCATCATGTTTTTTGATGCAAAAATGGTGCAAACTTAACTCCGTATTTATATTTTTACACTAGATCCGTTTAGCGTCCAAATTTTGGAGTTATCATCATTTTTTAGATGCGTGAACCCACCTTGCGTCACTGAGATGCAAGGTAGGTGCTCCCATCCAAAAAATGACGCTATCCCCATAGCGCCATATTTATCCCCGTGCTAAAATGACGCATGGGTGGGAGGCAGACCCAAATAATGGGGTTAAGCTTGCTTAGCGCCAATATTTAATACCATGGACTGGGCCCACAGGTGCACACCCCAAGCCCCAGGAACACCCCCAACCACAGAACAGGGACACCAGAGGATGGGGGACCCCATCCCAGGTAAGTAGGGTAAATATAGGTAAGTAATTGTAATTGCATTTTTAAGTGCCATTGGGGGCCCTGAAACGGGGCCCCCTTCATGGCACTGGGTGCAAAGGGCATGCCCAGAGGACACTGGTCCCCTGTGCTGGCAATTGGGGTATTGGGCATAACTCCTGCCTTTTATAAGACAGGAGTCATGTGTTATGGATGATTGTGCTTCAGAAAATGACGCTAGGCTGCTTAACGGCATTTTTATGCCTCTAACCAGCCTAACGTCATCGTTTGACGCTCAGCGTCCATCTCCTCTACCGCCATACCCATTTGGCTAGAGTATTTTATTTTGACGCTAGCCCAAGCCTAGCGCCACCTTGTGCCATTCCTCAAATATGGCGCTGGCTGGCGCTGTAGAATGGCACAAGCCGTCATTAATCTTTTTGATGCAAAACAGTGTTAGCACAGTTTTGCATCAAAAAAGTATAAATATGCCCCTTCACATGAAGATCAGCATCGTCTGTTCTCCTAGTCATTAGCCCAAACTAACAGTCATAGTCCAACTGGTTTTCTAATTCATGTTGGTACAGTGAATCTAGTCCTTGTGCCAGGGTGTTAGAAATTCAATTTATGAGGCTCTGGAGGGACCCCTCCAGATTGAGACATTTAGGGCCTCATTACAACATTGGCAAGTTGTAAGCGCCGTGCGACCGCCAATGCGGCCGCACTCCCGCAGTGCCCATTTTGACATCCCCGCTGGGCCGGCGGGCGGAAACAGAGTTTCCGCCCGCTGGCCCAGCGGGGATGTGGGCCGCAACATGGAAGCCGGCTCCAAATGGAGCCGGCGGTGTTGCGGCCGTGCGACGGGTGCAGTTGCACCCGTCGCGCTTTTCACTGTCTGCATTGCAGACAGTGAAAAGCCGCATGGAGCCCTGTCAGGGGGCCCCCTGCACTGCCCATGCCAGTGGCATGGGCAGTGCAGGGGCCCCCAGAGGCCCAGCGACTCCCCGTACCGCCAGCCTTTTCCTGGCGGTTCAAACCGCCAGGAAAAGGCTGGCGGTCGGGGACTCGTAATCCCCTGGGCAGTGCTGCTAGCAGCGCTGCCCTGGTGGATTACTACCAAGGGGCCATTGTGGCGGAAAACCGCTGGCCCCGGCGGTGCTACTGCGGCGCTTCCGCCGCGGTCGTAATGACCCAGGAAGCACCGCCAGCCTGTTGGCGGTGCTTCAGTCATTTTAGCCCTGGCGGTCTAGTACCGCCAGGTTCAAAATGACCCCCTTAATGTCCAAAGTGGAGCTCGGTTGATCTGGATTCCTGGGTAGGTTTTGATAACACAGTAAAAAAAGCAATTATTACGACCTCTCTTATCTGTAGGTTTGTCAGTTTTATCTCTTAAAAGGGCTTTCCACATCTGTTATTTCTGTATTTTAGTTTACATGTTACTTGAATCTGTTCATTAAAGATGCCAGCTGTGGTAGGAGTAAATTATAGGGCATCAGTTACACAGCATCTCAGTGATAGAAATGTCCCCGATGTGGGGTATACAGTAACATTTGTGATTCACGGACATGCTGCATATGCCTTTGAAGTTATTTGCTCATGGGTGTTGTTTGACTCCATAGATGCCAGTACTAGGCATTTTCATACATATAAAGCTGAAAACACTCCTGCATAATTCCAAGCATTTATGTACTTGGAGGTCCCTTTGACCAAGCAAGAACACCAAATATGCTTTGAGTGGGCTTTAAAACACGCTCATGCACTGTATGGAAACAAAGCTGACTGGGATAAAGTATCTATTCAACATGTAATTCCTTTATGAATTGAGTCCCAAATCAAAGCTCAATGTTCCCTGAGGCTAAATGTAGAACTCAACACAAAAACAATTTTACATCAGCTGCAGTATCTAGGTATAATAGTGCCTGAAAGGGAGTATCTAACCCTTCCTCATTTAAAGGGCTTCAGCTATATTTTAAATGATTGGCGATGGGCTATAAGAACAGTCCTAGTTTATATGTCATACAATGGAGATGTTCCAAGAAGATCCCAAAGCACTGTCTTACATTGATGACATTTACATGACAGATGATGATTTAGAATAGCACATACCTAGGTTGGACCAAATAGTGACAATGTTAACTACATATGGTTACAAAATTACCGTTAGAAAAACTGGAATTGCTTAATTGAATGTGATTTTCCTTGAATAGGAACTATCCAGTGAGGGTAGGGGTCTGGCACAGCACTTCTTGCAGACATGTGCCACCTTCCAGCCTACAAATACTTTAAGAAAGTTACAGGCCTTCATGGGATTTCTTAACTTTTTCCACATTATTATTGGAATAATTATTTACAATTATTTTACACATTATGCTGAGTGAATTCCTTGTACACCTTAATTTCTCCACATGTTCTGAAATACATTGGACAGAAAACACACAGCTATCTTATTAGGACTGCAAGCAGAGATGTCAGAGACTAAGGGCCAGATGTATGACCATTTGTTTTGCGACTCGCAATTTGTGATCCGTTTGCAAATCGCAAATTGCAAGTCTCAAAACAAAATGTACTACAGTGTTAACCACACTGTTTGCAATTCTCAAATGAGTCTCAAGGGACCTGCCTCATTAATATGAGGCAGGTCGCAATTTGCGACCCATTTGGGAATGGCCACACTCAAAGGGATGGTGGCCTGCTGGGCTTAGCAGACCACCATGTATTTGACTGCTTTTTAAATAAAGCAGGTTTTTTTAATAATGCAACCCGTTTTCCTTAAAGGAAATGGGCTTCATTTCAAAGAGAAAAAAGAAAAGTTTTCTTTTCATTTTTTCAGAGTAGGCAGGGGTCTGTGGGACTACTGCCTACTCTGAAAAAACATTTTCACTACCACTCACAAGGGGGAAAGGGTCCGGTGGAGACCGATGCCCCTTTGCAAATGGGTTAACACCAGTTTGAAATTGGTATTATGTGTGATTGTTTTGCGACTGCATTCATGGTCACAAAACAATAGTACATTCCCCTGCGAGTCGCAATCTCTATTTTGCGAGTCAGTAAATGGATACCAAAGTCGCAAACAGCGATCTTCACCATTTGCAACTGCAGAATCGAATCATACATATGGCCCAAAGAACTTGATTTACAATTTTGAGAATGGAGTAATCTCCATTAGCCTGGCGGAGGACTTAACGCCCACCAGACTGAGACTACTCATCCTACCAAATTTACAAATGGTCGTCATGCTGGCCGTCTTTTCCAAAGCATTGGCAGGAACTGAGGAACTGCTGTCACCATGGTTCTTGTCAGTGCTATTTACTGTTTGGTGCATGGCTCTGTCAGTCTGCTGCACCAAACTGTTTTATTTTTTATTTTCAAAAAGAAAATTTCAAAGTGAGATTTCCTTTCTGAAATAAAAAATAGCATCTTCCCCACACCATCGGAGTTTTCTCCCATGGTGCGTGGAGCAGTAGGCATTTTACCACCAGGGTTTTCGTGGCTGTGGTGGCCAGTGAAAATTGACCTCTACTTTCACCTATCTAAATTAGATGGGCAGAATTTGAGTTCTGCCTTTGATGGCCCTTGCTCCACAGGGACGTTGGTGGGGTTTAATCACAGCCGAAATAGAATAGTCTTCGCCAGATTGAACCTAAGGTCCCCCCACATCCAAATTTGGTGGACAGACCATTATCTTGGCAGTAGGTTTACTCCTTCATTATGGACTGTACATACCATCAAGATATAAGCGAGCCTCTAAATATTTACGGACTATGGAATAGCAAAACAAACCTAGTTGTTAAAATTGTCTGCAGGTTTTAGGGCTGCACATATATAGTTTGAAAGGAAGGACAAACAGCTCCTATTACTTACAAATCACATTTTTACTCCACAACTGAAGCATGCTTTGCTCCCACAGAGACAATTCATACTGTGCTCCATTTTGAAAGATCATCCTGTGCCGCAAGGAAATGGATGATTAAATGAATGAATAATTCTCCTAGATGAGATGCCATAACAAAAGCAAGCATTCCTAATGCATGTGCTCTACTCCTGCTTCGGTTGCAGTGTGCCGCATATTAGACCTCAGGTGGCATAAAATTTCAGTAAAATCCAACTCTCCACAATCAGGAATTTCTCCTCTACCCACAAATAACACCACAAAACTTCTAATATCTTACACATTGAGAATTACAAGAGCATCTATTAAACAGATCGATCTGTGCGTCCTATGGTTATTACAAAATAGAGATACTCTGATGCTGGCAAAGCAGTGCAGGTACATTTTTTAAATGCCAATTTCAAACCCCCCAACATACTCACACCCAAACCTTAGTTAGTAGCACTGCTCAGCCTGAAGAAATTCATGCCTTGTTGTTTGCTCTACAGAAGACTGATCCTGATCCATCAGTTCCCACAGTAATTGTGTCAGATTCGGTATTCTGTGTACTCAGAAACAATGATGATTTAACACTCTGTTGATTGAACCGATTCAGAAATTCAAAATGGAAACTAGTTAAAAATATAAAGTTCTAGGGAAAGGTGGCTGTCTTGAAGACAAGCTTCCTTTGGTCCCTGTTCAATGTACCATGGCCCATAAAAGTGAGGGAATTTACACTAAAGGCAACTGTACAGTTGAATTAGCTACAAAGGTGGTGGTGCATACTTTTAATGTGTCAGTGGTAACCAGATCTCAAGCCAAGATCAACACAGACATTTTGGCAGTGATATGAGCAAAGGCTAAGGGCGGACAGCATCCAGATGGCTTTTCCTGCAAATGCTCCTTCACCGGGAATTATGATAGCACTCTGATGGTTTTATTACCTTGCCTTGGAGATAGACAGATTCCTAATGAATATGCTAGATTAGACCTAATTAAATTTGCTCATTAGGGTTCAGGGTCTGCCAATGCTGGAATGAGTACCACAGTAGCCATGCTCCAACAAATATACTGATAGACTTACCTACCTAAACAGACTAAAACCATTTAAATGCAATATCTGCAGGCAAATAAAACACTCTACTGTTCCAAGTTCATTCTTGTGCCAGATTAGAATATTGGTGCTTTTAGTGGTCATAAAAGATTTGCAGTGCCTAAAAGCAATGGGAACAGATCATACCTTTTATTCAGACAATGGTTCTGTGTTCACTGCAAAGGCATTCATGGATGCTATGTCTGCTCTGTGAGTATGTCTGAAATACTCACACCCATTTTGTGCAGAGAGCTTTGACTGCTAGGATATAAAGTAGAGGACTGAGTTGGCTACATAACCTGTATGGAGTTCAGAGAGCATAAAATACTTTGCCTGGAGGAGTATTGAGCAGTTGCACTTCATATGAGATTTTTTTTGTATTATGTATATATTCGCCTGATCTTTATAGTTCTGGAAAAGTGACAAAAAAAACAAATTTGACCTGGACCAATGTTTTTCTTACAGAGCATCCAATAAATCAGTGACAAGTTATCTAATTTGAAGCACTCTGACTCTGCCACCTGTAAAGATAAGGTTCCTAATACTGTTGACAAGTGGCTCCCCATGGTTGTTGAGCTGGTTCAAGAAAAGATTCCAGATAAACAAGTCTTTGGGCCATCTTACCAACTACTTTTTCCAGCTTTTAGGGTAGAAGGCACTCAAACTGTAATCACGCCTTTGTTGTCTGCTATGAAATCAAACCAAAAGGGGTCCATCAATCATGTTAAAAACACAACGAGTCTGATTCTGTTCCGCAGATCCCCTTTGACAGAAATAAGTCTTTGGAGTACAGTCTTAGAGCCTCTCCCTACTCTAAAAGAGTTATCCCAAGAAGAAAATGAATAAACAGCCATACTGATATCTTGAGTCCATATTCGAGTACTATAGATCTTACTATGTTTCCAGTTTTACACCAAATGTCTGCTTGTATGGAAGAATCTAATACTGTGAGTTCATCAATCCCAACAGTTTCCATTGCTGCTATGGTTTATTATGAAACACCAAATGAGTGAACATTAATTGAAATGATGCCTTTCTAAAAAATAACACTATGAAAATGACTCTAACTTTAATTAGATGAGGGGGCGGAGTCTGACTGGACAAGATGGCGAGCACCTTATTCTGGAGCTCCAGGTTTCACCCACCAAAATAAACCTGGCAAAAGGGGCCCCTATTACATCAAAAGTGAGGTTGGGGGCCCACCTGGGCACAGACCTGTCAGCGAAGGAGCCTGGAGGTGCTGGGCCCATCTGGATGTCTGGCTCATCCGAGCACTGCCCTCATTGGACAAGGAGGTGTGGCCTAGCCCAAAGGCGAGCAGGAGGAGAACTGAGGCTTGGCCCTGCCCCCTGCTCCGTTCATGCTGCTGAGGTGTGGAGTGACCCCCTGTCACATGAAAGTGAGGTCAGAGTCCACCTGGGCACAGACCTGTCAGTGGAGGAGCCTGGGGGCTCTGGGCCCACCTGGATGACCAGCTCGGCCGATGACTGTCCTTATCGGATGAAGGAATGCAGCCCAGCATGGAGGCGAGTTGGAGGAGAACTGAGGCCTGGCCTTGCCCGCTTCTCTGGTCACTGGGGCTGGACGCTTCCGAGGTGTGGAATGACCTTCCCTGCTCGGAGTAATAGCCGGGGTTCTATCGAGGGGGCCAGCAGCGAAGCCCAAAATGAAGAGGTGAGGAGCGCAGGAAGGAGTGTGAGGCGAGTGGATGGGCCCTCTTGAGTCGATGCAGGGGACCCAGCTAGGGCTGGGACAAGGAGGAGAGGCCCTGTAGGGGTTAGGGCAGGAGGGCCTGATCGGGTGAAGTGCTGGATGGATAAATTCCCCCAGCATAGAAGGCAAGCACATGGGGGCAAGCACTGCTGTGTATGTGCTTGAGGCGGGACACCAGCACCACGTATGGCCTGGTGAGAGAGCAATGAATGGGGTCCCCCTGGTCCGGTGAGCAGAGGCAGCAGTCGACAACAGGAGGAGGGCCCTGTGAGAGGACCCAACAGCTGGCGCTGCTTTGGGAGTTGGTACACCCTGGGCTTCCTGATGATGGTCTGCCCTCCTGTGCCTGAGCTGTGTCTGCAGAGTATCAGACCACCAACACCCACTGAGTTACTGGTCTGCATGCTGCGCTCGGGGCAGATGGAGAAGTGGAGCGCTCCTCAAGACCTACCTGGCCCTCTGTGGGGAGATGTGGGGGCACCAGGGCTGCATGTGCATTAGGGCTGGTGTGCCCACAGGATTGGCCCCTCCTGCCGGGCCTCATTTGAGGGCTCTTTTGGTGTGCCGTAGGTAGCGGGGACACGCAAGACTGACAGCTGCTGGAGACCTAGGCTGTGGGGTTGGCCCAACTGCCTGGATTCTAGAGGTGGGCGCGATAGCTCTGGATTCCACCTGTTAACTGACAGACGCTGAATATGGGGAAACCCAGACCCAAGTTGCAAGGGGATGCACTTACTGGCCCCAGGGCCAGATCGCCCGCACATAGACAGAGAAGCTGGGGAGAACTTGGTGCCCTCCAATATGCAAGACACCATAAACAGAATCCTGGGGGCAATTGAGGATACAAAATTGACTCTGAGCCAAGAGATAGGCAAAGCATCCGCTGAACTGAGACACCAACATACGGACCACCACAAGCTGTCCGACAGAGTGAAAGACACAGAGGCGGCCTTGGAAGAACTACAGTCTGGCCACCAAACAATTAGGTCCCAAATTGCCCACCTCACTGAACGGATCCAAAAACTCGAGCATCGTGCAGAGGATGTAGAGGGCTGCAGCCGGCGCAATAATGTGCAAATAGTGGGGATACCACAAGGAGTGGAGGGGCCTAATGTGCTGACCTACCTGGAATCCTGGTTGCGATCGCTCATGGGTGAGAGACACCCCACAACATTTTTTGTGCTGGAAACAGCACATTGGATCCCTGCTCGTAGACTGGAGACGGGGAGGCCACCTAGATCAATAGTAGCAAAACTCCTACACTAAAGGGACCACAACCTACTGCTACAGAGGGCCGCAAAGCACGCTTGTTTGAGGAAGGGGGCAGCCGGGCCACCATATTTCCAGATTTCACAATGGCAGTCCAGTCCAAACAAGCCACCTTCATGGAGGTGAAACAGGCTTTAAGCGAGGAAGGAATCATGTACTCCTTGATGTTCCCCCTAAGCTGAAGATCATGCTGGAGGATAACACCCACTTCTTCCAAGAACCAGATGAAGCATGGCCTGGCTCGAGACGTAATGTGCAGGTACAGACGGAGCCAAGAGCACGGACCACAGGCCGTACCGGCGCCATGGCAAGAGGAGGCACACACGGGATCCTGCGGAAAATAAGCAGGTGACAAAGCCCACACAGCAACAGGCACACCAATGGAAGAGGGCGGCACTCCAGAGGGTGGCCTCCTTAGCGGAGGTGAGAAACTCGGATAAGGAACTTGGGGCTAGGCAGGACCCCTTGGACATAGGAGAATCCACTGACGAAGACTCTGTAGTGCAATGGAGGGACTCCTCCACGTTACACCCCAGACATCGAATGACGTTGCTTGAGAGTACAGGGCCATACGTTCGCTTATGGCCGGCTACTGAATTAAGGATGTGTGCTGACCTGGTCCCTGATGGATTGCCCTAATGTTCCTGTTGTCTTCCCCCTGATCACCCGCCAGACATTCCAGTTGGATGATAACAGTACACATTTACATATTGGTTTCCATGGTTTGGGCGGCCAGCGGTTGCTTGGCCGCTCTTGGGAAGGGGAGTAGGGGTTTGTTTGCTTTGCCTGTTCTAGCCTGTGGTCACTTTAGGGAGCACAACACATTGTTGAGGTGCCCTGTGGGGAGCCCTGGGGGTGTGAGGACTATGTTAACTGACGTTTTTATTAGATGGAATAACTGCCACACATCTCCCCTTTAAAATAATGTCTTGGAACATTCGGGCATAGGCTTGATGGTGAAATGCCTTAAAATTCTCTCATACTTTTAATGCAGGTTGATACATATAGCCATGTTTCAGGAATCACACCTCACCCAGGTAGAGGCAGACCGCCTCCGCAGGCGTTGGCAACTGTTCGCAACTACATATTCTGCTTTTGCAAGGGGTGCGGCAATCTGGGTAAATGCAGGGGTACCCTTTGAGGCCTCCACAGCAGATGTGGACAAAGATGGTTGCTATGTATTGGTAGAGGGCCACCTCCATGGCAAACCACTAGTACTAGGAAGTATTTATGACCTGAACCAAGACCAGATCCAATTTCTGCATTCCCTGTCTGTCCGACTGGTGCGATTTACTGACGTTCCATTCCTTATTGGAGGGGACTTTAATGGAGTCTTAGATCCCCTTTTAGACCGATCAACCCCACCGCTACGAGTTGCGGCAACAGTTAGAGTGGCAACGGGTATGTCGACTTGGATATCCCAATGAGATATGGTGGACGTCTGTTGACTTCAGAAACCATTTGGTAGGGACTACTCATATTACTTACACCTTTACCGAGTACACACCACAATAGACTGGACCCTCTGCTCTGCCTCCCTTAGTGGAACGATGACGCAAGCAGAATACTTAGGCCAGACCATATCTGACCACAGCCTACTATTGATCTATTTAAAAACGACAGAGACTCGCCAGCCTTTCCTAACATGGCGGTTGCACTCCGCTGCTTTGGAGGACGACGTCTATCGGGAGGCGTTGATCAATAGGTTGACTGACTACTTGGCAGTTAAACCCAGGTCGGCATCTAGTCGGGGTATCAATTGGGAGGCCCTAAAAGTGGTAATACATTGGCATTGCTTAGGACAAACTGTGGGTATTAGGAAAGACCTCGAGCAGGACATCATGGGACTAGAGGACAGCCTGTACCAGCATGACAATGACCTTGTCGGTACCCCAGAAGCACACGCAAAGCTGCTGGAGACCCGAGAGCAGTATAATGTACGGCTGGAACAACTTCAATATCATGACTACAAGAAGTACATAGCCAGAGTAAATGAAGAAGAGGGGAAGACAGAGAAGGTACTGGCCTGGCTAGTTCATCCAGGGGCCGGGGGGGATGCCGATTACCCAACTGACTACAATGGAAGGTGCTATACTATACTCGCCCACCCAGATAAACGATGAATCCATGACCTACTACTTACAGGGGGACATGTCGGACAAAAGGGTGGACTTCTTGGCCATAATACCAAGGAGTACTCTCTCTGACACAGCCTGGGACACACTGGGGGCTCGGCTGTCAGTGGAAGAAATCAAGGTAGCCATTAAAAAGTTAGCAACAGGTAAGACTTCGAGCACTGATGGCTTGCCACCAGAGTTCTATAAACTGGGCTGTGGAGTTCTGGCACCGCAGCTAGTAGAGATGTATGCTAAAGCCTATGAAACCATGACACTACCGATCACGACCCGGGAAGCCATGGTGATACCATTACCCAAATCCATGCAGGGTGACAGGATGGTTACCGACTTTTGGCCATTGTCTATGCTTAATACTGATTTCAAGATCGTCAGCAAAGCCCTCACCACTAGATTGCTACCATATATGAGTAACCTCATACATGAAGATCAGAATGGGTTTCTTCCCACCCGTAGCACATCTAATAACCTCCATAGACTATACTTCCTGCTCTACGACGACCTCCACCCTCCAGATCTGGCGGCAATGCTCTGTCGGTGGATCTCAAGATGGCCTTTGACACTGTGGACTGGGACTTCCTAGGGACTACCATGTTGAGGATGGGGCTAGGGGGTGCTTGGGGCGACTGGGTCAGGTTACTTTATATGCACCCTACCGCACATGTTAAGACAGGACAGATGACCTCTCACAGCTATAACATATATAAAAGCACCCGACAGGGGTGTCCGCTGTCGCCGTTGTTATTCGCTATCGCCATAAAACCCCTGGCAGCAAAGTTCAGGGAAATGGGCCAAGAATGGGGAATATACCGGCGTGGGCAGTTTCACATAGTCTCCCTATACGCAGATGACATTATTTATCTAAAGAATGGGCCGGCGACGTTGCCACGAGTGTTTAGACTATTAAACGACTTTGGCGACTGCTCAGGCCTCCGATTAAACCAAAGGAAGACATAGGCCCTCATTACAACCCTGGCTGACTGTGTTAAAGCAGTGGTAATACTGCTAACAGGCCGGCAGAAAAAATGGAATCACGACCATGGCGGAAACCGCCAACATAGACAGCCACTTTAACACTCTGCCCGCTATGGCGGTAGAAACAAACACCGCAATGGTAACCGCCAACAGACAGGCGGAGGACAAAGTACCACCCACTGTATTTCAACACGCCTATCCGCCACCTTTTCCGGGGCAGAACCAATGCTATCAAAAGCACGGTGGAATCAGTACACAGAAGGGAAACCACTCACCTCTCGACTCCCAACGAGGAACCAGGACGCCATGGAGCCTGAGTTAAACGTCCTGCCCATGCTGGTCTTCCTCCTGCTGTATCAGGATCAGGACAGACACTGTCGACGACCACGGTGAGTACTGCACCTACAACACAGGGGAAGAAGGAGGGAAAAGAGAGTGACACACCCTTGCAACACGCAATACCCCCACCCTCACCCACAACACCATACACACAAATAGATGCCCGAACATTACATTTAAACCCCTTGTAAGAACACAAGGACAACATTAAATGATTGTAACAAGTATAATCACGAATAATCAGATAGTGAAAGTTCAAAATCAGTATATACAAATATGTACACCAACGACACAAGTCCGGATAGTGTACCAATCATTTTCCGTGGACCAGTGGTCCCAAAATGCATGGGCGAAGCCCACACAAGATACCTGACTCGAAACGGAGAGAACACTGCAGGGGCATCAGATCGAAAATAAACAGGCACATCAGGAGGAGGGTAGGGGGGCACCTGAGCCGAATGAACACACAACGCCACTGCTGCTCAAGGGGGCTCCATACCCATTGTGTATCCTGGGGAGTGCAAAGCCACAGTCTCTCAAGTCTTTCCAGAGGGTGGTTTGCCCACTGCTCAATCCTGGGGAGTGCAAAACCACAGTCTCTCAAGTCTTTCCAGTGGGTGGTTTGCCCACTGCTCAATCCTGGGGAGTGCAAAGCCACAGTCTCTCAAGTAGATGTCAGTCTCCACTGGATCTGGAGGGGGCTTGGTGCCCAGAGTGCTTCATCCTGCCAAGGACTGAGGTAGTGGATGTGATTCTCCACTGGCTCTGGAGGGTGCTTGGTGCCCAGAGTGCTTCATCCTGCCTAGGAGTGAGGTAGTGGATGCCTTACTCCACTGGTTCTGGAGGGGGCTTGGTGCCCAGAGTGCTTCATCCTGCCAAGGACTGACATACTGGATGCCTTACTCCATTGGTTCTGGAGGGGGCTTGGTGCCCAGAGTGCTCCACATGCAGTGTGGCTGGTCCATTTACCTCACATGGGTGTGTGTGCCACGAGATTGCCTAGGAACAGGTAGCATGATACGCCATGGAGGCAGAGACATACCCCACCCTGCTGCGGTTTCGCCTTTCACCTGCAGGTGCAAACAGTGATGAGAGTCATGCCTCATGGAAGCTGGGAAGGGTCCAGGAAGTCTCCTCCAGCCTCGGACGGCTGCCCACTGGGGATGGTAGCCATGTTAGCTGTGGTGCCACTGTCCGAGCACGGAGTGGGGCTGGTGGCGGTGCTTGCACCGGTGTCTGTGGCGGCGGTGCTGGCGGTGGTGCATGTGTCAGCACCTGTTGAGGGACACAGTAGGACGTCTCCTGCAGCCTTGGATGGCTGCCCACTGGGGAAGATGCTGGGGACTGTTGCTGAGGCTGCAGATGTGCAGGTGGTGGTGCAGGTGGCTGTGCATGTGGCGGTGCTGGTGGCGGTGCAGGTGGCGGTGCTAGTGGCAGTGCAGGTTGCGGTGTTCGCCGCCGTACAGGTTGGTGTAGTCATTGACAGAAGGGGTGACACTAGTCCCTCAGTCAGTGCCACCATGCCCTGTCCTGACCTGCTCTTTGGCTTTTGTCCCTTTCCCACCTTTGATGGTGCCGCAGGTGTCTTGCCACTGTCCCCTTTTGTTTTGGAGGAGCACTTGGTGGCTGGTAGGTGCGGCTTCTCCCTCCAGGATGTGAGCACCTTCTTCACCTTGGCAGGTGGCGGAATGTCCTTGGCCTCGCAAGGTGGCACACTGGCAGCCCTGATGGGTGGCGCACTCGATGACCCCGCAGTTACTGGCACCACTGTGCCTGGGGATTTGGTGGCTGAGGTGCTGGGCTGGGACCTGGAAAGCATGGCCCTAGGGGAAGGACAGGGGGAGGTGTAGGGAAGAGGTCAATGTTAGCCAGGAAAAGCTTCTTAGACACACTGGGACGGGAAGATGGAGGGGGTTTGCGAGTGGAGGAAGAGGCAGTGGTTTTAGGAGGTGTACGTTTGCTGAATTTGGGTGAAGGTGTATGGGCTGGAGGCTGTTGTGAGGTGGATGGCTGTTGGGTGGGTGTGCGCCTGCGTTTGTGTACTTTCAGAGGAGGGCTCACAGACACACTGGGAGAGGACACTGGGGATGTGTGCATGGTAGTGGGGGTGGTGATTGCACGTGAGCGGTGTCTGCTGATGGGCGTGCTCGTGATGGAAGTAGTGGCTGAGGATGTAGTGCATGCAGGTGTGAGTGGAGACGAGACAGGGAGGGAGGAGGAGGATGTGAAGGAGGGGGAGGCAGTGGATGTTTCTGTGTCTGCATGGGGATGGTGCTTGTGTGAGTGCTTGTGGGATGTGTGGTGCTTATGTTTGCCATGTCCACTCTTGTGTTTTGATGAATGTGCATGCTGGTCTGATGGTGTGCTTGGGATAGGCTGAGGTACAAGGGATTGGGTCGGGGTGGAGGAAGTTGGAGGGGGGAGGCTAGACACAGGGACAATGGCTGCCATCAGTGCTGAGGCCAGAGCCTGAAATGCTCTCTGTTGGGCCGCCTGCCGAGAATGAATGCCCTCCAGGTATGTATTTGTTTGTTGCAAATGCTTCTCAACACCCTGGATGGCATTCAAAATGGTAGATTGCCCAACAGTGAGGGATCTCAGGAGGTCAATAGCCTCCTCACTGAGGGCAGCAGGGCTGACTGGGGCAGGGCCCGAGGTGCTTGGGGCGAAGGAGATGCCCACCCTCCTGGGTGAGCGGGCACGGGACACACGCTGAGGGGCTGCTGGGAGAGTGGTGCTGGTAGGGGCGGTGGCAGCTGTACCTGTTGATGCAGTGGGCACAGAGGTGCCCGCCACTGCAAGGGAGCTTCCATCAGAGGAGGAGTCGCTGTCGCTGGTGTATGCTCCTGTCCCCATTGTTGAGCTCCCCTCGCCCCTCGTCCCACTGGTGGCTTCAGACTCCGTTGCTTCACCCTCCAGAGCCATGTGGGTTGCAGCTTCCTCCTGCTCCAGTGCCACTGCTCCTCCACCAGATGATGCTATTCCACTCAAGAACAGGGAGACAAAACAAAAAGGGGGGGAAACAGAAGAAACACATGTTTAGTGCATACAACACCACTACCGTTGGTGGACACAACACACAGGGAGCAGCCCTATGCACTAAGCCATGCACTAACAGTTCTTAGCAAATTCACACGCCCATGAGGGACAAGGCCTAAGGCCAATTGCTGCACACCTGTAAGTCACAGGAGCCTAACTAGGTGTAGATGACTATTACCAGTAGTGGGGTTGGGGTGCCACAGAGCCTGCCTAACAAGGGACCTAGCCTACCAAGTTCACCCTGGCCTAGGGGAACCCACAGCCCACTTCGACCACCCAGACACCTCGTAAAGCATGCAGAGTCAGCTGAATTAGAGTGTACTCACCCCCTTGTGGCTGCTGTGATGCCCTCAAGCGCCCATCCAACTCTGGATAGGCCACCGCCAGGATCCAGTACATCAGAGCGACATGGTGCGACGGGCACCCCTTCCACGTTGGGAGCCCATCACCAGCTGGGCCTGTGCCGTCTTCTTGCTCCAGCAGCGCAGGTCCTCCCATCTTTTACGGCAGTGGGTGCTCCGTCTATGGTAGACCCCCAGGGTCCAGACGTCGTTGGCGATGGCACCCCAAATACCCTTCTTCTGGTGGGCGCTGACCTAGAGGAAAAGTGAAGTAAAAATTGATGTTTCTAGCCTGTACATTTCATCTCACGCATTGCTAAACACCTCCAACCCTGGCCCAGCCATGCATACACACACAATCCTGACATGATGGCCTGTCCCCCTCCCCACCCTCTTCCATCCACAACACTCCATACACCCATGTGCCATCCACCATGCTCACAGTGTACTCACCTGTTTGTCTGGAGGACCATACAGTTGTGTGTACTGGGGAAGGACCCCATCCACCAGTTTCTCCAAATCCTCCGAAGTGAAGGCAGGGGCCCTTTCCCCAGACACTGTAGCCATCGTCGCTTCCAGACACAGGTCACAGCAGCACTTGCAGTGTAGGTCCCCTCCTGTTGAAGGTCAGGTATTAAGTGAGGGAACAGTAAGAAAATGGCGGCCACGTCCACAGCGATGAGTACCGTCACCTCCGGCGTACATGTTCATTGGCTCTTGGGACCCATAGGGCCCAATGTTAACCAATGCTGAATTGCGCCGTGGTCTTCGACCGCCCACCGCAATGGTGTACAACGCCAGCGCAGTTACCTCATTTCCCCTAGTCCCACCTTACATGTCAAGAAGCCGCCATTTCAGGGGGCCACATGGCATGGAAAAAAACTGCGTCACACCTATTTAGGCCTGGAATACAGACAGATACAGGCACATTGCGATTTTCCAACATTTTACCAAATAACACATTGTGATACCTAAGTGTTGGATGACCCTCTGCTCGCTGTTCTCCATAGGGCATGTCTGCTGGGGCAGGTGATGAGATGGCGGCATCCTCCGGTGTACAGACCCCTGGTGGACAAGTCGACAATGGAAGAGAGACACATCATTTTCACATACAGACTTCATCGTGCAACAATCCTGGAACTGTGTGCCCAGTTGGAGCCAGACCTGATTTCAGCTATCCGCCATCCGCAGGAATCCCCCCTCCAGTGCAGGTTCTGTCTGTACTCCATTTCCTGGCCAGTGGGTCTTTTCAAACAGCAGTGGCCATGGCATTAACGATGTCCCAGCCAATGTTCTCTAACGTGTTGTACAGAGTGTTATCTGCCCTGCTGAAACACATGTGCAGCTACATTGTTTTTCCCTCAGGTGGAGGATTTGCCCACAGTGAAAGGTGACTTTTATGCCCTGGAACATATCCCCAACATCATTGGTGCCATTGATGGTATGCATGTGGCATTTGTCCACCCCGCAGGAATGAACAGGTGTACATAAACCGTAAAAGCTACCATTCCATGAATGTGAAGATGGTGTGTTTGGCAGACCAGTACATCTCCCATGTGAACGCCAAGTATCCTGGCTCTGTGTATGACGCTTACATTTTGAGGATTAGCAGCATCCCTTATGTAATGAGGCAACTCCAGAGGCACCGTGTGTGGCTATTAGGTGAGGGCATGGACCCAATACAGTGTGACTAGGTGTCTGGGTCTGGGGATGTCCCTATGAGTTAGTGTGTGTCTAACAGTTGTCCCTCGACATTTGCATCTCAATAGTGGAGGGGGTTGTAAAATGGTCAGGGGTGATGTTGGAGGAATGTCCATGGCAGAGTTCAGTCTATTAGTCTCACGGGTGCATTGTCCAAAGGGGCATAGGAAGTGGAGCTAGGGCAGTTTAAGTATGGACAGGGTGACAAAGTGGGACAGAAGGATGACAATCAGGGTGGTCTCATTTCTTGGCGGGGGTCTTGGCATTGTTCTCTGTCTTTGCCCTGGATCTCAGGGACCGCTTGCGGGGTGGTTCTCCATCTGCAGGGGGTGGGGTGCTGGTGTGGTGGTCCTGTGGCGGTGCCTCCTGTCCACTAGCGGAGGTGGTGGGCAGTTCATCGTCCAGGCTAGTGTCAGGGGCCCCTTGTTGTGCCACAGTGTCCCTCCTGGTGTTCACGAGTTCCTTCAGCACCCCTACAATGGTGCCCAGGGTGGAATTGATGGATTTAAGTTCCTCCCTGAACCACAAATACTGTTCCTCATGCAGCCGCTGGGTCTCCTGAAACTTGGCCAGTACCGCTGCCATAGTCTCCTGGGAATGGTTGTAGGCTTCCATGATGTTGGAGAGGGCCTCGTGGAGAGTGGGTTCCCTGGGCCTGTCCTCCCCCTGTCGCACAGCAGCCCTCCCAGTTCCCAAGTGTTCCTTAGTCTCTGTCCCCTGAACCGTGTGCCCACTAGCACTGCCCCCAGGTCCCTGGTGTTGTTGGGGTGGTGGGTTAGCCTGGGTTCCCTGTAGTGGTGGACACACTGCTGATTGACGTGTCCTGGGGACAGAGGTATGGGCCCGCTGGGTGGGTGCTGTGCTGGTGTTTCCAGAGGGGGGAAGCTCTGTAGTGGCCTGTGCCAGTGTGAGGGGAACCGACTGTCCCGAGGTCCCAGATGGGCCGGGCTGGTCATCTTGATCCAGTTGGACAGAGCTGCTGTCATCACTGTGGGCTTTTCCGTGGGTGGAGTGGACATATCTGGACCCTCCTGTCCGGTGACATTGGGTAGGGGTCCTGCAGGGGTGTAAAGGCATGATTATTGCATCTGTGTGTGCCATGGTGTGCAATGGGTGGGTGACCGTGTACCCCAGTGCTTGCATTCTTGTGTAGGACCTTGTGTGAAAATGGTTTAGGGAGGTGTATGGGTATGTGCAGTGGCCATGCTTTGGTGATGGGTGTCCATGCTTTGGTGTTACATACAGGGCATGGGTTTGGGATGTGTGGTTTGTGATATTGGGACATACGTGAGGAGTTGGAGTGATGGGGGTGAGGGCGAGGGTGGGGGTATGTGATAGCATGCAGGTGGGTGGGGGATAAAGTAGTTAAAGCTTTGACTTACCAGAGTCCATTCCTCCTGCTACTCCTGCGAGGCCCTCAGGATGCAGTATAGCCAAGACCTGCTCCTCCCATGTAGTGAGTTCTGGAGGAGGAGGTGGGGTTCTGCCACCAGTCCTCTGAACCGCAAGGTGGTGTCTTGAGACCACGGAACGCACCTTCCCCCATAGGTCGTTCCACCTCTTCCTGATGTCATCCCGTGTTCTTGGGTGCTGTCCCACTGCGTTGACCCTGTCCACGATTCTTCGCCATAGCTCCATCTTCCTAGCTATGGTGTTGTGCTGCACCTGTGATCCGAATAGCTGTGGTTCTACCCGGATAATTTCCTCATCCATGACCCTGAGCTCTTCCTCAGATAACCTGGGGTGTCTTTGCGGGGCCGTGGGGTGGTGTGGGTGATGTGTGGGATGGTGTGTGTTGTGATGTGTGGGGTGATATTTAGAGGTGTGTTGTGTGAGGTGCTTGGATGTTGTGTGAGTGATGGTGTTGAGTGCCTGTGGATGCTAGTTTATAGATGGTGGGTCTCTCTCTGGCCTTCAGTCGCAATTGTTGACGTAAGGGTTTGTGGGTGATGTGGGTGTGTGTTTTATATTGTATTGGGTGTGTGGGAGTGGTGTGTGTATGTGTATCAGGTGTGTGTATTTGGAATTGTCCAATGTGGTAGAGTTTTGTAAATGTGTGTGTATTTTGAGCGCAGCGGTGTGTCCCGCCAATGGAATACCGTGGTTGAAAGACCACCGCGTGGATTCGTGGGTCGTGATAGTGTGGGTGTATTCCTGTTGCCGTGACGGTGGAGCTTTTGTTATCGTCAGTTTATGACTGACCTTTGTTGTGGCGGACTTGTGTGGGTGTCTGGATTTTGGCAGATTCCAAGCTGTGGGTCATAATGACCGTGGTGGAATTCCGCAGCCGCAGTGGTGTGTTGGCGGACTTCTGCACGGCAGTAAGAGGCTTTTACCGCCAATGGTGTAATGACCCCCATTGTCAGAATTGGGACTTGTACAAGCTAAATTCATTCTGTTCGTCCTGGAAGAGCTTCATATGGGTGGCCCCCTGTACATCCCCTACCTTTAATATACATATTCAGTCCCTTCCCAGGAATCCCCACAGATGTGTCACCTGGTTCAATCATCAGCCTCCCTAGAGAAGGGTTTTCATTGTCACTTGCAGGTCGCACCCAGGCCACCTTAGCACCTCCCTCCACATGTAGAATACCACCCTGGTCATTTCTGTGAGCAAATCAGGGACATGTGCATCGTATAGAAGGCATGTTATTCTATTGAGGCCGATGTGTGCTATTTCCCCACAGGAGGTGTCCTCTCATCCCCCATGCAGCCTGTCCTTCACTAACAAAGTATGTGCAGCCCAATAATAGAGGCATATATCCACCATAGAGAGCCCTCCATAAAATTCGGACTGCACACATGTGCCAAAGGCAATTCTGGGGATCTTATTTGTCCATAAGAACTTGCATTTTTTTGCCGTCAGATTATGGAACTAGCACTGTGGAATAATGGGGAAGGTTCTAGAGCACATAAAGGAGGTATGGAACGATCATCATCTTAAACAGTTCTATACTGTCCAAAATGTTAAGGGGGGTCTTGATCCACCTTTCCATGTCCTCCTGGGTCCTTCGAAGAAGTTATCAGAGATTCAGGGTTCAAGTTCATTCCAGTTCCCAGGAGAAGTGCACCCTCAAGTATTGGAAGCTCAAATGAAACACTTGGAGATTTGTCTGCCAGGTCTTATCTCCATGGTCCCCCTTCAGAGGGGACCAGGAAAATCTTGGTACATTAAACCCACAGGCCAAAGGCAAAGCCAAAAGTATCCAAGATATGGATAAGGCGGGCGTGCCTCATCTAGCTGGGTCATAAATAGGAAGATGTTGTTAGCATATAGGGTGATCCAGTCTTTCATTGCCAGTCCCTAGTTGAATCCCCAGATCTGTGTGTCGCAGCACACCCACTTCACCAATGGTTCTATAGCCAAGGCAAAGAGAAGGAGGGATAGGGAGCAACCCTGCCTAGTCTACCTGCAAATCAGAAACCTATAGGACAATGTTCCAGTCCCTTGCACTTGGGCCTGTGGCTCTGCATATAGAGCACAAATGTAGGACCTGAACCAGGGCCCAAATCCCAATTTGACCAGTGCCTCCTCCTTGATTGCCCAGTCCAGATAATCAAAGGCCTTTTCAGAATCAATAAACAGATGTTCCTTGGATCACTGCAATGGCCAGAATCAAGCCAGGGCCTTATGGACTCTTCTGACACAATGCTGCTTACTGCAATGTGGAATAAACCCACATTGGCCTTGGTGGACCAGACAGGTCAGCAAGCGAAGAAGTCATGTCAACAAGTCCTTGGTGAAGAGTTGTACCCCCGTGTTAATCAGGGAGATCGGGCAGAAAGGGCTGCGTCTGTCCTGGGCTGGCGTGGCTTCAGTAATCAATCAATCAATCAGGTATTATTTGTATAATGTGGCTTGTCAGCAGAGTGGCATCCAAGCACTTGCTGCAGGTGTTTATTTGAAAAGCCAGATTTTCAGTCCCTTTTTTAAGCAGGTCAGTGAAGGGGTAGTGCGGAGATGGATGGGGAGGGCGTTCCAGGCTTTGGCGGTGAGGTGGGAGAAGAAGCATTCTCCGGCACTCCAGCAGCATATGCGTTATATCTTCACAAGCGTGATGTGTGCAGAGGGGAGGTTCCTGGCTGGTTGGTGGAGGTGAAGGTGGTGGTTCAGGTAGACAGGAGCCAATAGAGGTTATTTAGGTGCTGGGTGATGTGAGTTCTCTTGGGCATGTCGAGGATCAGTCTGGCAGCTGTGTTCTGGATTGTCTGGAGTCTTTGGATGACTCCGGTGGTGATGCCTGAATGAAATGCATTGCCATAGTCCAGTCGGCTGGTGATGAAGGCTTGCGTCACTGCCTTCCCCATGCCGAAGGGGAACCACTTAAAGATCTTGAGGAACAATGTGGAGCCAGGGGAAGCAGGCTGAGGAAACGCCGTTGACCTGGAGTTTCATGGACAGTTCACTGTTGAGAATGATGCAGATGTTGAGGGCATGATCTTTCATGGTGGGTTGGATCCGAGCTGGTCGTTCCAAAGGGTTAAATATCTGCCGAAGATCAGAACCTCTGTTTTGTCCGTGTTGAGCTTCAGGAAGTTGTCCTTCATCCAGGCGGATACGTTCTTCATACAGTTGTGGAAGTTGGTCTTCATTTTGATAGGGTCTGTTAAGAGTGAGAGGACACTCTGTGTGTTGTCAGCGTAGGAGATTATGTTGATGTTGTGTGATCTCACAATGTCTGTGAGTGGTGTCATGTACATGTTGAAGAGTGTTGGGCTTAGGGAGAAACCTTGGGGGATGCTGCAGATGGTGTACCTGACTTGTGAGGTAAAGGGGGGTAGGCAGACTCTTTGGGTGCATGCCATGAGGAAAGATGTCTTCTATCTGAGTGCATCATCTGTGATCCCAATCCGGCACAGTCAGTTGCCCAGTATGTGGTTGGAGACGGTGTTGAAGCTGGTGGAGAGGTAGAGCAGGATCAAGGCAGTTGCTTCTCCTCTGTCGAGCAGGTCGTGAATGTTGCCTGTTGCAGCAATCAGAGCTGTCTCAGTGCAGCGACTGGCTCTCAAGCCTGATTGGGAAGGTTGTTTCTCTGCAGGTGTTCGGTGAGTTGGTGGTTGATGGGCTTCTCTAGGACTTTGATGGGGGAAATGGAGCTTGCTGGGGTCTGCAGAGGGCTTCTTGAGGAGGGGGTCTGATCTCTGCGCATTTCCAGGCTTTTGGAAAAGTGACTGTGGTTAATGAGGTGTTGAGGATGGTGGTGAGCTGGTGCCAGATTTACTTTCTTCTGAGGTTGAGGATCCTGTGGCAACAGGGATTGGTGGATGCTCCCGAGTGGATGGAGCTCATAAGTGTGATTGTGCTTGGTGTGCTGAGTTCTCCCCATATGATGAGGAGGTCAGAGGGTTGGAGATCAAAGCTACTGTAGATTGTTTCTATCTTGTGGAAGTAATTGGTGAGGGCATCGCAGAGTTCGGAGTGGATATGAAGTTTTCAATGGCTGATGGGCAGGGAAACTATCTGACAATGGTGAAACGTTTCTTGGTTTAGTTGGTGCTGTTCTCAATCTGGCGGGTAAGGGCCTCTTTTTTGGGGGTGTGATCTGTCAGTCGTTGAGGGCGTTTTGTAAGTGGCTCGATCGGTGTGGTTCTTGCTGGTGTGCAGTCTTCTCTCCAGTTGTTTGCACCTGCGTTTTAATTTGCAGGGTGTACTAGCTGTTTTTTTGGGTGGCTATGTGGGTCTTGGCTGGTTCGGTCAGGTCAACCAGGTCGGCGGCGCTGATGTTCCAGTTGTTATAGTTCTGTACTCTCTGATCCAAGTTGGTGGTGACGCTGGGCTGTGAGGTGCTGAGGGCATCAGGGACCTTGGTCCAGCCGCTGGAGGGGGTGCTGTGGTGTATGGGGGTGGCATGGGGGATCCATCTAGGGTGAAGTGTACAATGTAGTGGTCCAACCAGGTGAGTTCCACTGGTGTGGCTGTAGCTGATTCTGTTGCTGGATATAGAGATGGGGTCATGCATGTGCCCTGCCTTGTATGTGGGACCCGTGACCAGCTGCTTGAGGCCGATGTTGTCCAGTCTTTCCAGTAGGTTTGTGGAGTTGGTGTCAGTAGTGTCATCCAGGTGGTGTTTGAGGTCTCCCATGAAGACGCAGTGTTCTGGTTCAATGGCGAGTGAGGTGATGAACTCAGTGATGGCATCACTGAGGCTGTTTCTTTGTCATGGTGGTTTGTATGTGAGGGTGCTTTTGATGGTGGTGTTGTCACCGGATTGAAGCTGGAAGGTCATGTTTTCCATGATGAGTATGGTTTTGTCATTGGTGATGGTGCAGGTGAATGATTCCTTGTGTATGATGGTGATGCCTCCTCCGTGCCGGTTGATGCAGTGTTTCATTTTGTAGCCAGAGGGTGTTGCCGTGGTGATGTCTGGGGCCGAGACGGGGTGAGCCAGGTCTCTGTGCTGATGGTTACGGTGAGGGCAGAGAGTGTATCCCAGACTTATAGTGCGTGTTAGAAGATTGATCTGGCATTGAACAGGATGCAGCTGAGTTGTTCTGAGGCTGTCTCAGTCAGCAGGGATGGCAAGGTGTTGGTGGCAGTGATGGCAGTCAGTCCTGGGGAGAGGAGATTTGGTAGTGGGTGCAGGTGAATGGTCCCACTGTGTGGCAGGGTGATGCAAGACAGCAGTTGTTGTTGCATTCGGGGTCTAGAGCATGGACGTCTGCAGAGGAGTATCTGTGGGGGTAAGTAGGGCCAGGATTTCTGGCTCTGGGTGCAGTCCAAGTGTAGATGGACTTGCCTGTGGTGCATAAGCTGTGCCCTGGTGGTGCGCCTGCTGTGCGTGCCCACTGTGCAATAGATCAGTGGCCTCCATAAGTCCTGGGAGATGGGAGGGGCAGGCAGGGAGGGAAAAACGGTGGGAAAAAATGAACAAAGTACAGACATTAGGGCACAGAAAGGAGGCAAAACTGAATGGAGCAACTAAGGATCCAGAAAAATGAGACTATGATTACACTTTACAAAAAAACACTTTACAAAAAAAAACAATCACTGTGACAGCAATTACAATTATGAGCTGGTGGCATCATGTGCTGCAGCTGGGCAGCAGACACGAGAAGCAAGGCAAAGGCAGCAAAGGAGAGCACTGAGACCAGGGTCAGAGGCTACTCCCATGACTAATAATACCACACTAGTCACTGGATCCACATCTGGGGGAAATTACCTTTATCAAGTGCCTCCAAATACATACTTAAAATGGGTGGGAAAAGCAGCCAGCAGAGTTTACAGCAGTATTTGACCAGATAACCATCTAGTCCCAGGCTCTTATTAGACTTAAGGTCAGTAAGAGCAATGCCTACCTTCTACAGTGTTAACGGTTAGTGCGCAGTGCACACGGGCCAGGCCATTGCACAAGAGGCTGGAACAGCAGCTTTTACTGCCTATGGCCCTGGCCTGAATTCAGGTCAGGGTCATAGGCAACGAAAACTGCCATTTTATTTCTTGTTTGTGCACCAGTGTGCACAATGACAACTAAAGAGACGAAGACTTACCTGGGTCTTCCCAGTGGTCCTCGTCTCCTCATCGTCTGATGATGAGTCCTCCTCTTCAGCGGCTGCCTCCCTCCTCTGCGCCGATGAGCGCTACAGCCCAGTTATGGGCTGCACAGCTCAAGCACAGACTGTTTTCACTTGCAGCGCCCACCGTGTGAGCTCCGCTCCACCAGCAGAGTGGAGCTCCCCGCATAGGACTACTGATTATTGCTTTCCCCCATCAGGGAGTCCCCAGGAGCATCAGGCCTCCAACTAAGTGGACTCAGGCCACAGTGGAATTTGGTTCAGTGTAAGTGGGTGCTGATCCATTAACCAGTCCCTTGCCTCCTCTGGTGATTCAAAGAAATTTGATTTGGAGGAATGGATTACATGCTGTGTCTCTGGATAGAGGAGCATATACTGTAGAATCATGGCATGGAGCTTTTGTCTGTGGTCATATGATTTCAATTGCTGCTTACCACGTGTAGTCCGGAAAGATCATGATGTGGCCAGATTAGAACACGAGTTGTCCCCTTGCCTAAACCGCCCAGAGAAAAACATCTCTATCCCACTAGCTCAATACTTTGCAATCATTGGGCAGGGTGGGGATCAGCACTCTGTGTGCTTGTTTCAAAATGAAGTAGGAAGAGAGGTGGTCAGCATCCATCCAAGATTGCATTGATTGCTCCAGGAAGGCATTGGGTGCCATGCCCTTGGCCCCTTCAGGGATCTCAATGAAGCAGAGGTTGTTTCTGTAGGCTAGGGCTGACCTAAAGATGGTACTAGTAAGCGCCCTTAGTGAATTTCCAAAGTCGTAAATCGTCTAAGTTTACCATTGTGAATCGGGCCCCTAGTATGCTGTGATGCACATGTAATCTGTTACTTGACAACTGGTCAAAATATCTGTTGAAAGGTGGATGGAAAGAACAGCGTTCTACTTCATAGCATTGCCTACAAATTGCAGAACTTCGCAATGGATTACTGGCACAGGAACTGTGGTAAAATTGGTCTGGCTGGGAACCTTCTACTTTGGACAGAAGGCCTCCAAATACCTGCAAGCCCACTCACTCCTTTAAAGTAAAAAGGTGGAGGTCATGTGCTAACATTTAAGCCAGTTTCTGGTTGTTGAAACAGGCTTTTTTTGTGGTTTCAACAGTAGCACGACTCCTTGGTAAATGTAGCAGATAGGCTGTTAGGATACAGAGGTTGCTGCAGGTGAGGATTGCACACTATGGGGGAGATTTACAGGGCTGCTTTGGATAATGCTTCTGGTATCCTGTTTTTATTCATCACAACATTCTCCTATCACTTTGGATGTTTCCTCTCTTTCTCATCACCAACAGCTATGTTTTTAAGATGCTCTTCTCACATGATTGTGTGTTGTTTTTCCAATTGGGACAGTTCGCCTCTGTTACCTACCAGGCTTACCACGAAATGCTTGATGAGGCAAACAGGGCATACTGCAATTCTTTTCTCATGGTGGCTAAGCTTAAAGAAGTCCCAAACTGAAGAAGAGCTTTGTTTACTATGCCAAAGCCTGAAATACTGGAGGTGATGCTAGGTGGTTCTGTTGTTTGCTTTTCTGTAGGGCATGCTGCGACTGTTATAGGAGTGGCGGTGGCTGCAGGTTTATGAGGTCTTTCAAATATGGGAGCTGGTGGTGTTGGTGGAATCACATGCCTCTTAGCAAGCTGCATCAAGGTGAGCTGTACTTCCTCTATTTCACTCTCTACAGTTACGATCACTAACTCATCATCATCATCATCATCTTCATCATCACCTTCCTTACTTGCATGGTTTTCAGGAACCTTCCTTATAACTTGTCTCTCGAAGTGTTTCTAAGATGTGGCTGGGGTTTAATTCATGACCAGATCATCAGAACAGGGCTTTGGGGGTACTCTCTTTTACTTGTTGGAAATTATGAAGCAGATGGGGGACGAGCAGTCATTTCAACAAAATCTTACTCAGCAGGTAGCTTAACCTCCTGTTCTGCTCCTACTTCTGGAAGATCTGTTGCTAACTGCAGCTCCTGTTGTCGACTGCAGTACTGAGGGTCATGTGCTTAGGTTTTAATGATGGTAGTGCCATTGTTGTGGGAGGGATCCCCCATCCTCCGTCTGCCAACGGGAGAGTGGAGCAGGTACATTGGGGTTCCTGAAAAAGGATGAGGGATTGATGCATGTGGTGGCAACAGGCTTCTTGTTCTCCCTACTGGCTACCTTCTTGGCGGAATCCCCCTTTTTTTGGCCATTTCCTTAGCATTAGCCTTTGCCACTTAGCACAGACAGTAGCATTTAGTTTAGGACTCAGGTGTCAGTTAAATAATTTGCAGACTTCTTTCTGTATCAATACAATGTGGGATAACATTTTGTGCACCCGCCAGCAAGGAAAAGAAGTCAGAGAAATATGTCCAATCACAAACTAGTCAATGTAACACAAGTTAAGTTATCATAATCATCATCTCAAATGCTCAACAATAGTTGACCCAAACCACGCATGCACTAAATATTTTTCTCATGACAATAGTACACTGGAAAAGGTTAGTTTGTGTCCTTCCATGCCCGTGAGACCACTATGGGAGCCAGAGGGGAAAACATGAATAAATAAATTAGTGATTGCTGGTGCTCACACAGAGCCATGGGACCCCTATGGAAAGCAAGGGAGACTTCGAAAAATGAATAAAAGAATACATTTTTTGCTGGTGTCAATCCAGAGCCACGGATCCTCTGTGGGATGCATGTAGTGTGGGAAAAAAAAAAAAAAAATGAAATAAATAGTTGCAGGTGCCCCTCTAGGTCCCATATGGAACCCGTGGGAGGTGCTGGGGGCAGACAAAAATCAAATACATTAGTTAACTAATTGTTGATCCTCCTCCAAGCCCATAGGGACTCTATGGAAGGCCAGGGAAGCAGGTTAAAATGAAATAAATGTATTAAATAGTTGCTGGTGCCCCCTCAGGGCCAAGAGGGAACCTCATGGTTGGAAGAGAGCAGGCAAAAATCAAATGACTTAATAAAACAAAAACACTGTAATATAATCAACCACAAGCAAAACAAATACAGAAAAAAGAAAATATGAACAAAAATGTCTTAGGCATCTCCTATGGAAGAATGGAAGAAAAGAATTGAAACACACGCCAGCTGCACACAATTGTGGCACGTAGCCCATCCATCACATGGCCACTGAAGAAAGAAGCTTGGAAAACAAAGACAAAATGGCCGCCAAACACACACCTAACTGGCTTCACAGAATGGAGTTCACCACATGGCCAACAATCATGCCCCTGCCATGCATAAACTTTTCTTCAATAATTTGACTGCTAATGTTTCAGTGATATTTTTATTGTTGTTATAAAAGTTGTCAAGAGTGCTGTAATAGCTGGGGTAATTAGCAGTGAATGGTGAGGGTGTGAGTTATAGGTACCTTATAGCGCAAGTTATAGTTACTTGAAATAAATCTAACTATAACTGCTGAATTTCTATGATTTTGTGCGAGTAAATGTAGAACCTAACTATAATGTCCCTGTGACCTTTGGTTTTTAAAGTGAATTTCTGTGTTTTTTAAAATTTAATTGCCTTCCTCTAATGTCCCTGTAACCTTTGTTTTCTTCAGTGAATTTCTATGTTTTTCTTAACGTAAAGTAATTTAATTTACTATGTTTGAGTCCAACCAGTGCCTCGCACGGCCATTGACAGTGTGTGGCCAATGTCCTATAACCACTCAACCTCGCAGTGTGCATGGCCATCGACTGTGAGTGGCGGGGATGGCCACAGGGCCTGTCTCTCTGGGTGTAAGAATAGGTGTGAGCGAGTGGAGATGAGAGTGCCTGGGTGTGAGAGTGAGTGTAAGAGGATTTATGTGGGTGTGAGAAAGTATGGGTGTGAGAGTAGGTGTGAGAGGGTGTCCCTGGGTGTGAGAGTGGGTGTGAGAGTGTCTGTGTGAGTGGGTGTGTGAGAGTCTGAGTGGATCTGTGAGTGGGTGTGTGCACCTGAGTGGGACTGTGAGTGGGTGCATGAATGTCTGAGAGGGTCTGTGAGTGGGTGCATAAATGTCTGAGTGGATCTGTGAGTACATGCATGAGTGTTGAAGTGTGTCTGCGAGTTGGTGTGTGAGAGTCTGAGTGCGTCTTTGAGTGGGTGTGTGAGTCTTGAGTGGATCTGTGAGTGGATGCATGAGTGTCTGAGTGAATTTCAGAGTGTATCTGTGAGTTGTTGTGTGAGTGTCTGTGTGGGTGTGTCAGTAGCTGTGTGAGTGATTCGGCCACAAAGGAATCTCACCTGCTTGAGTCCCCAGTTTTGCACAAAATATCCACCAAAGTAGAATTCTTTCTGTCTCCTTGGGTAAATGTCCAGTATGTGTTCTACACTACATCTGCGCAACGGAGCACAAGGAAATGTCACAAGTGACCTTGTGTGCATTTTGGCAATGCGATTTTTCCTAGTGTATCTTTACCTAGGAATATGTGATAGCATGAATCCTCCTATGGAGAAGCCAATAAGACTAGAAAGACATAAATCTCAATGAAACCAGGATCCTTCCTGTGATCTATGTGATTTAAGTGCTCTTTGTTTTGTAGAGATGTCCTCATATCCCTCGACATCAAGAACGCACCACCAAAATCGTTGGCAAATGCACTTTGGGGCCCTTTGGTAAACTGTCTAGCATCCAGGTAAAACGCGGGAAGACCTTTAAATACTACTAAGGCGGACATTGCGGGGCCAAGTGCATGGAGCTTCCAGGTAATTTGCACATTTCCTACTCGCAGCAATTTAAAGGAAGAACCATGGACAAGGAGAGGACAAGAAAGAACCCACTTGTCACAGTCACATACAAATTGCACTCCAATAGATCAGTGATGCATTCACCAGGCTTTCAGATTGTGTTTTTAAATGGAACCTCTAAGTAAGCACACTCAATAGAAGAGGGGGGCTGCGTGGCTCCCCCTCCCCGAGTTATTTTGGCCCTGGGTCCCCCTCTCCCATCCTTCATTCAATAGGGAGCTGCATGGCCCCCCTCCTCGGGCCAATTTCAGCCCCATGGATCTCATCCCCAGCAGCCAGCCATGTCCCATGGATGCCCCCCAGGGTAGCCAGTGAACAATGGGACTACAGGAGGAGCCTCAAGGCCCTCGCAGTCCTAGCCAGCTCCCTGCCTCCTGCATTAACCAGCAATGCTATTACACACAGGGAGCTGCTAAACATGCAGCTCCCTGTATGCGAGATCAACCCTCCTCTTCCAGCGGGCGAGAGCACTTTGACAGCTCTTGCCCGCTGGAACCACAGTGTTTGCTCTGACTTGGCAGGAGCTGCCAAAGCTCCCACCAAGTCAGAGTAAACAGCTATTATCTGAGGGTAGATATCCCGGGACACAGCAGGAGCTGGACTTGTGAGGGGTGGCGGCCCCTAGGGCAATATATGGCCCCTCAAGGGGTGCCATGCAGCCCCCTCCAACATTTAATTTAGCCCCGTTTAGGTGGTGGTCCCTGGGGGTCAGGATGGATTATATTTCAGCCCCGGTGAGGTTGAGGTCCCCAGGGCTACAGGGGGGCAAGTGGGTCCCCCTGCATTAATTTCCTTTTTAGCCTTGGAGACGTGGCAGCCCCCGGGCCGCAGTGGAGGTCCTACATCTCCCCCATTAAAATTAAATGTTTTGCCCTGGGGTGGTGATGGTTCCCGGGATGCGGGGCACATGGCCCTCCAAATACTTATTTTATAGTGCCTGGGAGGTAGCTGTCTCTGGGGCTTTGAAAAGCACTTGGAGGGGGGCTTGTGAACCCCCCTCCTTTTTTCTCCCACCAGTGCCCCTGGGACCTGGTCCACCCTGGGGAAAAGAAAAGGAAACACATGGGGAACACTTTTTTCCCCTTAAATCTCTGGAAAATCTGCAGATCGATCTGTGGATTTTTAAAAGATTTAAAAAAAATGAAAACATGCTTTTTACCTCTGCGGGAACCCTGGGGACCCCTAGACCAAGGCTGGGGGCCCAGTACCCTGACCCCTTTTATTTTTTTATCTTTCTTTGTGGGACTCTGCACCAAATGACTGCCAACACTTTCTTGTTGAAGTGTTGGCAGTCATTCAGATATCAGCACAGGGACAGTTGGATCCTCTATATTTTCTAAACTCTAATATTTCAAAAACTTCAGAAAGGATTTACACCAAATCACAAAAAAGCACGCTTTCTAGACCAAGAGCTAGCTTTCTACCAGATTTGGTGTAATTCAATCCAGCAGTTCGGGCAGTAGTTGTGTTCTAAAGCAGTGTCTAGAAGCCAGTCTCTATAGAGGTAGCTATGGATGAGCAGACAAGGCTTATATGGGAGACATGCAAAGCTCATGCAAAACCACTGTAGTCACCCAGTATGTACACACATGAAAGAAAACACTCAGTTGTACAAAAATAAAGGTACTTTATTTTTGTTCACACAATACCACAAAGTACTAGAAGGCCTCCAATAGGAGGTCAGTAAAACACTAATTATCTACACTAGTAAACAGCAATAGGCATATAAAAGGTTAGAAAACAGTGCAAATGCAGTTAGACAATAATTACCCTAGGGGGTGCCCAAACCATATACTAAAAGAATGGAATGCGAACACCAGACCCCAATACTAGGTAAGTGGAATGTGTAGAGGGGAGCTGGGAGAACTAGAAAACCACAGAGGTAAGTAACACAGTACCCCCCCTGCGACCAGGAAAGCAGGAGTAAATCACTGGATTTTCCACAAACAACCCAAAAGGAAGGAAAAGAAGAAAAGAAGACACCCAGACAAGTCTGCAAGAAACCAGTGTTGGATTCCTTGAGAGGAAGACCTGTGGAGAGAGGGGACCAAGAGCAACAGTGGAGTCCAGGGGGAGTAGGAGCTACTACCCACCCAGCTGTACTCGGAGGAGTTGGTCGACGGTGATGAAGAGAAGGTCGGCACTGCAGCCCTGGAGCTGGAGAAGAGTTCCTGAGAGATGAAGAAGATGTCCCACATTGGAAGAAATATTGCAGGCGGGGGTTGGTGCAGGAATTCCGTCACCAACCCTTGGCAAAGGCAAATTTGTAGTTAGTGGAAAAGTGGTGCTGCTGGGGATCAGCAAGGCCCAGGAGGACTCAACCCCAGAGGAGGAGTCAGAGGGGACTCTCAGTGACACAGAGAGCCCACAGGACCAAAGGCAGCACCCACAGGACGGGGACACAGAAGTTGCAGAAGGTGGCCACGCAGCACACAGAAGAAGGGTCCCAAGCCACAGGGGAACCATGCAGAGGGCTGGGCATCATAGGAGGGAGTGCTGAGAGCTGGAGCTGCACGTAGCCCGAAGTTCCCTTGGAGGAGATGCAAACAAGCCTTGGAAGCTACAAGAGATGCGGTGCACGGGTGTACTGTCCTGCGTGGGAGGGCAAGGGCTTACCGCCAACAAAGTTGAACAGCTGGACTACTCCATAGCACCGCCCATGGTGTAGGATCCATGCACCTCAGGATGAGAGGAGATGCATACAGCCCAGTTTCACCCCAGAGCAGGAACTGCCGTGGACTGGTTTATGCACAGTGGGCATCAAATATTCCCTTCAAAGCACACCAGTGGCTTGGGGAGGCAACCCCTCCCAAGCCAGTCACACCTATTTCCAAAAGGAGATGGTGTGACCTCCCTCTCCCAAAGTAAATCCTTGGTTCTGCCTTCCTGAGCTTGATCAGATCAAGCAGCAGGAGGGCAGAATCCGGTCTGAGGGGTGGCAGCAGATTGGGCTGCCTGCAAAACCCTAGAAGACTGGTGGTAGCAATGCTTGGGTTCCTCTAAGAAGCCCCCAGAGTGCATGGAATCATACTTCCAATACTGACAACAGTATTGGGGTATGATTCCAACATGTTTGATACCAGACATGCCTATGTTCGGAGTTACCATTATGTAGCTGGACATAAGAAGTGACCTATATCCAGTCTACGCGTAAAATGGCATCCCCACACTCACGAAGTCCATGAAAATGACACTGGAGTTTGTAGGGGCACCTCTGCTAGTGCACTGATTCCCTCACAGACAGGAACCTGCCCCCTGCCCTCTGGGGTGACTTATAGTGACTTGGTGCAGTGACCTATGGTGAAAAAGGGTGCATGCACTCTTTCACGCAGGCTGCAATGGCAGGCCTGCAGAACACTTTGCATAGGCTCCCCATGGGTGGCATAGTACATGCTGCAGCCCATGGGGATCCCCCATGCCCTGGGTACCTGTGTACCATATATTAGGGACTTACATGGGGGCACCAGTATGCCAAATGTAGGGTGAAAATGGTACAAGTTACCAAGTTAGAAGGGAGAGAGCATAAGCACTGGGGTCCTGGTTAGCAGGATCCCAGTGAACAAGTCAAACACACTGACAACAGGCAGAAAATGGGGACAACCATGCCAAGAAAGAGGGTACGTTCCTATTATATATACATATATATATATATATATATATATATATATATATATATATATATATATATTAAAAAACAAAGTTTACAGGGACGTTATACTTAGGTTCTGAATTCACTCACACAAAACCACAGAAATCCAGCAGTTACAGTTAGAGTTATTTCATGTAACTATAAACCACACCCCTGCCATACACAGGTTTTTCTTCAATAATTTAACTTTGAATGTTTCATTACTATTTTTACTGACGTTCTAAAAGTTGTCATGAGTGCTGTAATTTCTAGGGTAATTAGCAGTGCATGGCGAGGGTGCGAGGCTCCAACTGAGGCTATCAAAATGGCTGGGCAGAGTTGTTTTTAACAGTCCAGTGCAACCAGAGAGGGAGCGTGGTCGGCCATGGAGTCAAAAAGACTCTGTTTGCAGTGCCTAGGAAAATGATGAGGAAAGGAAGGTGCTTCACAGAGTCGGGGAAGTGAGTCGTCACCGGAACTGGTGTTGCATCAGTTCCTTACTGCCACTGGGGAGGAGAGGCATTGGTGCCTTATTGCTGAGCAGGAGAGGTGTAGCATCGGTTTCTGACAGTAGCAGATGAGGTGATGCAGTGTTGGAGGTGAGGCATCAGTTCCTTATCATAAGGCAGGTTTGATGAATCCAGCAGGTCAAGATGCAAGGAGTCGACTTTGCAGTGTCGCAATCATACTATGGGGTCACAGGTGCTGCTGCAGAGTGGGAGTTGGGTGCCACAGACGTCAGTGATATGGCACTCTGGACTCACACTGTGGCAGGATGTTGGAGGCATTGCAGTGGTGACGGGTCTGCATTGGTCGGTTGCAGTTGTTGCACTCAGCAGGGACCATGGCTCCGGTGCAGGCAGCGGCACAGTGTCAGAGAACAAGAGCTGCACCAGTTTCTAAGTCGTACTGGAAGTCGGTGCACTAGTTTCTTCCTTGTTGAACCAGAACTCACTCCAAAGGGCCCAGCGCCTGGATGTGGCACCACTTGGCAAGCCAGGACTCACAGCAAGAGAGTTCATGTACTGGCAGGTGAAGTCTTTGATGTGCACAAAACTCCTTAACAGGAGGCAAGTTCAGTCCAAGCTCTTGGAAAACCTTTGGAAGCAGGATGTAGAAAGTCAAGTGCAGTCCTTACACTTCCAGAACAGAAGCAGCAAGCCAGCACAACAAAGCAACAGTCAGATTGGCAGCCCCCTCTATAGCATTCAGCTCTTCTTCCTGCAGAATTTCTTCAGCCCAGATAGCAGCATTTGATGTACAGCACCTGGGCACACATATTGCACTGTACTAGGGACATACTAGTAAGTCATATACGCAATCATGGATAAACCAATCAACAATACATTTTAAACAGGGAGCACTAGCACTTCAGTGTGGTGAATCCATTTCAGTTTCCCACTGGGCACAGGAGTTAGCTTAGCCTTTGGCTTGTAGACCTGTTACCCCCATCGCCTAGTGACATTTTACCCACTTAGCATGCTCTGCTTTATTCCATATTTTATTATTTCTTTTTACACTTCGCACCTGCTTAGATTTTATAAGAAATATTTTGCTTTTGCTTATCAGTGCCATTCTCAGAAGGCATCATTATTAGTTATGTATGTAGGTATTGTCATCATGTCCCTTTCTTACTTATGTTTGACAGGAACATAATGCACACTTGTTAGGGATTGGTTATGTAATTACTGACACAAGTATGCCACTTCAGTTGTTTAGGCACATGCCTGCATCAAGGATCCTACAAGAGCCTTTTAAATAGACCTCACACAGACAAGGTCATTAGAGGGGTTCCTTCCAGATGCCATCTATGCTGCACATCACCTTGTTGCAGGAATCTGCCTTTGTGTCTCCATGGAGTCTGATATAGAGACCTCATTCCAAGGTAATGAGGACTGGGTGCGCTTCTTATGCACATGTTTATCACACCTAGCTCTCGTTAGGGTAGAGATTAGGCATTCCTTGTTAGGTATTTCATATCTTTGCAATTCATGCATTTTACCATAGTTTGCAGTCTTTTCGATAAATATATTGAAAGCTTTCCTGCATCTCCTTTATTGCCTATGTGTGTATGAGACATAGACCCTCATTATGACATTGACGGTAAGTCCCGCTTACTGCCATGCCGACTGCCAACAACATACCACCACCGCAACGGTTTACCGCTACCCATATTATGACCCTCACATAGCAATCCATCACTATACAGACACACACACTCACAAGTCCACCAGCCCATAGGTCAGTGATAAACTGGCGGTATCGAAACCCACACCGTTACGCCAACAGAACTACGCCCACAGCATTATGACTCACAAATCACCACAGTGGACATTCAACGCTGTAAACCATTGGTGGTACATACCGCCGCGGACAAAATATACACAACCTAACAAAACAGTACTACATTGGACAATTCAAACTACACACACCTGACACAAATACACACACCACACCCAAATGCCCACACCACTATAAAACACACACCCACAGTAACCACAACTCCTTACAACTCAAAAATATTGCCAACTGAGAGAGACAGACCAACAGCACCCACAGAACCAGAGCCACAAAACACCATCACCCATACACCATCCAAGTACCTTACAGCACACACCCCAACACATCACCCCACACACCCTCACACTACCACTCATACTACACCCATGGCACCACAAAGACACCCCAGGTTCTCAGAGGAGGAGCTAAGTGTCATGGTGGAGGAAATTACCCAGGTAGAGCCAAAGCTATTCGGATCACAGGTGCAGCCGACATCCATTGGAAAGGAAGATGGAGCTATGGTGGAGGATCGTGGACAGGGTCAATGCCGTGGGACAGCACCCAAGAACAAGGGATGACATCAGGAAGAGGTGGAACGACCTACGGGTTAAGGTACATTCCGTGGTAGGAAGACACCAGATAGCAGTACAGATGACTGGCGGTGGACCCCCACCTCCTCCCCCACAACTAACAACATGGGAGGAGCAATTCTTGGCAATACTGCATCCTGAGGGTCTCGCAGGAGTAGCAGGAGGACTGGACTCTGGTAAGTCAAATCTTTACTACTTTCACCCCCCCACCTGCATACCATCAAATACCCCCACCCTCACCCTCACTCCCATCACTCCACCACCTCCCACACACCCCACCATCACAACCGCCCCTCCCGCAACCAAGCCGTGCATGCAACAACAATGCATGGACACCCATCACAGACCTGCATGGACATCCATCACCAAAGCATGCACACTTGAGACAATCACCTAGCCCACCAAATCACCACTCACACAAGCCTAAGCTGCCAGGGCAATAACAACCATGGGGCAACACACCCATGCACAAGATGGCACACGCAGAAACAATAACACTGCATTTACATCCCCACCGGTCCTCCACACAATGTCACCAGAGAGGAGGTGCCAGCAACATCCAGTCCCCCCAGAAGAGGCCCACAGCGATGACAGCAGCTCTGCACGCCTGGATCAGGATGACCAACCTGGCCCATCAGGGACCTCTGGACCGTCGGTTACCCAGGCACAGTCCCATACTACCACAGAGCCTCCCCCCTCAGGAAACACCACTACATCACCCACCCAGCGGGCCCATACCACTGTCCCCAGGACACGTCATTCAGCAGTGTGTGTCCAGGCAAACCCACTAACACAGGATGATCAGGGACCTGGGGGCAGTGGGCACACAGTCCAGGGGACAGATGCACATGACAACAGGGAAGCTGGGAGGACTGCTGTGTGACAGGGGGAGGACAGGCCCAGGGAACCCACTCTCCACAAGGCACTCACCAACATCCTGGGAGCATACCACCATTCCCAGGAGACGATGGGCCAGATACTGGACAAGTTGCAGGAGACCCAGCGGCTGCAGGACGGACAGTACCTGGGGATCAGGGAGGACCTGAGGGACATCCACACCACCCTGGTCACCATTGCAGGGGTGCTGGCAGGCATGGCCAACAACATGAGGGAGGCAGTGGCACACCAACGGGCCCCTGACACTAGCCAAACCGATGAACAGCCTTCCACCTCCGCTGACGCGAGTGGACAGGAGGCCCCGCCACAGGACCAACCGGCCATCAGCACCCCTCCCCCTGCAGAAGGAGAACCACCACGCAAACGGTCTCTGCGATCCAGGCAGAATCCAGAGAACATTGCCAAGACCCCCGCCAGAAAATAAAACTCTCCTGAATGTCAACCTTGTGTCCCACTCTGTCACCCTGCCATTGCTCCACTTCCTATGCCCCCTTGAACAGTGCACCTGTGATACAAATACACTGGAACTTTACCCTGCACTCTCCTTCATCACCACTTCAGCCCATTGCAATACCTTCTCCACTTATTAGCACATAAATAAACTCCCTTGTAAAAAATACAAGTATGGAGTCTGTCAATTGATTGAACCATGTATTCCTTTAACAAGCTGTAAACATTGCAATTCAACTGTGCAGTAATGTATACATAGGTATGACCTGAAGTTGGCTGCAGTCAACACACCAGGAGCCAGAGTGGGGCACATATATCTGAAAATAGACATGCCAAAGGGTACAGTAAGTGGCCATAATAGTTGGAAAATCAACCTGCCAGTGACAATATCCAACACAAAACTGTCAATGGAAGGTGAAGTTGCAGTGTCTTACCTGTGTGTCACTGGAAGTACTGTCGTATGATTGCTGTTCTGGTGTCCTCATCCTCATCCTCTGCCTCCTCTTCGTCACTGTCCACAGGGTCCAGACGCCCATCTCCAGCCTCATCCTCCTGCAGAAAAGGCACCTGGCTAAGTAAGGCAACGTTGTGCAACATACAACATGCCACGATGATCTGGCAGACCTTCTTGGGTGAGTAGCACAGGGTACCACCTATGAGATTGAGGCACCGAAACCTGGCCTTCAGGACGCCGAATGTCCTCTCTATAATCCTTCTTGTTCGCCCATGTGCCTTATTGTAATGTTCCTCTGCCCTTGTCATGGGATTCCTCACTGGGGTCAGTAGCCATGAAAGGTTGGGGTAACCAGAGTCACCTCCATATATTGAGGGATACCTGTTAGCCAAACACTAACCCTTAGGGCCAACCCCATACCCATACACCAACATATACTGGGTGGGAACCATGGCCTCACCTATTAGCCACACCCGGTGCCTCTGAAGTTGAGACATCACATATGTGATGCTGCTATTCCTCAGGATAAAGGCATCATGCACAGAGCCAGGATACTTTGCATTGACATGGGAGATGTACTGGTCCGCCAGGCACATTATCTGAACATTCATCGAGTGAAAGCTCTATCGATTTCTGAACACCTGTTCATTTCTCCAGGGGGGGACAAAGGCAATATGTGTACCATCAATTGCCCCAATAATGTTGGGGACATGTCCCATTGCATAGAAGTCAGCTTTCACTGTGGCCAAATCCTCCACCTGGGGGAAAACAACGTAGCTGCGTATGTGTTTCATCAGGGCAGACAACACTCTTATTAGCACTATTGAAAACATTGGCTGTGACACTCCTGCTGCCAAGCCCACTGTCACTTGGAAAGAACCAGTTGCCAAGAAATGGATCACAGAGTGAGTATAGGGTGAGTGGATGCCCTTCTCCACTGGTTCTGGAGGGGGGCTGGTACCCAGTGTGCTTTATCCTGCCAAGGATAGGGTGAGTGGATGCCTTTCTCCACTGGTTCTGGAGGGGGCATGGTGCCCCGTGATGCAGTTCACATTCCCTCACCTGGGTGTCTGAAGCACGAGATTAGCAGGGAACAGGTAGCATGATACCCCATGGAGACAGAGCCAGACTCCATCCTGTGGTGACTAAGGCTGTAAACTGGTGGTTTTGCCAGTGCTGGTAGTGGTGCTTCAAGTGTTGGTGGGACGGTCCTGGCAGTCTCCTGCAGCCCCGGACGCCTGCCCACTGGGAATGATGCTGCTCCCAGTTTTAGTGGCACCGGCTGGGCATGTGGCGGTGTTGATGGCGGTGCAGGTGGCGGTGTTTGCGGCGATGTCTCCGGTGGGGATGCTGCCGGTGCTGGCTGTGGTGCAGGTGCTGGTAGTGGTGGAGGGTGACACCAGGCTGTCTCCTGCAGCCTCGGACGGCTGCCCACTGGGGATGATGCTGCTCACAGTTGGTGTGTCAGCGGCGGTGCAGGTGGCGGTACAGAGGGTGGTGCAGGTGTCGGGGGAGGTGGCGATGAAGGTGGCTGTGCCCGCGGCGGTGCTTTCCGCGATACAGGTTACATGGCTGTCGGTACTGATGGTGGGCACTAGTCCCTCACATGGAGAGTCCGAGGCCTGAAGTGGCTTGCCTTGGGTTTTCTTCCACTTCCCTACCTTGGCTGATGCTGCTGGGACCTTTGCGCTGGTAGCTTGAGTTTTGGAGGAGGTCTTTCTGGGTGGGTCATCCTTCTTGCCTGTGCTGCATGCTGGCCCCTTCTTCACCTTGGCAGATGGTGGGTCCTTAGCAGTGGTCAGTGGCACACTGGCTGCCCTTATGGGGCCCTCTTTGATCCTCTGCGGATGCCGACTTGGTGGCTGAGGTGCTGGCCTGGGATCTGGACACCCTGGCCCGAGGGGAAGGACAGGGAGGGGGTAGGGAAGAGGTCAACGTTAGCCAGGAAAAGTTTTTTAGACATACTGGGACGGGCAGATGGAGAGGGTTTGGGAGTGAAGGAAGAGGGAGTGGTTGTAGGAGGTGTCTGTCTGCTGAGTTTGGGTGAAGGTGCATGGGTTGTATGCTCTTGTGAGGTGGATGGCTGTTGGGTGGGTGGGTGCTTGTGTTTGTGTACTTTGGGAGGAGGGGTCACAGACACACTGGGAGAGGACACAGGGGATGTGTGCATGGTTGTTGGGATGGTGACTGCCAGTGAGGGGCGTGTAGTGATGGGCGTGCTGGTGATGGAGGTAGTGGATGAAGATGTAGTGCATGCAGGTGTGAGTGGAGATGATAATGGGAGGAAGGTGGAGGAGGAGGAGGAGGGGGACCCAGTAGAGGCAGTGGATGTTGGTGTGTTTGCATGGGCATGGTGCTTGCTTGAGTGCCTGTGAGATGAAGAGTGGTGCTTATGCTTGCCTGAGCCAATTTTGTGTGGTGATTTGGGTGCATGCTGGTCTGAAGGTGTGCTTGGGATAGGCTGAGGTAGAGGGGATTGGGTCTAGGTAGAGGAAGTTGGAGGGGGAGGATGGACACAGGGACAATGGCTGCCATCGGTGCTGAGGCCAGAGCCTGACATGCTCTCTGTTGGGCCGCCACGCCAGAGTGAATGCCCTCCAGGTACGCATTTCTTTGTTGCAAATTCCCTGTGAGACCCTGGATGACATTCAGTATGGTTGACTGCCCAACAGAGAGGGAACTCGGGAGGTCAATAGCCTTCTCACTGAGGGCAGCAGGGCTGACTGGGGCAGGGCCTGATGTGCCTGGGGCGAAGGAGATGCCCACCCTCCTGCGTGAGCGGGCACGGGAAACACGCTGAGGGGCTGCTGGGAGGGAGGTACTGGTAGGGCGGCGGTGGCTTTACTTGTTGTCGGGATGGGCATAGAGGTGTCCGCCAGGGAGCTTCCATCTGAGGAGGAGTCGCTGTCAGGGGTCTCCCTTCCTGTCCCTGTCGTGGTGCTCCCCTCGCCCTCCGCCCCACTGGTGCCTTCACCCTCGGTGGATTCAGCCTCCAGGCCTATGTGGGATGCAGCTCCCTCCATCGCCGGTGCCTCTGCTCCTCCGCCAGATGATGCTAATGCACACAAGGACAGGGAGAGAACACAGAAAGGGGGGGAGAGACAGAGTATACACTTGGTCAATGCCAGCAACATCACTACAGTTGGCGTACACAACACAGTGAGCTGCCCTACACACTAGGCCATGCCCAACCAATCACTAAGATAGTCACCAGCCCATGGGGTACAATGCCTAACGCCAGCATCTGCACACCTGACACCCACAGGACCCTGCTCAGTAGTAGATGTCCACTAACACCATTTGGGTAGGAGTGAACCAGAGCCTGCACACAAGGGACCTACCCTGCCATGATCGCCCTGGCCTAGGGGCACCTACAGCCCACATCCCCCACCCAGCTACCTCCTAAAGTGCGCAAAGTCAGCTTTTCTGGATCTGTACTCACCCCCTTGTGGCTGCTGTGATGCCCTCTAGCACCCATCCAACTCCGGATAGGCCACAGCCAGGATGCAGAACATAGGGGGGTCATGGTGCGACGACACCCCTTCCAAGTTGGGAGGCCAGCCCCAGCTGGGCCTCCGCCGTTTTCTTGGTCCAGCAGTGCAGGTCCTCCCATCTCTTGCGGCAGTGGGTGCTCCGCCTGTCATAGAACCCCAGGGTCTGCACCTCCTTGGTGATAACACGCCAAATACCCTTTTTCTGGTGGACGCTGACCTGGAGAGAAAGGACAGCAGGAAAGGAAATCACTCACACGTCCAGACCGCCATACCCGTTGCCCACCAGTTCCCACCCACGCCCTTAAGCACATACACTGACCACCTCTCATGCAGCACTCAGGCCAGGACGCATCAGCACCCCCAACATGTGGCTTACATCCACACCACTCCAAACATGCATTGCTCACACATCATGCTCACAGTGTACTTACCTGTTTGTCTGGAGGACTGCAGAGTAATGTGTACTGGGGTAGGACCCCATCCACCAGTTTCTCTAACTCCATCGCAGTGACGGCAGGGGCCCTTTCCCCAGGCACATGAGCCATTGTCGCTTCCAGACGCAGGTCACAGCAGCACTTGCAGTGTAGGTCCTCTCCTGTTGAAGGTCAGGTAGCAAGTGAGAGAAGAGATAGAAAATGGCGGTGATGTCCGCGGTGGTGTGTACCGTCACCGTCGGCGTACATCGCCATTGGCTCCTGGAACCCATAGGGCCCAATGATAACCAATGGCAGTTGTGCGGTGGTCATCGACCGCCTACCACCACAGCGCACAACGTCAGCACACTTACCTCATTTCCACTTGTCCCTCCTCACAGGTCAGGCAGCCGCCATTTCCGGGGGGGGCACATGGCATGGCACCTAACTGTGTCACAGCACACATTGGCAAATCATCTGACTCTCGACTTCACATACTGCTTATGTGATGTAAATTCAGCAATATTAATGCAATCTAGGTGGAAATATGACCCTCTGCTCACCGTTCTCCTCCATAGGCTACAACCGCTGGGGCAGATTATGAGATGGCAACATCCTCCGGTGTACAGACCCCTGGTGGACCTGTCAACAATGGAGGACAGACACATTATCATCACATACAGACTTGATCATGCCACAATCCAAGAACTGCGTGCCCAATTGGAGCCAGACCTGATGTCAGCTATCCGCCAGCCCACAGGAATCCCCTCTCTAGTGCAGGTCCTGTCAGTGCTCCATTTACTGGCCAGTGGTTCCTTTCAAAGTACAGTGACCATGACATCAGGGGTGTCTCAGCCAATGTTCTTCAAAGTGTTGACCAGAGTGTTGTCTGCCCTGCTGAAACACGTGCGCAGCTACATTGTGTTCCCCCAAGTGGATGAATTGGCCACAGTGAAAGCTGACTTTTAAGCCCTGGGACATATCCCCAAAATCATAGGTGCCATTGATGGTACACATGTGGCATTTGTCCCTCCCCTGGAGAAATGAACAGGTTTAAAGGAATAGAAAAAGCTATCACTCGATGAAGGTGCAGATGGTGTGTTTGGCGAACCAGTACATCTGTCATGTGAATGCCAAATATCCAGGCTCTGTGCATGATGCCTACATTTTGAGGAATAGGAGCATCCCATATGTGATGGGCCACCTCCAGAGGCACCGGGTGTGGCTAATAGGTGATCCCAAGGTCCCCATCCAGTATAAGTAGGTGTCTGGGCATGGGGTAGTCCCTAAGGGTTACTGTGTGTCTCACAGTTGTCCCTTGATATTTGCAGGTGACTCTGGTTACCCCAACCTGTCATGGCTACTGACCCCAGTGAGGAATCACAGGACAAGGGCAGAGGAACGTTACAATGAGGCACATGAGCGTACATAGAGGATAATTAAGAGAACCTTCAGCCTACTAAAGGCCAGGTTCCGGTACCTCCATCTGTCTTGTGGATTCCTGTACTACTCACCCAGGAAGGTGTGCCAGTTCATCGTGGCATGCTGTAAGTTGCACAACTTGGCCTTGAGACACCAGGTGCCTTTTCTGCAGGAGGATGAGCCTGGAGATGGTCTTGTGGCAGCGGTGGAGCCTGTGGACAGTGACAAAGAGGAGGCAGAGGAAGAAGATGTTGACAACAGAACAAACATAACACAGCAGTACTTCCAGTGACACACAGGTAAGAGACTGTAACTCCACTTAACATTTCAGTAATCTGTTGGACATTGTACATGGCATCCTCTTACCCTGTGTCTATGGCCACTGATTGTTCCCTTTGGATTCTCTATTTTCAGATCTGTGTGGCCCATTCTGGCTCCTGCTATATGTACTGCTGCCCACCAAAGGTCATCCTGTAGTGTATATCACTGTACATATACATTGCAATGCTTTGATAATGTTGTACTAATACATTTGGAATTCATTACACTGACCCCAAATTGGTATTTGTTTCAAGGGTATTTATTTAGGTGATAATAAGTATAGGGGTATGTGGAATGGGCTGGGGTGATGGTGGAAGAAAGTCCATGGTAGAGTCCAGTCTCTTGGTATCACAGGTGCATTGTCCAAGGGGGCATAGGAAGGGGAGCAATGGCAGTTCAAGGTGGACAGGGGAACTGATTGAGACAGAAGGGTGACTCTCAGGAGAGTCCTATTTCCTGGCGGGGGTCTTGGCAATGTTCTCTGTCTTCTGCCTGGATCGCAGGGACCGTTTGCGGGGTGGTTTCCCTTCTGCAGGGGGTGGGGTGCTGGTGGCCTGTTGGTCCTGCGGCAGGGCCTCCTGTCCACTAGCGCCGGCGGAGGTGGAAGGCTGTTCCTCGGTTTAGCTAGTGTCAGGCACCCTTTGTTGTGCCACTGCCTCCCTTATGGTCTTGCCCATGTCAGCCAGCACCCCTGCAATGGTGACCAGGATGGTGTAGATTTTGGTCCAGCCGTCCCCGATCCCCAGGTACTGTCCCTCCTGCAGCAGCTGGGACTCCTGCAGTTAGGCCAGTACCTGGCCCATGGTCTCCTGGGAATGGTGGTATGCTCCCAGGATGTTTGAGAGTGCCTCGTGGAGAGCGGGATCCCTGGGCCTGTCCTCCCCCTGTCGCACAGCAGTCCTCCCAGCTTCCTTGTTGTCCTGTGCCTCTGTCCCCTGAACCGTGTGCCCACTGCCACTGACCCCAGGTCCCTGATCATCCTGTGTTTGTGGGGTTGCCTGGGGTCCCTGTAGTGTTGGACACACTGCTGATTTACGTGTCCTGGGGACAGTGGCATGTGCCCGCTGGGTGGGTGCTGTGTTGGTGTTTCCGGAGGGGGGAGGCTCTGTGGTGGTTTGGGACTGTGGCAGGGTAACCGACTGTCCATAGGTCCTTGATGGACCAGGTTGTTCATCCTGATCCAGGCGTGCAGAGCTGCTATCATCACTGTGGGCCTCTTCTGGGGAGGACTGGATGTAGCTGGCACCTCCTCTCCAGGGACGTTGAGTAGGGGTCCTGTTGGGATGCAAATGCATTGTTAAAGAATCTGCGTGTGCCATCTTGTGCATTGGTGTGCTTCCCGGGATGATTGTGTTTTCCCTGTTGGCTTGGCCTTGTGTTAGTGATGATTTTGTGGGCTGGGTGAGTCTCCCTATTGGGCATGCTGGGATGATGCCTGTCCATGCTGGTCTGTGAGTGATGTCCATGCATGGTTGTTGCATGCAGGGCATGGTATTGGGATGGGTGGTTGTGCTAGTGGGGTATATGTGAGGTGTTGGTGTGATGGAGGTGAGGGTAGAGGTAGGAGTTTGTGATGGCATGCAGGTAGGGTAGGGGGATAAGGTAGTTGAGATTTGACTTACCAGAATCCAGTCCTCCTGCTACTCCTGTGAGGCCCTCAGGATGCATGATCGCCAAGACCTGCTCCTCCCATGTTGTTAGTTGTGGGGGAGGAGGAGGTGGTCCACTGCCAGTCCTCTGTACAGCAATCTGGTGTCTTGAGACCACGGAATGCACCTTCCCCCGTAGGTCGTTCCACCTCTTCAATGTCATCCATTGTTCTTGGATGCTGTCCCACGGCATTGACCCTGTCCACGATCCTCCGCCATAGCTCCATCTTCTTTGCAATGGACGTCTGCTGCACCTGTGACCTGAATATCTGTGGCTCTACCCGGATGATTTCCTCCACCATGACCCTTTGCTCCTCCTCAGAAAACCTGGGGTGTCTTTGGGGTGCCATGGATGTGGTGTGAGTGATATGTGTGAGGATGTGTGGGGTGATGTGTGGGGTGATGTGTTGTTGTGTATGTTGTGATGTGTGTGAATGGTGTATGGGTGATGGTGTTCTGTGCCTCTGATTGGGTGGGTGCTCTTGCCTTGTCTCTCTCAGTTAGCTATCTTTTTTTCATTGTAAGGGGTTGTGGGTATTGTGGGTGAGTGTTTTATATTGGTGTGGGTGTGTGGGTGTGGTATGTGTGTAGTTTGAATTGTCCAATGTGGTGGTGTTTTGTAAATGTGTGTGTATTTTGAGCGCGGCAGTGTGTACCGCCAATGGTTTACTGCGGTTGAAAGACCGCTGCGTTGATTCGTGGGTCGTGATACTGTGGGAGTATTCCTGTTGGCGTAACAGTGTGGGTTTTGGTACCGCCAGTTTATCACTGATCTTTGGTGTGGCGGACTTGTGTGGGTGTCTGTATAGTGACGGTATTCTCTGTGTGGGTCAAAATACCCATAGCGGAATACGGCCGGGGTCACGGTATGTTGGCAGCCATCTATATGGTGGTAGGCGGCTTTTACCACCAGGGTTGTAATGAGGGCCTATGTTTCTTTTTTTTATGTTTTTGGCTTAGATTTTAACTAGATTTTAGACTTTTAGTTTGGAGCATTTTTAAACTTGGACTCATGCACCTTCGCTAGTGAGTTAGCATCCTTGTTTCAGCAATGGGGAGGGTGTGGTGAAGCCATTTTAGTTTCCAACTGAGCACAGGAGTTGACTTAGCCTTCGGCTTTCAGACCTGCTGCCCCCGTCACCTAGTGCCCTTTTATCCACTTAGCATGCTCTGTTTTATTCCATTTAGTTTATTATTTCTTTTAGCACTTTGCAGCCACATACTTTTTATAAGAAATGCTTTCCTTTTGCTTATCAGTGCCATTCTGAGCTGATGTCATCAGTGATGTATGTAGATATTGTCATCATGTCCCTTTCTCACTTATGTTTGACAGGAACTAAATGCACACTTATTAGGGATTGTTTATGTGATTGCCGACACAAGTCTGCCACATTATCAGTTGTTTAAGAACATACCAGCATCAGGGATGAGGCGTGGATGAGGCGTACAAATACACTCACATGGACAAGGTCATTAGAGGGATTCCTTCCAGGTGGCATGTATGCTGCACTTCACCTTTTTGCAGAATTCAGCCTTTGTGTTTCCACTGAGTCTGATCTAGACACCTCATTCCAAGGTATAGAGGGCTGGGGTGTGCTTCTCATGGACATGGTACTGGCAGTTTAGGGTTTAGCACACCTAGCTCTCATTAGAGTAACTATTAGGTGTTCTATGTTAGGAATTTCATGTCTTATGTTTATTGCAATATGGTGGTGGGGTTTCATAGTCACAACTCTCATCTTCAAGATTTTGTTTTCATTATTGCTCATTATCCTAATCATTGAAATTCATGCATTTTACCCTAGATTGCAGTCTTTTCAATAAATATATTGAAAACTTTCCTGCATCTCCTTTATTGCCTATTTGTGTATGAGACTTAGGTGGTCATTATGACATTGGTGGTGACTGTTAAAGTGGTGGTAATGCCGCCAACAGGCTGGCAGTAATTACTGCCAAATAATGACCATGGCAGTGACACGTTCCATAGCCAGCCAATGTAACACACCAACCGCCAGGTTTTAACACCACTGACCACGGCAGTAGCTATCAACAGCCAGGCGGAAGACAAAGTACTGCCCACCATATTAAGACGCTGCAAATCGACACGATTTCTGGGGCGGTACCAACGCCATCAAAAGCCTGGTGGAAACAGAGCACAGAAGACGAAAGACTCACCATCAGTGACACAGGGAAGATCGACACCGCCATGGAACCAGAACTTCAAGTCTTCCTGATGCTCTTCTACACCATGCTCAATCTGGAACATCAACGCCGACGAAGACGGTCAGTACAGCCGCCTAGCATACAAGAGAGAGAGAGGGCGGAAAAGGAGAGTGACACACACAGGTACAACACACACCATTCACACACACCATACACATAACCAGCTGCAGAGGAAAAACAATGTCACAGGTCACACGTCATAATAATGCAAGGAAAACAGTAAGGCAGTACTGATAATTAAATTGTATGCCAACAGCCACCATACTGCCCATATGACAAAAAAAATACTTGATTCACTGTTCCAAAAGGGCCAATGGCCAGTCCAAAGTACAAAAGGCCCACATGGCCACATGGCACAGTCCAAGACCCAACTCATTCCCTGACGTAATCCACACTACACTGTGCAGGTGCATCATGTTGTGAATGGCCAGGCACCTCAGAGGGAAGGGGGACGGAGGCACCTCAGCTGAAGTGGGGGACTTGCCGACTAGTTCTGGGGGGGGCTCTGTGCCCAATACAATTAGCTGGGGAGTGCAAGGTCACAGTCTCTGAGTTGGGGGACTTGCCCTCTGGTTCAGGTGGGGGCTCGTGTACAACAGTCCCTGGAGGATGGCCTACATGCCCTCTGCTGGTGCTGAGGGCTGCTGTGTCCCAGCTGGAGGTGAGGGCTGCTGTGTCTCAACTGGAGGCGAGGGCTGTTGTGTCCCAACTGGAGGTGAGGGCTGCTGTTTTCCAGCTGGCGGTGAGGGCTGGTGTGTCCCAACTGGAGGTGAGGTCTGCTGTGTCGCAGCTGGAGATGAGGGCTGCTGTGTCCCATCTGGAGCTGAGGGCTGCTGTTTTCCAGCTGGTTGTGAGGGCTGCTGTGTCCCAGCTGGAGGTGAGGGCTGCTATGTCCCGACTGGATGTGAGGGCTCCTTGCCCACTGCTGTTGGAGGGGGCCTCTTGCCTCTCTTAGATGGTGGAGTGGGAATCTTCCCTTTCCTGGGTGGTGTAGTAGGCTCCTTCCCTTTCTTGAGTGGTGGAGTGGGATCTTTCCCCCTCTTGGGTGGTGGAGTGGGATCCTTCCTTCTCTTGGGTGGTGGAGTGGGATCCTTCCTTCTCTTGGGTGGTGGAGTGGGATCCTTCCCTCTCTTAGGTAGTGGAGTGGGATCCTTACCCCTCTGGGTGGTGGAGTAGGATCCTTTTCTTTCCTGCCTCCAAGACTAGGAGGTGCCTCCACTGTCCCCATGAACTGTTTGGCTGAGGTGCTGGGCTGGGTTGTTGGGACCCTGCTCTTACGGGCAGGACGGGGGGAGGGAAGAGGTCAAGTTGGCCAAGGTAAAGCTTCTCAGGGACGGTGTGGCGGGATAAGGGAGGAGGGATCGGAGTGGAGGTTGAGGGTGTGGTTGTTGGAGGTGTGTGTCTGCTGACTTTGGGTGCAGGTACATGGGCAGTGTGCTGATGTGAAGTGGATGGCTGTTGGGTGTCTGAGTGTGTGTGTTTCTTAGGAGGAGGGACAGAGAGGGTGGAAGAGGACACAGGGGATGCATGGATGGATGTTGTGGTGGTATCTGCAAGTGAAGTGTGTGTGCTCCATGATGTGGTGATGGTGGTGGTGGTGGTGGCTGCATGCAGTGCATGCAGTTGTGAGTGCGGATATGACAGTGAGGGAGGAGGAGGGGGAGGAGGAGGAGGAGGGGAAGACAGTGGAGGCAGTGGATTTTGTTGTGTGTGCTACTGTCTGTTGTTTGTGTGAGTGTGCTGTCTGTGTTTGTCTGCGCCACTCTTGTATGATGTTTTGTGTGCATACTTGTCTGTATGTGTGCATGGGATGGGTTGGGGTTGAGGAGATTGGGACTGGGAAGTGGTAGTTGGAGGGGGGACGGTAGGAACAGGGACAATGGCTGCCAGCGGAGAGGAGGCCAGAGCCTGGAATGATCTCTATTGGGCCGCTAATACACCATGAATGCCCTCCAGGAATGCATTGCATTGCTGCATCTGGGATGCCAGCACCTGTATGGCATTCACAATGGTTGACTGCCCTACAGTGATGTATCTCAGGAGGTCAATAGCCTCCTCACTCAGGGCAGCAGGGCTGACTGGGGCAGGGCATGAGGTGCTTGGGGAGGAGGAGATGCACACCCTCCTGGGTGAGTGGGCACGGGAAACTCTGTTTGGGGCAACTGGGAGGGTGGTGCTGGTACAGGGGGTGGCTGCTGTACCTGTAGCTGGGGTGGGTCCAGAAGTGTCCGCCACCGCCAGGGAGCTTCCATCAGAGGAGGTATCTGAGTCAGTGTTGTCACCTCCTGGCTCCGCCGTGGTGCTCCCCTCGCCCTCCGTCCCACTGGTCCCCTTGGCATCGGTGGACTCTGCCGCCTTTGTTCTGTGGGATGCAGCTCCCGCTGTTGCCGTTGCCCCTGCTCCTCCACCAGATGATGCTAATGCAAATGAGGACAGGATGACAGAAGGAAAAAGGGGGGGAGAGAGAGAAAGGGAGCTCTGAGTCAATTACAGCACCAACACCACAGATGGGATACACATTAGCGTCACACACAGGGATCAGGATTGAGCACCCTGCATCGCACTGGCATTACATTTGCTAGGTACCACAACAAGATGAGAGCAAAACACCTCCAACTGCACCCCTCGTGGGAGTCACTAAGCCTTGTCTGACATAGAATGCAACCTAGCTAGGTTACCAGATTTAGCAATACAACCATTACCCTTGAGCTGGATCACACTGCGTTCTCTGAGCTGGCATTAAGGGGCACCCACTAACTGACACCCACCACCAGGTTCCGATGCCACCTACCAATCGTAGTTGTAACTCACACTGTACTCACTCCCTTTTGGCTGTTGTGATGCCCTCACACGCCCATCCAGCTCTGGGTAGGGCACCACCAGTATGCGGGTCATCAGGGGTGTCAGGTTCTGACAGGCACCCCACCCTCATTGGGAGGCCATCCCCAGCTGGGCCCCCGAAATCTTCTGGGCCCAGCGTCTCAGGTCCTCCCACCTCTTCCTACAGTGGGTGCTCCACCTGCTGAAGACCCCGAGGGTCCGCACGTCCTTGGCGATGGCATGCCACAATCCTTTCTTCTAATGGGCACTGACCTGCAGAGGAAACACAGACAGGAGGACACCATTAACCAGACAATCCAGCCTGTTACACATATGGCCCACAAATCCCCTTCCATCCCCATTGGCACAAACATCACCCAGCGCCCACCATGTACACCACAACCAGACAGATAACCCCCCCAAATGACACAATGCTTGCACTCACATCTCCACGCAACCATGTCACATTCCTCGTGCCCAAGGTGTACTCACCTGTTGGTCTGGAGGCCCATACAGCAGCCCATACTGGGGTAGGACCCCATCTACCAAGCGTTCCAACTCCTCTGAAGTGAAAGCAGAGGCCCTTTCCCCAGTCACGAGGGCCATGGCAGGATCCAGACACTGGTCACAGCAGCACACACAGTGTAAGTGTTGTCCTGTTGAAAGTAAGGAAACAAGTGAGGTTCTAGGCAGAATATGGCAGTCACGTATGCAGCGGTGTACACCGTCACCGCCATCGGTGATCCCCATTGGCCACTTTACACCATAGAGCCCCATGTTATCCAATGAGGAATAGCACAGAGGTGCAAGACCGCCTTCCGCCATGATGCGCAACGCCAGCGGAGTTAGCTCACTTCCACCAGTCCCTACATACATTGAGTTGGTGGTTCCATTATTCTAATTGTGACAGCCTACTCACTTTTGCTTCCTTTAGATACCTACCACTGCGGAGAAATTGGAGGAGGAGGCAAAACCCCGTGTACTGACCCCTTGTGGACTTGGCTACACTGGAAGATAGGCACATAATACTCACCCATAAACTGGACAGGGCCACAATCCCAGAGCTCTGTGCTCAATTGGAGCCTGATCTGATATCTGATATCCATCATCCCACTAGGATCCTCTTTCATGTGCGGGTTCTATCTGTGCTCCATTTTCTGGCAACTGGTTCTTTCCAAGTGACAGTGGGCTTGGCAGCAGCAATGTCACAGCTTATGTTCTCAATCGTGTTGGCAAGGTTTTTGTCTGCTCTGGTGAAACACATATGCAGCTACATTGCTTTCCCCCAGGTGGAATATTTGGCCACTGTGAAGGCTGGATTCTATGTAATGGGACATATGCCCAACATTATTGGGCCGATTGATGGTACACATGTTGCATTTGTGCCCCCCCCACCAGAATGAACAAGTGTTCAGGAATCTGAAAAGTTTCTACTCACTCAATCTGGAAATGGTGTGCCTGGCTGACCAGTATATCTCCCACGTCACTGCCAATTATCCTGGGTTGGTGCATGACACCTTCGTCCTGAGGAATAGCAGCATCCCAAATGTGATGGCACAACTTCAGAGGCACAAGGTATGGCTAATTGGTGAGCCTGACTCCTCACCCAATGTATATCAGTGTATGCCTTCTGGTGTTGACCCTATACCATTGTGTAAGGCTATTGTTTGACCCTCAATACTTGCAGGTGACTCTGGCTACCCAAACCTATTGTGGCTCCTGACCCCTGTGAGGAATGCCAGAACAGGGACTGAGAATCGTTATAATGATGCACATGGGCGAACCAGGAGAATTATGGAAAGGACCTTTGGCCTTCTGAAGGCCAGGTTCAGATGCCTCCATCTGACAGGTGGATCCTTGTGCTACTCACCTGTGAAGGTCTCTCAGACAGTAGTGGCATGCTGCACAAACTGGCCCTCAGATGACATGTGCCTTATCTGCAGGAGGAGGAGACTGGAAATGCCCCTGTGGCAACAGTGGACACTGAAGACAGTGAGGATGAGTAGGAAGAGGATGAGAATGTGGACAACAGAACATCAGTTATACGTCAATACTTCCAATGACAGCCAGGTGAGACAGTGGAACTGACCATTCCTCTGATTAGAGATGTTTTCTGTGTGGCTGTAGCAGGATGGCATTCACTTCCTTTGCATATCTACTTACTGTTCCCTATGGCATCTCATTTTGCAGATGTGGGTGGTATGACAAGAGTGTTCTGATGTGATGACTACAGACAGATACAGGTCCTAACATGTATGCTATCAGTGTTCAGATCATTTGCACACGATATGACTGTTCCATATATGCACATTTTCAGAACATAAAACACTTTCACTTAAGTTGTGTTCAAGGGTGTTTATTGTAGTGCAAGTAATTGACAGAAAAGTGTAATGGGGTGATGGCTGAGGAAAGTCCAGGGTATTGTTCCAGCCTGTTTGTAGCACAGGTCCAGTGTCCAAGGGGCCATTGGAAGGGCAGCAAAGGCAGTTCAAAGTGGACAAGGTGCCAAGGTGGGACACAAGGGGAACATACAGAAGGGTCTAATTTCCTGGCGATGGTCTTGGTCTTGGCAGGTGTCTCTGGCTTCTGTCTGGGTCACAGGGAACATTTGCGGGGTGGTTCACATTCTGCAGGAGGAGAGGTGCTGGTTGCCTGTGGGTCCTGTGGCAGGGCTTCCTGCCCACTAGCTGCAGCAGAAGTGGTGGGCTGGTTAGTGGACTCGCTAGTGGTAGGGACCTGCTGGTGTGCTGTCCATTCCCTCATGATGTTGGCCATATCTCCCATCACCCCTGCTATGGAGACTATGGTGGTGTTGAGGGCCTGCACATCCTCCCTGATCTCCTGATGGTATACCTCCTGCAGCCACTTGTTCTCTTGCATGTTGGTAAGGATCTGGCCCATCTTGTCCTGGGATTGCTGGTAAGCCCCCAGGACATTAGTGAGTGCCTCCTGGAGAGTCGGTTCCCTGGGACTGTCCTTCCCCTGGGATACAGCAGTCCTCCTAGGGTCCCTGTTTCCCTGTGCCTCTGTCCCCTGAACGGTGTGCCCACTACCACTGACCCCGGGTCCCTGATTGTCTTGGGTGTGAGGTATGGACTGGGGTCCCTGTACAGGTGGGCACACTACTGATTGACATGTCCTGGGGAAATAGGTGTGGTTACGTTCGTTGGGTGCTCTGGTGTTGGATACTGATGGGGGCGGCTCTGTGGTGGACTGTGAGTGGGCTGGGGTAGCCGACTGACCAGTGGTCCCTGATGGGTCAGGTAGTTCATCCAGATCCTGAAGCCCAGAGTTACTGTCATCACTGGGGGCATCTTCTGGTGGGGGACTGGTTAGTCGTGGTACCTCCTCACTGCTGAGATTGGCTGGGGCACCTGTGGGGATGTAAGTGATGTATTATACTTCATGTCTGTGATATATTGTACATCCCTTGCTTCCCCTCTATTGTTGCTGTTGCCCTGCCACCTTTGTTTGTGTATGGTGATGTATTGTGGGATTTGTTAGTTCTCCATGCTGTGCATGATTTTGTGATGGGTGTCTATGCAGGGCTGGGAGGGCTGTCCATGCATTGGTTTAGCACGCAGGGCTTGGCTTTGGGGTTAGTCAGATGTGTAGGTGCAGTGTGTGGGATGGAGAGAAGTGATGGGAGTGAGGCTGAGGGGGTGTGATGGCACGCAGATATGGGGGTGCTAAGTAGTAAATGTTGACTCACCAGTGTCCAGTCCTCCTGCAACTCCAGTGAGTCCGTCAGAATGCAATATTGCCAAGATTTACTCCTCCCATGCTATGAGCTGTGGGGGAGAAGGTGGGGGTCCACCGCCAGTCCTCTGGATGGCGAGCTGGTGCATTGCTGCCACGGAACATACCTTCCCTCGTAGGTCGTTCCACCTCTTCCTGATGTCTTCCCTTGTTCATGGATGCTCTCCCATGGTGTTCACTCTGTCCACGATTCTCCGCCATATCTCCATCTTTCTGGTAATGGATATTTGCTGTATCTGTACTCCAAACAGCTGTGGCTGTACCCAATTTCCTCCACCATGGCCCGCAACTCCTCATCAGTGAAATGGGGGTGCCTTAGTGGGGACATTGGTGTTGTGTGGTGTGTGTTGTGCAGAGGGTGTTTAGTGATGTGGTGGGGAGTGGGATGTGGGATGCGTGGTGGATGGAAGGGTGTTTGTTGTGTGTGTGTGTAGTTGTCTCAGCAGTCTTTGTGTTAGTCTTGTGGTGCTTTTTGGTGTTCGTACAGGGTGGTGTGCAATATGGGTGTGTGTTTTATAGTGCTGTTGGTGTGAGGGTGTGGTGTGCGGATGAGTGTCAGGTGTGTGTTTCTGGTATTGGCCAATGTTGTGTTGTTTTGTATTTGGGTGGCCATTCTGAGCGCATCAGTGTGTCCGCCAATGGTTTACCACCTTTGTATGTCCACCGTGGTGAGTCGTGGGTCATAATGTGGTGGGCTTTGTTTTGTTGGCGTAATGGTATTGATGTTGGTACCATCACTTTAGCACTGACCTTGGGGCTGGCGGATTTGTGTATGTGGCAGTATTTCATTGGTTTGGTGTGTGTGTCATAATATGGCGAACGGATATTCGTCACCACGGTGGTATGTTGGCAGCCGTCACCGCAGCAGTATGTGGCATTTACCGTCAATGTCATAATGAGTGCCTTAGTGCTAACAAGAGAAAAGGGTAACTTTTGTTTCACCACGGCTCATCTGAGAAGTCGTATCTTGAGTCCATGCATAAGGCTGCCAGAAATCACCTTTACTGTCTGAGTTTTGGTGAGTTAGTGCTTGTGAGCTGGAAGGATTGGGCCAAGAGTTGCTACTTATTGTAGGAGTGACTCAGTTGCTTACAAACAGATGTGCTGTCACTCTTAAACCAGCATTCTTGCTAAGAAGCAAGAATCCAACTACGCCATTAGCACTGGTAAGCAGTGGAAAGATGCCCAGAGTCTTAAAACCAGTAAAAATGAAATGCAGCACACAGTCAGAACCAGAAGGTCAGGGGCAAAAAGATTGGGGATAACCCTGCCATTTCCAGCGGTCAACAGTAGGCAGCTATATTTAGAACCATATTTCCATAGAAACATTGATTTTTGACTTGCCCATACCTTTGGCACTGTTTGACGAATCTGCACAAAATATTGCAAATAAAGTGTGCTGTGATTCTTGTTGTGCATTGAAAGTTTCGGGGTGATCTGTCAAGCAGGGGCCGAGAAAAAAGGGGGGGGGGGGGTAAAAGCATGCGTTTCCCATGTTAATTCCCATTTGAGTTTTGAACACGACTACAGCCCGAACCGATGGACAAATTTGTCAGGAAGCTAAATTTTGTTCCACAGATTGTGCTTTTGGTCTTTTGCTGTAAAACCACTCAGTAGTTGTAGAAAATTTTAAGGAAATCCAAATTTGTATATCTGTGGCTGCAATGACTTTGCAAATAATAATGAGCTCATGCAGAGATTTGAAGAGCTCTGATTGGCTGCCAACACTTCAATCAGAAAGTGTTGTGCATCCATGTTGGAACTCAGATTCAGCCGAGTCCCAGAAAAAAAGATTAAAAAAAGAAAAAGGGCCAGGGTAGGGACAGAGGGACCCCACCAGGGATAAAAAACACCTTTAAAAAATTGACACAAATTCACAACGACATTACGAACTTGCAGTAAAAATTTTAAAAAAACAAGCACAGGCACCCTCGATTGTTTTAATGAGTCCCCTGGTGGGCCAGGTCCCAGGGTCATGTTAAAATAAAGGAGGGTGACTCACAGGGACCCGCTCTTAGGGCATTTTTATGCCCTTGGGTCCTCCACCTTCCCGGGGCTTATTAATTTTTTAATACAGTCAGGCCCCCCCACAGCCCTGGGGACAGCCAACTCCCCAGGGCCAAACGAAATATGAGTGCAGGGGGACTGCATGGACCCCCACAGCTCTGGGTACTGCCACCTCCCTGGGACCACACACACAATGAAATGCAGGGGGGCACCGAGCCCCCCTGCAGCCCCAGGGACTGCCAGTTCCCTGGGACAAATATTAAATTAAGTGTGTGGGGGTCTGAGTGGCCCCCCTGCAGCCCCGGGGACTGCCACCTTTCTGGGGCAAATATTCAATTAAGTGAAGGAGCCCCACGGCCCCCGCCAGCTCCAAGGACTGCCACCCTCCGGGGAAAATATTAAATTATGTGCGAGGGATGTTAGGATGTATGAACTCACTAACGGTGTTAGGACTGTTCATACAGTATTCACTGCCCTTGCCATGCATTGCTGCATTTATTTGCGCATTCTGCATTTCACTATTCATATTTTATGTACTAGCATGAGTTTCAGAAAATAAACATTTTAAAGTTCTACCCCGTGTTTATTAGTGCTATTTTGAGTCAATAAAATAAATTAAAGAAGGGTTTGAGTTCCACTTTGTCCCTGAAATCATCTAAGAAGAATAATCATGACCAGAAAGCACCACTCAGACAGTTTTGCTAAGGGTTTTTGTACTAATCTGAGTCCAACAGGATTTCTACTTAGTATTGCTGTACTGAACTAAGACCTTGCACCAGTGGGTTACAAATCTGCCACCTGTGTCTCTGGGGGACTCCCACTTTGTAAGAATGCAGAACATATCTCACACTGCCATAATGTACTGCTCATTACCTTACTCGTGATATAATTGATGACATCACTAATGATATTCAGATAGCCAGTCCCAGGGTCCGCAGAGGTCATGTCACATGGCTTTGCCATGCATAGTAGCACCATCATTTTTTTTTTTCCTTTTTACCTTTTTTAACTTCTGTTCAGGATTTACGAAATCAGTTAATTATTCAAAAATCTGCAAATCTACTTGCAAATTTGCAGATCTGTGCACAAAAATTTGGGTCTGTGACTGCTGCAGGAAACACTGGGGCACTTTTTTTTTTTTTTATCAGCATCTTCAACTACCCCACAGTCTCCATAGTGCCAGGATTCTCATTTTCTCACTCATTTTCGAGAATACGGACTTTACTGCTTGTCATCCTGCAATGGCTGCTGCTGCAAAACAATTCAATTGCTACCCGCGAAACTGTTCTCCTAAATTCTCAAATTTGCCAATGGTCTGCAGAATCCATAGGATGAATATGAAAAAAATGCCCCCCATCAAAGTGCATTCATTTAGTTTTTTAATCCTGGAAGATATGAAGAAACGGATGGGCAAAGAATCGACAAATTAATGGTAGCGCTATTGCTCTAAAACAAACCTTTGAAAGCCCAAGCCCACCTGATTCTTTTTTATCCCCTTTTTTTTTTTTCTATTATGTTTTAGCGACTGAATGGTTTGACACCTAACCATGAAAAGGCACATCTCTGCTTAATGATCTGAGATCAAACTACATTGGGTGCCATACTATTGCGCATTTTTGCTTAACATACAGCCAAGTTTCTTATGGAAGTTAAAATGGAAAACACCTTTTCCTCCCCACCTTGAATATTGCCCTCTTACCCCTCAGCCTATCGGCACAGACTTTGACAAGCTGCAGTTTAGCCACATTTGCGGACTTGCTGACGTTGTTTGCGTATTTATTAAACGGCATTACATTACATTAATAATCAAAGACAGATTTTTAATGGAAACCAAGACTTAAATATAACGAGCGAGACATGGATTTACATGAAAAACACAACCTTACTGCATAAACGCTGTTTTCGTTGCCTTGTTCGGTAACGTTCTGTCCGGTATTTTAGTGAAATTCTTTGGCAAAGCTTCACCATGGGATTTTAAATAGGAAAATACCCCTTGAAACATCCTTACAGCTTTTCCCATGCTAGATGGACCTACACTTTATTTTCAAAGGTCAAATTTAGGTGGTCACATTTTTGTTAGGAAAACTTTGGCGCAGATTAAATTAACCATTCATACATGACATTGTAGCAAAGATAAAGAGTTTTTATTTGAGACAAAGGTATGGAGAGAGCGTGAGGGAGACACAGAAGACCGACAGATATTTTAGATTAAGCACATTTTCCATGTGTACAATAAAATGGAAACATACCTCTGGAAATTGTAAGTTCCACTCCTACGCAGTCTTTCCCATATTGAAAAACATGAATCAGTTTTCCAGCAAAGGTTTGAAGAACGTCCCTTGAAAAACGTTCACTGTCCATTATAAATTGTGTTTACATCTGAATGAGAATCGTCTGGATTATTTAAATTGATTGTATTTTGTGGTTCCAGCCTCTTTTTTATTTTGAAGGATGATATCATAAACTGCTTTGCTGAACATAAATGATTCTCACTACAGTATGTGGAGTGTTGTTAGATTATCGCTTTTAATTCTGATAATGTGATTGATGGAACGTTAAACGGAATCTGATTTGTTGGAATGATGCACAGTTCTCTGCTCATGAGTTCTGCCAAACTGGAAAGACTTTCTAGACGAATGTGCGCAGTTCATTGAACTTATGGCGCTGTGCTGCACAGCCTTCACTTATAAAAGTAATTCCACTTATGTCAATACAAATATATAAACAGGCACATTTTTAGTGGTACGAAAGATATTCTCATTTATTTTTGCATCGGTGTTCTGTGATGTCATATGTTAGACATATAAGGGTGCATTAATTTAAACGAAAAGTGCAATGTAAAATAATTACGTTTCAGCAAAACTTGATATAGCCATTTGAGATATGCTGCATACATCCAATTTAACATCACTCCCTAATTCATCCACCTCTGTTTTCACCAGTTTGCATTTTTAAACTTGTTTCTGCGTGATTACACTCCTAGGTATCCCACCACTGGCCACAACAATGTACACGAATCATAGCTTTCTCACCTGTTTGGTCTTGTTCATTACAATTCTAATTGCTAAGAGTGAACCTTCTCTCCGGTGGTAGGCATTGCAATTCCTCCAATATATATGTTGGCTCTCATTCTCAATTCCCCATTATCTTTGAGAGAGATATCAGGGTCATATTTAATAAAACCGCCCGATATTTCCCCGGGAGATAATGGAGATTATACATTTCCCTTGGAATGGCGAATAAAATGTGGACCTGTTATGCCGGTTTCAGTTCTACATATTTGTCCTCTTTACGGTTGAAATAATGAGCCGAAGTCTGCAAACATCAGGGATCAAGCACTGATTGATTAAACTAAATTAGTCCCCATCCGCTGCTTCCAACGTGATCCAGGTATTATTTGTTCTTTTTAACTTCTAGTGCCCTGAAAATTGAAGGCTTGTGACTAGTAAACACGAGCCCAGCATGACAAACGAAATTGCAAAATTTTATTTTTTAAAGCTAACTTTTTTATTTTGCCAAGTCGTCTTTTCTCAGTTTCCATGCATATTATCTTTTGTTTGTGTGCGTGGGAACTGCCGTCAAAAGATTACAATTAACTGTTCTAAATATGCAAGACCTATTACATTGCAAATACTTTTCTTCTCTGCCATGGGGGATGGCATAAGGGTGGTGGTCAGCGGGAGGGCAGAAATGCTTTCACCTAAGACGGGGAGAGATTTTTCTGCTCCTCCTATCTGAAGCATGAGGGCGGTCGGGGAATGGGCAAATTAGTTGTCCACACCCCTACAACTTCTCCAAGATCTCTGGGCCTGGTGTCTCTAGAGTCAGAGTTATCAGATACAGAGTAGATCACCCATTATTTCCAGCCTTTGAAACATTGGTAAACTTGTAGTTGCCGAAGCATTGCATTTCGCAGGGATACCATCTTGGGCAACTTTTAATGAGGGCCTAGCATACATGCCAATAGACCTGATTCAGAGAAGAGACTCTCGATTTTTGAAGTAAAAAAAAGCTTTTATTTTGTCTGTCTCTCACCTGAAATTGCCTAAGTTTCAATCAATCAATCAATCACAGATTTATAGAGTGCAGCAAATCAACCCTGGTGTTCTCAAGGTGCTGGAGTTGCTCACTGCTTAGTGGTGGTCTGTTCATTTGAACAGTCAGATCTTGAATCCTTCCTGAATTGCTGGAATAAAGAGATGGTTCTGACGTGTAGGGGAAGGGCGTTCCAAGCTCTGATCGCCAGGTGTGAGAAGGAGCATCCTCCAAATACAAGCCAATGGGAGAAATACATTCTCTAGATTTTATTTTCTCCTCTTTCTTCTTTTTCAAAGTTGGTATATATGGCCTAGGTCCACTTTAGAACTATTGTTCTCTAAAACCTGGATGCAGACTTTTCTTTATTTTTACTGACCTTTGCTCTTCCCCTTCTCAACCCATAAATCCAGCCACCTGTTTTCAGGAATGCCTCATTTGTCTCATCTTCAGCCAGAGAAATTCTTCTGCCATCTTATCAGGAGTTGCTTTGGTTGTTCTACAATTTCTGATGAGTTCAGCTTTATTTAGCACTCTGCCCAATTTATGACTTTTACTCATCTACTTGGCTGTGCAGTAGCATAACACCCTTCCACTGAGCATCCCCCTCTGTTTTCTCCTTCTTATGTGCTTTAGTAGCAAGCAGGCTTTTCTGTTGGCTGACATCTTGGTGTGGGGTGCCCATGTTTTCTTTGAACCTGCTGGTTCTAGCTAAGCTGATGTCTGTGCTCATTGTAATTGCACACACATGATTGCCTTCCTCCTTCCTGCTTCTGAAGGAGTGTGTTCTCATGTTTGTGCAGGTCTAGTGATCTTTTTGGTCCGTGGGCAGTTTCTGGTTCAGTGCTCCTGGTAGCAGGGATTTCTGTTGCTGTTGTTCTCTTGCATTCATTGTCTTGGTAGTAGTAGTAGTAGTAGTAGTAGTAAAACCTTATTTGACTTTCCAACAAATCATAAAAGCAACACATACAAACACATCTTATATGTAAAAAACACAATAAAAAAATAAAAGAATAAATACCAGAAATAAGATACATTATCATATTAATTAATCCGATCACAAGTATTTAAATGGCCTAACTAGGTTGATACCAGTGCACTCATAAACTTTCTTGTAGTAATTACAGAGCATAGGAAGTTTGCCAGAATTCCACATATTTCAATGGAAGGTAAAATCTGTAAATTGATGTACGCAGTGCGACACTGTCGCACATTGATGGATCTTAAAAAAGGCATTAAAAAACACTTTCCCTTTTTTTCATAAAATGTACAAAAAAGGACCACATGTATCATAGTTTGTGCTGCCTTTGCATCACAGGGACATGCCCCTAGAGATACACTCCAATCATTCATACTTGGAAAAGTTACTAAACGATGGACCGTATCTAGCCTTAGTCTTGTAAGGACAAAACGATGCAGAGGATTTACCACATTTACCAGGTAGGGCTGGATGCCCTCTGTGGACAAAATTAGTTGGTTAGACATAACACTATGTTTTTTTTTACTCTACTTCCCATCGCTGATCTTCTAGGTACTTCAAGGTCAGAACCCTCAATTCCTTCCTAGTGAGTCTGTCCAGTGATTCTGGGTTTGTGTAATACTCTTTGTGGCCCATGTTTTCAAAAAAGGTCTTAATATACCTCAGCCATGGGACTCTTAAAGAGTATGTTGATGCCATACAATCACGTAAAACTGCCTTATTTAGTCCGGTGAATTCTGAGGTCCAGACTTTCTACCATAATAATATTGGCTGTATATTTATTAAATCATCTAGGAAGGAACCCCACAGTTCAGCATGGCTGATGTATGATGAGGTACCCTTTGGTACCATTAACAAGTATCTCAAAAAATCATTTCCCACAGTCTGGATCAGGTTACAGTTGGTATATCCCCAAAAATACCTGAACCCTACATAGCGGCCGGGATACATTTGGCTCTATAGACTTTTACCATGTTCTGCGGGGTAATCCCCCCTAGGCTTTTTGAGAAGATCTTCAGGGCCGCCGTTGTTTTCATGATCTGCACTTTTTTGGCTTTCACACAGTGTACCCAGGAACCTTGTTTATCAAACATTATACCCAGGTATGAAAATGTTCGAGTTGCATCGATTTTCCCACCTTGTATAATGGTGTTATGGGTCTTACTTGATTTCCTACCGCAGTTCGTTGTAAAAGTTTTAGAGCGATTGACGGTGAGACTCAAGTCTGTCATAAAGGTTATGCAGGTAGTTAAAAGTTGTTGGAGGGCTAACGGAGTCCGAGCTATGAGTACAGCATTGTCTGCGTAGAGTAGGGCCGGGATAGGGCGGTGGCCTATTTGAGGGAGATCTTTACATTTACTTATTAATTCACGTTCTAGGTTGTTTATGTATAATGAAAACAGGAGTGGAGCTAATACACAGCCTTGACGTACTCCTCTATGTATGCCAAAGGGCCTAGTACATTCCCCTCGTATCCCATATATCACCCTTGCTCTACACCCTGTGTACAGGTCCCGTATGAACTGAATTATTGTCTGTTCTACCCCTATACTACTTAAAATGTTCCATAATTTTCCATGTATTACGCAGTCAAATGTTGAAGATAGATCTATAAAGGCCAAGTACTAATTAACCTCCCAGATTTTTGTGTATTTCCCAATTATGATGTTTAAATTCAGTCCTTGTTCCACCGTACCTATTCCTGTGCTGAAGCCGTACTGTAATTCAGATAGAGTATCATTTTCCTCAGCCCAGGTTTGCAATCTATTAAAAATGATTCTCCCCGCTAATTTAACTGATGTATCAAGTAAGGAGATTGGTCTGTAACAAGCTGGATTAAGGCAATCGCTTTTTTTATGTATAGGGACAATAATGGAATCTGACCACAATGGTGGTGGTCCTTGCATACAAGAAGCCCTCAGTACCTGCGTCAATAGGGGACCCCATAGTTGTGTATTTGCCTTGTATAAGTCTACCGGGACGCCATCAGGGCCCAGCGCATACCCCGCTTTACTTGAGTTTATGGCTTCCACTACCTCCTCTGAACTGAACTGGGGTGTTATAATCATGCGTGGGTTTTCCTGAGTAACTAGGCTCGTTAAGGACTCTATTGGTACTATGTCACTGGCCTGGCTATATATCTTAGAGAAATAATCAATCCAATCCTCTTCTGAAATTACAATTTCCATTCTGGGGGCATGTCTGTCCCCTAACACGGGGGTGTTTATTGTTTTCCAAAAGAGGATGTTATCCTTTGTAAGGCTAGCTTTGTGTAGAGTTTCCCACAGGTTTCCTTTCAAAGTGGATTTCCTTTTTTTAATGGCCGCCTTATATTTCTGCCTCCGTATACTTATCTCATTCAAGCATCTTGTTGGGGCGCTTAAGGCCTTTTTTAGCCTCTTATGTGCTTTTGTACAGTCATGATGTCCTGCCTTTCCCATTTTAAGGGTAAGGGCTTCTTTCACACCTTGTGCTATCACCAAGAAAGCACTTAGGCATTTTCCTGGCTCTATATCATCCTTAAGGCAATCTACAAAGGCTTGGTTATGGTCATGAATTAACTGTTTCAATAGGGCTTTTGAGTCTATCTGGGACCATCGCAATGTGTATCCATTACGCGAGGCGAGTTCAATATCATTTACCAGCACGATTTTATCCTCTAATGCCAGTATAGGGGGAGTTAGTGGAATTTTCAAACTCTGAGGGAAGTGATCGCTTATCTCGATATCATGGAGTGTATAATTGGTAAGGTAATGTGGGAAATGGGTAGACATTAAAACATAATCAATCACTGTATCAACACCCCTTCCATTAAAAGTTGGTTTGAACTGTGGGTCTTCAAAATAAAGTTCATTTACAAAAGCCAAGTTATATTTTTGCGCCAATAAATTAATCGCATCACCTTGCATATTGTGTACAAAATGGGGCCTCAGACCAGTATCTTCCATATCCCAGCTGCACACCTTCTCCGAGGTTTCTTTTCAGAGATGGACATTAAAATCATCGCCCCATATAATGAGGCTTTCCCGTTTAGAATTTGTGCATATTACCTCTAAATCCTCTCCCATCTCTGTTAAAATGTTGGGAACGTCTCCTGGTGGTGCGTTATTACAAAAATTGAGGCCATATGAGGCGGTGGTTGGACTAACATATAGTAATGAATATTACTATATGTTAAAAAAACATAGAAATTCACTAAAAAAAAAGGTTACAGGGATGTTAGAGTTAGGAAATAGAATTAAAAAAAAAAACCATAGAAATTCACTAAAAAACCAAAGGTTATAGGGACGTTATAGTTAGGTGCACATTTTAAACGTATCAAACCATAGAAATTCACCAGTTATAATTAGAATTATCTCAAGTAACTATTACTCGTGGCCTAAGGTAACTATAACTTGCAACCTCGCCATGTACTGCTATTTACCCCAGAAATTACAGCACTCATGACATCTTTGATAACATCATTGAAAATATCACAGTAACATCTGCAGTAAAAGTATTGATCAGATAACTGTGCATAATGGGGGCACAAGTTCTAGTTACCTTAGAGCACGAGTGGGAGGAGTCTAATTGTATGATTACATTAGCTGTCTGGTCGCTCTACACCTATGTAGATCAGGGAAAAGGGGTAGGGAGTATATCTCTATTTTTTCAGGAGTAGACCCTTGAAGTACTATAAACCTACTTTCATGTTGGAACATATGATGGGCTTTTGCCTGGAAAATAATATTTTCTTCTTTGAGGATACCTTGTACCGCCAGTGCACAGGGACAGCAATGGGTACCTACTTCGCCCCCAGCTTTGCAAATTTGTTCCTGGGCTGGTGGGAGGAGAAGGCAGTTTGGACAGAGGGCACTGAATGGTACACACAACATGTACCTATCTGGATCCGAAATATTGATGATCTATTTCTGATCTGGGATGGGGATGCTACACTTGCCAGAGAATTAATTGAAATATTGGGACAGAACAACCTTAATTTGGCATTTACCCACAAAATAGGCAATACTGACTGTGTGTATCTGAACATTGCCCTACGTATAGAAGGTGGGGAGTTGATTACACCATTATACCATAAGGAAACTGCTGAAAATACAGTTCTACATGCCAGGAACAATCATCCCACCTCACTTAAATGGAGTATCTCCTATGGGGAACTCCTAAGTGCAAGACGTAATTGCAGTATCGATAGTGACTTCAACAAAGAAAGGGGTCTGATTTTGAAAAAAGTTGCTCAGAGGGGCTAAATATCCCAAATATTTACTCAAGCTGACAATAAGATCGAACATACAAAACAAGAGCAGGAGTCACTAACAGCGACCACTCCCAGATTTATCACCACATATAACAAATGTTCACCTAAGGTCAGAGATCTCATCAATAAACTCTCAATAATAAACATTGAGGATTGATTAAGGCTGATCCGGATATCCCTGCCATCACATATAGAAAGTTGAGCTTGATAAAAGATAGACTAGTGCATAGCTACACCCCCCTAATGAGAACGTCTTGGTTAAGTCCAAACCTATTTTTTACAAGTGTGAGGCATGTTATGCCTGTGGTGGTATCAAATTTTTTAATTCCTATCAATTACCCACGGCAAAAATCAAACCATTACAAAGCACCTCACCTCTATAACTGATTTTGTTGTATATGTCTTAGAATGCCCTTGTAACCTGAGGTACGTTGGGAGAAAATTACAGGTGAAAAAGAGAAGTTTGGAGCACAAGCGGCCATTACAAATATTGACCCTAATTACGCCGTAGCCAGACACTTTCTCAGCTATCACAAGAGTAAGAGTGATCTTCTAACATATTTTGCAATTGACAAAGTACCCAAGAACATTTGGGGTGGGGACCGGGAGAGAGCATTGAGAGTGATGGAATCACAGTATATCAGCAGATTAATTTCTAAGTTTCCTTTTGGCCTGAATAGTGAAGAAGAATTGGCTGTACACATAGGCGTTTAAGTCATTCATGTGATCCATTTCTGTTCTTCCTTATTTTGGTTTTATTAATCACTGAGAGCACAGAAAGGTCTGGAGTCTGAGGGGAACTCTGAAGGGTGCCAATTGGGGTTTGTAATTAATGAATTTGTAAGTATAATAAAGGCAAGTTGGTTTGGATACATATAAAAATGTGGTTTTTGAATGAGAGTGGTTCCCAGACAGACATAGGTTTCTGGCTACATGAGATGTGATTTGATAACTGGGGGCTCTTACAATATTTTAAATTTGAAAGTATGAGATAATTTTTGGGTCAATTTTCGGTATTAGCCCCTTAGAGTGATGAGATAATCACCTCATTCTAGCTTCTTTGTTTTCCTCCTTGTTCTCTGTAATTGTAATATGGCTTTTGTGCAGTTTGAACATGTTTTCTTTTTGGGACTATTCATTTTCTGGATTGCAAATTATGAAAAATATAATGACATGCATCTGGAAAATATCACAAGCTGACTTGGGGAATTGGTCTAAACAATTTATTTTGTCTGTTTATGTGAATTAGTAGATGCATGTTATGTTAGCTGGGTGGCCCTCTTCCAAAAAAATGCAACCCCTTCTCCTCCTTTTCTAAGCACTTTTGGGGAAATTTACTAATAGCTGTATGCACGTTTAGCACTTTACATGTGGGTGTCAGGAAGCTCCCTGATTAGGTCAGAAGATATCTTATTGAATTATGTTGGATTCATCAGGTTTATATTTAAACTATATAGTTTTTATACTACCACATTTATACAATTCATAAATTCACAATAACTATGAACTAATATTTGATATGGTTTTGTCACCTACTGCTGCCATTTGTGTATCACGAGCAATCCAGGGCTCAGTATGTTTTCTATGTCCCTTAACCTAAGGGTATTTATTGTGGGAGCATGGAAGTACCCAGTAACTTGGCAAAGGTACAGTGTAGCCGAAATGTGTCATGTGTTTTTGTGCAATTAAAGTTTGGAGGTACTAAGAAGTTGGTGTGTCATTTTTTTCCTTTCCTACGAGGACCTTAGAAACTCTTTTTGAATCAATTGCATACACAAGATGCGCTAGGCACCCATGTCGCTTGGCAAGTGTGGCTTGCTCTCATTCATCGTTTTATTTATATGTGTTTTTTTCCCTGCGGGCATTGCAAAGCATGCCGCAATAGTATTATGCGTAAACAATATGCACTATGTAAACCTGGCAAAAACAGGTTAATCAGTCAGTTTATAACATGCAGTACTCCTTTTGTGATCTATATATTGGAATGTCCTTGTAAAAGATGGTACGTTGGAAGTACCAAACATAGTGTTAAAAAACGGATCCTGGAACACATGCGTGCTATAACTTCAGTAGACGATCACTACCCTGTAGCAAGGCATTTTAGAGAGAAACATAGCTCTGATTGGACCCAGTTATCCTATTTTGGTATCGAACATGTCCCCTCATCCCATAGAGGGGGTAATAGAGAACTAACATTGAGGAAGAAAGAGTCTAAATACATTTTAGATTTAGAGACTAAGACACCTAAAGGATTGAATACTGGGGAAGAACTGAATACCCATTTATATAATGATTGAAATACAACTATAATAGGGTATAATTAGGGTAAAAGTGACTATTAGTGTATTTATTAAAAGATGTAAGTATTTAAAAGAATATATCAACTTTTTTAAATATCAAATATGTCAAGTTTTACTTGTTTTTCTTTTTTAGTGTTTGTGATATGTTTTTAGTAGTGTTTTAGGAGTTGATTAGATTGGGATAGTTATGATCACCTATTTAATATATGTATATGTTTCTTTCAGATTTAATTGGTGGGCTGAAATTAATACTGATGTCTGCTTGCCACCGCTCTCTTCGTATTGCACGTTATTGGGTGTTGACAGTGCAGGTTATAAGATAAGAAAATACGATAAGATTTTTATTATACTATTGGTCTGGTGTATTAGTACTAATCAGGTAAGAAGTGGTACAAGGGTACTAGTATTGTAGTCATTGTGATTTAGAAATAATTATTCTAATTATCCTTCGCACTGTGTGAAATATAGTTCTCCGTCGGGCTTATAAATGATAATATTTTACAATATTTTCTGATAATATATTAGCCGTGTGTTCTATTTTTTTACATTAAATTTCAAATTATTTTTTCCTTCCACCGCTACATGATACTGTCCACATATCTATTTTATACGATCACAAGGTTATATAATTATCTATCTATATATTTATAAATTTATATGTATTTATTTATTTATTTATATATTTGACCAATTGTGTGTATTGGTATAGATTTCATTAGTTACTATACTCCAGATGTAATGTATGAATATACAAGATTGTACTTGTGGGTTCTTATCTCATACCTTGCATTTGTTGTTTGTCTCATCTCTATGTCTATGGGTGAATAGTATTTAGTAATGTTTGATTGGTGGTGAATACCACGTGACCAAGGCTGCTGTGTCAGCCGAAACGCGTTGTGCTTTGATTAAACTTGGCTTGCACTTGCCTTGAATCCTGAGTGTGCAAATTATACTTTTTTCCTTTTGTTTTGGTGATTTTATTACCGGCTTGCTCGTGCCGGTTTTTGCACCACCCCTCTTGGGCCACATGAGCTCATTTCGAGCATCTGTTGTTTATATATATATATGTATATATATTCACTGAAAAAAACAAAGGATGCAGGGAGATGATAGTTAGCAAATAGATTTAAGAAAAAAACATAGAAATTCCCTTAAAAAAACAAAGGTTACAGGGACGTTATAGTTAGGCTCACATTATAAATGTACTAAACCATAGAAATTCACCAGTTATAGTTAGAGTTACCTCATGCAACTATAACTCGTGCCCAGAGGTAACTATAACTCACACCCTCGCCATGCACAGTTGTTTTGGCAAAAATGTTACTGTAAATATTACATTGATATTATTAATAATGTGATGAAAGATGGCATGATTGCCGTAATTTGTGGGGTAATTAGCAGTGCATGGCGCGGGCATGAGTTATAGTTACATTAGGGCCTAAGTTATAGTTACATGAGGTAACTCTAGGGACAGAGATGAAAGCTCTGCTGCTTGACAGCAGGACCTGCTTTAAAGGCTGCATTCAAGCCACAGCAAACAGCTATGTCCCAGGGCTGGGCACCCCCGGGACATGGCAGGAGCCAGGCCTGGAACCATCTGTGTCTCCATGAGGTGGGCCGCCTGGCCTGCCTCCAATGAGACTTAGCCCCGAGGGTGGTGATCCCAGGGACGCCGGGGTCCCATTGAGACTCCCTTTGTTTTTTTTAAACATTTGCCTAGGGGGTGATGGACCGGGGCCTGCTCCAAATAATGCGTTGCCCCAAGGGGTGGTGGTCCCCAGGGCACAGTGGGCCACAGGTCCTCCTGCATTAATTACAAGACCGCCCTGGGGAGGTAGTGGTCCCTGGGACAGAGGGAGGGAGCCAAGAGGCCATATCCCGCACAGTAAAACAGCCCTGGTGAGGTGGCAGTTTCCAGGTTAGAGGGAGGCCACAGCCCCACCACATACAACAAAATAAGCCCCGGGGAGGTGGCAGTCTCTAGGGCATCAGGAGGGGGCCACAAGGTCTCCCCCGCTTTAAAAAAAATAAAAATGCCCTGGGACTTGGCCTATTCGGATCATCACACTAAAGAAGCGCTGGTGACTGCGATTAGTCTTTTTTTAAATTTTACGAGCAGATTGGTAGATCCACTGGGACTCCACTCATAAAATAAAAAAAAAATGTTTATTGGCCTTGAGGGTGGGGGGGGCCCTATGGGACCCCACCACCAGAGCTAGGGGTTCAGGGTGTTTGTACCCTGACCGCTTTTGGCTTTAAACATTTTTTTGGGGACTCCACTTCAAATGAATCCCAAGATCACTGACAGCACTTCAACAACTTCTGTTTTTGAAGTGTTCTCAGGCAATCAGATTTCTGCATGAGGATGGCAGGGGTCACAAATTCTTCGCAACCCTAGATATTCAAATCTGTTTTCCCCTTAATTTCTTAAAAACTACTGAATGAAATGACACCAAAACAAAAAAAAGCACTCTTTCTGGTCCAGGACCTACCCCCCTGCCAAATGTGGTGTAATTCTGGCCAGTAGTTTTTGCGCTATTGCTGTTCGAAATCCCTATGGAAAAATGAATAGAATTTTTTTTTTTAGACCCCCCCCCCCTTTTTTCTCGGCCACTCCCCGGACGGATCACCCCAATACTTTCAAGACAGCAGCTGATGGGACTACAAATTTATTTGGAAAGTTTTGTGAACATTCGTCAAGCTGCGCCAAAGATACTTATTTGACCAAACCCTGCAGCGCTACAGTGCAAGGCCTTTGGCTGTGCACAGCATGGTGTTGGACACAGGGTCTGGCCTGTGGCCAAGCCCAGTGCCCTGCCCCAACTACGCAGGGCCTTTCCCTGTGCACAGCATGGGGCAGGGCCAATATCCAACCACTGTGGGCGCCCTACTTCGTGCTACACAGAACCTTCTTCAGTGTGCAACTTAGGGGCTTGCCTGTCCAACCCTCCACAGTGCACAGCATTTCATGGTGCGCGGCGTGGGGTTGGGTGCAGGGCTCAATCACTCGTGGGCACCCTACCCCTGCTGGATGTGACCTTCAGCACTGCACATCATAGGGTTGGGCACAAGGCATGAGCTCTGGCTAGGCCAAGAGACCAACCCTTAGAAGAGCCTCAGCCCTGCTGAACAAGGCCTTTAGCCATGAGTGGTGTGAGTTTGTGAGCCCAACCCCCTGCCCTACACCCTGCTGTGCGAGGCCTTAACTCATGAGTGACATGTGATTGGGTCCTGCGTTTTATCTCCTGCGGGCGTGCACAGCTTAGTATGTGATGTAACAATATAAAGGATGTCACAAAATGCAGCCATTGAACCAAACACAAGCGGTTCCTGCACTTCATCTGAAGACCATTCAGGCCCAGATCGGAGTGCATTTAAAATATCTTAAGATCTACTGGAATCATGGATTTAATGACCCCAGAGAATTACTGCATATTTGTTTTACATTGTTGACAGAGCTGCTGCACTCCCTGCAGCCCTTCCCAATATTATAAAAATACTTGGTGATAACTGTACCCTTTCTAGGGGAACCACCAAGATCCAAAATATTTTTTTATAAACCTTGCCGAGGATCATGAGACGCTCTCCGACAGGAACAGTGAACATGAAATGAGCAGCTACTATGTTCATTTTCCTTTTAATAGTCCTGTGTTTCTTTTCATGGGGAGAGGGGTGTGCATTAGCCCTCCTGAGCTATTTCATGGTCTTGGCGACCCTTTTCTCAGGGCGATCCCTTTTTTAATGGGGATGGGGGCATGCTGTCGCTGAGCCAGGAAAGGCCCCTGTAAACCCCACCTCCCAGGGCCGACATTTGTTCTTTTGGGGAAGTGGGCATGCAGCCCCTCTTCCCTAGCCACATAAGACCCCATCCTTGACCACTTAGGAGCTCTGGGGACTCCATCACCTGGGGTTGACTTTGTTTTTATAGGAAGAGGGCAGTGGAGCCCATCTCCCTCAGCTATCCAGTGTCCCAGGAACACCGGCCTCCAACACACTGCCGTTCCCTGCCACCAACAATGCAGGCAGGGAAAACTTCAACTCGCTGGTTGCGCTCTTGTAGGGAGGGAACACAAGTTTGCTCTAGCCTGATGTGTGAAGAGAAAAGCTGCTCCTGCCAGGCTGAAGCAAACTGATGTATCTGACTGCCATAGTGAAGTCAGCTGGGGTCGTGGGGGCATTGGGTCTTCCCCCTGAAGCCGCCTGGGGGAACCTCTTCTAGGTGCCCGAAGGGGACACTGCAGTGCCACACAATGTTTAAAAGTGTTGTGGCCCTTGGGGAATGGGGATCTCTCGCTGCCTATTAATGGCTTGGGTTGCATGCTCCACAGCCCTTCCAAAACGTGTTGCTGCCCTGGGCGATGGGATCCCAGGGTCTCTTGAATGCTCGGCAAGGGGGCCAATATGCCTCCCTCCCCTAGAAAGAACGTTTTGCCAGCATCCTGGCCCAGGTCCACTCCAGGGGGCTTTCATATCAAAGGCTGGAAGACCATGCCTTTTTTCTTTTTAACAGGACCATGGATACATTGATCTTCCGCAGATCCACGGTCTCATTAAAAAAAAAAACATTTTTGCGATTGGAGATTCAGGGTCACCCCACCAGGCCTAGAGGGGCAGAGTATCCTACCTTGACCCATATATGTTATTTTTAATCTTTTTCCAGGATGGGGGGGCTGAGCCCTGGAGTCCTAAAATGGCTGTAACCTCATCTTTCTTTATGTGGTGACAGCCAATCAGCTAATCAAGTCTTAGCTTTAGGTCTATGTGCTCTGCAATCTCTGCAGTGTAAAATATAAAAATATTTAGAACCTTAATTTGTCAAAAACTACTGAACTGATTTACACCAAATTACTATAAGCATGCTTTCTGGACCAAAATCTTTGTTTTTGCCAAATTTAGTGTAAATCCATTCAGCTGTTTTGTGATATCACTATCCAATTTTCCCCTTGAAAATGTGCATGGGGAAAAACATGTTTTGAGACACCTCCCCTTTTTCTGAGCTCCCGCTTCATGGATCAACCTGAAACTTTCCTGGAAAGCGCTGAGGTGTATGAAACCTTTTTTGGTAAAGTTTTGTGAACCTTCGTCAAACTGTGCCAAAGTTATTTTAGCAAACCAAAAAATGCTTTTCCTATACAAACGTAGTAACTATAATGAGGCAGTAGATAGACAGTTTAAGTTAAAGGTTACTTTTAGTTTAAAATTGTCTTCATTTAAATCAAATCAATTGGCATTTGTTTTTAAAATAATTAAATAAAGCTTTTAAAATGTTATTTAAAAATGAATTAAGAATAGAATCTTCAAAACTTTGTACTAAGTAATAATTGAATATAAATAGTGAAAGGGTGGACTTTTTAAAAATAATTTTGTAAAACAATAGTGATAAATTGAATTAATATATTTTATTTAACTGTGCATAACTCATGTAATTTAATGAGTTAATGTGCTGTCACATTTCTGTTTTATTTCTAGGTTAAGGGTAGTTATTTTCAATTAATTTACATTTTCTTTTTACATGTAAACATTTTTATTTGTTTACTATAATTGGTGAACTTTATTATGTCTTATACATTCCAAGAGGGAGATCGCTGCTCCAGTGTTTGAGTCCTCCTCCTAAAGAGAAAAACTACTAGTAGTAACTTTACACTCATAAATCCTGTTCTAGCAGACTCCCCCACTTGTTTTGGGGGTGTAGAGACATGTAAGCCTGCATTTAGTAGTAGGTTTACACTTGAAAATCGAAGTAAAAACATGCACAGTTAGGGCTAGGTGCAGTAGTAACTTTACACATGAGTAATTCTGTATGGGTAGAAGTCCTTTTGAGAGTAGACCCCTAGGGGCAGATTTATGAAAAGTAGCGCTGCACCTTGTGCAGCGGCACTTTTCTTGCGCCCCTTAGCGCCCCCCCAACACCACCATGTGTGCGTCGAATTTAATATACAGCGCACCAGGGTGGTAGTTAGGGTGACTAGTGTCCTAATTTTTTATGACAGTCCTGTGCTTTTCAGGGTTAGCGTAAACAATTAATGCGCTAATCCTGCAAGGCATCAGAGGCCCATTGTAATCAATGGGAACCTCTTTTTTGATGCCTGCAATTAGCAGGCATTAAAAAATGCCAATAAAAATGGTGCAAAGGTATCTTATAGATTCCTTTGCGCTATTTTTATGGCCCCCCTCTAGTGCCGGAACGCCCCTTGCATACATTATGCCTGGACCAGGCATAATGTTGTGCAAGGGGTTACAACGTGGCACAATGCAAACATTGCACCACTTTGTAAATATGGCGTGATGTTTTTGGCCTTCCGAGCGCCACATTAGTGTACAAAAATGAGGCTAATGTGGCGTTGGAATGGTGCAAGCCCTCCAGAAATCTGGGCCCTAATACTTTACATTGTTATTTCATTATGTTAAGATTTTCTGTGAATCATGTGCTGACCTGCTTTTTCAAAAAGACTGAGGGCTTTTGGGGTGGGCGTCAATAAGTTGAAAGAGGTGGAAACAAACAGTTTACATTAAAGGCATATTATCGATAGCATAAAGCAGAGTAAGATGGGTGCTGCTAGGAAAGTTGGGAAAATTGCTTACGTTCTCGTTTACCTCGGGAACTGGTCAGTTTATGATAATAGCTACTGAAACATTTTATTTTGATACAGAAGCAAACACATTCTGAGATGTTCAGTTGGAAGTGGGCAGTGATAGCCATAGATTTATTTCTGGTATAAAGCATACTGTGTGAGGTAACGTAAGGCCTCCCTCTCAATTTCCGTTGGACACGTGCTCTGTTTGTGCAAATGGAAGCGAACTTTCCTCAAGACAGGGTCAAAGTAATAACGTTCTGCTGAAAAAGAGAATGCTAACGCACATTCACTAATCATGCAGCACATACTTTTTGAAAAAGACAAACATCAAGATTAATGGCTCCGCTTTGACATCCAAGAACCTTTTGGATGCTTTTAGTATTAAAGCACTTTATAAATCACGTCCAGAGCAAAGGTATTCTGAAAGTCTCATTTAATCACATAAATTACAATGGAATTTTGACAGCATTTCATGTAATTTAATGTGTTTAGAATAACTATTAGAGGGATATTAAATCTCTTGCTCTTTAATACTGATAGAGCTGGCCACAGAGCATTTGCCTTGCGATAGCCCTCAAGTCTAAATAAATGTTTCTAATCAGCAGCACTTTTCAACTACGGCATATGGTTTTACTCACAACCGTGCTGATAAAATAATTTTTTATACTGCAAAGATTAAAATCTAGTTTTTTAAGATTTTGAAAAATATATCCGAGTCGTAGTTACTAAAAGGAAATTCTATTTTAATTTACCGTATAAACTATACGACATCTTCATTCTAACCGAGCAACAAGAATGTAGTAACTACAGGGCAGGATGCACCGTTTCACTGAGTGGCAGAAAGATGTTGGGTTGCCTTCATGGAATGTAACCAAAATTCCTCCTCTTCTGGTTTGGGGTTCAGGAGCATAAGTTGCCATACATGTGCAGTGTGAAGGGCATTGTGTGAACCTCTCCTTTTTCAAGCAACCGCTCAATTCTTGCTTAGGTCTCAATAACTTCGTGATGTATTCAGTTACTTAAACGTACGATTATTCAAAATATTATATTATTTATTTACTTAAGTCTGTACAGTTATGTATTTACTTATGTATTAATTAATATTTTATACACGTCCTGGAACTCGGGGCTCTTTGAAATAAGGTATCCACTGCAAAAATAAGTGATTGTCCTGATGGCCACAGGTTAAAATCCAAGTAGTTCCAATCATCCTTTAATCCTCACATGCTTGATAAAATGAGTACCATAGAGAAACGACAAACACCTTTTCTACAGTGTTAACAAATCCTTGGGGTAAAGATGCACTTTAGAAATACATATATTGGTATTGGGTCTGAGTCACAAAAATACTTGTAAATCTACACCCATACGCGCACTCCTACAAATGCTGTAGGTTTACATGTTTTGAGAATTCACAAACATTCTCAGTGTTACACCTGGAAAGCCCTGTATTCCTGGGAACCTTGGCAAATCAATTATAAAAAAACAATAGTCCCGTTGGAGGAAGTGTAAACCTAGACCCCCTTGACTAATCAAAATAAAGGGTTTAAACTTATTTGTTAATGTATTTTGCTAGTTTGTCCAAATTATTCTGTTGAGTGATGTAATTATATTCTGATATGAATTTCTGGAGGGCCTCTAGCTCTTCTTTGACATTGGTGAGAGCCTATTTCAAGAATGCCAAGAATTTCTTTAGTAAAATCTGCAGTTTCTTTCTTCAATTTGTTTATATGCTCAAGTGCTGTGTCAGTTCAGAGGACCATCCGGTAGCTAGAGCACAGGTTGGCATCTGAATCTGAAGTTCAAACAAAACCTAGGGTCTTGCACGAAGATTGCAGGTTCATTTTTTACCTCCAGCCCCACTGGGATTATGTTAAACTGCAGAGATTGCTTCATTAAATGACCATGTAGCTGTTTTGATTAATTTCGTTTTATGGTTCCAACTTTGAATTTTTGTCTTGCAGTTCATCCCCTAACTTGGCCGAGCTCGCCTCAAGAAAAGATTCATAACGTCAACAATCACGCTAGTGTACTGATATCAATCATGATATTGTACACACAGTAATTACATTCTGAGTTGTGTTGTTGAGATCTACATTTGTAGTAGCCCCCCGTTGTACATATGTTTTGTAAACAGCACCAGCGCACTTGATTTCACTTGTATCACCATTCACTTTCACGACGTTTCTATGGGGCATCTTTCTTGCGATGGAATGTGCTTGCATATTCCTAAAATGACTGTACAGTAAATAAATATAACGTTTTTTTGTCAAATCAATTTCTCTAAATTAATTAACACCCTCATTTCCTCCTAGGGAACAATTTTCCTTTTTTATAATTGTTGTTATGATTGAAAGCTACACCATTCGCATCTTTCAAGGTGTACTGCTGGAAATGTCATGTAACATGGTTGAGTTAAATTCACATGTTTTCACATTTTTTTCTTCAAGGGGAAAACTATTCTTCCCCTACAACACCAAAAAATTAGTGTGTGTTCTTTTGTCCGTTCCCTCCCTGGAAGGGCCACTACCCCACCTCTTTGTGGTGTAATTTCTAACCATTTCTGGGGTGTGAAAAGGTTGAAGAATAGTTTAAGAATACTAACAAACTTACCACTTTGTGGGTATTAATAAAATCTCATGTTAAATGACACACCATTATCTGCCCAATTCCACCCTTATGTTGTGGCTTACTACTGCGTAATGGCATTTACTTGTGGTGTACAACTGTGATGCAATAAATGCCATTACCCTTGCCAGCTATTCTTTAGTCTGTACCCAAGATGAATAAATATAGGTTTATGACCAAAAATGGTTTTGTCAATAGGCCCAGTATGTTTAGTCAATGACTATCTTAAGGAAACATTTTTATTGTGATGAGTTTTCTCTCTAATATTCACATATACAATTCACTTTTATTATTTTCAAGATCCCTTTCTGGATTGAAACTGCTCAAAAGTATTATGTTCTTCTTGCAAAAGGGAAATCATTAATATAACCATAATAGGTTAAATCCTGAGCCCAGGACCTTAAAGGTCAAGTAATGATGCCTCCACTGAATAAGAAAATGACAATAAGTAAGTAGGAGGTTCATGAGACTGTCAAACTTGTGATGGAGGTCGGACCGCTGCAGCTTTGGCGGTCTGAGTGCCAAATTACGACTTTGGCGGTCAGACCTCCAAAGGACAGCTGTCCCCGCCGGGCATACAGTTACTGACAACATGACGGCAGTCGGCTCCAAACAGCCATAGCGGTGCTGAACGCAGCACTGCCTGGCTGATTACAAACTCTCTTTCTGTAAGACTTTTCATGCCGGGGAGCCCAACATGAAACGGCTGGTGGAAAGGAATTGCTGGGGGCTGCCCAGCACCGTAGGAATGATCACTGTCTTTTTGCAGATGATGCACATTCTGAGAGTGCTGGAGTGTTAGGATATTGGCCTCAGCTCCCTTAAAGGAGCCAAGGCCAATATCTTAACACCTTTCCCACTGGTCAGCCCAGCGGGAACATTGTTATATGCTCAGGGGAAACGTCACTACTGTGGTGGTGGCCTCCTCCCCGTGAGTTTGATGGTCCCACCACTGGTCCCACCATCTTTTAGGGCCAGATTGAGTCAGAAAGACATTTTTGGACAGACGTTATGATTAGATGCACAAAACAATTAAAAGGAAGTTCATTTTACCATTCAGAGAACCCAATAGCCTTGGCCCAGGCTGGATCCTTCGGTCTCCTAAAGGGCAGTTGAGTTCATGTCCTCCTATGTGGTCTTAAATAGCAGATGTATTACAGTGCAGGTAGATGAGGTTTCAGCTCTTACAAGGGACATTTGTGCAAGGCGCCCCGTTTCTAGTGTAAAGAATGATTCCTCTCACCTTCCTCCCCTGACCAATGGTAGCAACATTAGTAGTAGTAGAAGTAGGGAATATCAAGGTTAAATGTATCTTTATTGTTCTAATATAATATCAAAGTTTTAAACATTGAATAGTAAAATATTGTGGTATTTATTACCATTTATACTACTTATTAGAATTGTTTCTTAACATTATATTGTTATTGATTCTATAAACCATATTAAAACTAGTATCACTTTGCATTTTACCTAGGTTTGTTTGGTTGTACTGTGCATTGGAGATAAATAGTAGACCTGGCTCCCCTAAGCAGATGCACCTTCCCCAGTCTTAATTTGAATGAAGTTAAAATAGTAAATTCCCCCTAAAATAAATGCACTTTTCCCATTTTTTGTTGCACTCTGTTAGAACAGTAAACCCAGCTCCCCTAAATACATGCACTTTACCCACTGTTAGTTGAATTGCAGTTTGAATAGTAAATCTGACCTCCCCACTACCTAAATGCTCTGTATTCATTGTTAATTGGACTATAGTTAGAATAATAAATCTCCCTCCCCAAAACATTTATACTTTCCACAATATTAGTTAGATTGGTGTCAGAATAGTAAATATAACCCTCAGCCCCAATAGATGCACCTTTCTCAATTTTAGATGGTATGACGTAAGAATAGTAAACCTGATCCCCCAAAATATATGCAGGTTCCTCAATCTTGGTTGGACTAGAGTTAGAAAAGCACGTGTAATTCCCATAATTTTAGTGAAAGCTTTTGCATTATATAATTTATACATTTCATTATTTTTGCTTTTTCATTAAATAATTATTTATTTTTAACATAATATTATACATATTTATTTATTTGTGTTTACTTTGGAGTATGTGTTATGTATATATGTTAATTAATTAAACATTAAAATATATTATAATGGTTTATATTCTTGTACGTCTTAATTTACTGGTGAAGATATTCCATTTTATGTTTATTTTTAGATGAATAGATGTTCACAAAATTATTGAATACTTTTTATCATTGATCTGTGTTTTTTAAAATAAACACCAAAATTATTTTCGTTTTTATTATTTGTCAATTAATATTTTTAAGAATATTTACGAAAAATAATTGTAATTCTTTAAACTATATTTCTGACAAGTATTGCAGTGTTTTAAAATGCCAAATTAACTTTACTTGAATGCATTTAAAGTTTTGAAATTATACTACCAGTGTTCTTTATACTAATTGTGCAATGGATTGTTTTTACTTTAAATAGTTTTGTAGAATGATATTTTGGAATCAATGTTTTTGTTATTTTAATTAAGACTCTAGGGTTCATGATATTTTGGTAAAAGAAAAATTCGTACAACTATATTTTGGTAGGTCGATATTTTTCTAGTCGATGTGTTGAGCATGGAGTTATATAACTCGTGTTTAGAGTTTCTTAGGGAGAATAGGCGCACTGTATACCTGTTTACAGCTGTGAGCTGTAATTAGCAGCAGTTGAGGAGACTGTGTTCCCTGTGAAAGGCAAGCATGCATTGCATTAGCTCCACTCCTCAATGACTCAGCTCGATATCAACTTTCAGTACAATGGGCGATGCAGCAGCATCTCTGGCAGTGAAGAGCTTCTCTGGCAGTATCTTGTGTGATAATCTGGGGCGAAGGACCTCTCCTCCACGTGGTCAAGTATTGGCCCTATTATACTACACCAATCAATAAAAAAATGCAGCAAAGACCACTTTTTATTCAGAGCAGCATGTTTAGCTTCCCAAATTGCCTTTTTTTTCAGGCGGTTCTTACGCCTCAAAATCACCAAATTCTAAGCCTTCACCCCTCAAGAAAAAGATGATTTAATCTTCTCTCAGCACTCATGTTCCTTTTTTGGAGGATCAATGTTTTAGAAAGCCACTGATTCTTTACATCTGGGGGTTTATTTAGAGTGCTGGTCTTACATGAGCAGCCAAACTGAACCACTAATAAATGTGTAAAATAAGATCAGGCTGCAAGGCCTACTTGATCTATTTGTGATTCTCTGAATTAGTTTTTAAAGATCTCATAGCTAAAAACAATTCTTTTGAGTGTAACCTGATTTGCTCTGCAATAAACCCTTGTCACATAAGCTTTTTTAAATTAAAGTTGTATGATTCACCAATCTTCTCCGATCGCTCTCAAAGAAAGGATTCACTAAAACCAAGATCAACTGGGGATAGTGATCGCTCTTCATCCTTTTGTCTGTCTTAATGGAAACAATGTCTCTGGCAAGATTTAGACTTGTTAGAGTATAACCTATGACAGATAAGGTACAGCAGGTAAGTTGTGTGGGAGCTGCAGGTTGGCCGTCTTCAAATCAGCCATTTAGTATTCTCAAATCTGTGGTATGAAGCAGCTTAACGAGTAGCTTGCCATCATAGTTTTTTTTCTTAGTAAAGTGTAATCATGTGAGGGTTAACGCCAATACTGATTTTGCATTGTTACATGAACGGAATGCTCTTAACTGTTCAATAAGATTGTAGTACAGCCACCAGTTAGGATACAGAAAGCTTCAGGGTGCAACAATTTTAATTTGATTATGGTTTCTTCGAGCACATCCCTGGCCTTCATTTTTACTACTTTATGTGGGCTCATGTAAATATTCAGGATTATCAGTGGAGACCTGATGTGCTCAACTGACCGGTTCTTAACCATGACCCCCAACATCCATGTTACGTTTGTAATCAGGCTAACGATTTCCAGTTTCAGAGTTGATGTCACATAAATACCATGACCACCCTTAGGCCACCCTTTACTATGCTTTCTTTTTGCATGTATCGAGTATATAATGTAGCCCGTTAAAGAGCATGACATTTTGGCCCATGGATGATTAGAAAATTACATTTTGCCAATATTCTTTAACTTCTTCATCTGTTAAAGATGAGATAGGGCTCTGACATCCCATGAACATATTTTTAGCAAATTTGAGGAGCGTAAAAAATATATTTGTAAATAATTCGCCCGTTACCTAAAACAAAGGGGAGCCAACTCCAGTCACTTCCTTCTTCTTCTATCTTACAAAATTGTACCTGATTTTTCTCTAGGTAGATTCTTATACCTAGGTGTTTGTTGTATTTGTTAAGAATTAGCCCTGGCCAAAGCAACATATCCCATGTGTTGAATTGTGCTTTTTTCACATACACTTCTTGTGCAATATCGAGTGAAAATGAAGTGACCGCAATCATTTTGCTCTCATTTGGGTGGGTCTGTGGGGCAAACTTTAAAGTTTGAATGTTGCTGTTGCTAAGATATTAGTTGCTTGGAGCAACTTCAAAACATAGCACCTATTAAATACATCAAAATTGCCCGTAAAATTATAAATTGGATGAAATATTGGCCTACTAGACCATATATGCGTATAATCTGTATTTGCCATTTTTTAGGGCTGTGGACGCTCAATAAATTTAAAGATGATGCACTTATGTGTGATTGTAATTTCCCTTTCTGTAATTGATATGCTTCCTCCACAGCCAAGCACAGTCCTCTGTCTGATTTCGTAGACAGTGAAACGTTGTGGAGTTTCTGCTCTACCAGCTGGACAGTATACTTTTTTCCAATGTCATGGTGCTCACTCACAGAAATAGAGTCTGTTGGTGTCTTTGTCTTACCAAAAGTATTATTTAATAGTGCTATTTTTACTTAAGGTTTAACCAAAGGTGGGGCTGAAGGTTCCCTTTTCTCCTTTAGATGCTTTGTTCTAAGAGCATCCTGTTTTTCATCTTTTACCCCTTGCATCTTTCTTGATTGATTGTGAAACCCTCTGTTTTCCCATCAGGATTGCATGGTCTAGAGTTAATTAATGTCAATGTAATGGGAGGGCTTTACACCACTGCATCAAAAATTGGAAAAATCGTAGGATTCTCCCTTTGCCAAATGAGTGAACTCACTCAAACCGTTCAACTTGATAATTTTTGCTGTATCTATTTGTCAGATTGCAAATCCAATGTCTTCACTGCTGCATCAAGAGAGTCAAAAACAGGCTTCCCCATTCTAGCATTTGAAATGCCCTATTACTTACCAGTAATATTCATTACTCCTGGTCCTGTTGGCCTTGTCCCATTCATCACAAAATGGAGATTTGTCTATCTCCACGACAGAAAAAAGAACAAGAGGCATGCTGGATCCACAGCACCCCCCCCCCCCCTCAGGTAGTACTTAAAGAGTACTTACTCAGCATTCCTCCTGTACTACTAAGCCACCACAGAAGGCCAGCATTCAGGGAGGGTGTGTTGAATGGGACGGGTAATAGGGCATTACCCCAGGTCCCTCTAGTCCTTGTCCCATTCATCACAAAATGGAGCATACCCAAGCCGTTAGAACTGGCCTTCTGAAACATGCAGCAAATCTATAACCAGAGGCACATAAGAAAGAACACACCAACATACAGGCACACCATAGTTATTTTTTTTTATCAGAAGAAAAAAGAAACAAAACACAAAACAGGGCAAGAACAGACCGCCCTCAGAACCCCCTGACCAAAGTTATTCTAATCATTCAAGACATTTTGCAACCAGTAATGCCTGACAAAAGTGTTAACAGAAGCCCAGGTAGCTGCACGGCAAATTTCTGCAACAGACACCCACCAAAATTCAGCCCAGGACGCCCTGACACTCTGGATAGACCAGCCCTGAACTCCCGCTGGAGGAGGTACCATAGATACCAAGTAAGCAAGCTCAATCTGCTTGATCCTCCTACTGAGAGAAACACCAGAGACTGGGTACAGACCAAGTATAACTGCAAGGCCCCTTTCACATCCAACAAAGACCAATCCATCCCAGAGGTATCCTCATAACCCGCCTCCAAAGCAGGCAAAAACATTTCCTGGGAGCAATGGAATGGGAAGGAATCTTAGGGACAAAGAAAGTCTAAGCACACCACAATCCCATCCTCCGGGAAAGACAGAAAGGGTTCCCTAGCCATGAGTGCACTCAACTCTCCTAAACATCTAGCTGATGTCACAGCAACCAAAAAAACACCTTGAAGGTGACAAGTTTCATATCAACAACCTCCAGCAGCTCAAAGGGGGCCAAGACCAAAGACCTCAGTACCTACTGTAAATCCCAGAAAGGAAAGGAAAGGAAAGGAAAGGCAGGCTTCCACACCGGATTCTGCATGGAAAAACTCTGCAGAAACCGAACCACCAAATCATTCACAGCCTGCAGATTACCCCAAAGAGAATAGAAGGCCTTAATAGCAGCCAATTGAGCGCACAAAGTAGGCACAGCCAGATGTTTTTCAAACCCCTCCCACAAAAACTGAAAAACCGTGGGAAGAGAGCACTCCACAGGAGATACCCCACCAAGCTCATGACATTTTCTGGAAATTACACCAATGGCGCTTATGAGACTGAAGCGTAGCCAGCTTCCAAGAACACCGTACCACCACTGCTAGATGTCTGGACAGACCCTTGAGCTGCAGTCCTCTCATTTCAATTTTAATACCCACAGGCAGAGATGCCAAAGATCCACACAGGGGAATGACCAGTGAGGAAATGGAGTGGATGGAATTAATCAAGGGCCCTCAACTACCATACCTCTGAGAGTGGGAAACCACAACCTCTGAGGCTAAAAGGGAACCACCACAATCACCACCCGGGCTTCCCCTGCAGACAAGCGAGAAACTGGGTAATCCTAGCCACTGGAGGAAACGCATACAACAGGCGACTGGGCCAGGGAATCATCAATGCATCCACCCCCAAGCCTACACCTGAGGAATTCAGGCAAAAAACCTGGGAACCTGAGCATTGAGGCAGGAAGCAAGAGATACAAGAAGGGACACCAAACCTCCTGCACAGCCGCTGAAAAACTTCCCCCAAAAGACAGCTCCTGGAAGGGAGAAAAAAATAACTGAGGGAATTCGCCACCCAGTTGTCTGTTCAACATGCATCTCCCCCCACTGAAACAACTGTAAAGCCACTGCTTTGAGGGATCGGAATGGATAAACCATTGATTGTTGAGAGAGAACACTGTCACCTGGTTGTCTGACCTCACCACCAGATGGCGGTCCTCCAGATGATGATGTAACCTCAGAACAGCCCAACAGATGCCCGTCAACTCCCTCCAATTGGAGGACCTGTGACTTTCATGAAAAGACTACTGGTCCTGGAAAGAAAGGTCCCCCAGAGTAGCCCCCCAACCCAAGGACCTGGCATCCATGGTGAGAATCAAGGGAGGGTCAGGCTGCAAAGGAACCCCTCTCATTAGATTGTCCTGGACAGTCCACCATCTCAGGTACCCCAACATTGCTGGAGACACAGGTACTAGCAGTTCGAAGTCCCCTGAATGGGGATTCCAGGAGTCCAAGAGATAGATCCAGGCTTGAGGTGCAAACAAGCCCAGGGCACTGTTAACACTGCTGCTGCCATGTAGCCTAGAAGATGAAGCCAAAGGTGGACCGGGACAGCAGAGCTGGACATCAAGTCTAGAGGCAGGGACCACAAAGTTTCTGTTTTGAAAGGGGGCTAGCACACCTTGTTGATATCAGTGCAGAAACTGGCCCCTAGTAAAGTCAAGTCCTGGGAGGTAACCAACTGACACTTGGCCCAATTTATCAAGAACCCGTGGGTCTGAAGTGCAGCACACACCCTCTGCAGATCTACCAGAAGTTCCTCCCTCTAGGGTGCATGCAGGAGCCAGTTGTCCAGCTAGGGGTAGATATGACATACTTGGAGATAAAGGGATGCAAATGGTGGTGCCATGACCTTGGTGAACACACGTGGTGCAGAGCGGAGACCGAATGGCAACACTGTACACTGGTAATGGGTTCCTTGGAGACAGAATCATAGAAACTACTGTGAGGACAGATGAACTGGCACATGATAATACACATCCTGGAGATCCTGAGTACACATGTAGGCCCATATTAATACTACCTTTGCGCCGGATGACGCCATTTTTTTTACCCTAATTTGGTGCAAAGCTAACACCATATTTATACTTTGACGCTAGACCCGTCTAACGTCAAAATATCTCAGTTTGCATCATTTTCTGAAACCACCTTGCGTCAATGAGATGCAAGGTAGGCGTTCCAGTCTAAAAAGTGACTTAAACACCCTTGCGCCATATTTATCCTACCGTGCAAAAATGGTGTACGGCTGGTAGGCAGAGCCGGAAAATGGCACAAATCCCGATTTGTGCCAAAATGTAATGCCTGGGTCAGGGCAGGCGTTAAAATGGGGCAAACACACCACTACTTAAGGAAACCCACACAAGCAACATCAGAGCTCAAAAAAGGAAGACATGGAGGTGCTATTCATCCAGCATGCACGAAGACACAGAGCACAGGAGCAACAACAGCAGCTACCACCACACCAACAGGGACCCCAAAGGCAACCCAGAAGGCAGGAGATGATATTCAGGACCAGGACAACCATTCAGGGCCTCAGGGAACATGACATCATCCAGAGGTACAGACTAAACTGGCAAGCCATACAGAAGCTGCTGCGCCACATTGAGCCACAGTTGGCACCCAGCTTGCAGACACCCCACATCAATCCACCAGAGACCAAGCTGATAGCTGTCCTGCACATGTTGGCAAGTGGCTCTTTTCAAACGACTGGTGCCCTGGTTGCCGGGATCTCACAGCCCTCATTCTCTGCCTTCCTTCCCAAGGTTCTTGATGCCATCATCTCCCTCACACCCTGCCACATCAGCTTCTCCAACACACAGCAGAAGCAGCAGGAGATCAAACAGGGGTTTTATCAAATCAATGGCTTCCCGCTCGTGCTTGGTGCTATTGACTGCACAAATGTACGGATTGTGCCACGTGCTGCAACAGAGCATCTATGCCGCAACAGGAAGCACATACACTCCATCAATGTGCAGGCCATTGTGGAATACCGTGGATTGATCACCAACATCATGGCAAAGTATCCTGGGAGTGTACATGATTCATTCATCTTCCGCCACAGCACCATCAATCAGCACTTCCAGGATGGACGATATGGCAATGGCCTACTTGTTGGTAAGTACATAAGCCTAGTAATTTATACACAGCACGGCAACCCTGTAAGATACACAACACATACACCACTACATTGACACGTAGCCAGGAAGGCACTGAGGTTGTGACACTGGTAGTCATGTTTGATATCCTGACCCAATGGGATACACACCTATGGACAAATGACAGATGTAAATAACAAGAGATGCCACTCCAGAGCCACACGGGACCAATTAAAAAATTTAAAACCACACTGTGACAATGACATGGCCTTAACTGGCAGTACAACTTGGAAGATGAATCTTTCAATATCACATCAATAACACTCAATCACACATCCTTCCAACCAATACTTCCTGTGTAAGGGGTGTACAGTGTGTTTTGCTGAAGGCCAAACACCATGACACACAGCATGATGAGGCTGACTCTAATGAAGGTGACATGGAATCATTGAGGCACTACCAACATCTCACATCACTCCTGGGGTGACATTGCCCGCTAGCAATAAGGAAGTGAACTGTGCTATGAAAACATGTGGATGTGACACTATTGCAAAGTGCACACTGCTACACATATGGATTGAGACAATTCCCCATATACATAACAGATGTACAGGCACATTGACCTTCTGACACTAAAACCTTCACCACCACAGCCAAGTTAGCCAGCTTACCTGGAACAAGTTCAGTAGTGTAGGTACATGTTTGCACATGAGCCAACTCAGTGAGGGCACAAAAATAGGTTTGCATAGAACTTTTCACACATGGGATAATTGTGCATTGTCAGTTGTGAACACTTCAGTGCTGGCAACTTATGGAGATGTGTTGTGCATTGTCACCTAGCCAAATCAAAGGGCCTCACTGTTGCATTTCACCTGCAATTACATATGTCAAATTGGATGGGATGTTCAGCCCATATAGTGCAACCGTGTTACCACCACAGTGGAATCGATTGTGTGTGTGGAAGTATCATGTCACCTCCAGTGAAGGCACATGGACACTTCTTTCACGTTACATAATGCATGAAAGATACACACTGAACAGCAAGTTTAAAAATATACCACTGATATCAGGTCAATCAGCCAAACACCAGTTTTGATAGTTAAACAACCCAATTCAGAAAGAACATCACAGAAGCCTAGGATCCCACATAATACCACAAACACTGATGAGTCACAGATAACACAAGATAACAACTGCCATGCAAAGTGATAATCAATGTGCAACCAACAACCAAATATTTACCCTTATTTTACCTTTCAGCTGATCAGGGTTACGGGATCCAGCCATGGATTATGACCCGATTTGCCAATCCAAGCACAGCAGCAGAGCGTGCCTATAATGAGGCACATCGTAGGACAGGCACTATAGTTGAGAGGACTTTTGGCATTTTAAAGCCCAGATTCAGGTGCCTGGACATCACCGGAGGCAGCCTCCTATATTCACCTGAAATTGTCTGCAAGATCATTTTGACCTGTGCCATCCTGCACAACATTTGTGTATGGAGGAACTTTCCCCTCTATGAACCAGACCCACAAATGCCTGAAGAGGAGGAAGAGGAGGATGCTGTCCGTAAAAATGAGAGGGAACATCCAAACACAGCCGCAGGATTGCGTCGCAGACAACACATCGTACTAAACTTCTTAGTACTATAGTCACCATCCTCACTTTGTTATCATATGTCATTAAACACCTAACTTCATAACTCAATCATGCTCTGGGTAATTTTTTATGCATCACATGATCCCTAGGAATCTTTTTTTTTTTAAATATGTTTTTATTGCTTTATCAGCCAACTGGCAACATTCAAGAAAAATACGGGTGAATACATTATGTTTCAGCGTACATGTACAAAGTAATTGTCCTGTTTGCACATTCTACAAGTCCTATGCGGGCCCTCAATCTCCCAACGGGGGTACGAGAGAATGTACTTTTGAGATACGCAATTGGTTCACCATGTACAAAGTTATTAGAGAAACTGAGAAATATAGAGGGAAGACCTACAGAGGAGAGCTAAAGCGGGTCAGGCGAGCGCAGCCGGGGGGGGGCGGAGAGCAGGCAGGAAGAGCCAGGCGCCAGGAGTGGTGCAACCACCATCTCCAGCATCGCAGCAAGCCCGCATCCCAATCAAAGTGTCACCGCCACCCCCACGACCCCACAGGATTTCTAGGAAAAAGCAGGGGTCCAGCCCTCATTCAAGGTGAGGGCGATGGTGCAGAAATAACGGACCGAGAGGGGGAGACCGGCGGCCCCCGTACCATCAGAGTCCATCACGGTGCATCCGGGCCATTCCCACAAGGCGTATTACAATGTTTATATTGGTTTACAACCTATCGTGTTTGTGTCAGTGAGCATCTGTATTGATGTTTTAGAGTTCCTACTGAAATGTCAGGTAATATGTTTTTCTTGTTATTTTTAGGGAGGGCGTTCATCATCTTTGTTTTCTGCCGCTATCACAAACGAGTTCCAAGTATCTAGGCCTTTAACCAGGATACCTTTGTCCAATAAGTTCTGCAGAGTCTGCGCTTCTGCTTTAGTCCACCGTATCAGTTCCTCCCACCATTGGGCGACACTGGGAGCACTCAGCGCTTTCCACTGCATGGCTATGAGGCGCCTGTACAGCACTAATGCCAGGGCGATACATTGATATGTCCGTTTGCGTTTTTTGGGACAAGGTCCTATGCCCAGTAGGCATAATTCAGGGCTGGGGAATAGTGTAGTGTCTGTCCACTCGGCTAGTAAAATTATTATGTCGATCCATGAATTTCGAATTGGGGGACATTCCCATGTCATATGATAGAAAGTGGCCTCTTCTGTCCCGCACCTGGGACATGTCTGTGGCGATCGGGGGAACATGCGCGTTATGCGATGCGGTGATAAGTATGTTTGATGCACGTAATTAAACTGCGTGTACCGGAAGCGGGGGTTGCGGGACACTTTGTAAAACATTTTCATAGCTTGTTCCCATGAGTTTAGCGTTAGGGGTTCAGGTAACACGCAATCCCATCTGTTTTTTGCCTGTTCCTGTTTGTGTTCGGTCTGGGTAGTGAGGATGTTGTATATATTCGATATGCTTGTTGGGACGGTTATGTTCCCCAACAGCTCGTGGAGAAAGGGGGAGACATCAGGTTCCAAATTGCCGCTTTTCCACCATGTTCGCATCGCCTGTCGTACTGTTCCATAAGCTATGAAGCCACCTTGACCTAACGCATGTTCGTCAGCCAGTGCCTCATATGTTTGGAGTTGCCCGTCATTGTAAATGTCCCCAATTGTGTGTATGCCTCTGCTTCCCCATGTGTTCAGTCCCACCTTAGTCGCTATTTTTGCCAGTGTTGGTTGAGCCAACAGTGGGATCCTAGGGGAGTATTGTGGGTTTTTATCACACAGCAGTGCAAATCACCCCAAGCCCAGTGCGCAGTGGTCAGTAGCATGTTGCATGTGTGTTTGGGACCAACGCGGTTCATGAGATATTGTAGAACCTCGGTACCACCGAGGTCAAGTAACACCCTCTGTGCTTCTGCGCCAGTGGGGTTCCCAATCCAATTAGATATCCATTGTAACTGGGCAGCTGCGTAGTAGGCTTCAAATCTGTGGGCCCCCAGTCCCCCCAATTTAAGCGGTTGAAGTACTTTGGTTAACGCAACACGTCTACGGCCATTGCCCCATATTAGATCCGTTAGTAAACTGTTCAAGTTTTTGAAGAAGGAGCTAGGCAGTACCAGCGGCAGTGCCATGAAGAAATAACGGAGGCGCGGTAGTACTATCATCTTTGCTATGGCCACTCTGCCCATTGGAGACAGTGGGAGTGAGCACCAGAAGGGCAGGGAGCCCCTAGTTGATCTGATCACTTGGCCAAGGTTACCATCTCTTAAATCACGACTATCATGATATATATTTATACCCAGATATTTAAATGTGGTGTAGCACCATTTCAGATCACCCGGGCTTGATAGCGTTCTAAATACTTCGGGGACCGGGCGCATAGGGAATATGCACGATTTTGGCCAGTTCACCATCAACCCGGCCACCGAGCCAAATTTTTGTAAGAGATCCAATAGGCCCGGCAGGGCCTCAGCGTGATCTCAGAGGAAAATCAATGCATCATCTTCATATAGGGATACTATCCGATGTGTTCGGCCATCCAGGACGCCCCAGGCAGGGGCCATTGTTCGGAGACGGGCGGCCAGTGGCTCGATAGCTAGTGCGAATAAGAGCGGGGATAATGGGCATCCCTGTCTGGTACCTCTTTCTATGTTGAATGTCTCGGAGATCGTGTCACCCGTCCTGACCCTAGCCATTGGGCTAGAGTATAACACTCTCACCCAGCCAATATAAGTTTGCCCGAAGCCCATGCGACAAAGTGTTTCTGTCAGGAAAGGCCATCCTAGCGTGTCAAACGCTTTTTCTATGTCTAGTGAAACTGCTACTTGGTGCCATTCGCCTTCAGGGGAGTTTCCCATCAGGCGCAGTAAATTCCTAATATTGCTGAACGTATTGCGACCAGGGATGAAGCCCGATTGGTCTTGATGGACCAACTCTGAAACGCATGGAAGCAGGCGGTTGGCTAGTATTTTGCCGAGTAGTTTGCAGTCTGTATTTAGCAACGATAATGGCCTATATGAGCGAACCTCTAATGGGTCGCGGCCTGCTTTCGGTAGTACCGCTATCAGCGCCTCACGGCACGTGTCAGGGAGCTGGCTCCGTTTTAGAGCCTCCTTTAGCATCGCTAGGTATGGGGCTAATGTCTGGGATGGAAACGTGCTGTAGTATTCAATGGGTACACCATCACTGCCGGGTGCCTTGCCATGTGTTAATTGTTGCAGTGCTTGTTGGATTTCAGTTATGTCTATCGGTCTGTCTAGCTCTGTCACCTGTGTGGCTGTTAGGCGATTCGGGGTGATGCCACTAAAAAAGTCACTTAGTTGTGCATTAGTAGGTGGAGGTCGCGCCTGGTATAATGAGCTGTAGTACTCTCTAAAAGCATTATTTATCTCCGCCTGTGTATTAACTATCAATCCTGTTTCCAGACGAATGGCACCTATGGGAGGGTTCCGACATTCGTTATTTGTGAGCCATGCTAATAATTTACCGGATCTGTTGCCTCCTGCGTGTGTACGGGCCATGTAATGTCGGCAGTCAAAATGTCTGAGTCAGCTGTCTGTCTCAGTCCATTTGGAGCGTATACTAGAGAGCTTCGCTTGTGTTATCGTGCCTTTTGCGAATTCGCGCTCGGAGGAGTGAATCTCTTGTTCTAACTCACGGAGCTCGCACGTAAGTGTTTGACGTACCCCTACTGTCGTTGATATACATACCCCCCTTATAACTGTCTTGTGTGCATCCCAATCGATAGCCCTGGAGCTAGTTGTCCCATCGTTTAGAGTGAAATATGATGAGATGTACGTGGCTATCTGTAGGAAAGTACCATCTTGCCTGGCATGTTACCCCCATTTTTCACTGTATATATGTTGTTTTAGTTGTATGTGTCACTGGGACCCTGCTAGTCAGGGCCCCAGTGCTCATAAGTGTGCCTGAATGTGTTACCTGTGTTATGACTAACTGTCTCACTGAGGCTCTGCTAATCAGAACCTCAGTGGTTATGCTCTCTCATTTCTTTCAAATTGTCACTAACAGGCTAGTGACCAATTTTACCAATTTACATTGGCTTACTGGAACACCCTTATAATTCCCTAGTATATGGTACTGAGGTACCCAGGGTATTGGGGTTCCAGGAGATCCCTATGGGCTGCAGCATTTCTTTTGCCACCCATAGGGAGCTCTGACAATTCTTACACAGGCCTGCCACTGCAGCCTGAGTGAAATAACGTCCACGTTATTTCACAGCCATTTTACACTGCACTTAAGTAACTTATAAGTCACCTATATGTCTAACCTTTACCTGGTAAAGGTTAGGTGCAAAGTTACTTAGTGTGAGGGCACCCTGGCACTAGCCAAGGTGCCCCCACATTGTTCAGGGCCAATTCCCCGGACTTTGTGAGTGCGGGGACACCATTACACGTGTGCACTACATATAGGTCACTACCTATATGTAGCTTCACAATGGTAACTCCGAATATGGCCATGTAACATGTCTATGATCATGGAATTGCCCCCTCTATACCATCCTGGCATAGTTGGCACAATCCTATGATCCCAGTGGTCTGTAGCACAGACCCTGGTACTGCCAAACTGCCTTTCCCGGGGTTTCACTGCAGCTGCTGCCAACCCCTCAGACAGGCTTCTGCCCTCATGGGGTCCAGCCAGGCCTGGCCCAGGATGGTAGACAAAGGACTTCCTCTGAGAGAGGGTGTTACACCCTCTCCCTTTGGAAAATGGTGTGAAGGCAGGGGAGGAGTAGCCTCCCCCAGCCTCTGGAAATGCTTTCATGGGCACACATGGTGCCCATTTCTGCATAAGCCAGTCTACACCGGTTCAGGGACCCCTTAGCCCTGCTCTGGCGCGAAACTGGACAAAGGAAAGGGGAGTGACCACTCCCCTGACCTGTACCTCCCCTGGGAGGTGCCCAGAGCTCCTCCAGTGTGCTCCAGACCTCTGCCATCTTGGAAACAGAGGTGCTGCTGGCACACTGGACTGCTCTGAGTGGCCAGTGCCAGCAGGTGACGTCAGAGACTCCTTCTGATAGGCTCCTTCAGGTGTTGCTAGCCTATCTTCTCTCCTAAGTAGCCAAACCCTCTTTTCTGGCTATTTAGGGTCTCTGTCTTTGGGGATTCTGTAGATAACGAATGCAAGAGCTCATCTGAGTTCCTCTGCATCTCTCTCTTCACCTTCTGCCAAGGAATCGACTGCTGACCGCGCTGGAAGCCTGCAAAACTGCAACAAAGTAGCGAAGACGACTACTGCAACTCTGTAACGCTGATCCTGCCGCCTTCTCGACTGTTTTCCTGGTGGTGCATGCTGTGGGGGTAGTCTGCCTCCTCTCTGCACTAGAAGCTCCAAAGAAATCTCCCTTGGGTCGACGGAATCGTCCCCCTGCAACCGCAGGCACCAAAGAACTGCATCACCGGTACCCTGGGTCTCCTCTCAGCACGACGAGCGAGGTCCCTTGAATCCAGCAACTCTGTCCAAGTGACTCCCACAGTCCAGTGACTCTTCAGTCCTAGTTTGGTGGAGGTAAGTTCTTGCCTCCCCACGCCAGACTGCATTGCTGGGAACCACGACTTTTGCAGCTACTCTGGCCTCCGTGCACTTCCGGCAGAAATCCTTTGTGCACAGTCCAGCCTGGTCCACGGCAGTCTAACCTGCATTGCACGACCTCCTAAGTTGTTCTCCGGCGACGTGGGACTCCTTTGTGCGACTTCGGGTGAGCACCATTTCACGCATCCTTGTAGTGCCTGTTTCTGGCACTTCTGCGGGTGCTGCCTGCTGCTGAGAGGGCTTCTTGTCTTGCTCGACGCCCCCTCTGTCCCCAGACGCAATTGGCGACATCCTGGTCCCTCCTGGGTCACAGCAGCATCCAAAAACACTAACCACACGATTTGCAGCTACCAAGGCTTGTTGGCGGTCTTTTGGCGGGAAAACACTTCTGCACGACTCTCCACGGCGTGGGGGATCCATCCTCCAAAGGGGAAGTCTCTAACCCTTGTCGTTCCTGCAGAAACCACAGCTTCTCCTGTCCAGTAGCAGCTTCTTTGCTCCCACAGCTGGCATTTCCTGGGCATCTGCCCATCTCCGACTTGCTTGTGACTTTTGGACTTAGTCCCCTTGTTCCACAGGTTCCCTCGACTGGAAATCCATCATTGTTGCATTGTTGGTTTGTGTCTTTCCTGCAGAATTCCCCTATCACGACTTCTATGTCCTTTGGGGAACTTTAGTGCACTTTGCACTCACTTTACAGGGTCTTGGGGTGGGCTATTTTTCTAACCCTTACTATTTTCTAATAGTCCCAGCGACCCTCTACAAGGTCACATAGGTTTGGGGTCCATTCGTGGTTCGCATTCCACTTTTGGAGTATATGGTTTGTGTTGCCCCTATCCCTATGTGTCCCCATTGCATCCTATTGTAACTATACATTGTTTGCACTGTTTTCTAATACTATTACTGCATATTTTGGTATTGTGTACATATATCTTGTGTATATTTGCTATCCTCATACTGAGGGTACTCACTGAGATACTTTTGGCATATTGTCATAAAAATAAAGTACCTTTATTTTTAGTATATCTGTGTATTGTGTTTTCTTATGATATTGTGCATATGACACTGGTGGTACTGTAGGAGCTTCACTCGTCTCCTAGTTCAGCCTAAGCTGCTCTGCTAAGCTACCATTATCTATCAGCCTATGCTGCTAGACACCCTATACACTAATAAGGGATAACTGGGTCTGGTGCAAGGTGCAAGTACCCCTAGGTACTCACTACAAGCCAGTCCAGCCTCCTACACTATCTCTTTCCTGAAAGGGGGGTCTTGTAATAATTGAGTCTGCAGTCGCCAGGTTGGGATACAGGAGCGGGACCTGCCCCATCTTATTTGCGCTATAAGTGGGCAGTGATCTGAGATTACTTTGGCAAAGTAGTCTGCGCTCATGGTTTTATGTGTTAGGTTCTGTGAGGTGAGGATGAGGTCAATTCGGGTATGTAGTAGATGTACTGGAGAATAGTAGGAGTATTCTCTTTCATGTGGGTGCATGTGCCTCCATATATCAATCAGGCATCGGTCCTCCATCCATAAACCTAACGTCTGAGAATTTTTCGTTGTTGGGGCGGCCACAAGTGGGGGGTGTGATCTATCCTTATCTATTTGCGGGACACAATTCATGTCCCCATCCCATACACAGGGTGTAGTTAGGTCATTTGTTAATTGCGATATCGTTTTTTGTAAGAATTCATCTTGTTTCATGTTCGGAACATATAGCCCGTTTATCACGAGCTCCTCCCCTTCCAACAGTCCCTTCAGTTGTACGAACCTACCGTCCTTGTCCTTTATGCTGTGTTGCACTGTGTAAGGGACTCCCGGGGCTATCCAAATCAGCACCCCTCTAGCGAAGGACGAATCACCAGAGCTATGTATTGATCCCGCCCAGCACTTTTCTAGTCGAGCAACGTCTGCAGGTGTAATTTGTGTTTCTATATGAATATGGTGGCGTTTTAAGTGTGCATGTATTCTATTGCGTTCATTAGTTCCGGCCACACCCTTCACATTCCAAGTTATTATATTATATACCGGTTCCTTTTCCATTTTGTTGTGTGGTGTCATAAGGAGCTATCTGAGCGGTTCCCAAGTTGCCAGTTTTGTGTCCCTCCACTCCCCTCCGCCACACCCCCGCGGACCCACCCCGATCAGCCCCCCCCACCCGCCCACAAGCAACACGCGCCCTGAAAGGAGAAGAGAAAGCCCATAGTGGATTTGAGGAAGAAAAGGAAAAACAAAAATGCAACAACCAAAAGGATATTCCGGACAGTGTCCGATTTTTAAACAAAGTGGCACAACCGGTGCCTAAAGTAGCATCCAGGGAAATCAGTTCCATTCGGATACCGTTCAGGTGGTGGGGGACGTTGTTTAATTGAGGTCGGGCCCACCTTCAGGATGTTTCATTGCCTCTGCGATCCGGTGTGTGCTGTATTCAAAGAGTCAGTTAATACTTCCAATGCTGATGGCAACTTCTTCCTCTCCGATATCCGTTATAGTCCTCGGAAAGGAATCACCGAGGGAGGGGGATGGCTCCGACCCGGTCGCCACAGCGCCCAGCGGAGGCGCTACGGGCACTAGCCACAAGCATCTAGAGTTTGTCTGCCGATCGCAGGGTGAGGTCCGGTCCCACCAGCAGCGGGGAGGGGGACGGGCTTGAGTCTCCCCCAAGTGAGGCGGTGTCATTAGTATCCGTTTCACTCCTGGTGTCTAGCAATGCACAAGCAAATGAGTTGGTGTCTTTTAAGATTTGTGCTTGATCCATTGCCATTTGTGCTTTTGTAAGACGGGAGGAGGTTTTGGTTTATTTCTTCTTTCTGGAGCTAGCGGTAGTCCATTCTTCGGTCACTGTGTCTTCCTTGGCTGGGTCAGCCAATCCTTTAGCATGGATCCATGTCCATGCATCTTCAGGTGTTTTTTCATCCATGACTCTGCACAGGCGTGCTGGGAACATGAGAGAGTAGGTGATGCCATGTTCTCGTAGCAATTGTTTGATCTTAACATATGCGACTCTCTTGCGCTGTACCTCCATCGTATAGTCTGGGTAGGCCGTTACCTTGCTGTTTTCCAGAGTGATCTGGTTAGATGTTCTAAAGTGTTGAAGAACCAAGTCTCTATCCCTGTAGTTTAGGAAACGTGCTATTAGCGGGCGGGGTGGCGCTCCAGGCCGTGGGGGTCTGCTCGGGATTCTGTGTGCCCTCTCTATCACTGGAGTTGTATTAGGGTCCTGTGCTTTCAGTGTGTTTTTCAGCCAGCTCTCTAAAAATGCCTCTGCTTTTGGGGATTCTATTCGCTCTGGAATGCCGAGAAATCTGATGTTGTTGCGTCTGGACCGCCCTTCAGCATCTTCAGCCCTGCGTTGCAGTTGAGCTATGTCCAGTTCCATTTGTTGTATTTTGGTTCTCATGTCTACTACTTCTGGCTGGACCATTTTTAGTGTTGTTTCTGTGTTGTGCACCCTTTCTGTTAATTTGCGATGGTCAGCGCGCAGCAATGAGACTTCCAGTACCACAGCGTCAATTTTCCCTTCCAATGAGAGTTTAGTGTCCATTATTTCTTGCATGATTTTATATAACTGGAGGGAATGTGCGCGTAGTGTTTCGTTCAGCTGGAGAAGTGTGGTCGATTGCGTATCCACCTGGCCAGTTAGCGAGGGGGGGTCTCCATCCCCCAGAGTCCCCGTTTTGGGGTGTTTTGGTTTGACCATGCTTTTCCTAGGGATCCGCCCCGTCCGTTCCGTTGGGGTTAATAGCTGGGTAATTGCTGGGGGCATCCGCCCTTTCCCCTCCTTGTCCCTTTTATTATTGTCCCCTGTTGGGATTAGATCGTTTCCGTGCTTTGTGGTGAGGTGGTGCTATTATTCAATTGTTCTACTATTGCAACTAATTTACTCCGTGCCGTAGGGGGGAAGATCTCCTTCCAGGCCCCCCGAGTTCAGCCCAGTGCGTCTTCAAGCTCTCTCCAATTGGGGGTCAGGGGGGGCCGCGTCTCATTCCAGTAGCGATTCCCGCACAGCTCCCCCAGGGTCACACCGATCTAGCGGGCATGGTCAGTGTCCGATTCTCAGGTGCCACTCACTCCGTCCCAGCCAAGCAGGGCCCGGCTGGATCGAGAGCAACGCGCAGTACACCTCACCGGGGGGAACACCTGCGGTCCAGATTCCCCAGCGATCCCGCGGCTTCAGTCAGTGGAGGGTCCAATGGGGGACCAGGGGGACCCGCGGTGAACCCGCGCGGAGCGATCAGGTAAGGCCCGCGGCTCCATACAAGGGCCGCGACGTCGCCCCGCGTCCCAGGATATTCAGTGGTCACCGGGTCCAGGATTCTTCAGTGCCCGCCTCAGGGATTCACGGATCCATCAGGCGGGGCCAGCAGACGGCCTTCGGTCGCTGCGCGCGTCCGCCCGCAGCAGTCAGGTGCTCCTCCGGTTCGCCCGACAGGGCCCGGCCGGCACGAAGCTCACCCCCCAGGGCGGGGGCGCCCCCAGCGCCGCGGTTCCTGCAGCAGGGCGACGAGCACTAGCAGGGGCTCCAGGAGTCCGGGTGTCCCACGCGCTCCTTCCCCAGTCCAATGCTCGGCGCGATCGGGCGAGGCCCGCAACCCCAGGTAATAGCGTCGGCGCCGCCTCCACGCTTCCGGCTCCTCCACGGGCACCGCACCCTCCGGGCCGAAGCTCCCCAAAATGTGCACGGTGGTAAACGAGATCTTTACACCCGTTTATCTCGATTTGGGATGCAGAAGGGCACAGGATCTTAACTTGTTGGTGGGCCGTGAGCGGAGCTCCTCAGTTAAGCGTCTGCTCTGGCAGCCATCTTGGCCACGCCCCCATCCCTAGGAATCATAATCAGAGTTTTGCCTCATGGAGCATTGCAGAAATACAGATTAGGATACTGAAAAAGCCACATCATGTTTGATGGGTATGAATGTACAGCCAATATCACACACAGTGTAAATGACATATATCCTGTTTATTTCACATTTGAAGGGCAATATCAGAGGACCACAGCAATGAGACACATCCAACCTGCCACATGGTCCATTGCAGCAAATGACACACAGCTAAGACACCATCAATCATAAGGTAAAAAAGTGTTTCATACATGAGGCAGTGGATGTGCTATTGCATTGGTAACAGGAATGTTTGACCAGACCCTTGACAGCAGTAAGTGTGACAGCAGCTATCTCTGCAAGGAGCATGTGTGACAAGAAGTCCACCTCAGCTGACAATGGATAGCACGAGTGCCCCAGGTATGACAAGCATTGCTCACAAGACATGCCCTCCGCAGTCCATCCCGGGAAATAACTCCTGCCACTGCCATATTTTAAGTCTCTCCCCACCTTTCTCTAGGGGGCCCTTTAAATGGACTATCTGTACCCTGAGAATCTTCAGCTACACACACCCAGACTCCCATTCTGACTCCTGTGTGCTTCCCACTTCAGTATGGCATGCCATAGTCATAGTTCATCAGTCTGCATGGACTTCAGGTCCGATAATGCACTGCCTGGTAGTCAGTAAGACCTGTAATCAGCTGCCCATTGCTTTCCATGTGAAAGGTCCAGTTGGCCCTTTGAACTTGATTGTCAACTCCAGGACTTGTGAGAGACTGAAGATTCACACACCTGTGAGCACTTCCATGCAGACCAGCCACTTGACTCTGCCCTGTCCTTGCTGCTGCCTGTAACTGCTTGGAAGCTGCCATTTTCTGAATTTCCTTGTTGTGCAATGGCATACAAATCACTTGTGTAACCTTGCAGACCACAGCACAAACTGTTTTTAGTACCCACAGTGTTGTTCCAGCTTTTGCCAGTCAGAGTCTGCTCACTGTGTATTTGCCTTGCTCATGTTTGTTCCTGACAGAGCCTACATCCTGTGAGCCTGACTGGTTCCTGTCTTTGCGTTAACCATGGAGGTTCCCTGTGGCTACATTTGACTCATAGTTGCTTTCCATGCCCTCTCTTTCCTCCTGGGGTATTGTGTCTGGTAGGTCTACAATGAATCCTCAAATAGATAGTATAGTTTAATAATTTTACTTATCGTATTCTGTTCTGGGACATGTATTCAAATTGCCTAATCCAGCCCCCACCCCTTGTCTAGTTTTGCATGTATTCATTATTGCCAAACAGTGACAGTATGCTATGGCTGTATGCATGAATTCGGTACAGTGCCTCCAGCACAACAAGCAAGGGTTGCCAATGTGTATCTGAGGACAAAACATGTTTGTGCCCTGACGGTCCACACACAGATTCACTTCTGCCGCCACCTTTTGATGGTGCTTGCGTAGTGACTAGCTATGAGATTAATTAGCACAGAGGCACTGATGTTCCCTGTTGCAGTGGGAATTTTCAAGCCCACCCTGTGTACACATTTTGTATTGAAAGCTGCCTGTTTCCTATTACTGCTCCATAAAGTTTTTAAGCACACCAAGGTTGCCCTGTCGTCAGCCTTATTAAAGTTCTGCAGTGCCATCGCTGGACTATCCCCATGTGTGTCGTTAGTTGATCTTTGGCTTTTGGTCCAATCTGCTTTGAAGGATACTCTTTTAATTCAGGGAATAGCTCCAAAGACTCATGACTAGACCTGCACGTAACAATGACAGCATGGAGGCCAATACTGATACAGGGTACACATGGCCATACACTTGAACTGGACACCTTTGTGCAATGAACCACTGGAAATATGTGAACACATGCAGCATGGTCTGCTGGTCCTCCACAGCCACAGGAGAAATATAGGTCATGTACATGACTCAAACTGTGGTGTACATAGCAATTTTCGAATTGGATTTGAGACTCTGGGGGTCATTCCGACCCTGGCGGTCATAGACCGCCAGGGCCGGGGACCGCGGATGCACCACCAACAGGCTGGCGGTGCATCCAGGCCAATTCTGACCGCGGCGGTAAAGCCGCGGTCAGAAAAGGGAAACCGCCGGTTTTCCCCTGTCCTGAAGAATCCTCCATGGCGGCGCTGCAGGCAGCGCCGCCATGGGGATTCCGACCCCCTTCCCGCCAGGCTGGTTCTGGCGGTTTTGACTGCCAGAACCTGGCTGGCGGGAACGGGTGTCGTGGGGCCCCTGGGGGCCCCTGCAGTGCCCATGCCAATGGCATGGGCACTGCAGGGGCCCCCTAACAGGGCCCCACACAGATTTTCAGTGTCTGCATAGCAGACACTGAAAATCGCGACAGGTGCAACTGCACCCGTCGCACCCTTTCCACTCCGCCGGCTCCATTCGGAGCCGGCATCCTCGTGGAAGGGGGTTTCCCGCTGGGCGGGCGGCCTTCTGGCGGTCGCCCGCCAGCCCAGCGGGAAACTCACAATGACCGCCACGGTCTTTTGACCGCGGTATGGTCTTCTGGCGGTTCCCGCCTGCCAGGATTAGAATGACCGCCTCTGTGTCACAAACACTGTACCTACCTAGCATGTTCAAATGCCTGACTCATTGGTAGTATACACACAAGTGACCATGAGGTGGTATTCAACATTTCATTAAATGTGATGGGTTACATCTCTGACATTGCTATTATCAACCGTCCTCTATCTATCCTGTGTATAGTTCGTCATGGGAAATGTTTTGTCCCCAAAGTCAAGGAAGTGCACACAGCATAAGACGCAACAGATATAACAAACACATATCATGACTGATGTACCTCAATGAATGGCATCTGATGGTTATACACAATTATAACACATTCATACATGCACATTATGCAAAACATTTCTTGTGACGTTCACACAGAGGCACTACAACAATTTAAATAGCCAATTCACAGGCATAAACACACAGGCCATGAGTCTATTTGTTTAGTTGCATAGCCTTGCTATCCTCTATTGATGCAACACCTGCCTAAACTAGGAAATACCAATTTTATTCCAAAAGTTTGTGTTGCTGTTGCATCAGTTAAGAGAGCTAATTCGGCACAACAACATGAGTATTATGGTCCACACTAGTGTGGTCTGCCACATGTGCCCAAACATTAGAACACACACTGCAGGTCATAACATTCTATCTTTGTATAGTTATAGGCTGCATGTATGTTAAAAAAAGAAAAATGACCCAAACACAGTCAAAAAAGACACATGTGCGTCAAAATAAGATGCATATGCATTAAAAAATGACGCTCACACCCATAATACATCGATTGGTCCCTAGCGTTAATTCCAACACCTCATCCTATGAAATCGGTTATCCATTAAAAATGTATTGATCCTTGAATGTGGGGGAATTTTTGATGCATATGCGTAAAGAAACATTTACGCAAAGCCATTAAGCATCAGAAAATTTCACGCAATATAATAAAAACGCACCGCATTCGAGACAGGAAGTGATTAAATAGGATATCCTGTTTACAGAAATGGTACAGTGGCTGTACTTTAACTTTCACTTTGCAATCTGTGATTCTTCTAGACTGTGTGGCTGTGTATTGAGTTGTGTCTGTGAATATTGTGCTTTTGTCTCCTGTGTGCTATCGCCATTGTATTCTGTTTGTTTTGTAAGTGTCTGTGTTAATCAGTATAAGTGTGTTTTTGTCATTTTTTGAGATTAGATTTGTCTTTGTACTGTTGGGAGTGTGTTAGTGGGTATTGTTAGTTGGGGTATTGTTGGGCTGTTTGTGGGTACTGTAAGTTTCCTTTCATACCTCCTTCACCTGTTTTTCCCTCTTTACCCTTTCCCATCCTTATTGCTGTAGAGATGTTGGGAAGGCCACATCTGAGGAGAATGGGTGAGGAGGAGCTGGGGGCTTTTGTGTGGCTGGTGTACCACTTCCTCCCCCTGATGTTGGAGGCTAGGGGCAGGGTGATACACGGGTATCGGACGGAGGCTAGGAGGATCAGGTGGGCAAAGGTGCTGTTCCACCTAAGAAGACTCTTCAACAGTCAGCGCAACGACCACCAATTAAAACATCGCTGGGCTGACCTAGTGGCCCGAGTGCAGGACCTGCTGGACCACCTGGGTGTGGTTATTGGTGGCCCTGTTCGTGAGTACAAATTAGACTAATGTGTACAGTACAATGCTCTGGAGTGACAGTAGCAGATTTTGTGACATGCTGCATGTAATGTTTGTGGACATGTGGAATGCAAGTTGAACGAACAGTGGAATGAATTTATACAATTTTTGCAAAGGATTACTGTCATTTGTTGATGTAAAAGCTGCACAAACTTACAAAAGACAACTTTATCCTGTAAATTAGTGCCGCTTTGGCATCTATTGATGATGGTAATATGGCAAAAATCACTTTATGATTCAGGGCCTGTGAGTGTACCAGGAATGGGATTTATTTCACATGCTAGTACAAGGAACCAATATTTTTTTGTAAACATAGGGGCATATTTATACTCCGTTTGCGCCGAATTAGCGTCGTTTTTTCTACGCAAATTCGGCGCACAACTAACGCCATATTTATACTTTGGCGTTAGACGCGTCTAGCGACAAAGTATGAGGAAAGAGCGTCATTTTTTTGCGTGAACGCCTTCCTTGCGTTAATGAGATGCAAGGTAGGCGTTCCCGTCTAAAAAAATGACTGCGCCGCAAATGCGTCGTATTTATACTCCTGGGCAAAAATGACGCCCGGGAGTGGGCGGGGCAAAAAACCCCGCATTTGCGCCGGATTTTAGCGCCTGGGTCAGGGCAGGCGTTAAGGGACCTGTGGGCTCAAAATGAGCCCACAGCTGCCCTCCCATGCCCCCAGGGACCCCCCCTGCCACCCTTGCCCACCCCAGGAGGACACCCAAGGATGGAGGGACCCACCCCAGGGACATTCAGGTAAGTTCAGGTAAGTATAATTTTTTTTTTTTTTATTTATTTTTTTGGCATAGGGGGGCCTGATTTGTGCCCCCCTACATGCCTCAATGCCCAATGACCATGCCCAGGGGACATGGCCATTGGGCAAGGGGGCATGACTCCTGTCTTTACTAAGACAGGAGTCATGTAAATGGCGTCTGGGCGTCGTTAAAAATGGCGCAAATCGGGTGGAGGCGATTTTTTGCGTCAACCTGACTTGCACCATTTTTAAGACGCCCTAGCGCCATTTTTCCCAACGCCGGCGCTGCCTGGTGTACGTGGTTTTTTTCCACGCACACCAGGCAGCGCCGGTCTGCTTGCGCCGGCTAACGCCATTCAATAAATACGGCGCCCGCATGGCGCTTCAGAATGGCGTTAGCCGGCGCAAAACTTTTTGACGCTAAACTGCGTTAGCGCAGTTTAGCGTCAAAAAGTATAAATACGGGCCATAGTTTATTGCAATTTCGGTCAACCAGTGAGCAGGTAAACATAGTATAAGATAACATACAGTGATCTACATAGACTCTGAGGGCAAGAGCTTTTTCAATCTACACATCCCTGCTCTAACAGCAATCAAATGTTGCAACAACAACCCTACCCCCCCACTCCTCAACCTCCCCAACAGTGCCCCACCCCCCAGTGACGATACTGGTAGCATATCTGGACAGTTGTATTGTATGTAGGTGTGCTATGAAAGAGTCGACCCTCCGCTCATAATGTAAGAGTGTATTCCTCCTCTAGTCCATCCGTAGGATCCTGCCCCGGGGTCATCCGTAATGGCACCAGTGGACTGGGTCTATCGGCATCTTCACAAAGCATCCAACCATCATTCAAACAGCGGTCTGGACCCAATTGACATTCTTCCTTAAAGGATTCTAATATCGTATCCCAACCTTGCGCCGCCTCCAGGGGCCGCCAACCCCTTCTGGCCTCACCATGTAGAACAGCGTTCTCGCACCCAGCCCACTTAGTTAGTTCTCTAGTCCATTGGGACAATCTCGGCCCAACTGGATTCTTCCAGGACATCGCTATTTCCCTCTTGGCCAGTACGTAGGCCAAGTCCCGGAACCTGTTGGTTATTTTATACTTAGCTGTGCGTGGAAACCAGCCAAGCAGACAATTACCTATTGTGCAGGGGACTTCCCTTCCTATCGCTCCAGCAACCAGTTGGCTCACCTCCGCCCAAAACACCTCTGCCGTAGGGCAGCTCCAGAACATATGCCTAAATTCTGCCTTCTCTAGCCCACACCTCGAGCAATGTACTCCCTCCACTCCAAAGTACCTGCTGATCCGCTCAGGGGTGAGATATGCCCTATGTAGTACATAAAAATGAATAAGCTTAAATCTGGCATTGCGAGTCATTTTGGGGAAGCCCCCCAGAATACGCTCCCAGTCCGCATCGGATATAGTTGTGCCCAGGTCTACTTCCCAGGACGATTTGAGCTGAGTCAAAGGTATGGTCCTATCCGCCTGAACCCTGCTGTAGAGATTAGAAACTGCCTTGAAGGTGCCAGAAGAAGTCTCCAAATATGTACAGGTTGTTTGTGCAGTGAGCTCTCCTGTCCGTCTCAGCCAATGTTTCCTGATACTAGCCACTACTGAGCAATATAATAAGAAGTGCCCTCCCTGTAGACCGAATTGTGTCCGAAGGACTTCAAAAGGCATCAGCGTCCCCTCCGTAAATAGTGCTCCTACCGTCTGTATCCCGGCCTCCACCCAGGACTGGAGTCCACCCCAGTCACCCCGATGGGGCAAAGCTCTTAGGGACAAGAGGGGTAAGTCAGGGGAGTAAGGGGACTTTACCTTAAGTTTACGTAAGAAGCTCCTCCAACAGTGAGCTAGGACTTTAAATTCAAGGGAGACATGCATCCTAGTACCCGGACACCCCAACAACAGTTCGTATAATCTAGTCTCTGGGGGAGTAAATGCCTTTACCCCCAACCCAGTCGCTGCTCTGTTGGCTATCCACTGCGCCAACCACTGGAGCTGCGCTGCCAAGTAGTAAGCCTCAAAGTCAGGGACCGCCAGGCCCCGTCTGTGGACCGCCTCTGAAGTTGGGCCAGAGCCACTCGCTTCCGTCCACCCCCCAGAGAAAAGCAATGACCATGGAATCCAGTTCTGCAAACATGGCCTTAGGAATCCATACTGGCAGGACTGTGAAATGGTACAGGAGGCGAGGCAACACCACCATTTTAAGGATGGCTACCCTCCCCGCTACAGATAGAGGTAAGGTTTGCCAGAAAGCCATGTTGGAACGGAGGGACCGCAACCAGCCTCCGATATTGCTGTCTATTATATCCTGTGGGTCATGGAAAATCCTGACCCCAAGTATGAGAGGCATCTTGGAACCCACTGGACATTTCCCAACTCCAATGGTGGGGCTACAGTAGCGTTCAAGGGAAACAGGCCGGTCTTGCCCCAATTCACCCAAAGTCCAGAGAGCTCACCAAACTGCAAAAGCATCCTTTGGGTTCGGGGAAGGTCTCTGTGTACATCGTCTAAAATGATCAGCAGGTCATCAGCATACAACGCTATCTGATGTCTCCTGCCCCCTGCCACTATGCCGGGACCCCCACCACCACTGCGCGCTGTGGCCGCCAATGGTTCCATAGCCAGTGCAAACAGCAGCAGCGATAGGGGACACCCCTGTCTGGTACCCCGCTCGACTACATAAGGACTGGATATAGTCCGTCCTGTCTGTACCCTAGCAGTGAGCTCGGTATACAACAATCTGACCCAGGCAATGTATTCAGGTCCGAAACGAAGGCGGGACATCACTGTATAAAGGAAAGCCCACTCCAAGATATCAAAGGCTTTTTCTATATCGACTGCAAGCACTCCAGGGGCTGGGCTAGTCGAATTCTGATCGTTCATGACCGCTATAAATCTGCATATGTTATCCGCTGTGTTGCTCCCGGGATGAACCCTGCCTGGTCAGTATGTATTAGCGTTGCCATGTGGGGGAGCAGTCTAGAGGCCAGTACTTTGCTGAGGATCTTGTAATCCAGGTGCAGCATGGATAAAGGTCTGTATGCCCCGGCTTCCACAGGATTTTTCCCAGGTTTAAGCAAGGGCACTATTACCGCCTCCCTCCCTGTTGCTGGCAAAATTCCTCGGTCTCTGGCGGATTGATATAGAATCTCGATCCTAGGAGCTAACAAGTCTATATACATGGCATAGAATTTGATAGGAAGACCATCTGTCCCCGGAGTCTTTCCCCTCGATAGTTCACCAATGGCCCTCCGAATCTCTGGTTGTGTAATGGCGCCCTCAAGTTGTGTCGCAGCGTCTGGTGGTAGTGTCTGCAACTGCAGCCTAAATACATAACTATCGGTGGAGTTACCGTCAGGACGAAGAGTACTTTTATATAATCGTTCGTACAAGGTCATGAGGTGAGAGTTAATTTGCTCCTGCCCGTGAAGGGGAACCTCCCCATTCCGATATCATTTCCAGGATAGGTGATGCCTTATGCGTTTGCGACACTACCCATGCTAACATCTGACCCGCTTTGTCTCTCTCCCCATGTGCTCGTGTGATATAGTTTTGGTAGTCAAAGCATCGAAGACGCTCCACACGGTCAGCGACCGTTGCTCTAAGCTCTAAGATAGTAGGTTGAAGGAGTGGATTTTAAGGCCTTTTTTTCTCCGCCTCCCGCAGCTCACTCTCTGCTTGTTCAGTGTCCCTAAGTAGAGTCCTTCGGACCCCCACCGATCCTGCAATACAGCGCCCCCGTACCACCACTTTAAAAGCGTCCCATTCAATCAAGGGGTTATTGGCCAAAGCCTCATTATCTACAAAGAAGTGGGTAATATGTTGTCTCAGCTCCTCCCAAAAGGGTGCGTCTTCTAGGGACTCAGACTTCAGCCGCCAGGTGGGGATGCGGGGAGGGGGTGAACCCCAGCGTAACTCTAGTAACAGAGGGTTATGATCAGAGATTGTGCGGGTCAGGTATTCAACATTATGCACCTGAGGGAAGATGTCTGGGAATAAAAAAAATACATCTAAACGGACATGGAGCTCATGCCAGGGAGAGAAGTAGGAATAGTCTATGGTCTCAGGGTGTAGCCATCTCCAGACATCCACCAGCCCCCAATTCACCTGCCAGGAGGAGAATAGCCCTGCCACTCTCATCAGAGGGGAATCATGTAACGGAGGGTGCAAGCGATCCCTGGAGGGGTCGGCCACACAATTAAAGTCGCCCCCCAATCACTAGGGGGAACTGCAAATACGTGGCTAGGAGGCCCAATAAGTTTGCAAAGAACTCACCCTGGTTCCAGTTCGGGGCATAGACATTGATCAACGCTAGGTCTCTTCCCTCCAGTCGACCCCGGATTGCTACAAACGTCCCTCAGGGTCTATGAGAGTGTCCAATACCTGGAATGGAACCCCGGCTCTGATCCATTTCAAGGCACCCCTGGCAAATGCGGAATAAGAGGTATAGTATGCCTGGCCCCTCCACCGTTTCTGCAGTGCTAGACCCTCAGCCTGGGTTAAATGTGTTTCTTGGAGCAACGCAATCTGAATCCCCCTCAGCTGTAAGTGTGAGAATACCTTATATCTCTTAGACACTGTGTGCATGCCCCGTTCATTCCATGAGAGAAATTTGTAAGTTTCGCCGGAATCGTGTTTCAATCCCCATCTGTGACATGCCCCTTGCAGGGCTAGCAGATACCACGAAGATCCCTACTCTTACACTATACAACACCAGCAGTCCAATGTTAAACATGCACCATACATCACTCCCCCTAAACAAGCCCCAACAATTAACATCCCAACTCCCCTTCCCCAGAACAAAAGTTTGAACGGCTCTCATCCAAACTTTGTGAAATGTCAACTAGTTTATCGAAAGCGGGGGAACTCCTAGATCACAAAAGAAGTGGGCCATCGCTCCAATCCCCACTACTGGATTGCAAGATATAGTAGTACTTGTGGACCCAGATCCCATCCAATTGGTGGGTACGACCGCCAGAGTGACAGCAGTGCGCCCACCTCACCGGCCACTACGGTGTCCGCCAGAGGAGGCCCTCATGACCAGGACAACTGTAGTTCGATGGGAGGACCCTCATATGATACAGTCAGAAGTGCCTGGTGTTATGGCCAGGCCCGATCTGTCGGATACATGGGAAGTCTCGGATTCATGGTCCGAATCAGATGGTTCACAGTCCGCAGCGAACTGTACTTGGGATCCGCGATCAGAGCCGCTCAATGAAGCTGCTGCCTCCATGGCTTTTCGTCTCTCAATTTTCATCTTCACGGGGGAAGGACTATTTAGTGTACGGGCCGTGTTGCGCTTAGTCCCTCTCCTCCGTCCATGCTCAGGGCCCTGTGCTGGAGGACCATTCCCCTCATGTGGAAATCGATCAAGCCATTGCCATACCTCCTCTGCCGTAGTGAAAAACTGTGTACTGTCTTTGGTCACTACCCTAACCTTCGCCGGGAACAGCATGCCATATTGCAGACCCAGTTGGCGCAGTTTCTGTTTTGCATCCCTGAAGTTGGCCCGTTATTTCTGTACTTCCCGGGAGAAATCTGGGAAGATACGTACCGTGTGATTGTCCATTGTGCGATCCCCTTTGGTCCTGCTTTGGTGCTACAGGTAATCCCTATCTCTGTAATGAAGAAGTCTGGCTATTATAGGTCGCGGGGGGCTTCCGGAGGGGGAGGACACGTCGGAACTCTATGTGCCCTCTCCATCGCAAAAAAAGGAGAAAGTCCATCGTCCGCTAACTCCTCTCGGAGCCACCGCTCGAGGAACCCCGCCAGGCCAGTTTGTGGAACACTTTCAGGCATACCAATCACCCGTATGTTATTGCGTCGCGATCTATTTTCCGCATCTTTGGCCCTTAATTCTAGGGCCCTGATCCGGTTCTCCAGCTGTTGTGTAGACTTAGTGGCATCCTTGACCTCCGGAAGAAGCTCTTTAAGTTGTCTGTCGGTGGTGGACACCTTTTCGGCCAGGCGACGGTGATCATCTCACAGTACTGTGAGATCCGTGGCCAAAGCGTCGATTTTCCCCTCCAGTGCTACACGGGAAGCCATTATAGCTTGTAGGACATCTTGAAGTGTGGGATCGCCGCGTCCCTCACCTGAAGCGCCATTCCTGGGGTCAGACGGGTCCGCCAGTGCCTCAGCTGAGGGCCCACCTTTTTGTTCCATGTCCCTCCGGCGATCGACTTTACCCATTTTCTGGGGTATGGCTCCAACTCCGTCAGGTCGGTGGGTACTGGATATCGACTCTCCCACCTCACCACTGTATACTGCACCGCCAGAGGGAACGCCGAACTGTTATTAGAGAATTGCTGTTTCCGGTGCTCGCTACTCGTGTAAGAGGTTTATCGCCTTCCAGTGGCAGTCGTACTCCGCGCCCTAGGCCGCCGAGAACCCCTGGGGACACCACACGTCAGGTAGTCAGGACTCTCTCTCTCCACCCGGTCAGGGTGTAGACCTGTCGAGCCAAGCAGCCTCGCCGTTCATGGAGGGCGAATTCAAGCGTGCATGTCTCCCACCCAGTATCTGGGGGTCCCTTGCACTCTCCTGTAGGCAGCACTGCACATCTAGGCGGTCCCCTGTAGAGGAGGACCGTATGCACCGTGCCTCAGTGCAGGCCAGGTTCGCCCTATCAAGCCGCCGACGTCGTCCCCCTCGTTCCAGCTCACCTCAGGAGGTCCATGGAGTCAAGCCTCCCCAGAAGCACCCTCTGGCGTTGCCGTGCAGACTGCGATCAGTCGCCCTCAGAGGGGAGCAGACAAAGGAGCTCTGGGGGAGCCCTGGAATTATCGCCTCCGACCGTGATCCGCTCGATCCTTCCCTTGGGTGCCGGCCGCCATGTTGTGTGTGCCCCGCAGCACCCAGCCGAGCACAGTCGCTGTGCTGGGCCCCACTGTTCGGCGGCGCTGGGCCCTCAGAGGGAACCGCCCGGTCCCCTTATAGTTCTTGACTCACAGAGGGGTGGGCTGGATAGGATCCGGGAGTTGCTGGAGTGGATCGTGGGCCGCCGGGAATGCCGGTCAGATCGTGGCCGTCTTCTTGGTTTTTTCCGCGGCACTCCATCGGCCGCAAATTCGGCCCCAAAACTCTCTTCCCTTCGGGGCCAGGCCCCTCAAAGTGAGCCTCGGGAACCCCTCACACTTTCAGCCAGACAATGGGGCGGGTTGGGGGTCCACTGCAGTTCAGGCTTGACCAGAGTGGGGATCGCTAGTAGGAGCCTCACGGAGAGGCTTCTTCTGCCATTGGCGTCAGGCCACGCCCCGTAGTACAAGGAACCAATATAGTCCCCATTTTTTAAAATCCATGTCTGAACAGTATTCATGGCCATACGTACAAAGATCTTCCTAACCTCTGTTAATATCTTAGGCCGATATTTTGACTTTGTGCAGCATTTAAATTATTTATGGATGCCAAAGTATAGCACACTTGCTAATATCAAAATATTTTACGTAGCTGTAGCATATACAAATGAAGCAAATGCTACACATAAAAAGACAAAAACACCTGGCCCTAAGTTAATTGTTTCTGTGTGTTCACATCTGGACAGAAAATCTTTCACATGGCCAAACCTAATTGTGCCCGGATGCTACCAGATTGCGGTAGCACTAAACAGGTTCATCTCGTGGCTTTTCGGAGTAGGCGTAGAAATCCTATCATTGAGTAGCATGGCCCAACAACATTTTTGCCTTGTGCACAATTGCTGGTCCAGAGCTGGTGCATTTGCCATCTGTGTCACTTGATCCCCAAACTATTTTCTAAAGTGAATGGGTCATCATGGGATCCCTGAACTTTGTGAATGCATGGTCACAAACTATTTATTTGCATGCTGTTGTGCAAGGGACCACTGACTGCTTCCATCATACATTTAAAGTTACAAAATAGTTTGTTATTTTAGGTTTGATACACCCCTGCTGATATTGTTCAGCATATGTACAATTATTAACTTCTCAGTTTGAAGGCTATCACAGACATGGTGGTATGCCAAGATCAGCAGGCCAGCATTCCTGTGAGTGCAGCCATTTCCAAGGTGCTTTCAAATAGAGACCTACCTCATCAAGATTGCAGAAGTAGGACATTTGCTAACCCATGTTCTAATTAGCAGACAATGTCAGTTTGGTTGTATTACCACAGATCACCCAACTTGGCAATTAGTTAAAAAGTTAATGAACCTGGCAAAGTGTGATTTACAATACCTGATATAGGTACACAGGTCCCAGAGTAACACATTTCAGGTGCAACGACTACACCTGTGCCCATGCATTCTGTCAAGAATGATCAAATTAGACACTGTCAGCACACATCTTTTTGTTGTTAGATTTAGATAAATGGCCAATCCATGTTTAGTGTAACATTGTCATCAAGTAACACATAGGATCCCAGCCATCATGTTGTCATATGGGGCATATACGACTCTGGGTACACTGCCAATGTGGAATATGTAACCTACATACAACACCTGCACACACATATTGGACCATTGAAAGCACAATAATTCCTGAACGAAACTCAACCCACATGAACATCACACAGTCACCCATTGTCCCTTGATGCACAAGCCACAATACCTGAGTCACTGGTATTGCAGTGCACCAAGATTGTGGCTTTGCATGTCTCTCATAATAACAAATGATGAAATGGAGTACCCTCTAGAAATAATTCAGCCCAAAATTAAGTATTCATGTGTGGCACCACATGATTGTTAGGGCCAGTGCATATGTGCATATGTGTGTCTATCACTCACTGGAGTGACAGTGTCAATGCATGTTTGCATGACTATGGGGGTCATTACAAAATTGGTGGTAAAAGCCGCTTACCACCGTGCAGACGACCGCCAACACACCACCGCGGCCGCGGAATTCCGCCACTGCCATTATGACCCACAGCTCGGAATCCGCCAAAATCTAGACACCCACACAAGTCTGCCACACCAAAGGTCAGTGATGAACTGGCGAGAACAAAACAGACACCGTCACGCCAACAGGAATACGCCCACACTATCACGACCCAGGAATCCACGTGGTGGTCTTTCAACCACGGTATTCCATTGGCGGTACACACCTCCGCGCACAAAATACACACACATCTACAAAACACAACCACATTGGACAATTCCAAATACACACACCTGATACACATACACACACCACACCCACACACCCAATACACTATAAAACACACACCCACATCACCCACAAACCCTTACGACAACAATTGCGACAGAAGGCCAGAGAGAGACACCACCAGAAAGAACAATAGCATCCCCAGGCACTCAACAACATCACTCACACAACAACCATGCACCTCACACAACATACCTCTAAATATCACCCCACACATCACAACACACACCACCCCACACATCACCCACACCACCCCATGGCACCGCAAAGACACCCCAGGTTTTCTGAGGAGGAGCTCAGGGTCATGGTGGAGGAAATCATCCGGGTAGAGCCACAGCTATTCGGATCACAGGTGCAGCACACCAACATAGCTAGGAAGATGGAGCTATGGCGAAGAATCGTGGACAGGGTCAACGCAGTGGGACAGCACCCAAGAACTAGGGATGACATCAAGAAGAGGTGGAATGACCTATGGGGGAAGGTGCGTTCTGTGGTCTCAAGACACCATATTGCGGTTCCGAGGACTGGCGGCGGACCCCCACCTCATCCCCCAGAACTCACTACATGGGAGGAGCAGGCCTTGGCTATACTGCATCCTGAGGGCCTCGCAGGAGTAGCTGGAGGAATGGACTCTGGTAAGTCAAACCTTTAACTATTTCATCCCCCACCCACCAGCATGCTATCACATACCCCCACCCTCGCCCTCACCCCCATCACTCCAACTCCTCACATATGTCCCAGTATCACAAACCACACATGTATAAAACCCAAACCCTGCATGTAACACCAAAGCATGGACACCCATCACCAAAGCATGTCCACTGCACATACCCATACACCCCCCAAACCATTATCACACAAGGTCCCACACAAGAATGGAAGCACTGGGGTACAGGGTCACCCACCCATTGCACACCATGGCACACACAGATGCAATAATCATGCTTTTACACCCCTGGAGGACCCCTACACAACGTCACCGGACAGGAGGATCCAGACATGTCCACTCCACCCACAGAAGAGGCCCACAGTGATGACAGCAGCTCTGTCCAACTGGGTCCAGATGACCAGCCCTGCCCATCTGGGACCTCGGGACAGTCGGTTCCCCTCACACTGGCACAGGCCACTACACAGCTTCCCCCTCTGGAAACACCAGCACAGCACCCCCACAGCGGGCCCATACCTCTGTCCCCAGGACACTTCAAGCAGCAATGTGTCCACCACTACAGGGAACCCAGGCTAACCCACCACCCAAAAACACCAGGGACCTGGGGGCAGTAGTAGTGGGCACACGGTTCAGGGGACAGAGGCCCAGGGAAACAGGGGAACTGGGAGGGCTGCTGTGCGACAGGGGGAGGACAGGCCCAGGGAACCCACCCTCCACGAGGCCCTCTCCAACATCATGGGAGCGTACCACCATTCCCAGGAGACGATGGCAACGGTACTGTTCAAGTTTCAGGAGACCCAGCGGCTGCAAGAGGAACAGTATTTGTGGTTCAGGGAGGAACTCAAATCCATAAATTCCATCCTGGGCACCATTGTAGGGGTGCTGAAGGAACTCGTCAACACCAGGAGGGACACTGTGGCACAACAAGGGCCCCCTGACACTAGCCTGGACGATGAACTGCCCACCACCTCGGCCGGTGGACAGGAGGCACCGCCACAGGACCACAACACCAGCACCCCACCCCCTGCAGATGGAGAATCACCCCGCAAGCATTCCCTGAGATCCAGGACAAAGACAGAGAACAATGCCAAGACCCCCACCAAGTAATGAGACCACCCTGATTGTCATCCTTCTGTCCCACTTTGTCACCCTGTCCATCCATCAACTGCCCCAGCTCCACTTCCTATGTCCCTTTGGACAATGCACCTGTGAGACTAATAGACTGGACTCTGCCATGGATATTCCTCCACCATCACCCCTGACCATTTTACAACCCCCTCCACTATTTAACACTTAAATAAACACCCTAAAATCACAAAACTATCTGGAGTCAGACTGTGCTTTCGAAAATGTGTATTAACAATGACAGTGGCAAAATGCTATATCCAATGTAATGTCAGCATACCTATGTCACACAGCTCTAGTCCATGTGGAAAAGAAGTAGAGGTCACACAGTGGGATCCACATCTGTGAAATCGAAAGGGAAAGTGACAAATCAGTGTCCATCCACTAGGTGAAAATGACAGACAGATAAGAGGTAGAAGAATTAAATCAGATGTAGCAGGCAGTGTTGTCTTCTTACCTGTGTCTCACTGGAAGTATTGCTGGATCACCGTGTTCCTGTTGTCTATGTCCTCTTCTTCTGCTTCCTCCTCTTCACTATCCACAGGCTCCACAGCTGCCACAAGACCTCCATCTGGACCATTCTCCTGCAGAAAAAGGCACCTGTCGTCGCAAAGCCAAGTTGTGAAGCATACAGCTGGCCATGATGATCTGGCACACCTTCTTTGGTGATTAGAATAGGGAACCACCTGTCATATGTAGGCACCTGAACCTGGCCTCCAGGAGGCCGAAGGTCCTCTCTATAACCCTCCTAGTTCACCCATGGGCCTCATTGTAGCGTTACTCTGCCATTGTCCTGGGATTCCTCACTGGGGTCAGTAGCCATGACAGGTTGGGGTAGCCAGAGTCACCTGCAAATGTCGAGGGAAATCTGTTAGACACACATTAACTCTTAGGGACATCCCCAGACCCAGACACCTAGTCACACTGCATTGGGTCCATGTCCTCACCTAATAGCCACACACGGTGCCTCTGGAGTTGCCCCATCACATAAGGGATGCTGCTATTCCGCAGAATGTAAGCGTCATGCACTGAGCTAGTAAATTTGGCATTCACATGGGAGATGTACTGGTCTGCCAAACACACCTTCTGCACATTCATAGAATGGTAACTCTTCCGGTTTCTGTACACCTGTTCACTCCTGCAGGGGGTACCAAGGCCACATGTGTCCCATCAATGGCACCTATGATGTTGGGGATATGTCCCAGGGCATAGAAGTCACCTTTCACTGTAGGCAAATCCTCCACCTGAGGGAAAACGATGTAGCTGCGCATGTGTTTCAGCAGGGCAGACAACACTCTGAACAACACATTGGAGAACATAGGCTGGGACATCCCTGATGCTATGGCCACTGTTGTCTGAAAAGACCCACTTGCCAGGAAATGGAGTACTGACAGCACCTGCACTAGAGGGGGGATTCCTGTGGGATGGCAGATAGCTAAGATCAGGTCTGGGCGCACAGTTCCAGGATTGTGGTATGTTCAAGTCTGTAGGTGATAATTACATGTCGCTCCTCCATTGTCGACGGTCCACCAGCGGTCTGTATACCGGAGGATGCCACCATCTCTTCACCTGCCCCATCGGACGTGCCGTATGAAGGAGAACAACAAGCAGAGAGTCAACCAACACCGAGGTACGTAAACACAACTTAATCGGAAAATGTTTTAAAATAGAGATATGGCTGTATTAGTGTTTAAGCAAGGCCTAGATATGTGTGACGCAGTCAAAAATAATGCCAGGTGGCCCCCTGAAATGGCGGCTGCCTGACCTGTAATGTGGGACAAGGGGATATGAGGTAACTGCGCTGGCGTTGTACACTGTCGCGGTATGCCGTCGAAGACCGCAGCGCAATCCTGCATTGGTTAACATTGGACCCTATGGGTCCCAGGAGCCAAGGACAATGTATGCCGGCGGTGATGGTACGCACCGCCGTGGACGTCACCGCCATTTTCTCTCTGTTCAATCACTTGATACCTGATCTTCGACAGGAGAGGACCTACACTGCAAGTGCTGCTGTGACCTCAGTCTGGAAGAGACAATGGCTCGTGTGTCTGGGGAAAGTGCCCCTGCCTTCAGCACGGAGGAGTTGGAAAAACTAGTGGATGGGGTCCTCCCCCAGTACACGCTACTCTACGGTCCTCCAGACAAACAGGTGAGTACACTGTGAGCATGCTGTATGGGCAATGGCTGTTTGGAGTGGTGTGGATGAAAGATAGGGGGGGAGAATGAGGCGTGCATGAAACAACGGTGAGTGCATGTGCATCATGGCAAGGGTAGGGATTACGGGCCAATGACTGTGACGGTGCGAACGGTTATATCTTCTCCTTTTACCCAGTACTATTCCTGTAGGTCAGTGCACACCAGAAGAAGGATATTTGGCGTGTCATCGCCAAGGAGGTCCAGACCCTGGGGGTCTACCACAGACTGAGCACCCACTGCCGGAAAAGATGGGAGGACATTCGCCGTTGGAGCAAGAAGACGGCAGAGGCCCAGCTGGGGCTGGCCTTCCAATGTGGGAGGGGTGCCCGTCGCACCATGACCCCCCTGATGTTACCGATCCTTGCGGTGGCGTACCCGGAGTTGCATGGGCGCTTGAGGGCATCACAGCAGCCACAAGGGGGTGAGTACACTCTCATTCAGCTGATTCAGCGTGCATTGTAGGTGTCTGGGTGGGGGAGGTGGTCTGTGGGTCCCCTAGGCCAGGGCGAGTTTATTAGGCAAGGTCCCTTCTTAAGGCAGGCCCTGTGGCACCCACCCCACCTGTGTACAGAGCCAACTACACCTAGTCAGGCTCCTGTGACTTCCATGTGTGCAGCAATCGGGCATAGCCTTGTAACCTATGTCCCTGTGATTGATTAGGGAACTCCAATTGCACGGTGTAGTGCGGGGGCTTCTGTGTCTGTAGAGTCCGCCAACTGTAGCGATATTGGATGCACTCAACATGTCTTTCTTCTGTCTTCCCCCCCTTTTTGTGGTCTCCCTGTGCTTGTGTGCATTAGCATCATCAGGCGGAGGAGCAGTGGCACCGAAGCAGGAGGGAGCTGCATCCCACATAGCCCTTGAGGGCGAGAAAACGGAGTCAGAAGCCACCAGTTGGACGGAGGGCGAGGGGAGCTCCACGGCGGGGACAGGAGCTGAGACCAGCGACACAGACTCCTCCTCTGATGGGAGCTCCCTTGCGGTGGCGGGCCCCTCTGTGCCCCCCGCATCTACAGGTACAGACGCCACCCCCCCTACCAGCACCGCCCTCCCTGCAGCCCCTCAGCATTTGCCCTGTGGCCGCTCACCCAGGAGGGTGGGCATCTCCTTCGCCCCAGGCACCTCAGGCCCTGCCCCAGTCAGCCCTGCTGCCCTCGGTGAGGAGGCCATTGACCTCCTCAGGTCCCTCACTGTTGGGCAGTCTACCATTTTGAATGCCATCCAAGGTGTAGAGAGGCATTTATTGTGGAGACACTGCTGAAGTCGGAAGGATAGCTAGGAGCCCGATGCGCACTCACGCTCGGGACGCTTTATTTTGAATTTGAACATTCCAATCGTGTGTACAAACGGAAGTTATCGATACCAGCACGGGCGTGCTTAGCAAGCAGAATAAATTTTTGGGGGCTTTTTAACAAGGAATATTCATTTTCAACATTTTGAATTACCGCAAAAACTTTGGCAATTGCAACACATAGCCCTGACAAAGCCATTGGGGAAACCCCCAGACGAAACACGTGTTGGCTGTGAGGCTGGATATGAGGTTGAAATCGGTGGTGAGGATTAAATTGGACGTTATACATGGAGAACATTATTGAGTGTGGACTGAATAATTTGGGACTTTAACATCTGGTCATGAAATAGATCGGAGCAACAATTGGACCTGGATATTAACATTCAATTACAGGACATTGACATTTGTTGAAGTTTATATGCATCTTATTGTTTCCAGAAATATATGGAATATTGCTTTGCTTCCAGAATACTGACTCCATAGCACTATTTGTTAAACCTTATTAAATTGTGTTATTGTAATGAGTGGCTCTTGTGGTATATGAGAGAGAGGCAGTGGCAACAGACAAATGCATACCTGGAGGGCATTCATTCTGGGCAGGCAGCCCATCAAGGAGCTTTTCAGACTCTGGCCTCAGCACTGATGGCAGCCATTGTCCCTGTCTCTAGCCTCCCCCCTCCAACTTCCTCCACCAAGACCCAAACCCCTGTACCTCAGCCTATCCCAAGCACACCATCAGACCAGCATCCACACACGTCAACACACAAGGGAAGCTCAGGCAAACATAAGCACCACACATCCCACAGGCACTCACGCAAGCATCATACACATGCAGACATACCAACAGCCACTGCCTCCACTGTGTCCCACTCCTCTTCATCTCCCTCCTCCCTCCCTGTCTCGTCTCCACTCACACCTGCATGCACTACATCCTCAGCCACTATGTTCAGCACACCCACCACCACACCCCGCTCACGTGCTGTCACCACCCCCCACTACCATTCATACATCCCCTGTGTCCTCTCCCAGTGTGTCTGTGAGCCCACCTCCCAAGGTACACAAACGCAGCCACACACCCACCCAACAGCCATCCACCTCACAACAGCCTCCAGCCCATGCACCTTCACCCAAATTCACCAAACGTACACCTCCTACAACCACTACCTCTTCCTCCACTCCCAAACCCCCTCCATCTACCTGTCCCAGTGTGTCCAAAAAACTTTTCCTGTCCAACCTGGACCTCTTCCCCTCACCTCCCCCACCACTTCAGACTCCTAGGGCCCGCCTCTCCAGGTGCCAACCCAGCGCTTCAGCCACAACATCTGTGGGAACAGTGGTGCCAGTAGTAACCGGCTTCTGGAGTGCGCCAGGCAGCAGGGCAGCCAGTGTGCCAAGGAGCCAGAGCACGGACAGTCCCCCACCTCAAAAGCACAAAAAGTTGGCCAGTGCCTGGCGGGAGAGAGGAAAAAAATCTTCCACCAAAGCCTCTCCCAGGTGTACAGTTGGGAGTGTGGAGACAGCTGCGCCACCATCCAAGGTGGGGAAGGGGCACAGTAAAACAGGCAAGTCTGGGAAAACCAGCACGGCGGACAAGACCGCCACAAGCACCGCTGCCAAGGACACCGCCGCTACAAGCACCGCTGAACAGGACACCGCCGCCACCAGCACCGCTGAATAGGACACTGCCGCCACCAGCACCACTGAACAGGACACCGCCACCACCAGTGTTGCTGCCTAGGACACCGCCGCCACAAGCACCGCTGAACAGGGCACCGCCGCAACAAGCACCGCAGGCCAGTGAGCGCCAAAGATTCCGATGCTACTGAGGGCGCCACCAGCAGGATGAAGCACTCTTGGCACAAAGCCCCCTCCAGAACCAGTGGAGAAAGGCATCCACTACCTCGGTCCTTGGCAGGATGAAGCACTCTGGGAACAAAGCCCCCTCCAGAACCAGTGGAGATTTACATCCACTACCTCTGTCCTTGGCAGGATGAAGCACTCTGGGCACAAAGCCCCCTACTTAACCAGTGGAGAAAGGCATCCACTTGAGAGACTGTGACTTTGCACTCCCCAGGATAAAGCAGTGGGCAAACCACCCACTGTAGAGACTTGAGAGACTGCGGCTTTGCACTCCCCAGGATAAAGCAGTGGGGAAACCACCCACTGGAGAGACTTGAGAGACTGTGGCTTTGCACTCCCCAGGATAAAGTAGTGGGCAAACCACCCACTGGAGAGACTTGAGAGACTGTGGCTTTGCACTCCCCAGGATGCAGCAGTAGGCAAACCACCCACTGGAGAGACTTGAGAGACTGTGGCTTTGCACTCCCCAGGATAAATCAGTGGGCAAACCACCCACTGGAGAGACTTGAGAGACTGTGGCTTTGCACTTCCCAGGATACATCAATGGGCATGGAGCCACCTCGTGGATCTGGCGTCGTGCACTCATCCGGCTGAGGTGCCCCCCCTTCCCTTCCCCCTGAGGTGCCTCTTGTATTTCTATCTGATGCCCCAGCAGTGTTCTCTCCGTTTTGTTCGGGCATTGAGTGTGGGCCTCGCCCATGCATTTTGGGCCCAGTGGTCCACGGACTATGATGGTGGAATACCTTGGACTTGTATTCTTTGTGTACATATTTGTTTCTAGTGTAAATATATGTATATGAGTATATATATTTTTGATTACTGTTTTTGAATAGATTACAAACGTTCGACTCATTTCCTTTTGTCCTTGCATTCTTCCAGGGGGAGTTGGGGGGTTGTTAATGTAATCTATCAACATGTACTTGTGTGTGTGTTGTAGTGGGTGAGGGATGGGGTGGGAGTGTTGCGTGTTGCGTGTGTGTGTCACTCTTTTTTCCCTCCCCCCTCTCCTGTGTCGTAGGTGCAGTACTCACCGTGGTCTTCGCCGCCGTCTTTGTTGTTCCTGGTAGAGAAGCAGGAAGATAAAGGCTGGCAGTATCTGGAGCTCGGGTTCCATGGCATCCTAATTCCTTGTGGGGTGTGTAGAGGTGAGCGTTTTCCCTTCCAAGTCCTGTTTCCGCCGTGTTTTTGTTCACGGTGAATCCGCCCTGGAAAAGGTGGCGGATTGGACTGTTGTAATACAGTGGGTGGAATCTTGTCTTCCGCCTGTCTGTTGGCGGTGACCGCCGCGGTGTTTGTTTGTACCGCCGTGGCGGTCGGAGTGTTAAAGTGGCTGTCTATGTTGGCGGTTTCCGCCACGCCACGGTCGTGATTCCATTTGTTTTACCACCAGCCTGTTGCCGGTTTTACTGCCACTTTAACACCGACCGCCACAGTTGTAATGAGGGCCTATGTCTGTTGGTGTGTCTACATTCCTGATGTGCTGCTCCATCATATAAAATGTCACACACAGTAATTTATTGATCCAAGTTTTGTACAGTGAGAAGATATTGAGCATATGTCACCCTTCCATGTTTTACAGGTGGACCCGCCGCTTATACAATTGGTGAAGTGGCTCGATTTGCTGACCCAGACGTATACAGTAAGTGTTAATATGTTTGTCCTGTGTTGTGTTTGCAGCTGTTGCGTGAGTGACTCCTGTGTGTTGGACTCATTGCAAGGTATGATGTGCTGGCACATGATCTGATATGTGACTTCACTGGAGGTTGATATTTTGTTTCATGTTTGAGTTGGACATTATGTGGCGGAGAGTTATATATTGGGAGTTGAGTGCTGCGCTATAGGCATGGGCAGGTGAACTAGGTGATTAGTTTCTACATCTATGCCAATTATTAATTTGGAGGTGGCCAGTGTCATGATTTATTCAGGTCATACCATGATTCACCCAGACCAGTGATGCCGAAGTCTTACTCATAGACTTGAGCATCCCTGTTAAGTAATGAACATATAGGACTGCATGGTTGACTTTCCGTCAGCATGTAGCTCCACATGTATGGCTCCGTTTATGTGGCACTTGAGTGAAATGTTATAGGCGTGCATGCAGGTCAAGGCCAGATTGGTGCATGCATCAATGTGCATGATTTTGGAAAGGTGTTAGTGAGAAGTGATGATGTAGACAATTGTCCACATTTAGAAAATTAGTGTGGATGTAATTGTCCAATGTTTGAGTCAATCCTAGTTGGCAGCCCGTCTTACCTGTGGTGGACTGACTAAACCCATGTACAGCTGTCCAAAGCTTCCTGGCTGTCCTTGATGTTTGACAGTATGTGTTGCATGTCCATCCCCCCTGAGGCACAGGTTTAGGGCTAGGAAATATGTGTATCTAGGTGTGATGATCCCAGTGAAGAAGACAGACATGTAATTCAAACATTCATGTGTTCCAAACTACAATGCCCTCTCATGATTACCAACTGCATACCATCCCACCAGTTCCATTTACAAACCACAGGTCTTGTGGGCCTTGATTATCATCCTGAAGATAGTCATTAGTTGGCCTGCCACATGTGGAGTAAATTTATTCTCTGCTGAAGAAGGGATTAACCCAGAAACACATGTGTCCAGAGATGCACAGCAAAGGCTGTACCTACTTAGAGGTGAAATATTTAAAAGTAACGGAGTTCGTTTTTTGAGGAAACTACATCTACCATGATGCAATGAGGCAGATTAATTGCTGGGATGTTAGGCAGGTGCGCTCCTAACTGTTAGTGACTTTAAAAAGGCTCCCTTGAGCTACTGGGCTGACGAGCTCTGGAGCAGGCACCGGCATGCCAGTGAAGAGGTATTGAAACCGGATGATTAATGGCAGCATTTCCAGCACCCCGCAAATTTATTCTCTGCTGAAGAAGGGATTAACCCAGAAACACATGTGTCCAGAGATGCACAGCAAAGGCTGTACCTACTTAGAAGTGAAATATTTAAAAGTAACTGAGTTCGTTTTTTGAGGAAACTACATCTACCATGATGCAATGGGGCAGATTAATTGCTGGGATGTTAGGCAGGTGCGCTCCTAACTGTTTGTGACTTTAAAAAGGCTCCCTTGAGCTACTGGGCTGACGAGCTCTGGAGCAGGCACCGGCATGCCAGTGAAGAGGTATTGAAACCGGATGATTAATGGCAGCATTTCCAGCACCCCGCAAATTTATTCTCTGCTAAAGAAGGGATTAACCCAGAAACACATGTGTCCAGAGATGCACAGCAAAGGCTGTACCTACTTAGAGGTGAAATATTTAAAAGTAACGGAGTTCGTTTTTTGAGGAAACTACATCTACCATGATGCAATGGGGCAGATTAATTGCTGGGATGGTAGGCAGGTGCGCTCCTAACTGTTTGTGACTTTAAAAAGGCTCCCTTGAGCTACTGGGCTGACGAGCTCTGGAGCAGGCACCGGCATGCCAGTGAAGAGGTATTGAAACCGGATGATTAATGGCAGCATTTCCAGCACCCCGCAAATTTATTCTCTGCTGAAGAAGGGATTAACCCAGAAACACATGTGTCCAGAGATGCACAGCAAAGGCTGTACCTACTTAGAGGTGAAATATTTAAAAGTAACGGAGTTCGTTTTTTGAGGAAACTACATCTACCATGATGCAATGGGGCAGATTAATTGCTGGGATGGTAGGCAGGTGCGCTCCTAACTGTTTGTGACTTTAAAAAGGCTCCCTTGAGCTACTGGGCTGACGAGCTCTGGAGCAGGCACCGGCATGCCAGTGAAGAGGTATTGAAACCGGATGATTAATGGCAGCATTTCCAGCACCCCGCAAATTTATTCTCTGCTGAAGAAGGGATTAACCCAGAAACACATGTGTCCAGAGATGCACAGCAAAGGCTGTACCTACTTAGAGGTGAAATATTTAAAAGTAACGGAGTTTGTTTTTTGAGGAAACTACATCTACCATGATGCAATGGGGCAGATTAATTGCTGGGATGTTAGGCAGGTGCGCTCCTAACTGTTTGTGACTTTAAAAAGGCTCCCTTGAGCTACTGGGCTGACGAGCTCTGGAGCAGGCACCGGCATGCCAGTGAAGAGGTATTGAAACCGGATGATTAATGGCAGCATTTCCAGCACCCCGCAAATTTATTCTCTGCTGAAGAAGGGATTAACCCAGAAACACATGTGTCCAGAGATGCACAGCAAAGGCTGTACCTACTTAGAGGTGAAATATTTAAAAGTAACAGAGTTCGTTTTTTGAGGAAACTACATCTACCATGATGCAATGGGGCAGATTAATTGCTGGGATGTTAGGCAGGAGCGCTCCTAACTGTTTGTGACTTTAAAAAGGCTCCCTTGAGCTACTGGGCTGACGAGCTCTGGAGCAGGCACCGGCATGCCAGTGAAGAGGTATTGAAACCGGATGATTAATGGCAGCATTTCCAGCACCCCGCAAATTTATTCTCTGCTGAAGAAGGGATTAACCCAGAAACACATGTGTCCAGAGATGCACAGCAAAGGCTGTACCTACTTAGAGGTGAAATATTTAAAAGTAACAGAGTTTGTTTTTTGAGGAAACTACATCTACCATGATGCAATGGGGCAGATTAATTGCTGGGATGTTAGGCAGGTGCGCTCCTAACTGTTTGTGACTTTAAAAAGGCTCCCTTGAGCTACTGGGCTGACGAGCTCTGGAGCAGGCACCGGCATGCCAGTGAAGAGGTATTGAAACCGGATGATTAATGGCAGCATTTCCAGCACCCCGCAAATTTATTCTCTGCTGAAGAAGGGATTAACCCAGAAACACATGTGTCCAGAGATGCACAGCAAAGGCTGTACCTACTTAGAGGTGAAATATTTAAAAGTAACGGAGTTCGTTTTTTGAGGAAACTACATCTACCATGATGCAATGGGGCAGATTAATTGCTGGGATGTTAAGCAGGTGCGCTCCTAACTGTTTGTGACTTTAAAAAGGCTCCCTTGAGCTACTGGGCTGACGAGCTCTGGAGCAGGCACCGGCATGCCAGTGAAGAGGTATTGAAACCGGATGATTAATGGCAGCATTTCCAGCACCCCGCAAATTTATTCTCTGCTGAAGAAGGGATTAACCCAGAAACACATGTGTCCAGAGATGCACAGCAAAGGCTGTACCTACTTAGAGGTGAAATATTTAAAAGTAACGGAGTTCGTTTTTTGAGGAAACTACATCTACCATGATGCAATGGGGCAGATTAATTGCTGGGATGTTAGGCAGGTGCGCTCCTAACTGTTTGTGACTTTAAAAAGGCTCCCTTGAGCTACTGGGCTGACGAGCTCTGGAGCAGGCACCGGCATGCCAGTGAAGAGGTATTGAAACCGGATGATTAATGGCAGCATTTCCAGCACCCCGCAAATTTATTCTCTGCTGAAGAAGGGATTAACCCAGAAACACATGTGTCCAGAGATGCACAGCAAAGGCTGTACCTACTTAGAGGTGAAATATTTAAAAGTAACGGAGTTCGTTTTTTGAGGAAACTACATCTACCATGATGCAATGGGGCAGATTAATTGCTGGGATGTTAGGCAGGTGCGCTCCTAACTGTTTGTGACTTTAAAAAGGCTCCCTTGAGCTACTGGGCTGACGAGCTCTGGAGCAGGCACCGGTATGCCAGTGAAGAGGTATTGAAACCGGATGATTAATGGCAGCATTTCCAGCACCCCGCAAATTTATTCTCTGCTGAAGAAGGGATTAACCCAGAAACACGTGTCCAGAGATGCACAGCAAAGGCTGTACCTACTTAGAGGTGAAATATTTAAAAGTAACGGAGTTCGTTTTTTGAGGAAACTACATCTACCATGATGCAATGGGGCAGATTAATTGCTGGGATGTTAGGCAGGTGCGCTCCTAACTGTTTGTGACTTTAAAAAGGCTCCCTTGAGCTACTGGGCTGACGAGCTCTGGAGCAGGCACCGGCATGCCAGTGAAGAGGTATTGAAACCGGATGATTAATGGCAGCATTTCCAGCACCCCACAAATGTATTCTCTGCTGAAGAAGGGATTAACCCAGAAACACATGTGTCCAGAGATGCACAGCAAAGGCTGTACCTACTTAGAGGTGAAATATTTAAAAGTAACGGAGTTCGTTTTTTGAGGAAACTACATCTACCATGATGCAATGGGGCAGATTAATTGCTGGGATGTTAGGCAGGTGCGCTCCTAACTGTTTGTGACTTTAAAAAGGCTCCCTTGAGCTACTGGGCTGACGAGCTCTGGAGCAGGCACCGGCATGCCAGTGAAGAGGTATTGAAACCGGATGATTAATGGCAGCATTTCCAGCACCCCGCAAATTTATTCTCTGCTGAAGAAGGGATTAACCCAGAAACACATGTGTCCAGAGATGCACAGCAAAGGCTGTACCTACTTAGAGGTGAAATATTTAAAAGTAACGGAGTTCGTTTTTTGAGGAAACTACATCTACCATGATGCAATGGGGCAGATTAATTGCTGGAATGTTAGGCAGGTGCGCTCCTAACTGTTTGTCACATGTGGAGTACTTGCAGCATTTGTTATGTGACTAATAGCAGTACAAAGATACATAGATCATTTAATTAAGTACACACCTTGCAGTGCATTGCTGTGCTTTTAGATAGTAGATGTGTAGGCTATGTTGGCATGTCATTCCTCATTGACATTCTATCATCTGTACTGTGCTTTGGACTGTTTGTGCTATTTTTGATGAAGTGTTAGAATATCATCTGTAGATGTATCACACAATGATGTCACCAATGTTTGGCTTTCTCTATTTTGACAGCTGCCAACATGAATGCCCAGGAGATAAGGGAATTCCAGAGGCGAGCAGTGTGTTACCGAAACATACTAGATGTGGAGGCTGGGTTCCACAATATGGCATGTCGTTATCGCTAGGAGAGAGCCACCAGGGTCTGGAGGGCATTTTCCCATGGGGGGCCAGCCTTGCCCACAACAGCCACCACCACAGCTCAGACCACAGTGGCCCCAAGGCCACTGTTGCAGGTCCCTCAACTTCATCTGCTCCAGGTCCACAAGCAGCACCTCCTGCACCACCCCCTCCAACCACGGCACCAGCAATGGCATCAACATGTGGTACTCAGACAACCCCAGGTGCTGTGATAGACAATGTGGAATTTCAGACACTGAAATGTGACATGCAACGAATGTTGCGCAGGATGGACAGGCTGCAGCAGGAGGTGTCCCGCAATAGCAGGAGACTGCGGGGTATCAAAAAATCCTGCAAAGGGCCAATTTGTAAATAATGGATCCTCACACATGATTCCCTCCCTCCTCTTTCCTCGTTCTTATCTTTAGTGGATTTAGGGGGCTTAGAGTTAAGTTAGAGTAGGCTGTTAGTTTAGTTAGTATAAGTAGGTTTGGGGGTGGAGAGGGTTATATTATTACATGTTTTTTTGTGAGTGGGTGTGGGATGATGTGGGGTTTATGAGTATAAAAAAATAAAATTTTTAAAAATAAAAATAGAAAAAATATATATTTGTTTAGGATAAGTTAGTATGTGTTTAAGTTAGTATATGGTGTCCTGCATGTGTCCCGTCATATACGGGGGATGGGAGGGGATGTTTAGAGCGTTTAGCTTAGAGTAGTTAGGGCCAGTTGTGCGTAATGTATAGTTAGGATAGGTTAGGTTAGTTAAGGTGTTTCCCCTAGTTTAAGTTTCCTTTATTACTGTAAAATAAAGTTTTAGGTACTCCTTTACAGTATGTGTCATATGCTTGGAGATCAGGGCCTTGGCATGGGTGTACAGTGTCAATTTAATATTTGCATTTGTGTTCCATCCTGCATCAGAATCCCATTGTTGACTTGGTTATTCCCAATTCCAAATGAGCTGTCACATTGGCAGCTACAACAAAGCTACTTCTCTATACATCTGCCATCCATTGCACCCACCACTCAAGGTTACTGTGGTTCTCAATGTGTTGTAAAGGTTGGTGTGTTTTTAAATCTGTCATCGTTTGAGTACTGGATTGGAATCTTTGGCACTGTGGGACGTCTGCCTGCAGCCTGATGTTCATGTGAGCCCTGGTAAGCTGAGTGATGGTATAATCTTATGTAGTTCTGTATACATAACTCACACCTATCATTTCTTACATTGTACTACCAGGTTACATAATTGTCCATACACTCGTACACATCCATTCCTGCTGTAAGGTGTGTGTGTGTGTGTGTGTGTGTGTGTGTGTGTGTGTGTGTGTGTGATTAAAGTTTATAGTCAGATGTCACTTACATAAAGATTGTCTTGAAGGGAATGTTGGACCCATTGAGTTTCAGCTTATACATACTTTGAAGCTGACTTTTTCTGTTCTACACAGCATTATACTGTTTGTTTTCATTTCACTTAAAAAATAAGCCTAAGGAAGCACAGATGGTGATAAAATCCAGACCCCAGTGCATAGTTATCAGCCAACATTCTTTCTATACTGTTGTATTGACATTCTGTGGCCATTAACATGACATACATCACAAATCTCCTGCACAGTTGATGTGTCACATTACACAGAGACAAAGTGGTTGTGTAGGTGCTATTTATTTTAAAGTGCTGTAGTGCAATATGTACATAGTCCAGGATTGATTCCATTAGTGTGACGCCTTCTATTGTGATGCAACATAAGTGCAATGGTGAGGGACATGTCATTGGACATGCTGATGGTGATTTGTCATTCAGTGCAAATGGACATGAATTGCCAATGAGGTAGTGAGAGACAATTGAAGGGCATAGTGTTAATGTAAACAGTGTGCTGGAAAACAGTGCATGTTCCCAACCATAGCAAGACTGGCATGTTAACAGGCATAGGACCTAGGATATCAGTGCCCATGTGGCATGGACTTGTGCTACCGGGTACTCCTACGGGTTAAGGTGATCTGTTCCACGTCTTTATCTTCTTATGTGTGTGTCGTCTCCTCTGCCCTTGGTGATGGTGGGTTTGAAGGGGCAACACACACTTCAGTGTTTGAAGGCGCGGAGCCAGAATTCCCGGTAGCTGCCAAATGTGGGGCTCTTAAGCGCATTACTGCAGCAAGGAGGAGCTGCTGGTTCTTGAGTATAGCAGCTACATCACTGTGGTAGGCAGCCAGGTCGGCCCTGAGGGGGTCATGATTGCATTTGTGCACGAGGTGACCGGTTTGGGTTGCCAGGTGTTGTGGCGACTCCCTAACTGCTGTGGTGCAATCCCTCACACATTGTTGTAGTCCTTGCAGGAGGGATGGTAGCGCTTGCATGGCTGCTGCCTGTTCTGCAGATGACATCATGCATGATCGCATCCCCTCAAGTCTGGCTGCCATATTTTGCATCCCCACCCGCACCTCCTTGGCCAGCTCCCACTGTACTCCCACTACTGTCCTCTCAAAGGTGGAACCAGTGTCCTCAGAGTCCTCAGCTGAGTTGGAGCTGGCAGGTCGTACTACTGGGGTGGTGGGTGGGTCCTCTGTGATGGTTGCTGTATCTGTACTCCTCCTTGCGACTGACGCTGGGGTCTGAAGGGTTCCAAGAACATCTTGGAGGGTCTGCTGGCTCCAAGAACATCTTGGAGGGTCTGCTGGCTAATGTGTGTCAGCTCGTCATCCATGTCATCAGGGAAGTCCAGAAAAGGCATATCCACAGGAGAGCCATCGTCCTCTGCAATGAGATATTGTACAATTAGTGTGTCTGTGTTGTGGCAGTTGTAATGTGATGTTACTGACTTCCTATTGGTGAGACATTGTAATCGTGGTTCCTGTTCATTGTTCCTGTCATTAATATTAGCATTCTCACAGGCCTATGCCCCACCTGCATGTCACATGTAGTGTGGACAGTTTGGGGAATTGTCTGCGTCACATCCTCTAGGTGTAGGTTCTGTCCAAATTGTATGTTGCCACCTTATTGTCCTACTCAACGCTCCGTCTACTTCCATAAGCATGGCGCGGCCTTGCAATGGCTGTGGGCTTTCTGATGACACTTGCATCACACTTTACAATATGGAACTGACCCATTCTCGGATATTTCACATACACCTATATGTTGCTGAGACCAAGCACATACTATGTATAGCATTGGCATGGCACGATACAGCTGTCAGCATTGGTAGTATATAATGTTGATGTTGGGGAATGTGTGCTACATTGGCTTGCAATGATGGGCCTGGCAGTGTTCCATTTCCTCTTATGACTGTGCGGGTGTGTTTAACTAGCTGGACACATATGTCCTCCCCCTCAATTCTGTTGTCTTAGCAGTATGACAGTTGGGATGTTGCAAGGTGGCCTTGCAGCTATTGTAACACAGGCACAGGGTAGGCCCTAGAATGTGCAGCATGGGTATGACATTACTGCTGTGTACTTCATAATGTAAGTAGCAATACCTGATGTTTATAGAGCCTAAAGACATGACCATTTGACAGGATTTACACTTTGTTAGGAATTACAGGGGATTGATAACGTCGTCATCCTGAACCCTCTATTTATGGTGTATTTGATCCATTGGCACGTAACTTCCATTAGCTACTTGACCTGCACACACAGCACAGGTGGTAGTGGCAACTGTTGTCAATGGTAAATACCACTTGCGGATCTGGCCTTAGACTGGAAATTGAGCCCTAGTTCATGTTGTGACAATACCAGCTGTCGTGTGACAGCAGGCCAGTTTTACGTTGTATCCTACCCTCCTGGACTGACTTTGCCTTTCCAACATCCTTGGCAAGGCAGAGTACCCCATGCAAAGGTTGTTGGTGTAGTGTTGTGCTGTGCCCCTGGTTTCACCTGCACAGCCCATGCACCAGTGCCATGCCCCTTTGCCCTGTCCACTGCCTGATTTTCAGGGCTGACATGCATTGTGTAGTAGGTATTTACCCCCCTGCTTACAGTTAACATTCAGGCAATTTTGTCCCCATGCAACTTACCCTGCGTCTGTGTGGTTTCCTGGAAGTCTGTGCTGTCCTGTCCTTGAATCCCTGTAACGATCTGCTCTGGAATGCTGGCTGCCACCATCTCCTCCATCTGGTCCAGGGCCTCCTGCGGTGCTGGACTTCCACCTCCAGTCTGCAGTGCTGCCTTCCTGTTCCTTGCCATCTTTTCCTTGGTCCTGCGCTTGCAGTCATGCCAGCGTTTCTTGCTCTCAGTGACTGTTCTCCATCCTTCTGCCACACTGTTTATCTTGTCCACAATTTGTTGCCAAATTGCCTCTCTCCTCCCTATTAGCAATTTTGAGGTGACAAAAAGTTGATGCTGGTGTTTCGTCACCTCTTAGACCAGTATTTCCTGCTCCTCTGCACTGAAACAACACCTCCTTTTCTTCTTCTCCCTCTCCTGGGTCTTGTCTGGGTCCTCCTGGCTGGTTCTGGTCGATTGGAGTCTTCCCGGGGTCTCTCCTGGCTTCTGGAATCCATTTTGGGGCTCCTTAGCACATTTTGCTGTGTTTGCGCCGCTTTTTGGCGCACTTGCAGGGAAAAATGGTGCCTATCCGGTTTGTGGCGTCGTAAACCAGATTAAAGTAATTTTCGCTGCGTTAACGCCGTTTTGCTTTACGATGTGGCGCAATGGTTAGAGTAAAAAAAAAAAGACTCTTGGGCCAAGAAGCATCAAAGTATAAATTTGATGCCCGGGTGGCGCAAAGAAATGGTGTTAGCCGGCGTTAAACTTTTTGATGCAAACCGCGTCGGTGTAGTTTTGCTTCAAAAAATATAAATGTTGCCCGCAATGTCTTGTACCACCAGAGGAATTATCTGTTGCAACGTCTCCATCTTGAAAGCCACATGGGGGACAAACTTGTTCAATGCCTTCAAATCTAACACAAGGCAGAACGCTTGTCATTTTTGCCACCAGAAAAGCAATTGAGTAGAATCCCTGACCTCATTACAGAGGGGGCAGCACCGTACAGCCCGTTTCTGCAAAAAGGAAAGAAGGCTGTGATGAAGGGCCTCCTGCTTGTCTGGAAGGGAGGGCTATGGTGTTGGATGTACCCCAGAAGATGGAGGAACTTCCTCAAAGTCTATCCTGTATCCTGACTGAACAACGTCCAACACCCAAGTGTCTGAAGTAGACAACTGCCAGGCCTGAAAAAACAGCTGAAGGTGGCACCCCACCACTAGCTCCTGCATCACCATCATATAGTCAGGAACGCAGTTTGGGAGGAAGAGAATTTGCATTCTGCTTTTGACGTCTACAAGCTGAAAACCTCCCCCAAGACCTTAAAAACTGTCTCTTATGGAGCTGATTCAGGGGTGACTTGTGTTTAGAGACAGGTCTGTCCCCAGTGCCTGACTTCAGTGAAGAAGAATGTTTCTTTTCCTTGAAAAGCTTGTACAGACGACTTTCCAGTTCAGCACCGAACAACACTGAACCCTGAAAAGGCAACCTCAACACAGAGGCTTTCTGCGCAGAATCCATCTTCCAATTCCGCAATACCAGATTGCGACGGGCCGCAACACAGGCCCCCTCTGCCAGAGCTGAAGCTCTAACCACATCAAAAGAAATATCAGAGAGAAATTCCACTTGCCGATCTATACGTTGCAGTTCGAGGACTCATCGAAGGCCCTATATAAAGTCTAGAGGTCCGAGATCCAGGTCTGAGCCACATAAGTCCCATCGATCCCAGCTCAGAAAGCCAGATGAGTCTCTGAAGAAACGTTTCTGAGGGAGCCATCCACCTTTTTGTTCACTGGATCCTTGAGGACTGCTTCCTCTGCTAGAAAATACAACCCATCAGGCTGGCGACAAAGGAATCCACTGGAATAGTGTCCGGAAAGTTCAACTGCCATAAAATGGGGCAACAAGATTTTGTATGGATCCCTCCATTCTCCATGCAGCACTTCACAAAAACAGGAATGGACAGAGAAACCCACAGGAGTAGAACTTTGAAATTGAGGCAAAAGCGCTGACGAAGAGGTCTCTGGAACATACTCATCCTGGAACCCTGTATTACACTTAACATGATGAACCAGCCTGTTAATCTGATTCCTTAGTTCTGTACTTCCCAGGCTAGTCCTCAGGGGCAGGACCTTCCTACTCTCAGTCCAAAGAAGGCAACACAGTAACAGGAAGGTGCCTTTTCTTGCTTTCCACACCCATATCCAGCAAGGTTTCTCTAATGAGGCCCTTGAAGCGGACCTCCTCCTCCCCCTTCCTACAGACCCTGGAAGGAGACCTATAACGTGGTTAGGAAGATGAGAAGGAAGATGAAGAAGACACCTCCAAGTGCCTTCATTTATGGAGGTGCTTTGAGGGCCAGGCACAGCAACCCTGCACCGTTGCTCAGAAGCTTCATTGCCATAGCAGAAAGTAAGGCAAGTCCCAGTCTTCCTGCTTCATAAACACGTCTTTCAGTCAGCCCAGCATGACCATAGAAACGTGCACCTGCTGCCAAATAGTTAGATCATCCCAGGCTTGAAAAACTGCACCAACAGCAGCCGTACCGGCCACAAACACGTACCCTTCAACAAGCCCAGCAGGCTGAGGGACAAACAGCTGCCAGAAAACATGAACCACCCCGGTCCAGCAGAAGACCCTCCCTCTACACCTCGGTCCATCCTGTCAAAAGACAGAAAAAAGAACAGGAAGATTGCTGGGTAAGTACTCTTTAAGTACTACTCAAGGAGGGGTGGGGCAGGGGATCCATTATTCTTTGTGTTCTTTTTTCTGTTATTGAGATAGACAAACCTCCATTTTGTGATGAATGGGACAAGTACTAGAGGGACCTGAGGGTAATAGCAGCCATATCCCTAGGCCCACTAAGACTGTGGTTTGGGGGAAAGGATAAGTCGTTTGCAATGCTTGAATGCAGTATCACAAAAGATTGTATGGTAGGATCCATTTTTTAATCCTCCTCTACTTGTAACAGTGACTGATCATAATGGTGGAAACTGGGGAGTTTCCATCATTACAAATCTCTTTTCTGTCAAGTTTGACCAGCATATTTGGGCTGCTTGTAGATGATATAATAGTTATGTGCAGAATAGGCTGTTGGCTTCGATGACTAATTTCCATTTCACTATATCGTCTTTCTGAGAAGGAGTTTACTCCTCATCCATCACTTCTTTTAAAATTGTGGCAAGGAAGAGTGAGAAATTTGGGAGACCCTCTGATTTTTAGCTGCAGTTAAAGCATGTGAGAAGTATTTAACTAACCCAGGGGGGTGTTCACTGTGGTGTGGTATTTCAGGATTTTTAAACTTCACAGTCAGTAGCCTATTAGAGGATCAACTTGACTAGACCATTCCAAGTGTGTAAGTTCACAATCTATAAGTGCTTAGATCAGTGATTCTATTGAGGAGTTTAGTGGTGAGTTATATATTAGTCTCTTATTTCTTCATTCTCAACTCAACTCAAACACATGAACCACAAGCCGCACCAGGGTCACCTTTGCACTCAATTCCCTTCTGCACAGCACCTTGTGGGGGCGAAACCACTCAAAGGCACCCAAAAGCACCAAAGAACCACCAAACCCAACCCCACCAGCATCCTTCCGCATTCTAAACACACCTGCAAGTGACCCACATCAGCCCGCCACCACCCCTACCCCCAGTAATACCCCTCCATGCAGAAACACTATTTAATTCTGCAGAAGCCCTCTGTCACTGACATGGTGCAGTGCTGGGAGACTGTTTGAAAGGCTGGGTGGAGACAAGGGTGGCAGTGAGAGCCAGGGGCAGACAGTGGCGCATATTGGCACTTAGTTCCCAAACATGGCCTTAGGAAGACAGCACCAGATGTTGCAGGGGGATGAGAAGGAACAGAGGTGGCGTAGAACCGAGCAAACTAAGGAATGTCAGGCCTGAGGCAGTTGTCGGATTGAGGTGGGATGACAATGGCTATGCCAAGAGTTGAGTGAGAAACTGGGTTCTTGGTTGACTGGGGTGTGAGCTTTTGTCACGAAAGGGCCACAATTTCTTGCAGGGTAAATCACAAAAAACACAAAATTAACCAGCGCTTAACCATGGGTAGCTTGGCACAAAAAGCAGTAAGGCTTAACGTAGAGGCAATGTGTTAAGTATTTATGCTGTAATTATACAAAATAAATTGAAAGCACAAGAAAAAACCTTCACAAATGTAGGAAAATAGAGTACATTTTAACAAATAAAATTTACACCAAAAGGAAAGAAATCTAATCAATAGAACTGGAGGTATGAACGCTTTAGTAACAACTAGCTCCTAAAAGATCAAAGTGTCAACTGGGTCAAAGTCGATAAATATGGCCAACTGCAATGGGGCCCAGTTTGAAAACATGAAGGGAAATGGGCCTGGCCAGTGTTTATCTTGTGTTTAAATGTATAGAAAATAAAAGGGATGGATGCAGGAGGTGCCCGAGAAAGATAACCTTCAGTTGAAGCCACAGTGAAGATGTATATGTTTTGGACCTAATTTCCGGAATGCAAGTCAAAAACTTCCAGCGGGATGAGACTGAGGGATTTAGCTGAAGACAGTTCCAGAAGGCCGGATACCCCTTTGGCGAAGGACCCCTGAAAAGGATGTGCTGCTGCGGAGAAGAACATGGGGGAGAAACTGAGAAGTAAATTTGACTTGTGATGCACCTCTGGTGGATAGGCGATTAGGGTGGGACGACTCTCCTCCTGGTTCCACTTTTGAGGTTTGGTTATCTTGTCACCTTCGGCACTACTTCCAAGGGTCCAGGACTGGTGGGGCACCATTTGAAGGGTCAGGAAGCATTCAGGCTGGGTTAAGGTGTGGGTCCAAGGTGAATGGAGCCATTTGTGTCCCTGAGGTTCAGACCAAGAGACCAGCAAACTAGTCATCGGAGTCACTCTGGTGGTCCTGGGTTCAAGATGCAAGTCCTGCCCTTCTTCCCCAGGAAATAGGGCAGCAGGGCAGAGAGGCAGTAATTCAGAAAGGCAGCAGCATATCAGCAGTCCAGCAGAGTGGCAGTCCTTTCAGTAGCACATCTGTCCTTCTTCCTGGCAGAGTATCCACATATCTAGAAGTGTACTAAAGAGTTGGTGTCTGAGGTCCAATTGTAATACTTTGGTGCCCTCTTTTTGGAAGGACGGGAAAGTTTCTTGACAGTCACTTTGAAGTGCATGGAATTTCTTGACTCCCCTGCCCTGGATCAAAGCTGGCTGCAGTGACTATGAGGAGGTGTTAGGCCCTTTGTGAGAAGGCAGAGCACTCCCTATTCAGTTGCAAGTGGAGCTGTGCTCAGCTAGGCTCCCACATTCTGGCAGCAAATGGCCAAACCAGGCACACCTAAACAAGGCACACCTAATACCCCTATTGTGTGACTGCCTAAGAAGAATTTATAAAGGCTAAAGCCGGCTTCAGGCACAAAAGGGCTAAAGGCAGAAAAAAGTGCCATTTTTAAAAATTGCATTCAAAAACCCAACTCTACCATTGAATAAGGTTTCTCATTACAATTTCAAAGACACCAAACATGATATAACTACCGGCACCCGATTGGGGATTATAGCTTATTGAACGTAATAAGGAATCCCTAATGTTATCCTATGGGAGGGGTAGGTCTCACAGTAGTGAAAAATGTATTTAGGAGGTTTTCACTACTAGGATATTTCAAACGTAAAAGTAAAGTCCAGTCTTTTAATTACACAATACCCTTCCGCATAGGCTACCTAAACCTACCTTAGGGGTGACTTATAATATGTAATAAAAGGGGAGTTTAAGGCTTGGCAAGTGGGTTTCAATGCAGAGTTAACATGGTATTTTAAATTGAATTCAGGCTGCAGTGGCAGGTCTGGGACATGTTTTGAGGTGTTACTTAAGTGAGAGGCACAATAAATGCTGCAGGCCCACTGGTAGCATTTAATTTACAGGCCCTGAGTATATGGTATAGCACTCTACAAGGACATATAAGTAATTTAAATATGCCTGTTGGGTATAAGTGAATTTAACCATGTTTTATGGGGGCGAGCACAAGCAATTTTGCACTGCTTGGTAGTGGTAAAGCACAGAGAGTCCTAAGGCTCAGCAAAATAAAGGAAGAGAGGCAAAAGTTTTGGGGAAGACCACCCTAAGGCTGACTGGTCTTACAGGTTGTGCTCACCACATCCCAACACTTGGGCTTCTAGTCTCCCAGGCACCTGCCTGCTCTTTTGGAACCATGCAGCAGAGCAGAGAAAAGCACTATGAGCACTTCTGGCCTCTTCCGCAGTCCGATCGCAGTGCGAAACATGAACAGCTTGGTTTATCTAAGATGGGAATTTCCCATATCACCTTTAGGAATGCTGGGCACAACCAATCTGCATCAAGAAGCTAGTCTAAAGTGCACTCTCAGAAAGAAATGAGGTAAAATATGAAAATGCAGAATACTCTGTTTTGACTATTGTTCTTGTCTGACCTTGAAATAGAATTAAGAAGCACTTGTTCCAGACTGATGTCACATCAGGTATTGTATCAATTTGTATGTCAGAGTGACTTCACACTTTTACTGGTTCTTGGAAAAGTAAGGACCGAAAATACTTGCTTCAAAGCAAGCATTTTGATGATTCTGGAAAAATACAGAACTAGAGTCACCCCCTGCTCAAAATGTTCAAAATGAAGAAGAACCTTATGGTCTTTACGTCACAGGGCCACAAAACTTATGAGTGCCTCTGGTTCAGAGGATAACTTTTCTGGCCTGCAGAAGGCCACTTGCCTCCCCTCCAGAGGGCTAATCCAAAGGTGTGCCCCACTTTGAGAAGAAGTATAATGAACGGAATGCTTCATTTACTATTACAGTTTTAAATAGTGGGAGCTTAATTTTTTAATCCGATAACAATTGTTGAAATTTGAGAAGGCATATTCATTTTTATCATGTTTACTTTATAGCAGAGTCCCTTATTAGCCTGAGAAAACAGGACCCATGCCACATTTTTAGGAAAGCAATAAGAAATAAATGTGCATAAAATGAAACAAAAATTATGATCATTTTGATTAACAAAACACTCACAGGTATCCCAGTTCTTTCATAAATGGCATCAGCTGCTTCTTATGAATTTCATTCAACTTCTATCATTGCCCTCTTTTAGCCAGTTACTCTTCTACTTTACAACTCACCCTCTTAGCACCAGTGAACCTTAGTGGTCCATGACATTGTCATTGATGTATTTGAACAGCCCCTTCATCTTTTGGAACTTCAATCTAAGTCTCACTATCCAACTTCAGAACACCCTCATCTCACAATTACTCATAGACTGCTCACTACTGAAAACAAACTTCCCCTTACACACAAACAGGAAAGAAACACAAGACCTCAGCCTAACATCCTAATATCTTACTAAAACTATCCTTCATTCTCTAACTATCAATATCTTTCTGATGACTATGACCTACAACAGATGAGTTGAGTTGAACAGAGTTCAGTTGACTATCTCTCATCCACCAAAACCCACAATGTTGTCCAATGTCTTAAGAGAAAAACATGCTCTAAACTTTATCCCTGCCTTCCTACACCAAATTTACACATTTCATAACTTGAGCACATCATATTCTTCAATAAAGTTAACAAAAAATCTAGTAGGCTTTTAATACACATTAATTAATATGCTCTCCATCTACTCTACATCCACAACCTTGCCCCTATCTACATCTCCATACTGAAATCCAGGATGAGGGGACTCCTATTCAAATAGAACACACTTAGGACCCCTAAAAAAACTTGATCATAGGCTAACCCTTTATTCTCTCTTTCAAACCTGTGACAATATCGAAGAATCATGTCATCATTACACCCTCATCCCAAGCATCTCTCAAGCTACACTGTTAGCCATGGAGTTTACATCTTACTTTCCACAAAAATACCAATAATCATACTAATACTCTCACTACTTCTCTTTCCTCCACCTTCAATCCAAGAACCGGCAATAATCTTCTGCTAAGGACTTCCTTTCTTGTCAGCCTTGGAACTAATCCCCATTCCTAAATTGGTTAACCCATCTTGCTCACCATCTGAGCCATTATCTAAAGCATTAAACCATTTCCTCTTTCCTCCAAAGTGACTCTCTGCCAAACACCACTATTCAAGCATTCCTTCCCGCCTGGCATCTACTCACAGTATTTCAAACCAAGGATTCTTCTACATGTGCTAAACACCACTGCTGAACATTCCCCTCCATCTTTTGTCCAGTTTAATTCCCCTCATTTTCTCTATGATACTGGAATGTATAGTTTACAACCAAGATACTACCTGTTTATCTTCTAACAATCATCTGAACCCCTTTGGATCTGGCTTCTGTGTACTTCATTCAATGAAACACCACACTTCCTTGTCATCAATTTTGGGCTGTTTACTGTCTTGGGCACTAGGCCTACCCACACAAGTGAGGTTATATTTTTATCAGAAGACTTAGGGGAATGCTGGGTGAATTGACATTTGTGGCTACCTGCAGATTACAGAACCTTCCATCACAAAAATGTGAGGAAAATTAGTTTTAGTCAAAATTTTAGGTTTGCCACGGATTCTGGGTAATACAACCTGGTGAGAGCGAAGCAGGTCACCACATCCTGGATTCCCCAATTTGTCTAGTTTAAAAAATGTACCGGTTAGCGAGATTTCCCTCAGTCCCGGCTGAGTTAGGCTACAAAAACCACAGCTACCCACTTTACAAAAAACTGGTTAGTTTTGCGTAGAAATATTTGGTGTATCCATGTTGCGTTCTGGGCAGTTTCCGGTCATGGGCACTAAGCCTACCCACACAAATAGGGTACAATTTTTTATCAGAAGTCATAGGGGAATTCTGGGTGGAAAGACATTTGTGTCTCCCTGCAGATTCCAGAACCTTCCCTCACAGAAATATCAGGAACATGTGTTTTTAATCAATGTTTGAGATTTGCAAAGGATACTGGTTATCACAGCCTGGTGACAGCAATGCAAGTCACCCCATCCTGGATTCCCCTATGTATTTAGTTGTATAAAATGTACAGGTTTGCTGTGTTTCTTTATATGCTGGCTGAGTTAGGGCCCAAAATCCACAGCTAGGCACATTATAGATCATTTTTCACTGGAAAAATGTGATGTGTCCATGTTGCATTTTGGGTTGTTTCCTTAAGCAGACACTAGGCCTTCCCACACAAGTGAGAAGCCATTTTTATTGGGAGAGTTAAGGGAACACAGAGTAGTATAACCAGTGGTGTAACCTATTGTATTTCTCTGCATTTGTACCTTCCAAATGTAAGACAATGTAAAAGAAATGCCCTTTAATTCACATGCTAGTATGAGTACCCTCAAAGTCAGAGAGGTGCAAATAACCCCTGCTTCTAAACTCCATATCTTGCGTCCATTCCATAAATAAATATGTTTCCTTGATACCAATCTTTCACTATTTATATTTTACTATATGAATTGCTCTATAGCCAGTACAAAATAAAAAACCATTGCAAGGAGCAGCTCAATTACTGGCTCTGGCTACCTCAAATTTTTGGAAAACCCAGAAACAATATATATTCCTACAACCAGAGGGGCCTAGTAGATGTAATAGCATATAGTTTTGTGTATACTAGCCATCATGATGAGAAGTTAATAAATGAAAACCTTGTCACAAATGCCCATTTTCCCTACTACTTTTCAATATTCTTTTATTTGAGCATTTGGTTTCTTTGTGAAAACCTTGAAGGACCTACACAAATGTCCCTTTGTTGAATTCAGCATTTTATCTAATTTTCAGAATGTATAGTTTTCCGGGATCCACCATGGGTTTCACACATGTTTCTACCACAAACTCGAAGAATGCTGAAAGCACCGAAATTAGAAAAAAATGATTTTCTGAATCAAATCTGCCTGTTCCTGAAATCTAGGAAAAGTCTGATTTTAGCACCAGAAACCTTTTGTTAATGCCATTTGCTGAAAAAAACAGACCTTTCCTTCTGCTGCACCTTTTCCAATTTTTCCCCCAAAAATAAAATGTATCTTTATTTTGGATAATTTCTCAGTACCCTCCAGGGGAATCCACAAACCATGGGTACCTTTAGAATCCCTACGGTGTTGGAAAAAGAGGACACAAAGTTGGTGTGGATAGCTGTTGTGGACAAGAAGTTATGTTAGCCATAGGTATAAAAAATGACACATCTACCAACTCTCATTTGGAAATTACAGCTTATTAAATATCATAAGGAATCCCCAATGTCATCTTATGGGAAGGGTAAACTTCACAGTCGCGAAAAATGAATTTGGGAGTTTTTCACTACCAGGACATATAAAACTTAAAGGTACTTGACCTACCTTTTAATTACACAGCACTCCACACTATGCGCTACTTAGGGACTACCTTAGGGGTGGCCTATATGTAATAAAAAGGGAATTTAAGGCTTGGCAATGGGCTTTAAATGCCAAGTCGGCATGGTAGTGGGACACGGAATTCAGGCTGCAAAGACTACCCTGGGTCAGTTTTAGAGTGCTACCAAGGTAGGTGGCAGAAGAAGTGCTGCAGGCCCATTGGTAGCATTTCAGTTACAAGCCCTGGGTATGTGGTATACCATTCTACAAGAGACTTACAAGTAACTTAAAAATGCATGTGGGGTATAAACCAATTAAACCATGTTTTAGGGAGAGGGCGCAGACACTTAAGCACTGGTTAGCAGTGATGATTTGCACAGAGTCCTAAGGCCAACAAAAGAACAAATCCAGCAAAAATAGGAGGAGGCAAAAACATTTGGAGGTGACCTTCAAGAGAGAGCCATGTCCATCAGTAGATAGGGCTTTGCTTCAAACGCCATGTGTGGATGTACTGTAACATCCATGTACCACCCATGGAACTCCTCCCCCGATTCAAAGTAATGCACCAGAGTGCAAAGAGCTGGTTTGTGTTGCTTTCAGGAAACATTTCAGCACAAAACAAGTTTTTCACTGTCAAGTAAATTCAAAATAAATATTTTGACCTGGTTTGCATCTCTTTTGTGCAACAAACCCAGTGCAACATGTTAGTAAATCTGTCCCTACTCTTCTGTTTTATAATGCACACAACCTTCCTTTTCACATACTAATACATCTGTTGTCTTTCATTGGTTGATGTATCTAATTGTCTTTTCTTCCTTTGGTTTAGTAATGTGCTAATGATTTGCCTTTCGTTTTCCCTACAGGTTTCTTGTCCCTACACAGGTTACCATAGGTTTAAAAACATGGACTGTGAACAAGTATTACATCATAGTATGGACTGACATCAGATTAGTATGTTTTTTTCTTTCCTACAGAACTGAATGTTATTTTCACTTGGATGCCAATTTTTCCCTAAAGTTGTCTTTTGCCCTTTCCCTTTTAGGACTCAAACTATTACCATTGATACCTGAGTGTCTTCTTCTGGAACAGTCAATGTGGGATATGCAAAGACCCTAGACTATACGGCAACTGTACAGTTGCTACTCTCAGGTATGTGTGAAGCTTGGGATTTTATACTTTATGGTGGTCATTCCAACCTCGGCGGTAAAAGGTGCTTACCGCCGTTCAGAAGACCGCCATGACACCGCCGCGGCCGCAGTAAACCGCCACGGCCATTCTGACCCACAACAGGCAAACCGCCAAAATACAGACATCCACAAAAGTCCGCCACACCAAAGGGCAGCGAGAAACTGGCGATGACCAAACCTCCACCGTCACGCCAACAGAAATACGCCCACACTATCACGATACACGAATCCACACGGCGGTCTTTCAACCGCGGTATTCCATTGGCGGTACACACCGCCGCGCTCAAAATACACACACACTTACAAAATACAACCACATTGGACAATTCAAAATACACACACCTGAGACACATACACACACCACTCCCACACACCCAATCAAATATAAAATACACACCCACATCACCCACAAACCTCCACTCCTAGAGATTCGTGAACACGCACCGAGAAAAGACATCCGAGCACCCAGACGCCCAATTCACTGTCACCCAGCAATATTTGCACGCACTTCACACAACACAACAATACACATCACCACACTTAGCACCACACAATCCACCCTACACATCACCCACACCGACCCATGGCACCGCAAAGACACCCCAGGTTCTCTGATGATGAACTCAGGGTCATGGTGGAGGAAATTGTACGAGTAGAGCCACAGCTGTTCGGGGCACAGGTGCAGCACACCACCATTGCCAGGAAGATGGAGCTATGGAGCAGAATAGTGGACAGGGTCAACGCTGTGGGACAGCACCCAAGAAATCGGGACGACATCAGGAAGAGGTAGAACGACCTACGGGGGAAGGTGCGTTCCATGGTATCCATGCACAACATCGCGGTGCAGAAGACTGGCGGCGGACCCCCACCTCCTCCCCTAGAATTTACAACATGGGAGGAGCAAGTCTTGAACATCCTGCATCCTGAGGGCCTCGCAGGAGTAGGCGGAGGAATGGACTCTGGTAAGGCAAATCTTAACTACTTCTTCCCCCCACCCCACCTGCATGCCAACTCATACCCCCATCCTCACCCCCATCACATCCTACTCCTTGCAACTGTCTCACCATCACAACCCACCCATCCCAACACCTAGCCCTGCATGCGTCCACAAAGCATGGACACCCATCACCTAAGCATGCCCACTGCACATACACATACAACCCCCCCCAACCACCGTCACAACAGCCCCCACAAAGGAATGCCAGCACTGCGGTACACGGGCACCCACCCATTGCATGCTATGACACACACAGAAGCAATAACCATACTTTTATACCCCTGCAGGACCCGAACGCCACGTCACCGCGCAGGAGGGTCCACAAATGTCCACTACACCCCCAGAAGAGGCCCACAGTGAGGACAGCAGCTCTATCTCCCTGGATCTAGATGACCAGCCCGGTCCATCGGGGACCTCGGACAGTCGGTTCCCCTCACACAGCCACAGGCCACAGTAGACCTTCCCCCCTCTGGGAACACCAGCACAGCACCCACCCAGCGGGCCCATACCTCTGTCCCCAGGACACGTCAATCAGCGGTGTGTCCACCACTACAGGGAACCCAGGCTAACCCACCACCCCAACAACAACAAGGACCTGGGGGCAGTGGTAGTGGGCACACGGTCCAGGGGACAGAGGCCCAGGGAAACAGGGGAACTGGGAGGGCTGCTGTGCGACAGGGGGGGGACAGGCCCAGGGAACCCACTCTCCACGAGGCCCTCTCCTCCATCATGGGAGCATACCACCGCTCCCAGGAGACGATGGTGACGGTCCTGGTCAGGTTTCATGAGATCCAGCTTCTGCAGGAGCAACAGTATATGGGGGTCAGGGAGGAACAAAGAAACATCAGTTCCGCCATGGGTACCATCGTAGTGGCCCTGAATGAGGTAGTCACGACATTGCGGGACACCGTGGCACCTCAAAGGGCCCCTGACACTAGCATGCACCAAGAACTGCCTACCACCTCCGCCGGCGCTAGTGGACAGGTGGCCCCGACACAAGACCAACAGGCCACCAGAACCCCACCCCCTGCAGAAGGAGAACCACCCCGCAAGCGGGCCCTGAGATCCAGGAAGAAGACAGAGTAAGATGTCAAGACCCCCGCCAGCAAAGGATACCGCCCTGATTGTCATCCCACTGTCCCACATTGTCACCCTGTCCAACCTTAAACTGCCCCTGCTTCACTTCCCACAGGCATTTGGACAATGCACCTGTGAAACTGATAGTCTGGACTCTGCCATGGACAATCCTCCACCATCACCCCTCACCGATTTGCAACCACCCATCCAATTTAGAGCACTTGAATAAAAACACTTATTGCACAAAACAATCTGGAGTCTGGCTGTGATTTAGAACAAATGTATTAGACATGACCGTGCCAAAATGTTCATTCACATTGTGATGCTAACAAACCGCTGTCACACAGCTGTAGTTCATGGGGAAACAAAGCAGATGTCACGCAGTGGGGCCCACATCTCTGAAAACAGAAGGGAAAGTCAAAACACAGTTACCATACACTGGGGGAAAAAGTCAGACAGTAGAGAGGTAGGAGTCATTAAGTAAATGTAATATGCCGGTGTCTACTCTTACCTGTGTGTCACTGAAAATACTGCTGTATTACTGTGTTCCTGTTCTCTATTTCGTCCTCTTCGGCTTCCTCCTCTTCACTCTCCACAGGCTCCACAGCTGCTACAACGCCACCATCTGGACCATCCTCCTGCAGAAAAGGCACCTGGCGGCGCAAAGCCAGGTTGTGAAGCATACAGCAGGCCACGATGATCTGGCACACCTTCTTTGGTGAGTACCTTAGGGATCCACCTGTCATATGGAGGCACCTGAACCTGGCCTTCAGGAGCCCAAAGGTTCGCTTGATCACCCTCCTAGTCCACCCATGGGCCTCATTGTACCGTTCCTCTGCCCTTGTCCTGGGATTCCTCACTAGGGTCAGTAGCCAGGACAGGTTGGGGTAACCAGAGTCCCCTAATAGCCACACCCGGTGCCTCTGGAGTTGACCCATCACATACGGGATGCTGCTATTCCGCAGGATGTAGGCATCATGCACTGACCCAGGGAACTTGGCATTAACATGGGAGATGTACTGGTCAGCCAAACACACCATCTGTACATTCATGGAATGATAACTCTTCCGGTTCCTGTACACCTGTTCACTCCTGCTGGGGGGGACCAAAGCAACATGTGTCCCATCAAGGGCACCTATGATGTTGGGGATATGTCCAAGGGCATAGTAATCACCCTTCACTGTAGGCAAATCCCCCACCTCAGGGAAAACGATGTAGCTCCGCATGTGTTTCAGCAGGGCAGACAACACTCTGGACAACACCTTGGAAAACATAGGCAGGGACATCCCTGATGATATGGCCACTGTTGTTTGAAACGACCCACTTGATAAGAAATGGAGTACTGACAGCACCTGCACTATAGGGGGGATCCCTGTGGGTTGGCGGATGGGTGACATCAGGTCTGGCTCCAGCTGGGCACACAGTTCCTGTATAGTGGCTCGGTCAAGCCTGTATGTCAGTATGACATGTCATTCCTCCATTGTCGACAGGTCCACCAGCTGTCTGTACACGGGAAGATTCCTCCATCTCCTCGCATGTCCCAGCGGACGGTGCCTATAAAGGATAACAGCGAGCACAGAGTCAAGCAACCCACAGGTACGTAACCACAGCTTGCACATTACACGATTCCCAATGCATTGAATGGCTTGTATGAGTGTTGGTGCATGGCCTAGGTATGTGTGACGCAATTGGTAATTAGGCCATGTGGGCCCTTGAAATGGCGGCTGCCTGACCTGTGAAGTGCGACAGTGGGATGTGAGGTCAATGCGCTGGCGTGGCACACCGCGGCGGTAGGCGGTCGAAGACCGCAGCGCTATGCCGCATTGGTTAACATTGAACCCTATGGGTTTCAGGAGCCAATGACGATGTGCGCCGGCGGTCGCGGTACGCACCGCCGCGGTACGCACCACCGCGGGCGTGACCGCCATTTTCTATCTGCTTAATCACTCGATACCTGATCTTCGACAGGAGAGGACCTACACTGCAAGTGCTGCTGTGACCTCGGTCTGGAAGAGACAATGGCTCATGCGACTGGGGAAAGGGCCCCTGCCTTCACTGCGGAGGAGTTGGAGAAACTTGTGGATGGGGTCCTCCCCCAGTATGCGCTACTCAACGGTCCTCCAGACCAACAGGTAAGTACACTGGGACCATGCTTAGTGGGCAATGCCTTGGTTGAGTGGGGTGGATGAAAGATGGTGGGGAGGGGAGCGATTGAGGCATGCATCAAACGACAGATGAGAGCATGTGCCACATGGCAAGGGTGGGGATGGGGGGCCACTCACATCGAGCATGCAGAAGGTGATGACAATTTTTCTCTCCCTGTACATGTCACATAGGTCAGCGCCCACCAGAAAGTCGTGATTTGGCGTGCCATCGCCAAGGACGTCCGGACCCTGGGGGTCCACAACAGACAGGGCACCCACTGCTGGAAGAGGTGGGAGGACATCCGACGCTGGAGCAGGAAGACGGCGGAGGCTCAGCTGGGGATGGCCTCCCAACGTAGGAGGGGTGCCAGTCGTCATTTGACCCCCTGATGTCCCGGATCCTGGCGGTGGCCTACCCCGATTTGGATGGGCGCGTGAGGACATCACAGCAGACACAAGGGGGTGAGTACAAATACATTCTGCTGACTTTGCGCGCAGTGGAGGTGTCTGGGTGGGGGAGGAGGACTGTGGGTATCCCTAGGCCAGGGCGATATCTGTAGGCTAGGCCCCTCCGTAAGGCATGGCCCTGTGCCCCCGCCCCCCACCTCTTTAGGGTGCCAAGTACAGGTATCCATGGCCCTGTGTCATCTATGTGTGCAGTTGTCGTCCATAGGCTTGTAGGCCATGTCCCACGGATTGCGTAGTGGACCCCAAGTGCGTGGCGTAGTGCAGGGGGCTCCTGTGTCTGTCTTGTCCGCCAACGGTAGCGGTAATCCATGCACTCAACATGTCTTTATTTCTCCTCCCCACCTTTTTTGTGGTCTTCCTGTTCATGTGTGCATTAGCATCATCAGGCAGAGGAGAAGTGGCATCGGAGCACGAGGGAGCTGCATCTCACATGGCCATGGCGGGCCATGCAACTGACTCGGATTTCACCAGTGAGACGGAGGGCGAGGGGAGCTCCACAGCGTGGACTCGTGCTGATGTCAGTGACAGCGACTCGTCCTCTGAAGGGAGCTCCCTTGTGGTGGCGGCAACATCCGTGCCCCCGCAACAACAGGTACAGCCACCACCCAGCGCACCAGCACTGCCCTCCCAGCAGCCCCTCAGCGTTTGCCCCATGCCCGCTCACCCAGGAAGGTGGGCATCTCCTTCGCCCCAGACACCTCAGGCCCTGCCCCTGTCGCCCCTGCTGCCCTCAGTGAGGAGGTCATTGACCTCCTGAGGACCATCATTGTTCGACAGTCTACCCTTTTGAATGCCATCCAGGGTGTACAAAGGGAGGTGCACCAGAGTAATGCATACCTGGAGGGCATTCATTCGGGTCAGGCTGCCCATCAGCGATCGTTCAATGCTCTGGCCTCAGCACTGACAGCAGCAATTGTCCCTGTCTCTAGCCTCCCCCCTCCAACTCCCTCCACCCAGACCCAATCCCCTGTACCTCTGCCTATCCCAGACACACCATCAGACCAGCCTGCACACACCTCAACACCCAAGGGAAGCTCATCCAGACATAAGCACCACACATCACACAAGCATTCACACAAGCAACATCCACATGCAGACATACCAACAGCCACTGCCTCCACTGTGTCCCCCTCCTCGTCTCCCTCCTCCCTCCCTGTCACGTCTCCACTCACACTTGCATGCACAACATCTTCAGCCACTACGTCCATCACCAGCACACCCACCAGAACACTCCGCACACGTGCAGTCACCACCCCCACTACCATTTACCAGTCCCCTGTGTCCTCTCCCAGTGTGTCTGTCACCCCCTCTTCCAAACTACACAAACGCAGGCAGCCACCCACCCAACAGCCATCCACCTCACAACAGCCTCCAGCCCAAGCACCTGCACCCAAAGACACCAGACTTCACACTCCTACAACCACATCCTCTTCCTCCACTCCCATACCCACTACACCTACCCGTCCCTCTCTTTCCAAATTGCTTTTCCTTGCCAACCTTAACCTCTTTCCAACAACTCCCCCACCCCGTCCATCTCATAAGACTCCAATCAGCACCTCAGCCACCACAAAACCGGGACCTGTGAAGACTTGTCCATGGACTGTGGAGTCCCCCACCCTCAAGGGCATCCAGTTCAGCTAGGAGCCAAGGCACGGCCAGCCCACCACCGGAAAAGCATCCTAAGATTGCCAGTGCCCGGTGCGAGCGACCAAAGACCCCAGGGACAAAAATCCCTACATTGGCTCCGGCAGGAAGTCGGGTGGCACCTGGCACACCGCCAAAGGTGGGAAAGGGCCAGAAGCGTGCAGGGAAGGGTGGGAAGGGCAGCACGCCCGACAAGTCAGGCAGCAGGCCAGGAGGGCCCCACCAGCCCCATCCCAGGTGTGCAGGAGGACACACACAGGCCCGGTACTGCAGCCCAGGAGGGCCCCGCAAGCCACGTCCCAGGTGGGTAGGAGGACACCCACAGGCCGAGAACTGCAGCCGAGTAGGGCCCCGCAAGCCACCAGACAGATGGGCAGGAAGGCCCCGCCAGCCACATGTCAGGTGGCGAGTGACATCCATGCCTGGGCCGGATCCGCTGACCAGGACACTTATCTCAAGCACCGCGCCCCTGGGCACCGCCTTCTCAAGCACCGCTGAACAGGGCCCTTCATCTCAAGCACCACTGAACAGGGCACCGCCGTCTCAAGCACCGCTGAACAGGGCCCTTCATCTCAAGCACCGCTGAACAGGGCACTGCTGTCTCAAGCACCGCTGAACAGGGCCCTTCATCTCAAGCACCGCTCCGCTGGGCCCTTCATCTCAAGCACCGCTGAACTGGGCACCGCCGTCTTAAGCACCGCTGAACAGGGCCCTTCATCTCAAGCACCGCTGAACAGGGCACCGCCGTCTCAAGCACCGCTGAACAGGGCCCTTCATCTCAAGCACCGCTGAACAGGGCACTGCCGTCTCAAGCACCGCTGAACTGGGCCCTTCATCTCAAGCACCGCTGAACAGGGCACCGCCGTCTCAAGCACCGCTGAACAGGGCCCTTCATCTCAAGCACCGCTGAACAGGGCACCGCCGTCTCAAGCACCGCTGAACAGGGCCCTTCATCTCAAGCACCGCTCCGCTGGGCACCGCCGTCTCAGGAACCACTGAACTGGGCCCTTCATCTCAAGCACCGCTGAACTGGGCACCGCCGTCTCAAGCACCGCTGAACAGGGCACCGCCGTCTCAAGCACCGCTGAACAGGGCACCGCCGTCTCAAGCACCGCTGAACAGGGCCCTTCATCTCAAGCACCGCTCCGCTGGGCCCTTCATCTCAAGCACCGCTCCGCTGGGCACCGCCGTCTCAGGAACCGCTGAACTGGGCCCTTCATCTCAAGCACCGCTGAACAGGGCCCTTCATCTCAAGCACCGCTGAACAGGGCACCGCCGTCTCAAGCACCGCTGAACTGGGCCCTTCATCTCAAGCACCGCTGAACAGGGCACCGCCGTCTCAAGCACCGCTGAACAGGGCCCTTCATCTCAAGCACCGCTGAACAGGGCACCGCCGTCTCAAGCACCGCTGAACTGGGCCCTTCATCTCAAGCACCGCTGAACTGGGCACCGCCATCACAAGCACTGCTGAACAGGGCACCGCCGTCTCAAGCACCGCTGAACAGGGCACCGCCGTCTCAAGCACCGCTGAACAGGGCCCTTCATCTCAAGCACCGCTCCGCTGGGCCCTTCATCTCAAGCACCGCTCTGCTGGGCACCGCCGTCTCAGGAACCGCTGAACTGGGCCCTTCATCTCAAGCACCGCTGAACTGGGCACCGCCGTCTCAAGCACCGCTGAACAGGGCCCTTCATCTCAAGCACCGCTGAACAGGGCACCGCCGTCTCAAGCACCGCTGAACTGGGCCCTTCATCTCAAGCACCGCTGAACAGGGCACCGCCGTCTCAAGCACCACTGAACAGGGCCCTTCATCTCAAGCACCGCTGAACAGGGCACCGCCGTCTCAAGCACCGCTGAACTGGGCCCTTCATCTCAAGCACCGCTGAACAGGGCACCGCCGTCTCAAGCACCGCTGAACAGGGCCCTTCATCTCAAGCACCGCTCCGCTGGGCACCGCCGTCTCAGGAACCGCTGAACTGGGCCCTTCATCTCAAGCACCGCTGGACTGGGCACCGCCGTCTCAAGCACCGCCGAACTGGGCACCGCCGTCTCAAGCACCGCTTCGCTGGGCACCGCCGTCTCAAGCACCGCTCCGCTGGGCCCTTCATCTCAAGCACCGCTCCGCTGGGCCCTTCAAGTCAAGCACCGCTGGCCCATTGGCAGAAGGGGCAGGCCCGGATCTGTGTCGGGCAGGGCTGCACGATGCACTCTGGGCACCATGCCTCCTCCAGTACCAGTGGAGTCTGTAATCCACTTGAGAGACTGTGGCTTTGCACTCCCCAGGATGTAACAGTGGGCAAGCCACCCACTGTAGAGACTTGTGAGACTGTGGCTTTGCACTCCCCAGGATTGCACAGTGGGCAACCCACCCACTGTAGAGACTTGTGCGACTGTGGCTTTGCACTCCCCAGGATGTAACAGTGGGCAAGCCACCCACTGTAGAGACTTGTGAGACTGTGGCTTTGCACTCCCCAGGATGGCACAGTGGGCAAGCCACCCACTGTAGAGACTTGTGAGACTGTGGCTTTGCACTCCCCAGGATGTAACAGTGGGCAAGCCACCCACTGTAGAGACTTGTGAGACTGTGGCTTTGCACTCCCCAGGATGGCACAGTGGCCATGGAGGCCCCTCGTGGATCTGGCGTCATGGACTCATCTGGCTGAGGTGCCCCCACTTCCCTTCCCCCTGAGGTGCCTGTAGTTTTCCTATCTGATGCCCCTGCAGTGTTCTCTCCGTTGGAGGCAGGTATCCTGTGTGGGCTTTGCCCATGTGTTTTGGCCCAGTGGCCCACGAACAATGGCTGATAGACATATCGGACTGGACAATTTAGGTATATAAGGTTATAGATGTGTGATATATTTTATACTCAGTCTTACAATATAATTCTATATTTATAATCATTTCCTTTTGCCTTTGCATTCTTCCGGGGGATTTGGGGGTGTAACTGTGATGTGTTGCTATGCATTGATGTGTGTGTTGTAGTGGTTGAGGGTGAGGGTGGGTGTGTCGCATATGTGTGTCCCCGTAATTTTTTGCCTCCCCCTCCCCTGTGTCGTAGGTGCAGTACTCACCGTTGTCTTCTGTGCCGGCGTTTGTGCTCCTGGTAGAGGAGCAGGAAGACAATGGCTGGTTGGATGTGTAGTTCGGGTTCCATGCTGTCCAGATTCCTTGTGGGGTGTATGGAGGTGAGCGTTTTCCGTTTGAAATGGCTGTTTCCGCCGTGTTTTAATCGGCGGGGCTACCGCCCCGGAAAAGGTGGCGGATTGGTGGGTTGTGATAGGGTGGGCGGTACATTGTCTCCCGCCTGTCTGTTGGCGGTGACCGCCGCGCTGTTTGTTTGTCCCGCCGTGTCGGGCGGTGTGTTAAAGTGGCGGTCTCTGTTGGCGGTTTCCGCCAGGGTCGGAATTGCATTTTTTTTTTCCTCCAGCCTGTTGGCGGTTTGACCGCCGCTTTAACACCGACCGCCAGGGTTGGAATGACCACCTATGTGTTTTTATGATGCTGCTTCTTTGAATTATCTGTAGAACTGGTGATTAGCTGTGGTTTGGGCCTGGCCTCTATTCAAGGCTGTGCCCAAGATGGCAGTTGAGACATGTGAGATCTTGCTAGACATTGCACAGGTGCTACAAGATCACTCATGCGTAGGCATAGGAGGGGTGTTGTCATTTGGTTTGGTGACTTCATGGGTGGGTGGTGGATTTTTACTTAGTAGGGTGCCTGTGACTGGGTAGGGCCCTGTAAAGGCCTGACATAAATTCATGGATGAGGCATTTGTAGGGGGTGTGTAGTAGCATAGGAATATAAAAACTCAACTTTAAAGAATGCAACAGGACATGCAGGTGGGAAATAGAGGTAAAGTTATCCTGGGCCACGTGGGTAAAAATTTTGGAATATTTGATGTGTGTATGTCGGCAAGGCCAGAGCATGATGGACCCATAGCACGGGAAGGACTCTTGTTTTGTAAAAGCCAAAGTTGGAGGGTTAGATGGAGGAGTATATAATAACAGGGGGTACAAAGGGTGTCCAGAGGAGAGGGAGATGGTGTATGTAGGAGATGAAGAATTGAACAGAACACGGCTAGGTGGAGCAAATGATTATAAAGAGGGGAATGGTAATAATTAGGGGTGGGCATAAGACACCTAATTCCATGTAGCATAATCATGCGAACTTCATGCGATTACACTTGAATTATGCAAGAAGAGTAATTCTGCATTTAGCACCATTTCTTATTATAAAAATGTCCCCCTCAGTGCAAAATAGACGCATGGATTCATTTTTCACTAAGAAATAACTTTAAATGCAACATAACACAAATTGAGAGCACTACCAGCTGCTCTCTAATTTTGCTCTTTGGGTAGGATTCTAACCCAACTTACTACTGGCTTTTAGCACTATTTTCTTTACCCAAAATCAACCCTTGCATCTAAATGGACTTGAAGATCATTGTGCACCAAAGAAACAACAAGAAACGCAGGGGAAGGCTAATAGCGAGCACAATTGGCTTTTCCATGTGCTCTTGCTGTAGGATTATTTTCAGAAATTACTCTTAATTACACAAGCAGAAGTAATTGTGTACGTATCAGCATTTCTGTGTCAAAGAATACCACTAAATGTATCTGAAGTGCAGCTTTAATGCTCCTAAGTGATTAACTCGTAGGCTATTAGGAGAGAGGCCCTTTATTATATGCAGGAGACCACCAGTTACTCTTCCTATTGCTTGAGGTCTTCTTTTGGTATGAAGACTTGAGTAGTCAAAACATAGTAGATGTTTTGTCATGGATTTTGTATGGGCTTCCATGTAGAGCTTACAGTTCAGAGTGATACATACAGAGTTAATCAAGTAAGCAGACAAAGAGGTCTGCTTTTTGGTTCCACACAAAACTGATTGAGGAAAAAACGGTCTGTAAGGTGCTCAAACACACTTGGAGGAAATCTACAGCAATAAAGAACTACATGATGACCATTAAAGTCTGTCATAAAATGGTCAAAAAGGTCTGTGCTGGCTTTAACTTGGATAAAAGTGGGAAAGTGGCAACACTTCCAAAGTAATCTATGCCATAGTCCAAAGCCCGCTTAAGCCAGAAGCTAATTCATGTTTTGTTGAAGCATCAGATGATGAATGACATAGGCGTGTGGATCATTTTATTAAAACAAAATCTATGCACATTTTCCCTGCAATAACCTTTTGTCTAATGTTGGATGTCCTATTCCAAAGATTGAGAATACGTCACAAGGGGACGGGTTGGGGAAGTTTCTCTTGAAGCCCTTATGTGTAATCTAAACTCAGGCTCAGCAGATGACTCGATGAAACGAGATCTGATGATCAAAGTGGAGGAGATTCTCATTCATATCTTTGTAAGTTTTCCTTGTCGATTACTGTGGTGTCGATTACTGTGGTGCCTACTATGTGAAAACATACTAAAGTCATCCCACTTCAAAAAAAATCCACACTAGACCCTGCCCTGTGCAAACCTTATCAACTCACCTTTTTCCTACCATATGGCTAAAGTGGATGAGAAACATGTGAATAATCTTCCGGCTGATGTTTTAGCGAAGCATCAGCTGTATGGGTTTAGACTGGCCCATAGTACTGAGTCTGAAAGTGGCAGAAGCCTTGCAACAAACTACTGATGAGGGAGGTGGTGCAATACGTATTCTAATGGATTTAAGCACTGTTTTTAATAGAGTATTCATTAAGTGCTCCCACAGCGATTACACAAGATCAGGGTCCGGGGCAAAACTTGGGTTTGGTTTGCCTCTTTTTTAAAAGGTCGATCCCTTCATGTGATATCTCTACCCTTTACATCTACCAAGCAGACTTTAGAGTATGCCATTCCACAAGTGCCAGCCTTAATTCCCACCCTTTTTAACACAATGCGAAGCTATTAGCTAATGTGGTGAAAAGTTTTAGGATTCACTGGTATCCTACGCAGACAACCCCCAGCGTAGTTTATCATTGACTGCAGGATCCATAGATGGCACTGTCAATTTTAAAAACTGTATGATAGTTTTTACTAATTAGATGCATGCTGTTTGAAGATGAATGCCAAAAAAACTGAGATTCTTTTATTTGGGAAATGTTCTCAAGAATTTGGAGAACACTAGTGGCCTAGTGTGTTAGGGTCACCCCCAGGCCTACATTTTCTGTTAAAAACCTGGGTATTTGGTTTAACAACTCATTATCTTTCAAAGTACAAGTCAAAGCATTGACTTCTGTTTGCTTCAGTACCCTCCGGAAACTTAAAACTAAGGGCCTCACTACAAGGCTGGGGGTCTCAAGATTGGCAGCCTCACTGTAGCATTCAGGACTATCGCTGCTGTGGTGCTCTGACTTGCCACATTAAGACCCTAGTGGTCAGACTGCTACGGTTCCACCATCTCTGCTGGGATAGCTGATCCCGACAGCAGGTCAGAATCAGCAGGGTGGCGACATATGCAGTGCCACCCCTGATTATGACCTGGTTCTCCGCTAGCCTTTTCATGGAAGTATCACCGCCATGAAAGGGCTGGCAGAGAACAGGTGCAGGGGCCCCCCTGCTCAGCACCAATGCAAGGTTCACTATCTGCTGTGCAGCAGTGAACATTGCAAGGGTGCTGGTGGACCCTGCAGGTGACAGCATTGCCGCTGGCTCAATTATGAGCCGGACACAATGCTGCCACCACTTTCCCTCTAGGCTGAGGTTTCCACCAGGTCTCCCTAGCAGGAAAGACTTAGGGGGTTATTACAACTTTGGAGGAGGTGTTAATCCGTCCTAAACGTGACGGTAAAGTGACGGATATACCACCAGTCGTATTACGAGTCCATTATATCCTATGGAACTCGTAATACGGCTGGTGGTATATCCGTCACTTTACCGTCACTTTTGGGACGGATTAACACCTCCTCCAAAGTTGTAATAACCCCCTTAATGGGTCTGGAGCGGAGGCATCCAGTGTGGCGGTAATCTCCCGGTCGGAACTTCAGCAGACAGGTCTTCGTATCTGCCGAACTCCTAATGAAGCCTTAATATTGGCTTCTTCAAACCCCAAAATAGGAGATTGGTCACCTCTCACCTTGATTACTGTCATCTACTACATCGTATATACGGGTGCCACCAGGCATGTGAAAATCAGGCTGCAAATTGTTCAGAATGCAGTGGCAATATTATTATTCCACTGGCCAAAGTTCTAGCCTTTCAGCTACTATGCAAATTGCACTGGCTTCCGTGCAGAAATGCATTCAGTTCAAGGCTTTGTGCATGTCTCACCAGATCTTTAATAAGCACAGGGCACCTATTATGCAACTCTTGCTTCAGCCCTAAAACTTGACTGCAGATTGAAGATCTGCAGACTCTAACTTAACAGTGGTACCTCGTGGTAGCTCGCTTTAATTTGGCTGGGAAGTGAGGATACTTCTTGCAAGTGATAGCACTGGTGTTATGGAACAATTTACTCATACACCTACAGGACTAGAATGAGACCAACATCCAATCATCTCTGCTTCAGAAAGCAGTTGAAGACATGGCTGTTTGCAACATAGTGTTTCAGAGCATTATGGGATGTCATAGTAGTAGCAGGTTATTGCTGGGAAGCCCCTTTGTAGGAAGCCAAGTGCTTTACAAATGAGTACAACAACATAACATAACAAAACATAACAACAATAACATAACCTAACATAACATAACATAACATAACGTAACTTATTATTTCCATGGTGCACATTCACATATGGGGGTGATTAGAGTGAAATACAGAAGGACAGATATATGAATGCATGTTTCTTGTCAATTCATCTTTAGAGGCTTTGCAGATGAAAGTACATTTTGATAGATGACAGATTGCTTGTCAATTCTTACCCTTTTGAGCAAATCAGTTCTAGTGGATGATGAAATAGTTCAGTCCTTCCACTTGTTCAATCATTGCCCTCCTGGGTCTGATCATTGCTCTCTTGGGAATGATCATCAGTTGCTAACAATGTGGTGATTTCTACATACCAGTTCCAACATTTGCCTCTTTATTACAATCACACATCTCTAGCACTGAAATTAAGGCCCACTTTTTTGGTGCAGCATGATGCAACATGGTAACTGAGATTTTCAAAGTCACGCAAATCAGATTTCTATGGCTTTGCGTGAGATTTTTCCAAAAAAGTAATGAAAGGTAGCGCATAGTGCTGCCTTGTATTGCCAGCTGTCCGGGAAGCTTTCCATGGATTTCATGAGTCATGAAGGCATTTCACAGGATTTTTCTAAAAAAATAAAGCAAGGCTGTGAAAGCACTACCTTGCTTTACCCTGCATCAGGGAGACATTCCATGGGTGAAGTATGGGCATTCCTTTGCTTCTACCCATGGATTTTGATGCAATCCCAGATTTACTAAGGCGAGAAAACCTGGGACTACCCCAAAATGATACACCTCCCTGAACCAGGGGTAACAAAGAGAAATATCTTTATTTTTCCTCATTACTTCCTCTTTCAATGTGTGTTGCATTCTGCAGCAAACAAAGAGGAAAATGCATTTAAGCATTGTTTTTGTGCAGAAAGGTATACCTTCCCGCACAGAACAATCCTGCCTGCAATGCTGGCACCCTTGCTACAGAGCACCAACGCTTAGAGACAGAAGTAATGAGCCATATCAAAGTAGATTGGGGCATTTTTGCTATCTTTCTTTGCAGAGCAGCAACCATGCACAAAAGCATTTAGTTAAAAATGAGCAATTATCCCCCTGAGTATCTTAATTTCATAAATGCTAAAAGAAACACATCTAAGCTTCCCAGATCGCTCTATGTATAGCTAACACAGTGTATCGAGTCCTGGAACATCCCTTTACAAATAATTGGTATCCGATGCATTGGTTAAATGAAGCAAATGGGAGACTGCTGCAACTCAAATGCGCAGGTTTACTTTTGTTTTACTTTTTTTGTTCGGCGTTGTTATTTCGGGGTGTCACCAGCTTATGTGTTTTGCAGATCAAAGTCCTCTAACTTCATCACATTTCTCTAAATATACCCATATTCTGGGATCAGTCAATTCATCAGCCATCAGTCATTCACTCATATCACATTGCCATAATTCCAATCTTGCCCTCCATCACCTTTGTATTTCCAGTGGATTGAATACACCATTTGGATAGCAGGAGGTCATATGCCATCAGAAACACAATAATGTTGTTATCAGACAATTTTCATACTGTCAAAAAAAGATTATTGCAAAAGAAAAAACTTTGAGTAGGACAAAATCACCTGCTATTTCACAAAGTTTATTTGTGATGTGTTAACAGACTATGTGCAGCGTATGAAGGATGGGGTAGACATGGCAATTGAGCCTCAAACCTAACTTAATACCTTGGTTTTCAGTGTTTTAGACCAGGCCACTTGGGAGGCATTCAGGCCCATATTTATACTTATTCACGCAAACCAGCGCCGGCGGTGGTTTGCGTCAAAAGATTTACCACCGGCTAACGCCATTCCAATGCACCAGGCGGGTGCCTTATTTATGGATTGATGTTAGCCGGCGCTGCGATCTGGTTAGAGTAAAATAAAATAACTCTGACTGGGCAACGCAGGCGTGGGGAAGAATGGGGGTTGTGCGTCACAAAATGGTGCAAGACAGGTTCAAGTCACAAAATCATGACTCTAACCGCACTTGCGCCATTTTTTGACGCACAACCCCCATTGAAATGACTCCTGTCTTAGGAAAGTTAGGCCCCCCCATGCCACTTTAAAAAAAAAAAAAAAAAATTACTTACCTCTACTTACCTGTACTTACCTGGGATGGGTCCCCACATCCATGGGTGTCGTCCAGGGGTCGGCGAGGGTGGCAGGGGATGTCCCTGGGGGCAGGGAAGGGCACCTGTGGACTGCTTCCATGGTCGGAGACCATAGAAATGAGCCCACAGGTCCCTTAACGCCTGACGTCAACCAGGCGTTAAGAAACGGCGCAAATCAGGCTGTGCAACATTCTTTAACCCGCACCCTCCTGTGCGTCAAAATGATGCAGGATTATAAATAAGGCGCACATGCCTTAAAGTCATTTTTTGGACGGGAACGCCTACCTTGCTGTCATTAACTCAAGGCGGTTTCACGCATCCAGAAAATGACGCACACTACTGAATTTTGATGTTCGTGGTGTTGGGCATCAAAGTATAAATATGGTGTTAGGTTTGCGCCGAATTTGTGTCAAAAGGTTTGACGCAAATCCGGTGCAAACAGAGTATAAATATGCCCCTCAATGTTACTCTGCACCTCGGCGATTCTCTGTGAGCTATTGTTTGTTTTTAATTTGGTGATGTGACAATTGTGTGACAGAAATGCTCATGGCCCTGTCTACGCCTTTTAATCAGGACATTTTTGCCCATATTTTTGCATTTATAGCATTGCATTTGCGTTATTTTTTTACGCAAAATCGGCACAAACTTACAAAATACTATTGTGTTTTGTAAGTTTGCGCCGCTTTTGCACCAAAAAGTGGCGCAAATGCGGCACTAAAAAAAGTATAAATATGGGCCTTTATGTGTCGAAGAGGTGGCTGAGAGGAAGGCCAGACACTAGGGATACCCTATTGAGTAAGGACGTTGATTAATGTTTAATGCCTCAATCGCTCCCCTCCCCACCATCGTTCATTCACCCCACTCAACCCAGGCATTGGCCATAAAGCATGGTCCCAGTGTATTTACCTGTTGGTCTGGAGGACCGTAGAGTAGCGCATACTGGGGGAGGACCCCATCCACGAGTTTCTCCAGTTCTTCAGAAGTGAAGGCAGGGGCCCTTTCCCCAGTCGCAGCAGCCATTGTCTCTTCCAGACCGAGGTCACAGCAGCGCTTGCAGTATAGGTCCTCTCCTGTGGATGATCAGGTCTCGAGTGATTAAGCTGATAGAAAATGGCGGTCACGCCCGCGGCGGTGCGTACCGCGACCACCGGCGCACATCGTCATTGGCTCCTGAAACCCACAGGGTTCAATGTTAACCAATGCGGCTTTGCACCGCGGTCTTCGACCGCCTACCGCCACGGTGTGCCACGCCAGCGCATTGACCTCACATCCCATTGTCGCACTTCACAGGTCAGGCAGCCGCCATTTCAAGGGCCCACATGGCCTAAATTTTACTGCGTCACACATGCCTAGGCCTTGCATCGCCACTCATACAAGCCATTCAATGCATAGAGAATCGTGTACTGTGCAAGCTGTGGGAACGTACCTGTGGGTTGATTGACTCTGTGCTCGCTGTTGTCCTTCCTAGGCACCGTCCGCTGGGACTTGCGAGGAGATGGAGGAATGTTCCCGTGTACAGACCGCTGGTGGACCTGTCGACAATGGAAGAAAGACATGTCATATTGACATACAGGCTTGACCGAGCCACTATACAGGAACTGTGTGCCCAGCTGGAGCCAGACCTGATGTCACCCATCCGCCAACCCACAGGGATTCCCCCTCTAGCACAGGTTCTGTCAGTACTCCATTTTTTGGCAAGTGGGTCATTTCAATCAACAGTGGCCATGTCATCAGGGATGTCTCAGCCTATGTTTTCCAGAGTGTTGTCTGCCCTGATGAAATACATGCGGAGCTACATTGTTTTCCCTGAGGTGGGCGATTTGGCTACAGTGAAGGGTGATTTCTATGCCCTTGGACATATTCCCAACATCATTGGTGCCATTGATGGGACCCATGTGGCTTTGGTACCCCGCAGAGAAAGTGAACAGGTGTACAGGAACAGAAAAAGTTATCATTCGATGAATGTCCAGGTGGTCTGTTTGGCTGACCAGTACATCTCCCATGTAAATGCCAAGTTCCCTGGGTCAGTGCATGACGCGTACATCATGCGAAATAGCAGCATCCCTTATGTGATGGAACAACTACAGAGACACCGTGTGGCTAATTGGTGACTCTGGTTACCCCAACCTGTCCTGGCTACTGACCCCAGTGAGGAATCCCATGACAAGGGCAGAGGAACGGTACAATGAGGCCCATGGGCGTACTAGGAGGGTGATCGAGCGGACCTTCGGCCTCCTGAAGGCCAGGTTTAGGTGCCTGCATATGACAGGTGGGTCCCTAATGTACTCACCAAAGAAGGTGTGCCAGATCATCGTGGCCTGCTGTATGCTTCACAACCTGGCTTTGCGACACCAGGTGCCTTTCCTGCAGGAGGATGGTCCAGATGGTGGTGTTGTGGCAGCTGTGGAGCCTGTGGAGAGTGAAGAGGAGGAAGACGACGAGGACGTCACAGACAACAGGGACACAGTAATACAACAGTATTTTCAATAATACACAGGTAAGAATCAACACCGGCATTTTACATTTACTTACAGTCTCCTGGCTCTCTACTGTCTGAGTTCCCCCCCAGTGTATGTTAACTGAGTTGTGACTTTCCCTTCCAATTTCAGAGATGTGGGCCCCACTGCGTGACCTCGGCTTTGTTTACCCATGGACTACAGCTGGGTGACAGTGGTATGTTGTCATCACAATGTAACTGGACATTTTGGCATGGTTATGTCTAATACATTTGTTCAAAATACAGGCAGTCTACAGATTATTTTTGTGCAATAAGTGATTTTATTAAAGTGCTCAATTTAGGGAAATGGTTGAAAATCGGTGATGGGTGATGGTGGAGGAATGTCCATGGCAGAGTCCAGATTTTCAGTCTCACAGGTGCATTGTCCATATGCCTGTGGAAGGATGGAGCAGGGGCAGTTTAAGGTTGGACAGGGTGACAATGTGGGACAGTGGGATGACATCAGGGGGTATCCTTTGCTGGCGGGGGTCTTGGCATCCTACTCTGTCTTCTTCCTAGATCTCAGGGTCCGCTTGCGGGGTGGTTCTCCTTCTGCAGGGGGTGGGGTTCTGGTGGCCTGTTGTTGTGTCGGGGCCTCCTGTCCACTAGCGCCGGCAGAGGTGGTAGCCTGTTCTTGGTCCATGCTAGTGACAGGGGCCTTTTGTGGTGCCACATGGTCCCGCAATGTGGTGACAATCTGGTTGAGAGCCACGACGATGGTCCCCATTGCGGAACTAATGCTTCGGAGTTCTTCCCTGAACCCCATAAACTGTTCCTCCTGCAGTACCTGGATCTCCTGTAACCTGGCCAGTACCGTAGCCATCGTCTCCTGGGAGGTATGCTCCCATGATGGAGGAGAGGGCCTCGTGGAGAGTGGGTTCCCTAGGCCTGTCCCCCCCCTGTCGCACAGCAGCCCTCCCAGTTCCCCTGTGTTCCTGTGCCTCTGTGCCCTGGACCGTGTGCCCACTACCACTGCCCCCAGGTCCCTGTTGTTGTTGGGGTGGTGGGTTAACCTGGGTGCCCTGTAGTGGTGGACACACCGCTGATTGACGTGTCCTGGAGACAGAGGCATGGGCCCGCTGGGTAGGAGCTGTGCTGGTGTTCCCAGAGGGGATTAGGTCTGCTGTGGCCTGTGGCTGTGTGAGGGGAACCGACAGTCCCGAGGTCCCCGATGGGCCGGGCTGGTCATCTGGGTCCAGGGAGACAGAGCTGCTGTCATCACTGGGGGCCTCTTCTGGGGGTGGGATGGACATTTCTGGACCCTCCTGGGCGGTGTGGTGGTGTTCGGGTCCTGCAGGGTATAAGAGTATGGTTATTGCTTCTGTGTGTGCCATATCGTGTAATGGGTGGGTGCCTGTGTACCCCAGTGCTGGCATTTCCTTGTGGGGGCTGTTGTGACGGTGGCTTGTGGGGGAGATGGGTATGTGCAGTGGGCATGCTTAGGTGATGGGTGTCCATGCTTTGTGGACGCATGCAGGGCTAGGTGTTAGGATGGGTGGGTTTTGATGGTGAGCCATTTGCAAGGAGTTGGTGTGATTGGGGTGGGGGTGAGGGTGGGGGTATGATTTGGCATGCTGGTGGGGTGGGGGGGATGAAGTAGTGAAGATGAGACTTACCAGAGTCCATTCCTCCAGCTACTCCTGCGAGGCCCTCAGGATGCAGGATGTTCAAGACTTGCTCCTCCCATGCTGTAAATTCTGGGGGAGTAGGTGGGGGTCCGCCGCCAGTCTTCTGCCCCGCGATGTTGTGCCTTGATACCATGGAACGCACCTTCCCCCGTAGGTCATTCCAGCGCTTCCTGATGTCGTCCCGATTTTGTGGATGCTGTCCCACAGCGTTGACCCTGTCCACTATTCTTTGCCATAGCTCCATCTTCCTGGCAATGGTGGTGTGCTGCACCTGTGTCCCGAAGAGTTGGGGCTCTACCCGAACTATTTACTCCACCATGACCCTGAGTTCAGCATCTGAAAACCTGGGGTGTCTTTGGGGTGCCATGGGGAGGTGTTGATGAGGTGTGCGGTGGTGTATGTGTTGATGAGTGTGGTGAGTGTGGTGGTGTGTGGTGTTTTGTGCGTGGATATTGTGTGGGTGATGGTGTAGTGTGCCTCTGTGTGATGGTGTTCTCTATTCTGTGCTGTCTCTCTCTGGCCTTCTGTCGGATTTTTGGGTGATGTGGGTGTGTGTTTTATATTGTATTGGGTGTGTGGGAGTGTTGTGTGTATGGGTATCAGGTGTGTGTATTTTGAATTGGCCAATGTGGCGGTGTTTTGGAGCTGTGTGTGTATTTTGAGCGCGGCGGTGTGTACCGCCAATGGAATACCGCGGTTGAATGACCGCCACGTGGATTAGTGGGTCGTAATAGCATGGGCGTGTTTCTGTTGGCGTGGAGGTGGAGGATTTGTTTCCGCATGTTTATCGCTGGCCTTTGGTGTGGCGGTGTTGTGTGGGTGTCTGAATTTCGACGGATTCCGTGATGTGTGTCATAATTGCTGTGGCGGTCAACCGCGGCCGCGGCGGTGTATTGGCGGTCTTCTGCACGGCGGTAAGCGCCTTATACCGCCAATGTTGTAATGACCCCCATGGGTAAGCCATCTCCTTAGGAATAAATCATGATGGGTGGCAAACATTTGGCCTTTTCCAACCCCCATTCATTATGCACATAATCCGTCGTTCATTTTTGATTTTTAGGTAGTATTTCAGGATCATACAAACAAACTGTCTTCAGTTTGTGTCCTCTTTTGAAGCTGAGGGAAAATGCTGCCTCTTTTCCTGCTTTCTGCAGGAAAGATATAGCCCAGGCGATGATTAGCTTTCACCTGGACTATTGTAAATCCCATCTTCTAAGTCTCCCTCCCTATCTGCCGCAACCATTTTAACATATACAGAATGCCATTGAATGACCGATGCTCTGAAATACAAAAAAGGACAATAAAACTACCCAGTGGCCTAATGAAATCTGAGGGGACCCTCCCCTGCAAAGTACATGCAAGACCCCCCCGAACTCACTTTCGAGTTCTCAGGCCTGCGCGCTGTGCTGAGGTGGCTTTCTTGAGCTCACACACCCCCACACCACGGGGCTACGGGGACATTTTTTAATGCCACTGATGCTACCCACTTCAACTCTCTGCGTTGGCTACTGGTTCAGAAATGGCGTCTGCTTTAAGTACTTTACTATTGACATTGCTGCATTTACCATTCTGCCCTGCTCTATCCTAAGGGTCTTTTTACTTTGTATGTACCCAGTCAGATGCTGTCTTCCTCTAGAACCAATCCACTCGCGGTGCTCAGATTTGACCATTCCAGTCTTGTTAGGTTGTCTTTTTCCTTGATCACATTCAAGGGCTGAAACAGTCTTCCTCTAAATCTCTGCACTATGTAGACCATCATATTCCATAAACTCTGCAAAATCTGTGTATTCTCCTTACCTTAAACTCCTTTCAAACATACAGCTCTAGGGCAAATAGTTTTGGGGTAACTGTTCTGAACAAACTTTTACATCAAATCAATCCGAAAACATTTGCACTCCCCAGGATGTAACAGTGGGCAAGCCACCCACTGTAGCGACTTGTGAGACTGTGGCTTTGTACTCCCCAGGATTGGACAGTGGGCAACCCCCCCACTGTAGAGACTTGAGAGACTGTGGCTTTGCACTCCCCAGGATGGCACAGTGGGCAACCCACCCACTGTAGAGACTTGAGATACTGTGGCTTTGCACTCCCCAGGATGGCACAGTGGGCAAGACACCCACTGTAGAGACTTGAGAGACTGTGGCTTTGCACTCCCCAGGATTGGACAGTGGGCAACCCCCCCACTGTAGAGACTTGAGAGACTGTGGCTTTGCACTCCCCAGGATGGCACAGTGGGCAAGCCACCCACTGTAGAGACTTGTGAGACTGTGGCTTTGCACTCCCCAGGATGTAACAGTGGGCAAGCCACCCACTGTAGAGACTTGTGAGACTGTGGCTTTGCACTCCCCAGGATGGCACAGTGGGCAAGCCACCCACTGTAGAGACTTGAGAGACTGTGGCTTTGCACTCCCCAGGATGTAGCAGTGTGCAAGCCACCCACTGTAGAGACTTGAGAGACTGTGGCTTTGCACTCCCCAGGATGGCACAGTGGGCAAGCCACCCACTGTAGAGACTTGAGAGACTGTGGTTTTGCACTCCCCAGGATGGCACAGTGGGCAACCCACCCACTGTAGAGACTTGAGAGACTGTGGCTTTGCACTCCTCAGGATGGCACAGTGGGCAACCCACCCACTGTAGAGACTTGAGAGACTGTGGCTTTGCACTCCCCAGGATGGCACAGTGGGCATCCCACCCACTGTAGAGACTTGAGAGACTGTGGCTTTGCACTCCCCAGGATGGCACAGTGGGCAAGCCACCCACTGTAGAGACTTGAGAGACTGTGGCTTTGCACTCCCCAGGATGGCACAGTGGGCAAGCCACCCACTGTAGAGACTTGAGAGACTGTGGCTTTGCACTGCCCAGGATACATCAATGGGCATGGAGCCCCGTCGTGGATCTGGCTTTGCATTCATGTGGCTGAGGTGCCCCCCCTTCCATTCCCCCTGAGGTGCCTGTAGTGTTTCTATCTGATGCCCCGGCAGTGTTCTCTCCGATTTTGGTCAGGTATAGTTTGTGGGCCTCGCCCATGCATTTTTGGACTGTTGGTGCACGGACATTGTTGTGTACATATCTGCACTACTTCTCGGATTGTATGTGTAAATAAGAGTGATTTTGAGATATATATATCTGTATATTTTTGGATGACATGTATATTGCCACATTACAATGTTTGCCCGAAATTCGCTTTGTGTTTTCATTCTTCCGGGGGGATTGTGGGTTGTTACTGTGATTTTTGTGAATGCATTGGTGTGTATGTTGTAATATGCGAGGGTGGGGGAGGGGGTGTTTGTTGGGTGTCCCCCTAACTTTTGCCTCCCCCCTCCCCCGTGTCGTAGGTGCAGTACTCACCGGTGTCTTCGGCGCCTACGTAGCTGTTGGTCGTAGAGGAGCAGAAAGACAAGAGCAGGTAGGATTTGTAATTCGGGCTCCATGGTATCCTCGTTCCTCGTGGGATGTGTTCAGGTGAGCGTTTTCCCATAGCAAAAGCTGTATCCGCCGTGTTTTTATCCACGGTGAATCCGCCCCGGAAAAGGTGGCGGATTGGCGGGTTGTAATTGTGTGGGCGGTACATTGTCTCCCGCCTGTCTGTTGGCGGTAACCGCTGCGCTGCTTGTCTGTACCGCCGTGGCGGGCAGTGTGTGAAAGTGGCTGTCTTTGTTGGCAGTTACTGCCAGGGTCATATTTCCCTTTTTTTGATCGCCGGCCTGTTTGCGGTATTTACGCAGCTTTAACACTGTCCGCCAGGGTTGTAATGACCCCCATGATGTTCTAACTTTTAACAGAATTTTATTGTAAAAAACTAGTGTCCATCCAGCCAGTGCTGCAACAAGACAATCCTAACATTACTTTTGGAGGAAGGTGTAGGTGCCCTTAAGATGACTAAATCATCTCTGTATCAATGGCACATGCACAAAAGGTGAGTCAGAAAAAATGAATTAGAGTAGTCAAATGGGCGACATAAAGATTTTAAAAAATGAAAGCAAAATGTATACCTACTTTTAATTTAAATGCGGGATAGAAGGTTTCTAAGGCTTATGTATAATAGCTAACTCTCGTACAACGCAGGCTCCTAGGACAATTATTTCACCATCCTAGTTGGACCTCCCAATCCGACAAGGGGTTCTATCTGATTAGGCAATACTTATAACTAGATTTAGACATTTTATTTTCTTTGTACTCAGCAATGTTATCCACAGTGAGTTTCTTAAAAAAAACAAAGATCTTAATACTCGAAGAGTCATTTGATCAATTGGAGTAAGACCGAAATGGGAGACAAGCTACTCTTTATCTAGCTTTAAACAGACTCTAAAATTTGGCACTCAAATATTGTATAAGAAATATGATAGTACTCTGGGCCTCTACTCTAACTGCTCTTCTCACAATAGACCTTTTTGGGATGCTTGATGCCACTCACTCAACTGGTTCTAACTGCGGAGATGATGCTGGATCGCCAGTCTCAGCTGGGGCAGCAAAGTGAAACAAGTAGCAGCAACCTAATTTCACAAACTGTCCCTGAGGGGAAGGGGGGGTTGGGATACAACAAGAAAAAATGTAATTGGGTCACTGGGTCTGCTCTGCTGTCTTGCAACACTGCCTAGGAGTATCTATCATCTGTGGACCTTGTTAGTGTTGATGCCAGTGCGCAGCACTAAAAACAAAAAGAAGCATTGTTTACTAACAGTTCTCAACTCATGGGCCCTCATTTTGACCCTGCCGGTCTTTTGACTGCCATGGTTAATATAGCAGTCCCACCTCCAACAGGCTGGCGGACCACTACTTTATGAGTGTGGTGGTTGGCCGCTGCCAACCCGCCACATCTCCACTATTACCACCATGGCAGTCAGAACCGCCAGGTCGGAGATGATCATCTCCAACCCGGCGGTCCACAGAAGATCGCTGACAGTATTAGGAGCCGGCTTTCCGCATAGTTTCTGCAGCAGTAGCACTGCCATGAAAAACCATGGTGGAAAGGCTACTGTTAACAGGGAATTCTTTCCCTGTCACTGGTAGATGACTCCTCCACCCCCAAGCAAGCACTAGACCCTCCTCCAGCCACAGCACCCCCTCCAGACACAGTGCCCATCCCCCCACCCCTGACCCCTAATACCCCTCCAGCCACAGCGTCCTCCACCCCACCCACCTAACCCCCTCCACGCATACATGCAGACAGACATCCACACGCACCACACATACACCCATTCCCTACACTTACATACATGCATTCACTCACATGCATCCATACAAGCATTCACTTTAACATTCATACACGCATTCACTCACACACATCCATACATGCTTTCACTTCAACATTCATACACGTATTCAAGCACGCATACTCACAGCCATCCAAACATGCATACTGACGCGCAGACAAACATGCATTCCCCACTACACTATCACTTGCATACACACATGCATACCCACTTACATGCATATAGGCACTCACTTCAACATTCAGACACGCATACAACTACGCATACACACATTCCTGCACACACGCAGACACCACATAGACAGACACACACACACAACAACCCCCACCCTCCCACCCCCCTCCCCTGTCAGACGATCCCCTTACCTGGTCCAGGGACATGGTCGTCCGGCAGGGAACTGGAAGGGGAGCTTCCACTGCCAGCAGCTTCCCGCCAGCAGGACAATGCCAGGCTGTATTATTGCCCATAATATGGCTGGTAGAGTCCTACTGGTGGGGCGGGCCATGGTGGAACCACCCAAGCACATCTGCCGGCCAGCACTACTACTGCTGGATTTCTGTCCAAACTGTGGCAGAAATCCAGCAGTACCCATGATATGGTGGGCGTAAGACCGCCATCACTGGCGGTCTTCTGTTGCCCGCAGCTTTGGTGGTCCTCTGAGAAGACCGCCAAAGTCTAAATGAGGGCTATAATGTTTTAGCGATTATTTTACAATAATGTACATTAATAATGTGCACTGTAACCTGAGGATCAAGTACTTAACCTTGACTTTGGCCCTCATTACAACCATGGCGTTAATTGCTGCCTACCGCCGTGCTGATGGCCGCCAACATACCATGACCGCGGCGGTATTCCACTACGGATATTATGACCCACACTGTGAAACCTGCCACAATACAGGCACCCCCACAAGTCCGCCAGACCAAAGGTCAGTGATAAACTGACGATAGCCAAACCCACACCGTTACGCCAACAGGAATACACCCACAGCATCACGACCCACGAATCACTGTGGCAGTCTTTCAATCGCGGTAAACCATTGGCGGTACATACCGCCGCGCTCAAATACACACACATTTACAAAAAAACACCACATTGGACAATTCACGCTACACACACCTGACACACATACACACACCACACCCACAAACTCACACCACTATAAAAGACGCACCCACATTACCCACAACCCTTTCAATGAAAAAAAAGATTGCCAACACAGAGAGACACAAGCCAGGAGCACCTACTGAATCTGAGCCACAGAACGCCATCACCCATACACCATCCACGCACCTCAATGCATTCACCCCAACACATCACCCCACACATCACCCCACACATCTTCACACATATCAGACACACCGCATCCATCGCACCCCAAAGACACCCCAGGTTTTCTGAGGAGGAGCTAAGGGTCATGGTGGAGGAAATCATCCGGGTAGAGCCACAGCTATTCTGATCACAGGTGCAGCAGACGTCCATTGCAAGGAAGATGGAGCTATGGCGGAGATTCGTGGATGGGGTCAACACCGTGGGACAGCACCCAAGAACCAGGGATGACATCAGGAAGAGGTGGAACGACCTACGGGGGAAGGTGTGTTCCGTGGTTGCAAGACACCAGGTAGCAGTACAGAGACCTGCAGTGGATGCCCACCTCCTCCCCCACAGCTATCAACATGGGAGGAGCAAGTCTTGGCAATAATGCATCCTGAGGGCCTCACAGGAGTCGCAGGAGGACTGGACTCTGGTAAGTCAAATCTTTACTACTTTCACCCCCCACCTGCATGCCATCACAAACGCCTACCCCTACCCTCACCCCATCACTCCACCACCTCACATATACCGCACTATCACAACTCACCCATCCCAATACCAAGCCCTGCATGCAACACCAAAGCATGGACCCCCAACACAGACCTGCGTGGACACCCATCACCACAGCATGCCCAGTAGAGAGACTCACCCAGCCCAAAAAATCACCACTCACACAAGGCAAACAACCATACACGGAAACACACCCATGCACAAGATGGCACACGCAGATACATTAACTCTGCATTTGCATCCCCAAAGGACCCATACTCAATGTCACCGGAGAGGAGGTGCCAGCTACATCCAGTCCCCCACACCCTGAAGAGGCCCACAGTGACGACAGCAGCTCTGCACACCTGGATCAGGATGACCAACCTGGCCCACCAGGGACCTTTGGACAGTCGGGTACCCAACCACAGTCCCAACCCACCACAGAGCCTCCCCCCTCAGGAAACACCAGCACAGCACCCACCCAGCAGGCCCATGCCACTGTCCCCAGGACAAATCAATCAGCAGTGTATCCACCACCACTACAGGGACCCCAGGCAACCCCACAAACCCAGGACGATCAGGGAACTGGGGTCAGTGGCAGTGGACACACGGTTCAGGGGACAGAGGCACAGGACAACAGGGAAGCTGAGAGGACTGCTGTGCGACAGGGCAGGCCCAGGGAACCCACTCTCCACAAGGCACTCTCCAACATCCTGGGAGCATACCACCATTCCCAGGAGACGATGGGCCAGATACTGGCCAAGTTGCTGGAGACCCAGTGGCTGCAGGAGGGACAGTACCTGGGGATCAGGGATGACCTAACTAACATCTACACCATCCTGGTCACCATTGCAGGGGTGCTGGCTGACATGGCCAAGACCATGAGGAATAACAGACAGCAAGAGGGGGACTCCCTATTACCCCACTGGATCAGGGACAGAAAGCAATAATAAACAAAAGTATCCAGAAGGGATAAATATGAACTTAACTATCGCAGTGAAAAACTCAATTGTTCACTGAAAAATGATTTCTTTTATTTCCAATTAAACCAATTAAACTGTAATGCCCACAGATACCTTTGCACCAGTTTCCAAAGTCACGGCTTTTAGTTAACACGCGCTTTGGTGAGCGCGTGTTAACTAACAGCCGTGACTTTGGAAACTGCTCGGCTCGGCACAGATGCTTAATTAAAGATAGTTAGTTGGTCTGCGATACTTAATGATCTATTGCGTTCCCTTTGCCATCCAGGCACTGTCTTTATTGTCCTGAGGAGGACGGATTTGTTAAGGCGTCGACTGTATCTTTCGAGGAGTGACTCTTGGAATTTATGAACTATGAGATCTAAGAATTTAAGGATTGTATCGGACTTTTTCTCGGTGACTGCTCTCTTCCACTGAGGCGAGATACGTTCCATGGACAACTGTCATCTCCTTCTTCTGTGACTGTTGGTCATTGGATGGCTCTGCAGATCATATTTAATATCTCACGGTGCTTTAATGGAACTTTTGTTTGATGATTTTCGTTATGTGTAATATGTATATATATAATGAATGCTTTTATTAGTTGTCTATAAGATTCCTTTGGGTGCACAGGTATCTGTGGGCACTACAGTTTAATTGGTTTAATTGGAAATAAAATAAATAATTTTTCAGTGAACAATTGAGTTTTTCACTGTGATAGTTAAGTTTCATATTTATGCCTTCTGGATACTTTTGTTTATTATTGCAAGACCATGAGGAAGGCAGTGGCACAACAACGGGTGCCTGACACTAGCCAAACCGATGAACAGCCTTCCACCTCCGCCGGCGCTAGTGGACAGGAGGACCCACCACAGGAACAACAGGCCACCAGCACCCTAAACCCCTGCAGAAGGAGAACCACCCTGCAAACAGTCCTTGCGATCCAGGCAGAAGCCAGAGAACATTGCCAGGAAATAAGACTCTCCTGATTGTCACCCTTCTGTCCCACTCTGTCACCCTGTCCACCTTAAACTGCCATTACTCCCCTTCCTATGCCCCATTGGACAATGCACATGTGATACCAAGAGACTGGACTCTTCCCTGGACTTTCCTCCACCATCAGCCCAGCCCATTGCACACCCCCATCTACTTATGAACACCTAAATAAACAACTTTGGAACAAATACTAGTCTGTAGTCTGTCAAATGATTCACAAATGTATTAGTACAACATCATCAAAGCATTGCAACTCAAATGTACAGTGAATATACTTTGGAATGACCTTTGGTGGGCAGCAGTACACATAGCAATAGCCAGAGTGGGGCACAGTGATCTGAAAATAAAGATGCCAAAAGGTACAGTAAGTGGCCCTACACATAGGGAAATCAGGCTGCCATGTACAATGTCCAACAGAAAACTGAAATGTAAAGTGAACCTACAGTGTCTTACCTGTGTGTCACTGGAAGTACTGCTGAATAATATTGATTCTGTTGTCAACATCTTCTTTCTCTGCCTCCTCTTCCTCACTGTCCACAGGCTCCACCGCTGCCAGAAGACCATCTCCAGGCACATCCTCCAGCAGAAAAGGCACCTGACAAGGCCAGGTTGTGCAACATGCAGCAAGCAACGACGATCTGGCACACCTTCTTAGGTGAGTATTACAGGAATCCACCTGTCAGATGGAGGCACCGGAACCTGGCCTTCAGGAGGTCAAAGGTCCTTTCAATAATCCTCATGTGCCTCATTGTAATGTTCCTCTGCCCTTGTCCTGGCATTGCTCACTGGGGTCAGTAGCCATGAGAGGTTGGGGTAACCAGAGTCACCTGCAAGTATTGAGGGACAACTGTTAGACACAAACTAACCTTAGGGACAACCCCATACCAGACACCAACTTATACTGGGTGGGGACCTTTGGCTCACCTACTTGCCACACCCAGTGCCTCTGGAGTTGGCCCATCACATATGGGATGCTGCTATTCCTCAAAATAAAGGCGCCATGCACAGAGCCAGGATATTTGGCATTCACATGGGAGATGTACTGGTCCGCCAAACACACCATCTGCACATTCAAAGAGTGATAGCTTTTCCTAATCCTGAAAACGTGTTCATTTCTCCGGCACCAATAAACGGAGCACTGACAGGACCTGCACTATAGGGGGGGTACCTGTGAGTTGGCGGATAGCTGACATCAGGTCTGGCTCCAATTGGGCACACAGTTCTTGGATTGTGGCCCGATCAAGTCTGTATGTAATGATAATGTGTCTGTCCTCAATTGTCGCAAGGTCCACCAGGGGTCTGTACACAGGGGGATGCCGCCATCTCATATTCAGCTCCAGCAGTTGAAGCCTATGGAAGAGAAAGGTGAGCAGAGGGTCATATTCCCACATATATTGCACTAATGATGATTTGTTTACTTTACAGAACCAAAATTTGAACACGACTGTCAGTTGCCATGCCAATGTCTGCTGTGACGTAGTTAGGTGCCATGCCCTGTGCCCACCTGAAATGGCCGTGAATGTATGTAAGTCACGTGTGGTGGGGGCAGAGGCGTCCTGGCCAGATTGCGGCATGTAAAGTGGACAATGTATGTGCATCAGGGGATGGGAAGAATCTGGTGGGCCATGATTCTGACGGTCCAGACAGTTGACTAATTCCATTATCTGCTGTTTTTTCCCTGCAGGTCAGCGCCCACCAGAAGAAGGCCATTTGGCGTGCCATCCACAAGGAGGTGCGGACCCTGGGGGTCTTTGACAGGTGGAGCACCCACTGCTGCAGGAGGTGGGAGGAGCTGCGCCGCTGGGCAAAGAAGACAGCAGAGGCCCAGCTGTGGCTGGCCTCCCAACAAGGAAGGGGTACCCGTCGCACCACGACCCCCCCCCTGATGTTCTGCATCCTGGCGGTGGACAATCGGGAGTTGGATGGGCGCTTGAAGGCATCACAGCAACCACAAGGGGGTGAGTACAGAATCTGACTCCAGACTTTGCGCACGTCAAGAGGTACCTGGGTGGGGGATGTGGGCTATGGGTGCCCCTAGGCCAGGAAGAAAATGGCAGGGTAGGTCCCTTGTTGGGCAGGCCCTGAAGCACTCATACCCCAATAATGTTAGTGGGCATCCACTACCGGGCAGGGTCCTGTGGGTTTGCAGCTGATGGTGTTAGGCATTGTACCCCATGGGCTGGTGACTATCTTAGTAACTGGTTGGGCATGGCTTAGTGCATAGGGCTGCTCCTGTGTTGTGCCTGCCAACGGTAGTGATGTTGCTGCCATTGACCAAGTGTATCCTCTGTCTCTTCCCTCCCTTTTTGTTTTGTCAACCTGTCCTTGTGTGCATTAGCATCATCTGGCAGAGGAGGAGAGGCACCGGCAACGGAGGGAGCTGCATCCCACATGGGCCTGGAGGCCGAATCCACCGAGGGTGAGGGCACCAGTGGGACAGAGGGCGAGGGGAGCACCACAACGGGGACAGGAGGGGACACCACAGACATCAACTTCTCCTCCGATGGAAGCTCCCTGGCGGTTGTGGACACCTCTGTGCCCACCCCAGCAACAGGTACAGCCGCCACCCCCCTTACCAGCACCACCCTTCCAGCAGCCGCTCAGCGTGTTTCCCATGCCTGCTCACCCAGGAGGGTGGGCATCTCCTTCGCCCCAGGCACCTCAGGCCCTGCCCCAATCAGCCCTGCTGTCCTTAGTGAGGAGGCTATTGACCTCCCGAGATCCCTCTCTGTTGGGCAGTCAACCATAATGAATGCCATCCAGGGTGTAGCAGGGCATTTGCAACAAACAAATGCATACCTGGAGGGCATTCACTCTGGTGTGGCGGCCCAACAGAGAGCATTTCAGGCTCTGGCCTTCGCACTGCTGGCAGCCATTGTCCCTGTGTCTAGCCTCCCCCTCCAACTTTCTCTACCCAGTCTCAATCCCCTCAACACCAGCCTATCCCAAGCACACCTTCAGACCAGCATTCACCCAAATCAACACACAGAAGTGGTTCAGGCAAACACAAGCATCACACATCATCCCACAGGCACTCACATAAGCACCATCCCCATGCAGACACACCAACATTCACTGCCACCACTGTGTCCCCCACCTCCTCCTCGTCCACCTTCCTCTCAGTATCATCTCCACTCACACTTGCATGCACTACATCTTCATCCACTACCTCCATCACCAGCACGCCCATCACTACTCACCCCTCACTGGCAGTCACCACCCCCACATCCATTCACACGTTCCCTGTGTCCTCTCCCAGTGTGTTTGTGACCCCTCCTCCCAAAGTACACAAACGCAAGCACCCACCCACCCAACAGCCATCCACCTCACAACAGCATGCACCTTCACCCAAACTCAGCAGACAGACACCTCCTACCACCACTCCCTCTTCCTCCACTCCCAAACTCTTTCCCTCTTACTGCCCCAGTGTGTCTAAAAAGCTTTTCCTGGCAAACATTGACCTGTTACCTACCCCTCCTCCCGTCCTTCCCCTCGGGCCAGGGTGTCCAGAACCCAGGCCACCACCTCTGCCACCAAGTCGGTGCCCGCTGTGATACCTCCAACTCCCAGAGGCTCAAAGGGGGGGGCACCCGTCAGGCCAGCAATTGTGCCAACAATCCCTACAAAGGACCAAACCATTCCGCCACCTGCCAAGGTGAAGAAGGCGACGGCATGCAGCAAGGGCAAGGAGCACGAACCAACCAGCAAGGCCTCCTAGAAAAAACTCCAGCTACCAGAGCCAAGGTCACAACAGCATCTGCCAAGGTGAGGAAGGAGCAGAAAACCTAAGGCAAGGCACTTCAGCCGTCAGAGGCTGCAGGTGAAGGCCTGGTACCCACCAGCAGAACCGCCAGCCTTACCACCTGCCCCATCACAAGCACGGCCACCTGCACCGCCGCTGCCACCACTACTGTCAGCAGCAGCATCCCCAGTGGGCAACCGTATGAGGCTGCAGCAGAAGGGCTGGGGCCTACCTCCACCACTGGCAGCACCAGCACCTGCACCAAGGCCAGCACCGCCAGCAGCCCCGCCACAAGCACTGCCGCAAGCACCACCGCAAGCACAGCCACCTTCACCACTGACAGTAGGACCACTACCAGCACCAGCAGCCCCAGTGGGCGGCCGTCCGAGGCTGCAGGAGACGGGCTGGAGCCTCCTATCACCACTGGCAGCACCCACACCAGCACTGGCAACACCACCAGTTTGTAGCTTTAGGCGCCGTAGCATGGAGTCTAGCCCTGCCTCCATGGACTATCATGCAACATGGTCCCTGGAAATCTCGTGCCTCAGACACCCAGGTGAAGGAATGTGAACTGCCACAATCCAAGTGCTGCATCACTCGGCACAAGGCCCCCTTTAGAACCAGTGGAGAAAGGCATCCACTCACCCTATCCTTGGCAGGATGAAGCTGACTGAGCACAAGGCCCCCTCCAGAACCAGTGGTGAAAGGCATCCACTCACCCAATCCTTGGCAGGATGAAGCAGACTGGGCACAAGGCCCCCTCCAGAACCAGTGGAGAAAGGCATCCTCTCACCCAATCCTTGGCAGGATGAAGCAGATTGGGCACAAGGCCCCCTCCAGAACCAGTGGAGAAAGGCATCCACTCACCCAAACCTTGGCAGGATGAAGCAGACTGGGCACAAGGCCCCCTCCAGAACCAGTGGAGAAAGGCATCCACTCACCCTATCCTTGGCAGGATGAAGCAGACTGGGCATAATGCCCCCTCCAGAACCAGTGGAAGATGGCATCCACTTGAGAGACTGTGGCTTTGCACTCCCCAGGACCAAGCAGTGGGCAAACCACCCATTTGAGAGACTATGGCTTTGCACTCCCCAGGACCAAGGAGTGGGCAAACCACCCACTTGAGAGACTGTGGCTTTGCACTCCCCAGGACCAAGCAGTGGGCAATCCACTTACTTGAGGGACTGTGGCCTTGCACTCCCAGGACATCGCTGTGGGCATGGAGCCCCCTTGAGGAACAGTGGCGTTATTCCATCTTCCGGCTGAGGTGCCCCCCTTCCCTGTCCTCTTGAGGTGCCTGTGTGTTTTCGACCTGATGCCCCTGCAGTGTTCTCTCCGTAGTGAGTTAGGAGTCAGGTGTGGGCTTCGCCCATGACTTTTGGCCCAGTGGCCCACGGACATTTGGAAGGGACAATGTACGGCTTTATGTACATATTGTATATTTTTGTACATACTGTATTTATAATTGTTACGTAGATCTGCCTATTTCTAATATTACACTGATTTAACTCTATTCCTTTTGTCCTTGCCTTCTTCCAGGGGGTGACAGGGGGTAAATATACTGTTGCTGCATGTGTTTGTGTGTATGGTGTTGTGGGTGAGGGTGTTGCGTGTGTATCACTCTCTTTTTCCTCCCTCCTCCCCTGTGTACTAGGTACAAGACTCACTGTGGTCATCGCCGCCGTCTTTTGTAATCTTGGTAGATGAGGAGGTAGACCATCATGGGCAGGACCTGTAACTTGGGCTCCATAGCATCCTGGTTCCTCGTTGAGTGTTGAGTGGTTTCCCTTCCAAACACTGTTTCCGCCATTCTTTTGATGGTGTTGATACCGCCCCGGAAAATCTGGCGGATTGGCGGGTTGTGATGGGGTGGGTGGTACATTGTCTTCCGCCTGTCTGTTGGCAGTGACTGTTGCGGTATTTGTTGCTACCGCCGTGACGGCCGGAGTGTTAAAGTGGCTGTCTGTGTTGGCGGTTTCCGCCGTGGTCGTGATCCCATTTGTTTTACCGCCGGCCTGTTGGTGGTACTACTGCCACTTTAACACCGACCGCCAGGGTTGTAATGAGGGCCTTAGACCTTTAACTGGAATTCGAAGGAAGACAGGAGGCTGTGGAGAAAGAAGCCCAGACGAGGTGGAACAGTAGCACTGGAACAAAGATACAGGAAGCATTGCAGAAGTAAGGATCACAAAATCAGCAGCAAGGCTTGGGAGTCTAGAGCGCTGGAAGTTCCGGGTGACTCAGGAGGTGAGTGCAGGAAGAAACTTGTGCAGGACTGGAACGAGACCAAGCTCTGATTCAGGTTCAGATGTGGAATTTATACATGTTGAGAGTGGCTGTTCCAGAAAGGCACATGGAAGAGTGGAAAGATTCAAGGAAACCGAGGAGAGAGCACATATTACAAAAACGGACATGACCTTTTGTTAGTGGCAGGTGCAAGTGGCAGTTGGAAACAATTAACCATGATTAACAGACCCCAACAGCATTATGGTTAAAGTCAACATGTCAGTGTGGTGCAGTTAATTGCCCAGGAAACAGGTGGTTCTTCTGCAGGTGCAAAACTTAGTGAATAACGGTACAGGAGGTTCAAGGGTTTAGGAACTCTGGGAGGGGGGGCATGGTTTGCACAAGACTGAGAGGTGCCACAAGGGATTGATTACACGAGCCATGGTGTGTAAAACCCACAGCATAAAGGTCACAAGAGGGGGTCACGACACCTGAGAGGTAAAGGAGAGTCAAAACCAATCACTCACTTCAATTTACAGTACTACCCATTTGGTCACACACTAAATGCCAAAAGATGATAGGTAAAGTTCAAAGTTTATTATACGTTAAGAGCCAAACTAATATAAATGAATTTCAAAAACATGCTTTATATAAGTACAAAATCAACAATAGCGAATATAAATGCCAAATGAAATTAAAGTGCGTAAGCCATACAAGAATTTCAGTTTAGGCAATACAAAAGATAAGAAACAGAATCTGATGATCTGTGTACAAGTTTCAGTCTTCTTAGCTAATCATTGGATAACCCTACATTAATCAAAATACCCTGAACTACACTAAGGAAATAAACCATAGTTATTTCTTGGAAATTCTGAAAGTTACAGCATAGCAGAAACTTATGTAGAAGTTCTGACAGAAGACGCTGTATAGCATAAAGCCACACCAAGGAATAACAGTAGAAAGGACTGTACCCCTCTGAGTCTCAAGGGAATCTGCTCTCCTCTAACTGTGTGAATACCAATTAAACTTACAGAACCTTAGAGAAACCCATGACATCAACACCAGTAGTTTTCCATTAGCCCTATGGTTGTAATTGGCAACTCCCCTCAGATCTTTCATCCCACAAATTGAACATCAGGGCAACCTTGGATGTCTCTGGGTGCCTGATACACAAACAGGAGTTTTTTCTTCTTAGTTTGCTAGTGTTCTTCATCCTTGCCAAAGTATCCCCCCAGATCTCACTATCTCTAATAAACTATATGACTTTCACTAACTGTAGGATCACCTGAACATACCTGCAAAGAAAGAACATTGAAGCACAAGCATAATTCCATGTTAAAGGTTAAACATGAGACAACAAATGCTTAAGTCTTTTGGTTTTGCTAACATAATAAAATAGAGCACGTTCAAATTACATGATTATAAGTGTATTGGCAATTATAAAATGATTTGGCAATTATAAAATGAGGACAATAATCAACAATGAAACATGAATATGTGCAGTTTCATTAAGGTGATATAACTCAAAATACATGAATATATATATGTAAATGAGTACTACAATTAGGGATGTTAAAGTCAAACATTAGAGCACACACACATATATAAAACTCTAGTCATCTACCATGAACACACCTTCAATAATATGATTTTCGGTGCCTCACTTTACATTAGTAACGTTATACACAATATATGTGTTGTCAATTACATTATCAAGTTACTTCTGTCATGTACAAGGGTACAGCCAAAACTATGCTGTACCAAAGAGAAGATTATATTCCTGTAACTGAAACATGCCAAACTCCTTGCAACAAGTTAGAAAGCTTGGCACCTTCAGTATTGTTTAATAAGTGCCTTTGCTTTGTACACAAGTTAAACTATTGAAGAATTTGTTTTGCTTTGTTCGAATTGGGGGAATATTGTCAAATATGGAAAAGATGACAAAACTGCCAAAGTCAAAACAAAGTGCTGTATTTTTTTTTTTATAAATTCAAATAGGAATTACTCATGCACGTTTTCTACTGCTGTTACTCCTTGATAAAGCCCAAACTTTATATATGATTTTTTTTTTATAGTCTTCATCTATGACAAAAGGCCAGAGGTACCATACTCGCTGGGGGCACAGCCCCAAGCCACCATAGATGTTGGCGTCTCAAGCGTGACCTCATTCAACAATTAGAGGAAAGAGAAAATTGGGTTTACCCGCACCACCTCCTAAGCTGTGTCTTGTCTATAATCATAGACCTACATATAATCATTGCCCATCTCATAAGGATACAGCCGAAGTTGCACAAAGCAAAAAGCTAACCTATTGAGAAAGATAAAAACGGTTCCCACATCATAACTCACTTCTCCAAAGCATTGGCAAAGTCCAGATATCCAATGTTTTTTGCTGAGTTGATCCCCTCCGTAAGGGCAGGAGGGGAGTTTGATAGCCATTTAACACAAATCTCCCTGCGTGCAACTAGTATCAAGTTAAAAATTAAGTGCGACAGAGCCTTCCCCGCATTTCCTCTCAGCACCTCCCGTTCTTGTAAAGTAAATATAACCAAGACCAGGCTTACCTTAACTTCTTTTCACTTTATCACTGTTAGTACCTTACCCACATCTTGCCAGAAGCAGTGGATGACTGACACTGCCAAAAAAGATGAACATCATCAGCAATCTCCACAGCACATTTCGGGCAGCAACTCGGCCTCTCTCCTCCCACATTTGCCAGCTTTTTTGGCGACCAGAACACCCTGTACAAGGTAAACAGATGATTTCTCTTAAGGGATACTTTCTTCACAGCAGGCCAAAGTGTAGACATTAATACTCGCCAAAGGTGTGAGGTGTCAGATAAAGCCAGTTCCACATTTCAAGGAAACTTTGTATATAGTGCCATCAAATCACAAATTGTATATTCTATTATATTCTGATGCTGCAATTTAGGCATTTAACAGTAATGGTTTCTAGCTTACGAGTGGTGTGACAAAATGTGTAGGAGGGTTGTAACAAATTTCTAAAAATGGTTATCAACAGCATATTTTTAATTAAAACACTCCTTTTCAGTAGAATTGTATGTAAATAAAATAATGAATAACTCTTACTGATGTATTTATTTAAGTCTGTGGCCTGGTTGTACGTAAACCAAATATACTGAATACTAAAGTGTGAGTCACATCAAATCGCAAGTTAGGCAACACGAAAGATGTTTTACGTACCTTTACTCTATTCAAATAATGATGGAGAGAGCTAATTTGTACAGTTCTGAGTCAACATAGGCAAAATTAGTGTGGAACAATATAAATACTTTGACGGAACATGCTTCCGAGGTAAACAAGGTTACTGCTAATTTATTAAAAATATCCTAAACCAAAACATAAAGAAAGCACAATAGCAGATTATTCGAGCTGCAGGAGCACTAGACACCCAAAGAATAATGCAGAGGTAGAGGACTTGGAAGGACCAATGTTTTTGTTTGATCCAGTTACATGTTTCTCTGGTCAGGCCCATTTGAATTTTATTTTTGGCCTTTAACACAATAGCCTGGCTAATGGTATCAGACAAATAAAGCGGTGCCAGTGAAATAATATCAACTGTATGACACATAGAAATGTTCTAGCTATGCCTAGCTCCTGCCTCCTGGGGGTGTTGGTGATTGATTTCCTGGAGCAAGAAGATTGCAACCTGAATTAAACAATGGTGTCATGGGATACACAACACTGGTTGTGCTTCAACACACAAGCCACCACAGCAAAAACTGTAGGTGATGGACTGTCTTGACCTGCATCTACCAGAATGATCTGTGTAGGACTGAGACACCAATGTGCTACTCCACCCTAGCAATTCATAGACATCATCGTTCCTAGTTCATCTTAAGATCTTCATTGCTTTGCAGTGAGATGAAGTCCCATTTCCAGTTGTCAACAGTATAGATGAACTGTTGGAGCTCTTGAGTGGTTTCTCTTGGGAATGACAGGGTGGATACTGGGCAGAAATTACTGAGATTAGCAGGGAAGAGGGAGGGTTTCATCTGCTTATGGGTTGCACTGTTTTATCGGAATTCAGGGGCATGCTTATGGCACCAGTTATGTAGGATTAGAAACATTTGTGGGGCAAAGCTCAAAGTATTGTCATGTAATTTAAGACAATATTTTTGGCTAGGAGTCTGAGGCACAGACACATTTCACTGGCACTGCAAATAAAGTCATTTCTGTTAAGATATATAGAATAGTAAATGAGCATACAGTCTACAAAGAGTAAACTTTAGTATTAGGACCAGAGTAGAGAACAATCTTCATATGGTTGCAGTTCAGATGTCAAGAACATGGAAATGTGAATATTCAAACAAAATACAGTTTTACTTGATTCAAGTCTATTATATCACTCTTCATGGTAGTTTAAGCAATGCACCCAACATAACTTTCTCACTTCAGTTGATCATTTGTGAGGTAGTTACACTTTGATTCATTGAGTTCCGTTCACAAAATATTTCCTCATGTAAACATGGCTACCTTCTTATGAGTGAAACCAACTTTTGACATTCACAAAATTTGGGTTTGTACTGGAGTAATTATTTACTCATTCTCAGACGTTTCTGTCAGCAATCTACTCCAAGTTGCCAAGAGTGGGCAGGATAAAATCATTTCATGGGTGGGATGCCCTGAGAGATTATGCACATGTTCAAACTTGCATGTTTGCGAGTAATCATAAATGATTCTCTGACCAATCTGAATTTACAAACAGCTGGAACTGTAATCCTGACAGGAGGCGGGGGTGGGGGGGTTGTCAATTACTTTGCAGGACATGGAGGGAAATTCCATGTTTGGCTGGGTGTTGGGAAGGGGTGTCTCCACGGGGCAGTGCTTGGTCAATTTTGTATTTACAAATATACCAGTTTATATTAACAGAAATCGCCACGTTTTTCCAGGAGTATATATGTAGAAAACTACACCAGTAGCAGGTTTCCAGGTATAATCTGGCAAAAATTTGTGAATTCCAGAAAATAGACCTCCTAGAGTGGACCTCATAATTTTTGGGGATATTTGGGTCCATACCGGGGACAGCCAAAAAGGTAATATTCCACAAGACAAAACTTGAACTGATTTACATTAAATGTGAAAAAAGTTAAATGAAACTCACAGAGGAGATTTATGAAACTGAAAATCACAATATCACGGGAAATTATAGCTTTGATTAATTATACCAAAAGCAGAAATTTTACAATAACTCCAGATTCTGCTTCCAAGACCTAAACCACATAAAAATAATATGTTCCTACTTTAAAGACGACGGAACCTTGAGTTTTAAAAGAAGTCCAGTAAAGTAGTTTTCTTGTTCTTTTGTAGAGAATGAAAATGTAATAATCGCCTATCAACTTCAAACCAGGAATCACAAAAATCCATTCTTCATATGGGAGATTAAGAATGTGAGTCATGTTCCAATTGGAATTTTTGCAAGTAAGAGTGTCAGAGGATGAGGTGGCAACCACAAGTGTTTTTCCACTCAGTGGTATTCACATTCCAGTCAAGGTCCTGAAAAACATACTATTGTGGTTAGATGTGGATTAAAATGTAATGACACTTACCTGAACCATTTGAATGCATTGACAGCTCTCACATAATTGCACTGTTTCTCTTGGAAATGGAGTAGCATTTCCAAACTCGCAGCACGTGCATTCGGAGACAGAAATGAGAAGCTACCATGCCATCTATCTCACTTAAACAAAAAAAAATGACATAATTATTTGACCGCGTTTTATGCTACTTACTGTAGACAGAAAATGAGCCTTGTAAAAATATTAAGCGTGAGTGCTGCTAAATCAGCTGTCTTTACCTAGCTGTGATATATGCATTTTTAAGAATAATCAATTTCGACTTAGGTACCGCCAACTATCTTTTTTTAATGATAGCAAATTTGCTAAAGAGTTTTTGTAACTTATTTCATAAATATAATTGTGCAAAGAAATCATGGAAGACTTACTTGTTTCTTCCAGTAATTACACATATACTACCCATGGTAAATGTAGGGATTTGACGGAAAGCTCCTTCTATTTCACATTTGCAACCATTGACGAGTCCTGTTAGTCAATCATTTAGAGCTCTACGGCTATATAAAACAAGCATTTGCAATGCAACGGGTCTCGCATTTTGTCGAGTTAGAGCTATAAGCGTTGTAAACTCCTAACCAGACTTTTCTTGCCGCATTAAATGGGGGGAAAAAACTGAGTGCGATCGCGCTGCGAAATAAAGAGAAAAAGTAGTCCAGAAACCATACAGAAAACATGAAGCCTCGTATGTTTCCAGTAGTTTGTCGGTGCGCTCGAGGAGGGTTAAACACCTGAAAAGGCATAACGTATGCATGCCTTACAGTAATGAAAGCAAGCGGATTTTAACAGGCAAGGCCACAAACCAATGTAAGGGACTGTCGTGACATGGGCGTGGTTAGAAGCCTAAAGAGAGATTACATCAGGGTTCGGAGCGCTTTGCACTCTCCACTAAAAAAGTGCACAGCCCCCATTAGCCCTCCACACCTAAACGTGATGCAACATAGTACTGTCCAGTTCATACAATACTAATTCAACTAGTTAGTGGGTGCACAACAGAGTTCATAGCTTAGTGCTAGTACACCTGTGTTTCCATGTTTGTGTGCAAGTGGGTAGGCCATTTTCATTGTTACAGGAGAATCTTGGGCCCCACAAGGCTGGATACAAACATTATTCAGGCCCTACCTTCAAAATATATGCATCTGACTCGAAGAGGTAGATCCTGAAGCAATAAAAAAAAACAAGGTTGGTGCTTCACAGTCTTGCTCCCCCTGCTTTTCCTTGAGCGCTTTCCTCAATTGTGAGGTGTGGGCCAAGTTCCTCTACAGAGAAGCACTCGGTGTGGTTTCTGCTGCACTGTTAGTGTCTTTGTAGGGCAACACCTCCCTTCGTCAGAAAGGGTTCAATGTGGACGCAATGAAGGGTGCCTGGTATAACCTGTGTTCCCTCCTAAACCGTCCCTCTAGCGTCTTTTTAGTACATACACATTCCTTAATAATATGAGACATGAGCAAAGGGAGTTCCTCATTTACCTTGGGATAGGCCCCTTGGTAAAGAAAATACACTCCACTCACATTGCATAGACGCACACAGTTGTGGCTCCCTCTGCAAGCCCACAGCTGCCCAGAAGGACAGGTGCAAATGTCCCTTGTACTTCCTTAGCACTTTTTGTTGTCATAGCTTCTGTAAAGGAACGATCAGGCCGAGTAGAAACAAGTTACTTTATTCTACGTTGAAAAACCATTAAACGAGCAGTTCATGAAGCATCATGTCTTCGTCTTTCTCTCCCAATGACCCCTCCAGGATTGAATCCCCGTAGGAATCTCCAACACTATGAGGAGCACGCTTGTGGAATGTCGAAGAGCCAAAACAATTATGTACACACTACTAAACAAGATCATAAACATAACAGCTTCCATTGTGGGATGAAATACTCTTCTCTACGCTCTTCTTTGTCTTTACAAAGACCACACCCGGTCTTGTGACATAAAGAAGCCAGTGGAATGGTTGCTAATCGGTTTTCAAGTACTGCCCTGTCCTACATGTAGGCTTTTTAATCAACTGTATTAGGACCTATTGTTTCCCCTGTAGGCAGTGGCAAAGAAAAAGCTAGTCAAATGTAGCTTAAGTAAAATCTGTCCGTGGGGAATTGAAAGCTAAATTCTGGCCAACTGCCTTAGTCATGTCCACAATTAATTTTGTCAGTACACAGCTAGCGGTGGCTCCTTTGCTAGGGCAGAAGAGCGTTGCACCCCAGCAGCTGCAAAACTTGAAAAATAAAATAATAATAAACCATGTTTTTATCGTTTTATTTTTCAAGGGGGCGTGGCCATCGGGGAGAGAGTGGGAGAGGTGTGCACTCCCCTCAGTGGTCATGTGCGTTTCGTCTGCTGTCTCAGGATGGCCAAACCCACATGCACACTTTTGTCAAGCAGCTCAAGGCAGAAGAGAATGACTGTTACGTGACAGTTTCTACCAGTGTGGAGTGCAGTCTGGAGAGAGGCACACGAGGAGCGACGAGCACTGGGTGCTGAGTACTCAGTGGTGACCACAGCTTTGCATAACAGCCACCAGGGTACAGATCAGCAGTCTGCCTTCGACCCCAACTTTCGACCGGATTGCCCCAGCCTGGCCCGATGCCCTGGGGAGCAGCACGGCACGAGCCAAGAATTTTGGAGAATTTTGGAGCTCGGGGTGGCGGTGGGAGCCATGAGGACTTCAGGACTCCAGGGTCTTCAGGAGCTGTGTGCTGTGTGGCAAAAGTCCGGTAGGAGGCTTACATCCCCGCACCCCCTCCCCTCAAGCCCCCTTCACCTCTCCTGCTTTCTCTCTCCAATCAGCAGTATCAGTGCTTGGAAGCACTTGGAAGCGTGATCTATGCTCCGTGACTTGGGACTTAAAATAAGCATAGGCTACATGGGGCAGCCTAGAAGGGGCATGAGTGGCATAAGAGCAGTAGAGTCTCTGGGGGACTCCCCAACTTGCACCTGCCCCCCATGCAAGGGAGTACCAAAAGCACCAGTAGCAGCATCACGCCGTTGGAAGGGAGCCCCCAGGGAAGGCTGGTGTCCGTAGAGCAGAGTGGAGCCAGCATTTGGATAGCACAGCCAGCGTCACTGTTTCACAAGGGAAGCAGGGCTGGGAGTATCTTGGAGGAGCAGCAGGTGGGTTTGATGAGCGCAACCACTGTAGTCAGCCGCCACAGAGTGTGAGCACATTGGGAATCCACGGAAGCGGTCCAGCTAGGTCTGGGTGCGGCTTGCGGAACTCCCAGTGAGACCCACTCGCAATCCACCCTGGGGCTCATAACATTTCTCCTTTGCTGTATCACCATCACCAATAGCATCTTCTAATCCATCGTCACCTCACCAGCAGAATCCATTGAGCAGCTTGGCATTCATCATCTTTTCTGCAAATAAGCACTCGGCTCCCAGAATCAGCCTGTATCAGCCCATTCCAGGCAGCCTCAGACATCACTGAGCGCAGTACCAAATTCCACTAAATACCATCAATAGCAAGCAGTAGGTCCAGGAAGTAGGACATATCGGCTTCCCAGGCATCAACTTCCTTGTGAACCTTCCACTTATTGAACCAGCAGGCAAGAACCATGTGATCTGGTAAGCCCATGGGGCCTCGCATGGGGGAAGGAAAAGGCTACCCAAAAGAACTAGGCAAAACTCCCCAGTGAATTCATCGGTAGCATGGCCAGATGTCTTGTCAAACAAAAAAAACAGCTTGTAGAACAGCTAGAAAATGTCATCAATGCACCAACTGCAAAAAAGTGGGGTACAAATAACGGACCTTTTAGAGACCCGATATCAAAGGCCATACGAAGAAAAGGCTGCTACTCGAGGGGCAATACCTGAACACGCTTTCCCCGGGGATGCATCCCCCCAGCCCCAAAACTGCAAACTGCAAGAAGTCCAGAACCCAGCCGAACAACCAGACCCCAGCCACAAACAAAAAGTACAATCAACCCTCACACACCAGGGAGTAGGACGGCGGAAATTGATAGCTTTGCCCTCTTGGAGTCTATTTCCTCCTTGAACATTAGCAATTGGGAGGGCCCATCCTCAAACCCACAACCAAGAAATGATCCAGGGTCGCTACACTCCCTCCCCACTCAGGACCAGCCCTTAATAGAGCTCCTAAACATGGACTCTTTTGCTGATTAGGCCAGCACCATGCAGGATAAGAACTCCTCAGCTGTTCTTTTCAGGAACGGCCGAAGGGATGCAGAGAAAATGTCGAATACTATTATCACCTTAATCCCTTTTCAGGAAATGCATGCAAAACTCTCTGTCAGAAATGGAGGTACTATCCAGCACGTGGGGTGCAATTTTATCGACGCTAGACATCATGTCAGCTGCAATAAAGTTTCAGACTGACAAACAAGATATCCAAGTGGATTTACTCAACATCATGGCCAAACACATTGTGGGCATAGAGTCGAAGTTACAAGCTCTTAATGACCTGATTCAGCAAGTCCAAAAGCATAATTAAGTGCAGCTAGCTGTATGTGATTGTGCCACTTTTTATGGGAAAAGCCCCAGGTCATCTCCTCCACCCTTAACTAGATACTTCTGGAAGTTAGGGCCCAGGCCCTGAACACAAGGGAAAGGTTTCAGGTCCTAGAAAAATCTCGACCCTCTGCTGACTCAAATCATGACACAGTGATCACGGAAACTCCTTTAAGGGGGCCAGTGACGTCAACATCACAACGAAAAAGAGGGCACTCAGGACCCAGAACCATATGAAGTCTCCCGTATCCTTGAGATTACAATATAGGGAAAAAACCCAAGAGTACAAGCATGTCCACTGAGACGAGCGATCCACGCAGCCCAGAGTCTCCAGAAACAAAAAGGGAAAAGAAGAAGTGAAGAAAAGCATGGAAAAAAGAAAGAATCGCCCAGTAGCAGTACTATGCACAATGCAAACATCCGACCTCATCACAAACTAGCAAATACATTGAGAAGTCATCAGTCCCACTGGATGTCAAGTAGGGGATAATAGTAGAGGAAAGGCCCTTTCCCACTCCAACCAGTCAAAGCCCAAGTCCTCAAAGATTAATCCCAACCCCTGCAGGTAGGGGGGGGTCAGAGAAACGAGAAACAAAGAACTACCTCTGGACAACTCATTGAGGGGAGAAGTATAGAGGATAGCCTGGGAAGAAAGTCAAGAAATGCAAAATCAGTCCATGTGGAAAAGGTGCCAGTGTGCGTTTTAGCAAGCCACGAATCCTGCAACCCAACAGGAAGCAAAGCTTTTAATAACATGGAGTCTGGGAAGACGATCATGGACCAGCATCAAAGAGTGAAGGAGAGAAATACATTTAGTACTAATTTGTAATCTAATCAATCGCTTCAGTATGGACAGGAAGCAGGCTACAAGGGTTTCCCACAGAGCCAATGATGAGAAAAGAAAACAGAGGACTCGCCGGCAGTTATGCTGTTAGAGGTGCATAACCTTCTCTTTGTCACACATTATAAGTCAGAGGGAGGTTTCTATACCCTCAATAGAGGTAACATTCTAAAATTGATAGTCACAGTAACCACGTGGGCAACGTCAAGCTTAGTTCATCAGCTATTCATTCACTCTGACATCTTCGATTCCTGGGGTATTGAGTTAAGAAAGGTAGACCATCCTCACTACCCAGGACCGTCACAACCATTAAATAATCAGTGTTAGGAGGGGCAACAGGAGCTGACACAAATTTATTGAAAGTAGAACACTTAAAGGTCAGGAAGCACACAGGCAAGACTGGCCAAGGCCAAAATTATTGGGGTCAGAAAGAGCACCAGCGAAAAGACCACAAAAAGCATCAAGGGTTTCGGGTGGGGGGACAGATAATAATTACTCCTGACAACATCAAAAAGCTCGAGGACCAGAACTCAGAGAGGCATTCTGTCACCAACTGATCACAGAATGTCCATGGAATAGAGTTATTACTGCAAGACCCAGATGCACGGACCTTCCTCCAGGAACACAATATAATCCTACTACTTCAGTAGACTTGGAGTCCATGGCCGATATTGGTGCCTTCTTATGTAAACTTGCACATTACAGAGAAGAGCTCCTCCAAATACCACAACTTATAAAGGGGCCTGGCAACCTTGGTATCCATGGCACTCAAGGGGAACAAAGATACAGTCGACAGAGGGTTAAATTGGATCCAGACAACTAAGGTCACATTCAGTAGGAACAACAGCAGTCAAAAAGATTAATGCTCATAAAACTTTATATTCACCCAAAAAAGAACGTAAAGGAGGCGAAGTGGAAAGGTTGGGCGAATTAAATAAGGTCTCACAAAGACAGCATATTGAGACCATATTTATAGTCTCTGGTGATTTCAATCTTAACCTGGTGGATATAAGAGGGGGAAACATAAAGAACTGAGCCACAAGTAAACACAAGAAATACGATGCTAAACGGGAAAAGCAAGGAGGATAGCCTCTGTAACATTTGCAAACAGCAGAATTTGTTCAATTATTCATTACACGCTGATAGACAATTCCGCGATGCCCCTGGTGCATAACTTTCAAATCAACTGTAGAGCAGAGAGTGACCACTTTCCTCAAACAATGGAATTAGTATGCAGATTAGAGCAGTTGCAAATTTTGAGTGGCTTAATCGCATCCCCTTCTATGTTTAAACTCAAAAGAATAAAATGGTGTCAGCAAGGGATAGCTGCTATGATGGACGAGGTGTACTGCAGAGCAGGATCCCTGGAGGTGAGAACAAGCCTAGTGGCCATGCAAGACAAGGAACCTGCTCTCAAAAGCAGCAAAATTCAGCCCGATGTTTTCAATAAAAAGAGGGGTTGAGACGATAAGTCTAGGTTAACCAGGTCCTGTGCATTCAGAAAATACAATTAGTTCGACAGTCCAGGAAACTGCTAAAAGCGGCCATCCAGGGGGAGGCCCCAGATAAACTTACCGTACGGGCCATGAAAAAAAGTATTGAACTATTGTTGGAGCGTAAACAAAAAGGTTTCAAGAAACCTCATGGTCGAAGTTACTCTGGGCAAGTTAAAAGCCAAACAGAAAGACCCTTTGGGAACTGGTAAATGATCTGGCGCTTGGCAAAGGCAGATGCTATAACATTGGAATCGATTCAAGCTCCAGTGAGAGCCATGTTTCCAATTTGTATGAACCATCGGAAGGTGAAAAAATGCTAGATAAATCTACAACACAGTCGCTTAGGGTCAAGCCGTGCACAGGAATCGACACTTCTCCAAGGCATCAAGTGGGGGGGAAGCTTACAGCCATCTTGGCGAGAGCAGACAATGACCAAGCCCTGGTGCTAGAAGAAATATTCGGACTGATTAAGAAAATGAAGTCTGAAGGGGCTGCTGGTCTAAATGGCCTCCCAAATGGCATCTTTAAAGGTGAGCCAGAATTTTGTGCGCATTAACTCACACTACTCTTTAATACCATCACTCGTGCCAAACGGATCCCAGAATCGTGGAGGGGCAGTATAGTGCACACAATTTACAAGAGCAGAAATCCTGCTTTGCCGTCTAATTACTTTCCTAATTGCCTTAATCTAGGTGGAGGAAAAAACATACACATCCTGTCTGTTACAGGACCTCCAAACTTGGGCGGACGAAAACAACTTAATCCTGAGATTTCAGACAGGGTTTAGGGCAGGCATGGAAACACCAACAAACCTAATAGCCCTCTCCGGCATCACAGAATAGGCCTTTCACAGGAAAACAGGCCTCTATGCTTGCTTCATAGCCCTCAAGTCCGCCTTCGATTGGGTCCCTAGGAAAAGGCTTTGGTCCAAAGTGGCCAAATGGGGAATCCCGAATAACTTGCTAAGGGCAATCACAGATATATACACCTGGGTTCAGGTAAAAATATGAGATGGCACTAGATTAACACAAAGAATACCCACAAAGATCAGATTAAAGCAAGGCTGTGTCTTGGCTCCAAGCCTGTTCAATTTATATTTGGCAGATCTATCCGGTGCGCTAGCACAAGCGAAAAGCCATCCTCCGGCTCTAGGCCCAGAGAAAGTTAGCTGCTTACAATATGCCGACGACATCTTGCTATTGAGTCATACACCATTGGGCCTGCAAACAGAGCATGACAGGCCTAAAAACCTTTCTGGATCAGCAAGGACTAGAAATACATCTGGCTAAAACAAAATTGACGCAGCTTATCAGCCAAAATTACAAATCCTTTGCTTGGCATCTCGGGTGGAAAAAGTGGAGGTGGTGCAGTCATACAAATATCTAGGAGTCCATCTTGAACCCTTACTGAAATGGAAGGGTCAGTTGCTTGCAACCCAGGCAAAAGTCTGTCCAATAACGTATTGCTTCAAGCTGCTCAGGAAGAAATTGGATTGGCCCAGTTTGTCTCACCTCATCAAAGTCATGTCAGCTAAGTTGCACCCTGCCATCTCTTACCACACTGAAGTCTTCCGGGCCGGGAGATGCTTTTAGTAAATAAAAGCCAAATTAATATATATAACGTTGTATTCAACATTCCAAAAAGTGCATCCATGGCCCAGATCAGGCTGGACTTTGGCCTAAAAAAAACAGGTCTTTCAGTGCATGGGAGCCTTCCTTAAAGCATCTTTGAGGCTACAGGTCGCAGAGAATACTTCCATAAACAACTCATGTTGGCAAGAAGTGAAGGCTCAACAAATCAGCAACAGAAAAAGAGCCTGGGGAAACTAGTTAAATCAGGTCAACCAAGCCCTGGGCATGGAAGCAGCCAGGAAGTGTAATGTAGGGAAGGCTGCAACATCTTTGTCCGCACTCTTTGGCTGAAAGGTGGCATGCCTGAGCAGTTCTGGGATCTTATTTGGCACTGTCCCTCCAAGGATATCTATCAGAACACTTTTCTACTCATGTAAAACATCAGTTCTTATTACATTGAATGGAATTCTTCAATACCAAAGACACATGCCCCCTTGGAAAAATCAGTTTTCCGATCAAATTCACTGATTCTGTGGCCATAATCAAGAAACTCTATTGCACACCCTCTGTACCTGTCTAGCCCCGGGCCTAGAAAGAAGAAACCTGTTAAAACAGCATTTCCTACTTCAAAACATGAGCTCCTGTAGACAGCCAGTGATTAGTTGGCTAAATGGTGAGTCAATTTCATACTGGTGCAGGGGAGTGAAGTATTTACAGCGGTTTCACAGGAAGCTGGCCAGGGCCGACTCTGGGCAATCATCTGAGCAGAAGTAACCAGGAAGCAGAGGGCCTTGGCTGGTCACCGATCTCAGTCCTTACTTTTTGTACCTTGAAATTAATAAGGTGTGACATTTGCAATGTTTGAGGCAGCAAAGGATTTTAAGTATTTAATGTTTTATATTTTCTGGGGGCTTTCCTTCTATACTGTGCATAATAACATTCAGGCCTCAATTTGCCCTCCACCCATCCCAGCTCTTCTAAAACCTCATTTGGCCAAGTCATTACCAAAACTGTCAGCTTGCATCCTTTTATAAAATCTGACTTTTAAAATGATTCATGGTACTGTAAATGAATGTCTTGCACCATGTCAAAACACAACGGTGTTATTCCTCTTGCAATTCATTCATATGGCTGTATTGTACTAAGGTATTTAATTTTTCTTGACCTAACTTTTGCTTCCAACGTCTTAATGCATTTTAAAGTCTTTTTATCATGAACTATGTAGCTGATTTTATATGCCCTGTACGGGTGTTTTATCATGTGAGGCATTGCAATGGTTTTTATTAATCGAGCAGTAGAGATTATCATATCACATGAGATCTCTCCAACCCGAGCTGTGTTGCCAGGTTGGAGACAGCAGGCACATGCTCTCAGTCTGCCTGGGAGCACAAAGCCAGGGTGCTCAGTCTAATCCTAATGCTGACTTAATGCTACATGAGAGCAGCGTTATGATTGGCTGCAAGGCAGGCTGGGAGCCTCCTCTGCCTACAGTGAGTGGAGCCAGAAGAGAGGTGCAATGGCGGCAATGCTGCGGGCGTCAGGTAAGTTTTTTTTCTTTCTATTTTTGTTGTCTATTTTTTGTGCCCCTGTACAGAGCATGTTTATAGGCATACTTTTTACAATTCCTACATCTCTAAACCACAGTATGTTTCTTGGCAAGCACTTGGTTGTATCATACATAAGTGTATTTTTGAAAAAAGTAATGACCGTGTATGTTAAGAGGTAGCTCTTCTTATCCTAATTCCAGATACTTCTCAATTGTTTAGTACTGCATCAAATCTCACCAAATTGCAATATGCTTTTGTGGATAACCTTGTGATTTATTTATGCCAATCTATAGGCTCATGCACTAATATATTCCCAGCCCCACCCTTCTAACATATGTGGGTCTTGGTGATATCTTACTTTCAATTATCAGACCAAATGTAACGTTCCCACATGTTATCTGTTTGTGTCTAGTTTGGTGTAGCAAGGTTAGTGTTTGATCATCATAGAGTCGCCAACCTATCATCTCTCTCTCTGTGTGCCTCACCTCTTCCATAAAGGGTCTAGTTTTGAGAGACCGTCATGTGACTTAGCTGAAATCCTTTGCTGTTTACAACATCATAGACAGTTGGAGACCTGCCATCCAAAGCCTTACAGTTTATAATGTCTGATAAATATCCAAAACAAGTATATGGCTGGGAATATCCCAAAGTGGGTGGTGAGTGCATATAAGTCTCCCTCACATCCTCGTTTGAGTGTGTTGAATGTATCCAGGATGTGGCTCACTAGTGAGCAGCACAATGTGGATATCTTCTGACTTCCCTAGTCTCCCATCAACAATTTTGCTTCTATGTGATTAAGGTCAGATAGTTCTGTGGGGAATTTGATAAAAGGCAGTAGAGTGTGTCTCAACTGGAAGGACCAGAAGAATTGGAGTTAAAGTAGCTCATGACTGGCATGTAGGCATGCAAATATGCATAAGGTTTTTCTTCTTGTCAACTATTTCTACTTAGAAAACCCAAGATTGTCCTACTCATGAAAGCTCTTTGGACTAAGGATTTGATTTAGCATATTTCCAATCCATGTGTGTTTCCTTCTTTAACATGTGATGTGTGATGATATGCTGTACTCCACAGGTTCTCCTGCCATATTTTTCTTATTGTTTGTGTTGCCAGTGGAAGGTCTGGAGTTGTCTTTCCTCTATAGATAAATGCAATAGGTGCATGTGATCCATCCTCCATTTCCCCATCACAAATGTTGGGTCTGCATCAGGGTCATTAATCCATTAACTAAGAACTATAAGATGTGATGCTTGGTAGTATACTACTATGCAAGAAGCATCTATTCCATCATCAAACTAGGAATTGTCACATTTGGCTATGGCAAACTGTAGGAAGCCCTCCCACCCATACATTTTCAGATCATCGAGTCAAGTCAAATGCAGAGTTCGCTCGGGACTTCATGTGGACCATTTGGAGTTGGTAGGGAAACCATTTTGATAATAGCAGCACTTCCCAACACGTAACACAATAGGAGAGATGGACTTATGCCACAGTAATCAAGAAACCATAACTAAGTGCCAAGGCTGGCAGTGTTAGGCCAACTTTGGTCCTTATCAAGGGTAACTACTAAACATTTAAATTGTCTAATTCTTTTTATCTTTTGCAGTCTCTCTTATTTGAGGTTAAGTCTGTCATAATAGTACCATCTTATGAGTGTGGAATGAAGTCACTGATGGTGAAGCATGCCACAAGTCGCCGGTGAAGCCTCCTTATCCAATCTTATTTGCACTTTTGTGGATTAGGATAGTTGTTCTTTTGGGATCGTAATTGTCACAAATGGCACGATTTAGAATTTGGCAGACGGGTTACTCAGTCACAAATGTGACAGACATCCTGTTTGCCATATTACAATTTCCATAGGATATTATGGAATCATAATATGGCCCACGGGATATCCGTATCATTTGTAAATTAGTCCCTAAGACATCAGAAAAAGCAATCAACTATCAGTCTTAATCATATCTGGCAATTAATTATTTATTGGACGTCTCAGTTTGGATTTCATCCTATGGACATCACCAAATTTGTCCTTTTAGGAGTTTCAGAAACATTTGGGTAAAATCAAACCATGCAGGGCGGTCCTGCTGGACATCTAGGCAGCCCTTATTATAGTCTCTAATCAAATACTGATGGAATCTCTGCTTCCACTTCGAATTGAATGCCATGCCCTTAGATGGATAGCATCCTTTATCTCAGACCATTACCTGATAGTCACTCTTGATGTTTTTTATATTTTACACCAGACAGCTAAATTACGGTGTCCCTTAAGGTAGAACTCCACTCTAATCAACGTATATATCAATCCATTGGCAAAGATGGTTCAATATTGTGTTCAATATTTTGGCCTTAAATAGCATCACACTCTTATAAGGCTTATGACACACAACTATTTCTCTCCGTAGAAGAGAATGTCAATCGGTTCTCATAAATTTAAGACATGCCTCACAGTAGGGCATCTTAGATGCAACAAAGCTGTCTCAAGTTGAACAGAGGAAAGACTTCGATTCTCCTGTTTGGCTTATTCAATCCTATTTGGTCTTCATCATGTTGGCCTAATGACCTTTGTATTACTCCCACCCTAGCTAGAATAATCAGAAATCTAGATTTCAGATCTTTTCAGGACCTATCATTTTAATCTCAGGTTGCATCTCTTCCAGCTACATGCTTTACTCTCCTCAAAGTCTTAGGGAAAATACTTGGCATGTTCCCTTCTCCCACCCCAAAATCTGTGATCAAAGCCCCACTCTAATCTCGCTATGTTGCATCTCTCAAAACTGACTATTTCAGAGCCTTCTCAAGCCAATCTGAGGGATAATAAACAAATTCAATCCATCAGTACTTCACCCCCCTTCTTGCCAAGGAGATTAATGAGATCCGGCAAGAGAAACAGCTAGGGGCCTGATCGCTACTATTTTACCTCACATTCAGTTCTACGTCTCACATCCCCACCCTAGTTGATTGAAAAAGGCATTGCATCTGAAAAATCTAAGATCCAAATGAGGCATACACTAAAGTAATCTTTGGAAAACACCACCATTAGAAGCTAACTACATTCACCTTTAAATACATAATCCAAGTTGAAGATTAGCTGCAGATTAGATGCAAAACTCCTGATCTAAATCATTGACATGAGAGTCACCCCCAGGTATGATGTTATGAATAACAGATCATATGAAATCTAATAATAGACGTCATAAAAAAGTGAGAACGTTGACGGTATCCAGTTATTAGGTGTCTCCTGGTGCTATCCCTAAGCATGGTATCCAATGGGAGTGAAGCTGTTTACCACATGCACAGGAATTTGAGGGCCAGTTGTAGAAGTGTGGAAAGGGGAATGGGATAAGAGAAAACCAGGTACAGGACCATATATTTCTGCTTTGTAACATATAATTCAAGGTGGACTCGAGGACGTAATGGATCTTCACAAGACAAAGAGATACTGTAAGTAACTTGTGAATAAGAGTTCTAATCTTAGTAGTGATTGTGAATGATATACCTTAGAACACACACTCTGTATTTTGTTGTGAAACTGTTAATTCTAAACATAGAATCAGACCCCCCAAGATATCGCCGCTTAGATTTGCACATTTTGCTCTGAAAAAAATTGAAATTTTACAGCAAAAAAATTGTCAATTTGTGGTATTTTGCAGCACTTTATGTTACTCGTGATCATTCCTTTTCAGCCTTAAATCAATGGAACTGTTTTAGTAGAGTATTCCACTTTGAAATAGGCTTGTTAAAAGTGTCTCAGAGTGGTTGTTATCTTACATTTGGTATTGCCACAGAATTACTTATCACAGACGAGATTCGAGTCCCAGATTGTTTGAAAAGCTACCATTGAACGTTAGTGCAGAGTTTCATCTGCAGTTTGGTAATCAACAGACCCTCATTCTGTTGGCCTGCATCTACCAAGGAAAAGAAACAAGGGCGTGCACGTGAAGGGAATGATTTAATAACGTCTGTAAAGACAGGGCTCGGGCATTGACGTCTCCGGAAGGTTTGATCAGGCTTGTGCACAGTCACCCTTTCAAATGAGCCATCAAGAGCCACTTTTTTAGCTACCTAGTTTGCTAACGGGGGTGATTGGGCACTTCTATTTTGGTGCCCGGGACTACTTATTTTTATGCCAGTCCGACCCTGCTTCCTCCAATTCCCATACCGAAAGCCGGCCCCAACTGGAGCCTTTCATTCATGCTAGAGAAGAACACCCCTATTAACGAGTAAAGTGGGAGGGGCAGGTGGAGTGTTTCTCTGTTGGTTAGCAAATCGAAAGGTCATCCCTGCCTCTTGTAATGTATCTTATGAAGGCATAGCTGATGCTGTGAACCTGGGCCGGGATGTGATTTACAGAGAAAGTTTTTTTTTTCTCTTTGTAAAATAGTATTAACTGCTTTCTGCAGTTCTGCCTCGTTCTGAGCGATTTTATACCTGGCAGCCTTATGTCAGTGTGATGGTGTTTACAGCCTTAAGCCCCCAGTTTGTTTTGTTTGTACCTGCCTGTGCCACAGAAATGGCCTGCAGTTCTCTGATATTGGGATGGGCACCTATTAAAATCCTTCTTGCAAACTAAAGATTTGTGGCATGCATTTGAGTTTTTTTGTTGCTGTTAAAATTGTAATAGAATAAATGCCATTATCTGCTTTAGAAAATAGCATTTTATTTTTAGAGTTCGTAGAAGTCCACTCGCTGTGTCCATTGGGGAGATCTTGCGTAGATCCGGCTAGAACCACAGGGGAAGATAATTTGTCCTTGATGTGTGCAAGGCAGATGCATAGTTATAAACGGGTTTCGTTTCCTTTGAATTATCTATGGTCTGTATAAATGGATTGTGCTATTGACGCTCCTTAGTTTGCAATCAGAGGTGGTTTGCCGTGGCTTATTGATGAGCATGGAGACCTTTTGTAATTGTGCTGTCTATTTTCTTCCCATTGGTACGGCAGTGGCGCACCTCAGCCGTGGGTTTGCACTCCTAACTGCTCTTCCGTGTGTAGCTGAGTAAGTAGCCGTGTGTAGTATTTTTCCATAAGATCATTGTTTACCCAGAACAACACCGATTAACTAATGGGCGCGTGGATTCAGGGGCTCCTTAAAGTTTGTGACATTTCATTCTATTATACATATTATTATTATAGTAAAAGTAACGGGCATACGATTGAGTAACCATTACAGGTGGGGAGTTGTTATACAATGTACCACTTGCCCTGGTTACTGGAGGTCAGTTTTGGTAAATTTAGAGTGCACGCCCCATGGAACTTTATTATGGTCTAATGTAGTAGCTGTAGAATGGGAAGCATAATCACGTACAGATTACCCAACCCTTTTTGTAAACATTCAGATTATGGATTGATGTATGCGGGGAAATCAAATTTCATTGACATGAGGCCCTTAGCCACAGCGCATAGATACCTGCCCTGTCTGCTTACAGAAGCCGTGCTAGTGTTTGAGCACGTCTGGCGTAGCCCATTTCTACTCACTAAACCTTACTGTATTTCCCAACGGATAGCTGTATTTCCTCAATGAAAACGTGCGTCAGAGTCAGTAGAAAGCAACCATTATCACTGTACAGTGGCACATGGTGACTTGTGTGCGTACAGCCAATAATAGTGTGCATGTCTGCTGGGAGACCAATTTTGCAGCCAAAAAGGTCAATATCTCGCACATCACACTCCTTAGCTGATTTCACAATTATTTAGCAAATCATGAAATCGCAAAATGCTGGAGGTTCTATAGAATATCTCAAATAAACATTTAATTTAGCATTTCTACCTATGTTTTTTTAATAGCTTCCTCCCGCTTCATCACTAGAAGCTGTCTTATGGGAGATGAGTTCTACTTTCTGCCTTTTGGAGATCTGCAAAATAATCAACACTCTTAATATTTGTTGGGAAGTGGATTAATCTTAAGGGCAGGTAAGTACCTACACTTAGCAATAGGCCACTAACCCCATTTGGTTCAGTTAGGTCTCAATAAATTAACCCCAGCTCAACTCTTGATAGCTTGGCTACGAGCAACAAGGCTTAATTTAGGAGACACTGGGGATCATTACGAGTTTGGCGGTACTAGGACTGCCATATTGGCTGCAGCAGCCGCACCGCCGCCGGCTGATGGAGAAGACCGCCAAATTATGGCCATGGCAGTCATGCCACCACGGGCGGCGATAACCACCTCCAGGCCGGCAGACACCATGTTCCAGCTGGACATATTATGAGGCTGCACACCACCAAGGTTTCTGCCGCTGTTGCACCACCATGAAAACCCTGGCAGAAACCAACTCTATAAAAGGAGACACTGACCTTCAAAGAGACGAGGCTGCACTCCGCCAAGGTTTCCGCCGCTGTCGCACCACCACGAAAACCCTGGCAGAAACCAACTCTATAAATGGAGGTACTCACCTTAAGAAAGCGATACTGGTCTGGCGCTGCCATGGAACCTGGACTGCACATCCTCCCACTGCTCGTGCTCACACAACGACTCTGGAACCAGTGACGACGATGACAACAACAGTGAGTGCACACACCTACCTGACACTTTAGAGAAAACCCAAAGTACACATGCACACACAACATACACAGCCGGGACAGTAGGTGACACACACACGTAACCACACACCCATACAGAAACACACACCCCAGGTACACACACGCATACCCATACAACAGACCCCACGACCAACACATACGTACAATACACAAACTAACCTGCACACACACAGCACCGACATAGTCCAACACAACAATACACAACACCACTGATTCACACAACTACATCACAACCACAACAACACAAACGATATTGCAAGCTAACACATTACACAGCACATTACACTACACACATACAACAACACGTTACAATACCTGACAACCAATATACACAATCACACAGCCATACAATGAGGAATACGTCATTCTACGCTAACACAACACACAAAGCTTCTGAAATACCCTTCACCACATACATTCACGTACACATAACAACCACACAAGGGCACACAACACCCCCATTACACATGTCAACACAAATATTACACCATTTATCAACATACATGCATGTTCCAAAAACAAACATATCCTACACACAACACACAGCCACCACATTGGGACACATGGCAGGAAAACACCCACACATGCAGCCCAGATCCAAGAATTAGCACAACGAACACACACACAGACATGTCACTCACACACAAATCAAACAAGGCAAGACCAAAACAGCCATGTGAAAAGAAAGGCAGGATAAGTATGTTACAATTGAACCAACAACAGGTTTCCCAGATATAATAAATAGAAATATAACATTATTATAATAAATAAATAACTATGTACAAATATAAGGCCATTGGCCAGTCAGACTCCTGACTGCTAGATGATCTCCACAGGGTAGGGGCATCAAGGGAGAAGGCAGGCACCTCAGGCGCTGGGGGCAGAGGGGGAGTTTGGGCATGGGTTTGGTAGGGGAGTCTCTGGGCTTGAGCTTGGGAAGGGGGTCTTTGGACTTGGGAGGGGTGGATGTCTTGGCAGGGGGAGGTGCATGGGTACTAGCAGGTGGGAAGGGGACTTGGAGGTGGAAGGGCTTAGCTTGGGAAAGGAGACAGACTGTTTGGGGGTATCACGGGGTGGGAGAGCAGTAGGGAACAGGGAAAACTCTGATAGGAACAGCTTTTTAGACACATGGGGATGGTCATGACAAAAAGGTTTGGGAGGGGAGGTAGAGGGAATGGTTGTAGGAGGTGTCTTGGTAGATGTCTTGGGTGCGTGTACATGCGAGGAATGCTTGCCGGTGCTCGATGTCTGTTTGGTTGGTGAGTGCTGGCATTTGTGTGTCTTGGGAGGAGGTGCTGGGCGATGCCATGCTTGATGGGTGACTGTCTGTTGCGGTGGTGTCTGCAGGTACGTAAAAAGTGCTGCATGTGGGTGTGTCAGTGGTTGTGGTGTCTGCAGATGTGGTGACTGGGGTGGATGTCTGTGAGTTTGATATTGTGCTGGCTTTGGGTAAGATAGGAGTTGTGGCTTGATCTGTGAATGTTGGTGTGGTGGCTGCAGGTGTGTCAGGTGCAGTGTCTGTGAAGGCGGGAGTGGTGTGTCTGTGCAGGTAGTGAGGGTTGGTGTGTCTGCAGGTGAGGTGTTGCTTGTGTGCATGCTGGTGGTAGGTCTTGTGGTGCTTGTGTTTGTCTGCGCTACCCTTGGATGTTGAGGTGGATGCATACTTATATGTCTGTGTGCTCTGGCTTGGTTTGGTAACAGGGGATTGGGAAGAGGTAGGTGGAGGGGGGATGGTAGACAAAGGGAGACTTGCTGCCATCAGTGAGGAGGCCAGCGCCTGAAAGGATCTCTGCAGGCCAGCCAGTGCACCATGAATTCCCTCAGGAACACACTGCTCTGCTGGACTTGAGCTGCCAGTCCCTGGATGGCATTCCCGACAGTCGACTGACCCTCAGAGATGGACCTCAGAATGTCAAGAGCCTCTTCACTGAGGACAGCAAGGCTAACTGGGGAAGGGGCAGAGGTGCCTGTGGCAAAGGAGATGCCCACCCTCTTGGGTGAGCAGGCACGGGCGACTCGGTGGGGAGCTACAGGGAGGGCGGTGATAATAAGGGGGGTGTCAGACAAAGATGGTGCTGGGGTGGTCCCAGATGAGTCCGCCACTGCCAGGGAGTGCCCACTGGAGGAGGATTCCGCAGATGACGTGGAAGATTCAGTCTCTCCCGTGGCATTCCCCTTGCCCTCCATGCCACTGGATCCCTTGCTATTGCTGGTAGCAGCACCCTGGGTCAAATGGCCTGCATCATCTCCACTTGCCTGTGCCCCTTCTCCTTCACCTGCCGATAATGATGCACACAAATAGAGAGAGAGGGAGGGAGAGAGAGAAAGATATGGAGAGAGAAGGTTAACATATATCTCACATAAATATATGTAAATATGCACATATGTGAGACTACAATCCTGGCTATGCTATCTCAGGTGCCAATACAAATTTCCTACATCATGTCACAACATTTCACTACCAGTATGCCAACCTCACACCTGCATCTACATCCAAATAGGTCAGCACAACTGGAGTAATCCACATGATTACCACCAAAGCCATGTTTGCATGAACATCATGCCGTGAATGAAGCACAGGTGACTCCCTGATTTCACATCATACCTCTCCATACGCCTATCACCCAATGGAAGTACAACTGACTGAACAAAACACATCAGGCCTCTACAGTTACAACAGTTGATCAGTCCATGTCCTCTGGTAAATGTCCATGACAGTGTAGACTACTCCATTCACACACCACACAGCATCTCCCTGTCACATTACATGGTAGACCTAACACTCTGTACAGTAATGCCAGTATAGATCTAATAACTGATGTAGCCAGTACAAGTTAGACACCCATAACTTACCGAACACATATGTCATTATTGATCATACATCTAACCGCATTTACAATGGCCCATATTGCACATATTTCATATCCATACTCAATCACTGAGTGCAGTGTTAGAACTGATGAACTTCAGTAACACACATATTACAACATGAACCATACACACTACCACCACACATGCAGTGTCACCAATAGGACTTCACAACATAAGAGTACCACACTCACACACCATTCAAGATTTGTGAATATCTGTACCTAAGTCCAGACAACACACATCTCAGACTGTAAAGACATGTAAGCACCATGTACACATGGACCAACATCACTGCCTTGGCACTGACAACACATCCCACTACCACAAAGGGCAGCTTTAGGAGAGAAAATACAACATTTGAATCACATCTTTATCCTGCATGCCATGCAATACCCAATACTACACTAATCTGTTACATCAGCTGGTCAAAGGGCAGCAGACAGTGTCCCACTCAATCAGATGTAACCATTGTGACATGGAGGAGGCAATAACTAAGCCATGTTTGCACTGTAATTGCTAGGGCATTGACATACATGGTATATGCATAACATGTTGACAATGACCATGCCTGCCTAGGCACATACCACCGCTAGTACTATCCCTTCAAGGTTTCATCCCCACAAGTCTAGCACTTAGAAATGCATGATGATTGCAATAAGAGCTCAGAAGTGCATTATGATTGCAATCAGAGCTCATCAAATGTAAATGTAAAAGTATCCTACTTAGGCAACCTTCACATACCCCATAGTTAACAGATGACCAATATGTGGGTATATAAATATCAAGCCATTAGTCCATTCCAGTCCAGTCCAGTCTTCTACAGACCATATCTGTGGGGGGAATGTAGTGGCTGCCTCCCATTCAGTCAATACTATTACCAGAACTCGATGTATATAGTCCCTCTGATAAAACAAGTCACACAGTTGCACGTACAGGTATGCTATACAGATGGAAGTGGACTGACAACTTAGAGCCACAAATGCAGATGAAGGGAGCAGGTCATACTCAGTGTTTAGGGTGATACACAAGCTCACATCCATTGAATAGGCAGGATGTAGTCACAGATATGCCAATGTCATTTGACCATCTCCACAATCCAGACATGGAGACACATGCAGCTAATCCCATTCAACTACAGTCAAGTCCCAGGATACAGTCAGTACTTACCCCCTTGTGGCTGCTGTGTTGCCCTCAAATGCCCACCCACCTTAGGGTAGGCCACAGCCAAAATGAGGGCCATTAGGAGGGTCATGGTCTGATGGGCACCCGTCCCTCGTTGGGAGGACATCCCCAGCTGGGCCTCCGCAATCTTCTGGCCCAATGTCTCAGGTCGTCCCACTGCTTGTGAAAATGGGTGCTGTGCTGGCTGTGGACCCCCAGAGTCTGCACTTGCTTGGTGATGGCACACCAGATCCCTTTCTTCTGATGGGCGTTTACCTGAATGGATGACACAGACAAAAAGAGATTGTCATGTACACTGACACCATACGAACAGCAGTGGCCTATCCATATCTGAGTCACCAAATACCTACACATACCCATTCTCTCGGCTCACGCGCCTTCACTTTATGCCCTCTGCATGCATGTACTCCCTCACTGGTACACTTACGTCAATCACCGTCACACGCACCCGTTTCACATTTGACTAGGGCATTAGGCTCACCTGCTCCTCTTCCACAAGCTTCTCCAGCTTTTCTGGGGTGAAAACTGGGGCCCTATCACCTGTAGGATGTGACATGTTGGCTCCCCGAGACAGTACACAGAAGCTCAAGTCTTGGAAGTCTTGCTAGCAACAGTGTCATGAGGCAAGTGATCAAGGCTGCAGAAAATGGCGGTCACAGCCGCCACGTACAGGACCGTCAAGCTGGCGGTCATCGCCATTGGCCCCAGTCTGCCATAGGCAGCAATGCTATCCATGACAAGTTGCACGGCGGTTGAGACCACCTACCGCCATGACTACATATGCTGATGGACTTAGGTAACTTCCAACTGTCCAGTGCAGCAGGACAGGCAGCTGCCATTTTGTGAATAAATCATGCTTTGTTGTGCCTAAATAAGTGTGCTATACACATATTCGGTCAAATGGCAGAGTAAGCCTATGTTGTGCCATCGTAGTAGTGCAATGATGTCACACGCATGACACAGTGATGTGATGTGGGAGTATATCTGATGATGGGCATGTTTAGATACTTGGAGGCACATAGGCGGTAGACCTATATTGGTATATCCCATTACTATTCAATTGATAAGTGCAGGACAGCCCAGTGTGCCACATATGGTAAATTTCACCTGTGATACATGTCCCTTCTGAATCACAGGTTCAGTAATGTGCTGCAAGAATGGTGTCCCAGGGGCTTCAGCATGTCCAGAATAGTATGTGTCAGCAGTACTACATATGTCCTACAGTGTTAGGTGTGTGGGATATTTACATGTTCTGCTTACATGTGTCAAGTGCCTTTGTCAATGTACATTCTCTCCTCTCTACCTAGATATCCTGCCATGAGGAGATTGAGACAACCACCAGTGTACCGTCCACTAGTTGACCTTGCAAACCTGGAGGACAAGCATATCATCCAGACTTATTGTCAGAATCATCAGACCATCATGGGTCTATGTACACAATTGAAACCTGGTCTCTTACCAGCCATACGCAATCCCTTTAGCATCCCTCCACACAGTACAAGTCCTGTCAGTACTACACTTTCTTGCCACTGGCTCCTTTGAGAATACAGTGGGCTTGGCTGCAGGGATGTCACAGCCCATGCTCTGTCTTGTGCTGAAGGATGTACTGTGTGCATTGTTGAAACACCTGGACAGCTACATCAGGTTCCCTCAGTGTGCAGATTTGGCCTATGTTAAGGCAGACTTCTATTATATGAGACACATACCTCATGCAATAGGGGCCATTGGTGGCACACATATAGCCCTGGTCCCTCCCAGTGCCAATGAACAGGTGTATAGGAACAGGAAGAACTACCACTCCATAAATGTTCAGGTGGTGTGTCTGGCAGACCACTACATCACACAGCTCACAGCAAAGTTCCCTGGATCTGTGCATGACTCCCACATTTTGAGGAACAGCAATGTCCTGCATATGATGGAGCGACTACACACAGAGAGGGCCTGGCTCCTTGGTATGTAAGCATTTGAAGGTGTTTCACTGTTTTGGCACCTGTCTTCACATTCTTTCCTGTCACTGTACCTGCACGTTCACTGGTCCTACACTTTGCAACACAGTTGACTCTGGCTATCCTAACCTTCCCTGGCTGTTGACACCAGTGAGGTACCCTGCCACGAATGTGGAACTCCATTACAATTAGGCCCACGAGAGGACGAGGCGTGTAATCAAAATTACATTTGGCCTCCTGAAGGCCAGATTCAGGTGCCTGGACCTATCTAGAGGTGCCCTCTTCTACTCGCCCCAAAAGGTATGCCAGATAATAGTAGCCTGCTGCATGCTCCACAATCTAGCCCTGAGACGTCAGATACCAGTGCTAGCTGATGTGACTGAGGCAGCTGGACCAGTGGCTGGTAATGCTGACATGGCAAGTGATGAGGAGGCAGAGGAGGAAGGTGCTCCTGACTCTAGGATTGAACTTATCAATCAGTACCTCCAATGAGATACCAGTATGGTTAGTGTGGGTCTTCAAGTCATGTATATCCACATGAATTCCTGTGAATACTCCTCCCGAGTTGACTCATCAGTGGGGGTCTAATCTGGTCCTATCCCTATGTGTGTAGGGGGAGCTGACTGATTGTATGTAAGTTGCACTGTAAATGTTTTTCAGTTCTTACAAACAAACTTACTGCAATTTCCTACTTTCACAATACCACTGTAGAGACCAATATTGAGTTATGTTTGCTGCAACCTCCTGTTCTCATTTCATTCCACGCACTGACTGTGGTACTGAAAAATGTGCCTCTGCTACCTATGGCTTGAGGCATTCATAGTCAATAGCCATTGCTACATAAATTCAGGATTGAGGACTGTACATGACAGATGGCAGCTAATATGATGTTTGATGAACATCCTGTGACTTGGGATGTATAGGTAATCTCTGGGGGGGCCCTGCTTAGGAGGTATTCTACACTGGGCCCGACATCTATGAGCTGCATATGTGCTTTGTGTGGTTCCATGCCTTCCATCCTGATGGTACTATCTGTCATTGTCTTTTTGCAGGTTGGAATACTGACTTTACTCTTGTGTGGCCCTGGATTGTTGACTCTCTGACATCTGTACTGGAACATATCTGTTGTGCTGTGTCTCCTGCTGAGGGTGCCTCCGTCTGCTGTCCTTTACACTGCCTGTTGGATGTAGGGGGGCAGGAGCATATCACAATTTGCAATTTGCAATTGGTTGATGTTTTGATGAAGACACATATACAGTTGTAGTGTTCCAGGGGTGATTATTGCGTATGTTATGAATTTGTGACTACAAAACCTGTGGTGCATACATTGTCCAACAGGTGATCAGTGAGGTTATGGTGGATGGAATAATCAGAGTAGGTGGTACAGCAGTTGGTTGCACAGGTACTGTGTCCATGTGCCAATGGTAAGATGGAGTTATGTAATGAAACAGTCAACAGGATGTCTCAGTGGCACACAAGGGGGACAAATCAGGTGAGGTTCACTTCTTGGCAGTGGGTTTGGTCTTGGCATCTGCTCCAGCTGGATGTCCGGATGGACAACCACATTTGCGGGGGGTTCTTCTGCTACAGAGGGAGAGGTGTCTGAGTTCTGTGGTTCCCCTGGCAGGGCCTCCATTCTACTAACTGCCCCTGATGTGGATGGCTCTGATGTCATGTTGCTAGCAGAAGGGGACTGCTGGTGGGTGGTAGAAACACGCAGGGTGGTGTTGATTCCCTCAGTACCCCTGCAATGGAGGCCATGGTGCAACTGTATGTCTGCCTACCAGTGCTGCATAACCTTCTGGTGGCATTCTCTCTGCAGCTTTTTGTTTTTCCCCAATATGATGATGATCTGGCTGATCCTGTCCTGGGATTGTTGGACTTGGGAGGTGGTTTCTTGGTCAGCAGGATTCCTTGGGGGCCCCAGCCTCTGGCCCACAGTTTCCCTCCCATGCCCCCTGCCTCCATGTTCCTTGCCCCTGGCACTTTGTACCCATTCCCAGTGTTTGCAGTACCTTCATTGTCTGGGGTATGAGGGGTTGACTCAGGTCCCTGTACTGTGGGGCACACAATAGTTGGAACAGTCCTTGGGTCACAGGTTTGGGGACAAAGGGTTGGCTGTGATGTAGATACCACAAGGTGGGGGGATATAAGTGGGCAGGGTGAGGCAGTGAGTCGTAGGCTGACCAGGTGTCCCAGATGGGGCAGGTAGGTTGCCAGTGCCCTGACATCCAGGCATGTTGTCCTCATTGGGGACTTCATCCTGAGGAGGGCTGGCAGTCTCTGGTATCCTCTTTACAGTGGCACTGGCACAGGTACCTGTAGATGAAGTGAGAGAGGGAGCTGAATGTTGAACGTGTGTTTGGTGCTCTTTTAATCACATGCATACAGTGACTAGGCATGATTCCCAGCAATGGGACCGACAGATGCTGGTAGTTAGTGGTCTGTGTCATGTGTACCATACTCCATTTTGTTGCTGTCATTCAAGTTTAGTAACTTTGGCTCTGTGGATGGGTTCTGCTACAGTCTGACAGTTCACATGACTGTTCTGCACTGTTAGCTAGTGACTATTCAGATTTGTTAGTTGTGAGTGATGATGGCTGTACATTGCAGCATGGTGTCCCATTGGGAGGGGGGTATGTGTGTCTGCAAGGGTAATTGTCCTGTCTGTACATGTTATGCATGTGCATGGAGCTTGCAATCTTATATTTCATACCATGGTGGGTCAATTTCTAGGTTGTGGATCCTGATTAGTGGAACAATTGGATTAGTCACAGTGCTGTAGCTATGTTTAGGCATGGTGTTCTGTCATTGCCTTGCTGTCATAGCCATGTAGTGGTCCTCAGTCATAGCATCTAGTTGTTATAGCTAGTACAAGAGTCATACATGCAAGGGATGTGATGTGATGTGATGTGAGGTGCACATTCCAGGTATTTACGTAGAAGGGATAGTGCATTGTGGGAGTTGTAGTGATAGAATTAGCCAATGCAATCCGTGTCTTTGGCAAGGGCTGGGTGGGCATTTGGGCTGGGTGGATATGTGACATGCAAGAGAAGGGCATTGGGTGTATGGGGGGAGGTGTAGTGAGTCATACAGTAAATTATGGAGTATTTTGCTGGTGAGGAAGCATGCAGGACACAGCAATTGTGTGATATGGAAGTTGTGGGTACTTACCAGAGTCCATTCCCCCAGTTATTCCAGTCAGGACCTTGGGATTCAGAATGTCCAAGACCTTCCCCTCCCATGATGTGAACTGTGGGGAAGGAGGTGGGTGCCCACCGTCAGTCTTGTGCATGGCGTTCTGGTGTCGGGATGCCATGGAACGCACCTTCCCCCTAAGGTCATTCCACCTCTTCCTGATGTCCCCCCTTGTGCATGGATGTTTGCCTACTGAGTTGACCCTGACAACTGTTCTCTGTCACAACTCCAGTTTCCTGGCAATCAACATTTGCTGGACCTGTGCTCCCAACAGTTGTGGCTCTACCCTGATGATTTCATCCACCATGACCCTCAACTCGTCGTCTGTGAACCGTGGATGTTTTGTGGGGGCATGGTAGTGATTGTTTTGAGGATGGGGGTGTTGTATGTGTAAGGGTGCAGTGTAGGGTGATTGATGGGGTGTGGGTGGTGCGTGGTGAGTGATGGAAACTTGTGGTGTGTGTGTGTGGTTATGTGTGTTTTGTTTTGGTAGTGCAGCTGTGTGGTGTGTGCTGAGTGAGATGTGTATATGTGCCTATGGTGTAATGGTGCTATATAGGTGTATTTGATTGCTCTTGGTGTATATGTACAACAATTTTGTAGCAAAGGATTGTGGGTTGTGTAGGGGTGTGTTATATAGAGCACTCAGAAAGTGTGTCTGGTGTGTGCATGTGTGCCAGGTGTGTGGTATTCAAACTGTCCAATGTGGTGTTGCGTTCTGACTGTATTGGTTTCTAAGCACAGTGGATCACACTGCCAATGGTTTTCCACTATGAAAGAACCATTATGGTGATCTGTGCCTCCTAATCTACTGGCTAATCTAAAGACATTGTAAATTTAAAGATGTAATTTACCTTGCTCTTTCATTGTCTCTGCAATTGTTTCTGTTCTTTTGATTTTTCGTGACCAGCTACTATACTATAATTGCTACTCATTATCCTGTATAAAGCTTATGTACTTCCAATTCTTGTATATCCTGATATTAAAAGTAATCACATCTTGAGCCTTGTGTCCACTTAGTATCTAGAAGTAGTAGACACCCATACTAGATTTGCAATGTTGCCTTCCCGCCAGCCGACCCCTATGGGTCTCAATTATTATTTAAATATCCCTACTGTAATGTCTCCATTAGTTAGCTGTGGATACAAAAAAGGTAGTGCCTTGAGCATATTAGGCACTTATACATTTGTAACATCTCTACATTGCAACTTATATTTTTTAGGGGGACCATATATCACCAACACCTACCATATCTAATTTTTTACACTGTCCACTTGTCTGCCCTCGGAAACCCTTTCCAAAATGACCGCGGCTATTATGCCCCCTTTCCTGTTTGCCCCTTATGACTTCCACAACTCAAATAAAAATATTCCTACTTAGGCACCATAATGGGGCAAAATACTTAATGTTGACTGAGATGTCTTTACATCTTGGCATTTTGATGAGACTATGGGGCAGGTGTATGAAAGCATTTTGCATTCGCAAACGGTGCGAATGGCCGTTTGCGAATGCAAAATGCCATTTCAGAATGTATGAAATACATTCTGAACGCAATTTTAAGGAATCGATAAAATAGCGATTCCTTACAATTGCGACCCTGTTTAGAGAGTCGCAAATTACGACTCTCTAAATTAGAAATCGCAAACAAGGATTCCTTATTTGCGATTCCTTAGCACATGTATGAAGCAATTCCTAAATGCGATTTTGGCATTTAGGAATCGCTGATTACCACCAAGTTGAACTTGGTGGTAACCATGTGCAAAATGTAAAAATGCATTTAAAATTCATTTTTAAATTGTACATGTAAAGCACACATGCCCTTTTGGTATGTGTGCACCTTAAATGTTCCCCAAAAAACGTTTGGGGTGCAGCAGAGGGGGTCTTAGCCCCCCATCACCCTGGGGTTTTGCATTTCCAAAATTGCGATTTCTGGTTCAGAAATCGCAATTTTGGAAATGCAAAAAATTTGCAGATATGGGCCAACAGGCCCATAGCAGCGAATGGAGCCGGTATCGCAATTTGCGAATCGGTAATAACATTTGCGATTTTTAAGAAATCGGTATTACCGATTTGCAAATGTGATACATGGCACTTTGCGAGTCGGAAATAGCGATTTCTTAAAAATCGCTATTTCCGAATCGCAAAAAGGCCGTGATGATACATCTGGCCCTTAGGCCCATATTTATACTTTTTTAGCGCTGCATTTGCGTAATTGTTTTACGCAAAAAGCGGCACAAAGTTACAAAATACAATTATATTTTTTAAGTTTGCGCCGCTTTTGCGTCAAAAAATGACGCAAATGCAGTGCTAAAAAAGTATAAATATGGGCCTAAGTATACTTATTCTATTTGACTTAATATAACATGAACACTCCATCATGGCCGCTGGTCTTTGGCACTCTTTTAGGTCTTACCCTGGGCACCAAAAATGAAGGAAGGACTAGTGATGGGAAGTTATCCAAATATGGCGTCATTCTGAAATACCCGCATCACGGCGTGGGATTTAACCCCATAACTCAAGCTCTATCTCCTGATTCCCTCGCATATAAATAGGTAAGTGGCCCGACTTTTAGGGCACAGAATACACTGTTTCCCAAATTCATTATTGCACTGCGTACCGAATTCTAAGACGATAGCCATACGCTGATTTGCAATTTTATTCTTAACACATTTACCAAATGCTGACTATCGACCTCGCAAGTAACATTTTCATCTTACATGACTGCCTGACAGTATAATTTGCCCATAATCACTGTTTGCATTTTGATCCACTTGAAATGATTAGCTTCCAATTACAAATGGCATTCCACCAATCAAGAAAGTTCCCTTATACTTCCATTATACCTTTCTCAGATCGGTGCACAGTCACCCAACTGCCAATTTCTTCTTAAATGAGTAGCAATTTCATCATAGGTGTCTGCCCTAGTACATTACATGTGTATTGCAAGTATCTATGTACTTAAACACCTCTTTAAAGATTTCTTACATTACTCAACTTTAATCTACATACTCAACTTTATTTGAGAGACAATGACAGCCTGTTATTGCAATATGTTCTGACGCTTGTTACCTTATTTTACATGTCACTTTCTTTCCCTTAACAGACTGAACTTAATGTTCCATCAATAAGTGTCCATATATATAGAAGCTACTATGATAACATATATTAGGTATGAGTAGTCTCTATCTATCTTCCACTAGTTTGTCCTTCTCAATAACCCACTAACCAGGTGAAATTACAATTCCTATGAGGACAGGTCACCAATTACTCTCCGTAAGCATCTGTCTTACCAACTAACAGCATCTTAAAGGCACATGACCAAAGCATAATGCATATAAAGAATAATTACCTTAAATTCTAATGTAACTTATAGTCTTTTTGTGTCTTTTCTTGGACTTCATCTATACATCCATACTCAGGGGAGTGTCTGCCCTCACATCCCCTCATATCTGCACTGGACTCACTGAACACGACTTGGGAACCTTTCTCACATCTAGTCACTCCAATGAGTTGGCATGGCACAAAACCTGAAGTTTCAGCATGCTTTACTACACTCTCAATCTCTATCATTTATACTTTGCAGCCTTGAAAAAGCCCCAGGCGAACCTTCCATAAGGGGGCAAAACAAGTGCCGGCTGTCAGTCCTTTCATCTAAAAATACCTACAACTTTTGACTGTAAGGAAGATCAATAAAGGCTCTCAATTTTTTCATCTCATGAATTCTATGACCTTTATTTACTATGGGTAATAAATCATTCTGGAACTCCAGACCTTTGGATCATATATCTAAAGGACCATATTTTAATTGAAATAAAGGAAAGACATCTAGTGAGTTGTCAACTTTCTATAGCTTGGTCAAAAGTTTACCTTCTGACTTAGTCGTTTTCTTGAATTCTTCACCGGGATGAAGTCACCAATCCGATCCAACCTCCCTGGAGCCCTCTTCAGATAGGCGTCATAGGAGACCTTGGTGAAGATTTCTACGTTTGGACTTAGACAATTTTTTGGGATGAAAATGTTTGTCCAGGCCAAAGCTGAAGCTTGATCTGGCATCCTTGGAGCCCTCCCTGGATACGCTGCACGTGAAGACCTGGTCAACTTTTTACCTTCGGACGTAGTCACTTTTTTGGAGCTTTTTTTCTCTGACGTTGGATGACCCTCCACAGCAAGCTGATTTCGAGTCAACATTGTTGGATTCCCTTTCCAGGAGCCCCCAGTGAAATCCTGGAAGTCTGGGGCTCCAGAGCTTTTCCATGGGAAGAGCATGCAAGTCAGGCATAGTTGCAGTCGACGTAAGCCGTCTTGACTTTCAACGGCAGGTCGGTCTCTTTATGGAGCTTTTTTCTAAAAGTTCCCCAAACTTCTCCATACTTCTGGATCCTCTTCCAGAAGCTCTTTGAAGATCCTTTAGGAGTCCGCATCTCACCCCAAGGTTCCAGAAGCTCTCAGTTGCTCCTTGAGCTCCCAGAATGCACCTGGCTCAAACTCCAAAATGACCACTGGACAGTGGTCAGTTGGTCAGTTTCTTCAGGATTTGATGCAGGGGACCTGGTTAGCTATTTTTCACCTGTAGCAAGCATGGAGTCCCTTCTTAAATCAGTTAAAGCCAGGCAAAGTCCTTCTTGTGGTGAAGCCCAAGTGTGCAGTTGGTGCAGTCCTTCAGAGTGCAGTGTCCAGGTGCAGGTCAGGGGTCCTGCAGGGCAGTCCTTCTTCTTCTGATGTTCTTTCTTGTAGGGATCTGAGGTGTGGGTGCAGCTATCCCATATTTATCCTTTCTCCTGGGGTGAAAAGTAGGGGGGCCTGACTGTCCAATCACAGGCACGTGACTTCCCCCTTTGAAGACCACCCCTTTCCTGCCCCCTCAAAATCTAATCAAGAGGGCACCTAATTGTCTGGGGTTGCAGGAAATGGGGGAGGTCCTGAGCTGCTCCAAATGTCCTTTTCTGCATTTGCAGACCAGTTTGGCTGCTCTCCCCCATCCTGTTTCACCATCTGCTGAGGCAGATCTTCTTCCCCAAGCAAATCCCTTGTGTTCATCCCAGGTGACTTCACACCTCATAAAGGGAGCCTGGCCAGGCTGCTAGAGGCTGGCCAATCAGAGAAGGGCACTACAGAGCTGAAGCTGTCAACTTTCAGGTAGAGTTTTAAAACTCTTTACCTGAACTAGTTATATTAAATCCAACAATGGCAAGTTGTGGGATTTATTATAACAATTAATTTGATGCCAAGCTCTAGGTATCTGTCTCTTAGGTTGCTTATTTTTACATGGCATCCAACCATAGGGGCACATAGGGCACCCCTTTGGATTGACTTATATGTACAAAATAAAGTAGTTTAAGACTTTGGAAGTACTTTTAATTCCAAAGTCGACTTTGCATATAACTTTAGTTTAAAAGCAGCCACCAAAGCAAGCCTGTCTTTAAAATGACACAGAGCACCTCAGCTCTACCTATGCTGGGGTCCCTAAACATACATGCCCTACCATATACTAGGGACTTATAGGTAGGTTAATATTGTCAATTATAATTAACCTAATTTGCATATCCAATTTACACAGAGCACTGGCCCTGGGACTGGTAAGCAGTACCCAGGGCACATCCAAGAGTCAGTAACTACCAGTATCTATCCAAAATGTTTGGGGGTGACCAGGGAATAAAGAAGGTCTTTCCTACAATAATGCATAATTCCATGGTCTTCGTAAGTTGTATGTTCACATTGGAACTCTAATTCCTTGTGCATAACATTCACAAATGCCATATATATCACATATACATATGCTATATAGTCCAATCTAGGAATCCTTCCTGTTTTGTCAAATGGTAACTTTTAGTAGGATATAACAGTCCCAGTCTTAAGAGTTCTGCTGGTGTTCAAGAAAATAATTAAAAGTTCACGTTCATCAACAACATGACTTTCGGAATAATTCTTTGTATTCACAATGTACATCAAAAATATTTTTAAGGAAGCAGTAGGCAAATGGAATCCAAGATCCATGTAGAGAGGTCCTGCAGCAACATACTGTCATGATTGCCTACCAAAAGATGCTGTGAACCATGAGAGAAGTTTTACCAGATAATTCAAGATGGCAGCTGTCTCTCCAGCATACACAAGATTTGTGGCCTCCTGGGAACCATAGTTCATCTCAACCATGCAGCTGTACACTGTGTTCCCTGTGTACATACAAATTTATTCCAGATAGAGCTGGTACGCCAAGATGACGGCCAGCCTTTTTCGAGCTAAAAGTAACAGCATGAGCAGGTTTGAAGTACTGCTTCCTATGCTTTGATCCACACTAGACAGGACGCAAAATCTCGAGCCCTGCTTCCTGACATCAAGGAAGTGATATGAATGTTGGAAACTTACTTATATTTGCTAGGCTTGTGAGGAACTGTGAAATTTTATTTTGTAAAATTCTGAATTATGTAATTTTACTCAAAATCTCACAAAATTTACATTACAGTACTTGACATAAAAATGAAATCTCTGCATATTCAAAGAGCATCTGAGATACCATAAAGGAACTGGTTTGAGTATAAAATGATTCTTGAAAGACAATTTTTGCTGTACTAGATCTTCCCAAAGACATTTGTTACTGGAACTAGTCTCCAACAGTAAAACACTGAGGGAAATTTGCCACACTAAAGATTGCAAAACATGAAAGTCACCAACTTTTTGGGCATAATCATATTTCTGCATTGGCCTATTGTCTCCCCACACCCTGTATAAGTAGCTAAGATTTTAAAAGAGACCTGTTAAAATACTGAACTGGAATAAAGTCCCTAATTGAAAAAAGTATTGTACATGGTGTCTGAATGCAAGTGGCTGTTGAAGAGTTGCATGTAATTGCTGCATAGAAATTAAGGGCCTTATTACGAAGTTGGCAGTCCATCTTCTTGACCATCAACACGATGATGGGGAGGTGGCGGCCAAGCCGGCGGACTCCCAACCACCCTTTAACGATGTTTGCACCGGGCTGGCCACCTGAACCATTGTGGAGGCATTGGCCTTCTTTCCCTCAGGGAGCCGAAGCCAATGAAGTTGCCCACAGCACCATCGACTGCGCACTGTCTGCCATGGCAGACAGTGCACATTCCAAGAGTGCTGACGAGGGGCCCATGCACTATCCACGACATGGTCATTGGCAGTCTAGGGGCCCCTCTATTGCCCCAACTCTGCCTTTTTACCAGCTGGCAGATAGAAAAGTCGTGATCGGGGTGGATATCTATTTTAGTTAAATCAATGCATCACACCATTGAAGGTAGGACATTGCCCCATTTAGTGATGATTTATTGCAGTCAGAAAGAGTTACCTCTTAAATCCGTCAAAAGCAAGCCTCTGCATTTGCTGACAGGCTTATAACGTAACATGATATAACATAACATAACATGTATTAGTAATACCCACATTCACCCAATTTTGGGTCTCTTGGCACTGAAAAAACAGATGTTCATTGTTAGAAATGGGGTCTTTTGTTGGGAGTCAGGTTACCCCTGTCCAAGCAAGGACCCTCACTCTAGTCAGGGTAAAGGTAAATCACCCTCAGCTAACCCACCCCACCCCTTGGTAAACTTGGTAGCTTAGCACGAGCAGACAGGCTTAACTTCAGAGTGCTAGGTGTAAAGTATTTGTACGAACAAACACAGTAACTTAATGAAAACACTACAAAATTACATAACACTGGTTTAGAAAAATAGAAAATATTTATCTAAACAAAACAAGACCACAACGACAAAAATCCACCCTACACAAGTCAACTTATTAATTAAAAAGCAAAAAGAATCTTTAATCCTTTTGTAAACATATAAAACACTGTTAGAATTGAAAAGTAGCTTCAAAATAACACGCACGGGCGAGTGTGCATTGAAAAAGGTAAGCGATGTGTTAATCTGGGCAGCACTTGGGACCAGCAGGTAGTTATGTCTTTTTTCCACGCCCAGCAAGGTTTGCGTCGAAAATCCTGCCACACAGTGATAGCAAAACCATGCTGTGTGGGTTGCGACGTTACCAGCCTCTGTCAGCAATGCAGAGCGTCGTTTCCCCAGCCGCGTGCATCGATCTCCCAGCCACACAGCGAGCGCTGCAAGCGCTGCAAGCGCTGCATCGATTTCAGCCACGGAGCCGGCGGCGCATTGTTTCTTCAGCTGCTCTCGGAAGTTGCGTCTGAAATTTCCACGCACATCGGTCTGTGCGTGGATTTTCAGGCTTGGTCTGCCAGCTTCACCTGGCAAGGCCCCAGGAACTGGATAAGGCATCACTTGGCAGGGCAGGAATCTCAGAAGAGTCCAGGTGCGGGCAGGGGAAGTCTTTGATGGCCCTGAGACTTCAACAACAGGAGGCAAGCTCAGGACAAGCCCTTGGAGATTTCTTCACAAACAGGTATGCACAACAAAGTCCAGTCTTTGTCCCCTTTCACCAGGCAGAAGCAGCAACTGCAGGATAGCTCCACAAAGCACAGTCACAGGCAGGGCAGCACTTCTCCTCAGCTCTTCAGCTCTTCTCCAGGCAGAAGTTCCTCTTGATGTCCAGAGTGATCTAAAGTCTGTGGTTTTGGGTGCCCTTCTTATACCCATTTTGGCTTTTGAGTAGGCTTACTTCAAAGGAAAGTCTCTCTTGTTTGTGAAATCCTACCTTGCCCAGGCCAGGCCCCAGTCACACACCAGGGGTTTGGGAATTGTATTGTGTGAGGGCAGGCACAGCCCTTTCAGGTGTAAGTGACAATTCCTCCCCTCCCTCCTAGCACAGATGGCTCATCAGGAAATACAGACTACACCGCCGTGTCACTCTCTAGAGAGAGGTGCAAACAGCCCAACTGTCAAACTGACCCAGACAGGGAATCCACAAACAGGCAGAGTCACAGAATGGTTTAAGCAAACAAATGGCCACTTTCAATCAATCAATCAATCAATCAAAAAATGTATAGAGTGCGTTACTCACCCATGAGGGTCTCAAGGCACTGGTGGCGGGGAAAGGAGGGGTTACTGTTCGAACAGCCATGTCTTGAGGTTTTTTGCGGAAGAGCAGGAGGTCCTGGGTCTTGCAGAGGTTGGTGGGGAGGGAGTTCCAGGCCTTGGGGGCGAGGTAGGAAAATGATCTGCCTCCGGGGGTGGCGCGTTGGATGCGGGGGACTCTGGCGAGTGCGAGGTCGGCGGAAGTGGCGAGTGGGAGTGTGGAAGTTCACTCTTTCGTTGAGGTGGGTTGGTCCGGTGTTGTGGAGGGATTTGTGTGCATGGATGAGGATTTTGAAGGTGATCCTCTTGTCGATAGGGAGCCAGTGAAGGGGTCTGAGGTGTGACGAAATGTGTTCATGTCGTGGGAGGTCCAGGATGAGGCGGGCGGCTGCGTTCTGGATTCTCTGGAGTTTGCATTTGAGTTTGAGCGTGGTGCCGGCGTAGAGGGCGTTTCCATAGACCAACCAGCTGCTGATGAGTGCATGGGTGACGGACTTTCTGGTCTCTATGGGAATCCATTTGAAGGTTTTTCGCAGCATGCGGAGTGTGTTGAAACAGGAAGAGGTGACGGCGTTAACTTGCTGGGTCATGGAGAGGGAGGGGTCCAGGATGATGCAGAGGTTGCGTGCATGTTTGCAAGGGTTGGTGGGGGGCCTAGGCCGGTGGGCCACCAGAAGTCATCCCATATGGTTTTGTTGGGGCCGAAAATGATGATTTCGGTTTTGTTGGAGTTGAGCTTAAGGTGGTTTGCTGTCATCCCTGTGGCAGTGTCAAGGCGTGCAGCGTGGAGGTTGGTTTTGGCTGTGGTAAGGTTACGGGTGAGGGAGATGATGAGCTGGGCGTTGTCTGCGTAGGATATGATGGTGATTCCGTGTGGTCGGAGGATGTTGGCGAACGGTGTCATGTAAATGTTGAAAAGGGTAGGGCTGAGGGAGGACCCTTGGGGGACTCCGCAGATGATTTTGGTGGCTGTGGAGTTAAAGGGAGGGAGGCAGACTTTATGGGTTCTATTGGTGAGGAAGGAGGTGAGCCAGTCTAGGGCTTTGTGTCAAATCCCTGCATTCTGGAGGCGTGTGCAGAGTGTTTGATGACAGACAGTGTCAAAGGCAGCGGAGAGGTCCAGGAGGATGAGTGTGACGGTCTTGCCCCTGTCGACTCTGGTTCTGATGTCATCAGTACATGCGATGAGGGCGGTTTCAGTGCTGTGGTTCTTGCGGAACCCAGATTGGGAGGGGTCGAGTGTGTTATTTTCCTCAAGGAAGTGGGACAGGCGGGTGTTTACTAGTTTCTCAGCGACCTTGGCAGGGAAGGGGAGGAGTGAAATAGGGCAGTCGTTGGTGAGATCATCAGGGTCAGCTTTGGGCTTTTTCAGGAGCGTGGTGAGTTTCTAAAAGTGGCATTTTCAAACACACAATCTTAAAAAAACTTTACTAAAATATGTATTTTTTAATTGTGAGCTCAGAGACCCCTAACCCCATGTGTCTATCTGCTCCCAAAGGGAATCTACTCTTTAATCATTTTTAAAGGTAGCCCCTATGTTAACCTATGAGAGAGATAGGCCTTGCAACAGTGAAAAACGAATTTGGCAGTATTTCACTGTCAGAACATATAAAACACATTACTATATGCGCCACCTTAAACATACACTGGACCCTGCCCATGGGGCTACCTCGGGCCTACCTTAGGGGTGTCGTACATGTAAGAAAAGGGAATGTTTAGGCCTGGCAAGTGTGTACACTTGCCAAGTTGAATTGGCAGTTTAAAACTGCTCACACAGACACTGCAGTGGCAGGTCTGAGCCATGTGTACCGGGCTACTAATGTGGGTGACACAACCAGTGCTGCAGGCCCACTAATAGCATTTGATTTACAGGCCCTGGACACCTCTAGTGCACTGTACTAGGGACTTACAAGTAAATCAAATACGCCAATCATGGAAAGAAAATTACATACACATTTTTTACAGGAGCACTTGCACTTTAGCACTGGATAGCAGTGGTAAAGTGCCCAGAGTAACAAAAACAGCAAAAACAGAGTCCAGCACACATTAACAACCTGGGAAGCAGAGACAAAAAGTTAGGGGAGACCACGCCAAGGATGAAAAGTCCAACATTCATTATTACCCAATTCAAGATCCTTGACTGATGTTTTCACTCTATAGTTGGATTACTACATTAGATGTTTATGATTTATCTGGATTATATCTGCATCCAGGTAAACATCTATATGCATCAGCAGTTTCATCAGTACTTCATGATAACCAAAATATCATTGTTTAGAATATCACAGGTTGGAATACTGTATTAGTTAGTTTATATTTTGTGGGATGTAAGTAAAGTGTATGGAGAAAAGGTAGCAGATTGCTTTATAACGTTGTCTAGTGATTTGACTGTTTAAGAAAAATATTTTTTTAATATAATGTTATTTTCAATATTGCTATTATAGGTTTTGATATCTACTTATATTTTACAAAGAACTTTTTATATTTAAATTAGCTTTTATTTTTTTAGGATGTTGGAATTTAAAAAAAAAGATTTATGTGGACAAAATGTTGTATTTTTTAAACTATCTGGTATATGTTTATTTTGTTTGATTGTTGGTGTCTTTATTTTGTATTTATTTGTAAATGTATGTATTTGTTAAGTATTAGCATTTTTATATGTTACCTTTTTTGTTTATAATGTTTAGTGATAATGTTGGTGTTATTTTTAGTAAAAAAAAACTGAAAACATGGATTTTAATGTAAACTAGTTTAATGTTATCCTTATATATTTTCTAAACTATCATTTTTACAAACTATTAATTTATTTAATTATTAATAGTTATTTTAAAATTATAATTTGATTTAGTTAGGTTACTCTTCAGAATAAAGGAGATACAGAGAGTATTTTCGGGTCTGCACCCCCCCCATTACAACAATAAATAATAACAATACAACTAAATAATAATGTCGGGTACTCAGGTTTGAGCCCTTATATGGTCATAAAGGAGGTTTTCCTTCAGGCGCAAAAGCCCTCACCCATCCAATGGTGGCATGCTTGATCATTAGGTATGCTCCTCATGGGGTGGCACTACAATGCCCAGTGGGCCCCTCTAGGGGACTCTTTGCTGGAGATATTTTTCAATTCTGGCAAGTCACATAATTATGACTGATTTCAGAATAAGCACCATCTTATTCTGGTGCCCATGGGCTTCCTGCGGGCATGAATACCTGCTTCACTCATAAATGCTTATCCCAAAGAGATATCCTTTATTAGATCTCCTCCAGACACCCATGGAGTTCCCCACGGCACATTCCCTTTGACTAAATTGAAACTACAGTTCACCACCTGGCACCCTTGACCCAATCTTGGGACTTCGATCACTCTGCCTCCTCTCTAACTCTTGAATCCCTCATTCACTATGATCTCTTATAGGGTTCTTTATTACTCAAGTTCTGATGATGATGTTGTATTTTTAAAGGGGATCGAAATGTAATCAACTACTGTCACAGACCAGTTAAAAGTAATATATTGTATACACATAGGCTCTGTCTTGAATTAGTTGTGATACACATATATATTGCTATATTCACATGTGTGTTATGTTTGTAAGAGATTTTTAACTTACTGTCACCTCTTTCAACAATATTCTTGCTAATATATTTTTAGTTTTTGATTGACTATTAAATTCAAAGAATTCTCTTTATTTCATGTGTTACTTTTACAATCGGAACCACTGTTCCTTGTTCTTTCAGTCCTTAGTGATTGCACTGTTTTCTCTTGTTTGTCAGTATGATGTTGCAGGTTTGCAGGCATACCTTAGGAAATCTACACCTTCTCTGGGTCATGCACATACAGGTGCAGAACCCGGAATGTTGGGTGAATCAGGTTCTGTCTGTCTAGCATTAAGTGATATTTCCAAACAGTTAGATGAGTATCACACCCAGGGAATCAGTAGTAAATTACCAGTAATGCACTACCATGTCTTTCATTAAGAAAAGTCAAATCATGAAAAAGAAATGTAATAAATGCATTAAAGTAAGTGCAGGATTTGTCACTATATATGGTTTATATCTTTCTTTGACACCCAGGACTCTACCTTCTTTCTTCATTTTGAGAAACGCCTCCTTCCTATTTGCTCTCCCAAGATTCTGCAGGTTAAATACTAGCATGCAAGATGCTTGCATTTGCCTAAAGGTGCATTATGCATGGGAAACGCATATATTTTAATCTCTCTAAAGAAGTTGCATAATGTCTTTGAATTACCCAAATACAATCTGTCCAGAAAACTATTTGGTAGTGTCATGAGAAACAATTGTAATTTTAACGTTCTGGAAGATAAAGCTTTTTTTCTGCAAATTTTAGAAGAAGAGGGGGCATACACAAAGAACGCAAACTGAGCAAAAATAAAATATGTCTATACATACTTAAAAGCATTCATCATGTCTATTGGGTTGCATGTTCCAAGAATAACATTACCTGAAAGTGCTCAGCTTACATTTCGGGACCCACAAGTCCTCTCAGAGGTCAGATAGGTGATACATATTTCACTGCTGAAAACCAAACATTTGTTCCTACCACTATGGAAATGTTCCATTCTCTAGTCATATTTAAAACAAAAATGGTAACGTTTATCTGAGTTAAGTTAATTTTGAAAGAGAAAGTTAGCTAGGATAGCAGCACATCAAAGTTTTATCAAAGTTTGTCCAGTTTGGGCACAACAATATTTTAGATCACATTTTTTTCTGAATCACATAACTCATTTTCTACCTCCTTTTCGAATTAAAGCTTCTTAAATGTTGTCCTTGTAGGCTTTATAATCATGCCTGTTTCACTTTTAGCACATTAAAAAACAATTAGATGCCATGTGTTGTGTTGTTCACCAGTTCACACTCTTCACTGACAGTGAGCTGCTTATGTATGTGAAGGATATAACATCGTAACCGAGCATAAAATAATTTGATACCAGCTTCTGTGAGATTCTCCAGATATTGTAGTGCTTTTGAATATTAACAATTAAGGCAACAATAATGAAAATTTGTTATATGTTGGCTCTACAGCAAAGGGCCTGAATATGGATTTGGTGGAAAGAGTACGGCAGTCGAAACAGTGTCAAATTCCCTGGCCACTAACTTGGTGGTCTGCCTCTGAATTACGATGTTGGCAGGGTGCTGAACAAGAGCCGAACTCGACTGCATCATGGGGAAAAGCAGCTTTCAGAAGGTGGGAAAGACAAGGTTCCCGTATCCGGATTACGAAGTGCCTTCCCGTCGAGCCGACTGTGGTGGGGAGACCACCTCGCTCCGAGATGAAGAAGGAAATGGGGTGCTAACTCACCATTTTCTTCTATTACCTTCAGTCTCTGACGTGGACCACTTTGTTCAGAGCCCCCCTTCACAGCACCAACTTAACCCCAAAGAAAACAACCTCATCAGGGCCGAAATCCAGGTAAGTATATTTAGAACTTTTCTCCTACTGACTGGACTGGGCACATATGGTCCAGAATCCAGCAATGGAAAAGTACACAGTAAATATTTCACATACGTCATGTATACGTGTACATTGTACACTTATTTAGTCAAAATGTTCACACCTGCATCAACACATATGCAAAATATTTTTTGAATTGCTGCCCTTGTCCAGCACTGGCCCCTGCTTTCTGCAACACTTCCGCTGAGCCAGTGATGACATTCAAATACGGCAGTGTAAAGACCACCAATTCCACGTAGTACTTGAGACTGCCACAGCTGTGGCATGGAGGTGAGACTACCAAACTTGTAATCAGGGTCAATGTACATATCTCTTCATATAAATAATTGGCAACAGTATGCCATACTAAAACTACAAATTGCTGTTCCATCTTTGAAATGACAATTGTTTTTATTTAAGAAGATACCATCTGTTTCAAAAATTGTGCAGGCATTGATGATGCATCGAATAATGAAAATACATTGCAATTTTGGATAGCCTTTTAAATATGTTGTAGGAACCTTTACATACCTTGTTGATATGTGTATCCACAGGGAATGTAGATGCAGATTTAAGAATAATAAATCTGTTCTTACCTGTATGTACCTACAGTCATAGTAATTTTGTTGTTGACATTGTTGCTGTGACTTTTTTGTGACACAATTTTGTTTGTTGATATGCTGACATACAACCACACGAAGGACATAATCACTGATAGATTCAGAGAGGGATATGAGAGCCATGAAGAATTTTCCATTTTGATTTAGGGCCTGAATTAGAGTTTGTCAGATGTGTAACCCCATCACAAACATGATGGCTATCTTGTCCGTCGTACTACAAGTAGAAATATTGTCTTGTGCACGGACAGGATGTCCCTCATGGTTGTGAAGAAGTAAGCCAATTGCTGAACTATAAATCAGACCCATATTCCCTTCCGCATTCATTGCTTTTCAAATAGGCCTTGATCAGGTTTGCTTCTCTGGCACCAATAATACCAGAGCTAACAGAACACCACTGAAAAGAAAATGATCAATCTGACTGATCTTCTCCGATACCACAGAGTTATCAGCCTTGAGCAAATTTACCCATAAACCAGGCAAAATGTTTGCTATGGTTCATATCTTATTATTTTGATTGCACTGATGTTTTACAAATGTTACCTAACAAAGAAGGAAACAGAGGGAGCAACATCAACTGCTAGCAGAGGAAGTATTTGATGGCCCTGAGACTTCATAACAGGAGGCAACCTCAGTCCAAGCCCTTAGAGATTCTTCACAAGCAGGAATATACTACAAAGTCCAGTCTTTGTCCTCTTTCAGGCAGAAGCAGCAACAGCAGGACAACTCAGCAAAGCAAAGTCACAGGCAAAGGGGTAAAAAAGTACTCCACCTCCAGCTCTTCAGCTCTTCTTCTTGGCACAGGTTCCTCTTGGTTCCACAAGTAATCTGAAAATCTGGGGTTTTGGGTCCACTACTTATACCCTTTTCTGCCTTTGAAGTAGGTATACTTAAAAGGAAAGTCTCTATTGTTCACAAGATCCTGCCTTACCCAGGCCTGGCTCCAGACTCGCACGAGGGGGTTGGAGACAGCATTGTGTGAGGGTAGGTGTAGCCCATTCAGGTGTAAATGACTACGCCTCCCTCCACTCTGGCCCAGATGGCTCATGAAGATGTGCAGGCTACACCTCAGCTCCCTTTGTGTCACTGTCTAGTAGAGATTCACAAACAGCCCAACTGTCAGTCAGACCCAGAGATGGAATCCACAAGCAGGCAGAGTCACAGAATGGTTTAAGCAAGAAAATGCCCACTTTAAAAAAGTGACATCTTCAAACTGACAATTTAAAAACCGACTTTACCAAAAGATGTATTTTTTAATTTTGAATTCAGAGACCCCAAACTCCACATATCTATCTGCTCCCAAAGGGCAATTTCAATTATAATATATTTAAAGGCAGCCCCCATGCTAACCTATGAGAGAGATAGGCCTTACAACAGTAAAAAACTGATTTTGCAGTATTTCACTATTAGGACATGTAAAACACATCAGTACATTTCCTACCTTTAACATACACTGCACCCGGCCCATTGGGCTACCCAAGGCCTACCTTAGAGTTGCCTTACATGTCCAAAAAGCAAAGGTTTTGATCTGGTAAGTGGGTACACTTGCCAAGTCGAATTGGCAGGTTAAAATTACACACACAGACAATGAAGTGGCAGGTCTGAGCCATGTTTACAGTTCTACTCATGTGGGTGGCACACTCAGTGCTGCAGGACCACTAGAAGCATTTTATTTACAGGCCCTTGTCACCTCTAGTGCACTTTTCTACTGACTTACTAGTAAATCAAATATGGCACTCATGGAACACATACAATTTACACAGGGAGCACTTGCACTTTACCACTGGTCAGCAGTGGCAAAGTAGCTAGAGTACCAAAAACAGCAAAAACAGAGTACAGCACATGGTCGAAAACATGGGAAGCAGAGGCTGAAAAGACAGGGGAGATCACACCAAGGATACCAGGTCAAACAGTGCTAGATGATCAGCTACAGAGAGTCTGAAAAAGAAAGAGGGAAGAGTTGTTAATCCCAAAGAAGGTTGTTGCCAGAGCCAGAGAAATGGCAATATATCATGGATTTCAACATTTCAAGTTATTAAGTAAAGCATCTCATCAAACAAAGTTGGAGTTTGCTTCGAATGAATGATGTTTTAAATCAAGTGTTACCAGACCATCCTAAAATCACTCATAAAAAGACAGCCTCATTGGGAGACCATTTAACTAGAAGTTTCATGAAAAGTAGAGAAAATAATGGTTCTAAATGGCTCAATTCAAGACAGAAGAGCTTTTGGCGATATTTGAAGTGTAAAGCCTGTTCTTATGGCTAAAATAGAACAGACATTAAACTACACAATGGGTGTAAGAAGATGAAAAATCAGTGGATAAATTGTCAGACACCTTTTGTAGTGTATGCATTGGAGTGTAGATGCAGGAAGAAGTAGATAGGTAGCATGGTTAATAGGTTGAAATTACACATCCTGAAACACCTTTGAGCCATTTCGAATAAAGACTTCACATACGCTATGGCATAGCACATTTGGGAGCATCCGCATGGTAACAAACAAGAGATGAGTTACTATGCAATTCAACACATGATGAAAGCACCAAGGGGAGATGGTGGAGAGCTGACATGAAGGAGATCCGAATCCAAGAGGATTAGTATGATGGAAATGGAGGTTCCATTGGGTTTGAATGCTGATGCAGAATTACATGTATATTTGTGATGGACCATTTAAACCATACACTCCCCAGTGGTATAAGACTGTATGTGGATCTTAATATGCTTGACCAACATGTTGCTTCTATCCACAAATTGACTTCATTAATTGTCTGTTCATGAGTTCTTGTTGGTGTATAGTATTATTGTGGAAGAACAATCTGGCACTGTTTGATGCGCCATCATATTTTCTTGTACTAACTTTGTTCTGGGCACTTTTATTTTTTAACTGCAATCCATGGTGAATATGGCCTTTCCATTACCATGCACATGACACTTTAAATCATGCATTGTACCAAGTACTTTAGACATTTACATTCTTGAAGAGATACATAGGATACTCCATGCAAGATGGCATTAAAATGTCCCACTATAATAGCGGGTGCAAATTATGCCTAAATGTGGTAGAGTACATGTCCCCCTTAATCTTGCTTGAAAATGGTAGGACTGTGGAGAGTGTGTTGTATCATGGTTTATGGGAAAAACATAAAACCTAATTCTGTGTACCATCATGGTGTTTTGAAAATCAATGGGGAGCTCATCTTAGAAAGCATTATGTCCTGTCCATAGTACTTCACTAGATAAATAGAATAATTAATAGCGAGGTGGTGCAATTCATTTAATTAGTTAATTCAATATGTTTGGAATGTGAAAAAATGAAAGAAATGGTAAATAATTAGAAATAATTCGAAAAATGGCTGATACTTTAAGTCAATATCTGTGTGCCATCAAGTTGGTCTCTTTGTTAAAAGGCTCTGCCAAATTGGTACTTTACCACAATTTCCATAGTGATTACTTAGAAGTGAATCCACAGTCAGAATTATGTTAAAAAAACTGCTTTCAGGAGTCCTGTTCAAGGAAATATGTTTTTTGTTGTTGTCCTCAGTAATAAACCCAATAGCCTCTCTCAGAGAAACAGCTAAAACGTCCTTGGACCATTCTGGTGAACCCGGTGAATTCCTTATAGGGGCATGTTTGCTCTAATATGGTACATTTGTGGCCTTCCTTATCTCATACCAAACTTTTGCTGCATCTAACAATACTCTGAGCCTCACTTTCTTTAAAAATTTTGGATCTCCAAATTTGTACAAGAAGGCCCCCTCCACAACCCTCTCAAATGTCATCATAACTTCCAGAATCTGCCCTAGTTCCGAGATTGTGGACCCACCAAAAGCCCTCATCATATTTTTAAAGAAGGTTGCCCATACATAGAGTTGTATGTCTGGTAGTCCTAGTTCCCCCTTCTCTCTCCTCCGCCTCAACTTCTTCCATGCTATACGTGCTCCCCTATTGCCTCATATAAAACTACTAATCTTACTTTGAAATGTATTCAACCTTTCTTTATCAAATCTCCAAGGAAGTGCATTAAACATAAAAAGCATGTAGAATCATCATTTTAACCAAATTGGCCCTTCTTAAAATAGTCAGGGGTAAATTAGCCCAAACCTTCATTTGTTTACATGACTCGGCCATAATTCTATCAAAATTTCTTTCTGCGATCTTCCACACCTCATGTGTTATCATAATGCCCAAATATTTAAACTCTCTGCTAACCTTAACATTCCCCTCGGGCATATGCTAAGCCATATTCCAGGACATAACTTCCGTTTTATCCTTATTCAGCACATACCCTGCTATCCTCCCAAATTCCATAATCAGACCGTCCAAAACTGGCAAGGATTGCTTTCAATTACTTGTATAAACCATCAGATCATCTGCATATAGGGCTACTTTCCTATATCAATTCCCACACTGAAAAGGGAGCATCATCAACTCACTTCTAATTTTACAAGCCAAAGGTTCTATATATAAGTCAAATAATGGGGAGATAACGAACATCCTTTTCTTGTTCCCCTCTCAATCATAAAGGGGCGAGTTAAGACGCCATTAACCAAATTTCTTGCCAATGGATTCCAATATATCAACCTTAATATCCTTGTAAGCCTTCTCCCCAGATTGAGAGACTCACAAAGAGTGATCAGATAAGTCCAATTCACTGTATCAAATGCCTTTGCAGCATCAATCATCACCACCGGCAAAGGAACTTTACATGTGCTTGCCAATCCATTGCCCCTATCAAACCTTGAGTTAACTCATGAAGGTATATACCCTTTATAATCCCTTTCTGATCTACCTGAATCAATTTCTCTAGGACCCTACCTAATCTTTTCACAAAGATGTTATAGTCACTATTCAGTAACAAAATTGGCCCATATGAGCCACACCTCGTGGTGTCTTTCAGAGGCTTTAATATTAAAGTAATCATTGCCTCCCTCCAAGAGGGAGGCAGCGCTGCCCCTTCCATACAAATACTATCACATAGCTGTAAGAAAACCTCACCTATGCTATCGCTCAGAATCTTATAAATTTCAAGCGATAGGCCCTCTGCTCCAGGCGCCTTCCCTAATTTACAAGAGCTGATCGCTTCTTCCACTTCAGCTCGACTAATTCCTTTATTCAGAAATTCTCTATCATCATCCCCCAGGACCATGAGATCTACTCCTTTCAACCAATTCTGAACCAACCCTGGAGTTATATCTACCCTCTCCGAGTAAAGGTTTTGAAAATAATCTTGAAAAGACTCTCCTATTTCTTCATTTCCTCTGCAAATTTCCCCTGCGTTGTTTCCCAGAATTTCCCCCACCTTATTTCTAATCTGCTTTGATTTTATTTGCCAAGCTAATATTTTCCCACAATTTTCTCTGTATTCAAAAAATATTGTCCTATTAGCTTCACATCTTCTTTAACTCTATTATCTAGTTGAATTACAAGTTCTTTTTGAAATTCTTAGAGAACCTTTGCCAATCTTTATAAATCTTCCTCCTGACCCTTTTTACTTATCATCTCCTTTTCAACTAATTGTATACGGTCTTCTAGGATGCTAATCTTGTTCATGTATTTTCTCCTCTTAAAAGAAGCTGCTCTAATCAATCTACCTCTTAGAAAGGCTTTAATGGCATCCCAAACCATCTCTGGTGAAGATGAACCAGCATTTAATCTAAAGAATTCTTCTGTATACTTTTTCAAACCTGCTACAATAGTTTCATCTAAAAGGAGACTTGTATCTAACGTCCACCTGCTCTGCACCTTATCCCCTCTGGGCATAAAACTCACACTCACTGCTGAATGATCTGATAGGTGCCCTCCAACATGGGAAATCTTTTCAACACTCTCTCTCACCCTCTCATCCACCAACACATATTTAATACTAGATTGATGTTTATACTTTTTGTTGTTATATGTGTATCCCCGCCTTAATCCCATCGTTCCCCTTGTGCAACCCAAAGTCGGACATCATAATAATCACCTGAGATCGCATCTTCTCGTTCATTTTTTACCTGCTCCCTTTTGACCTATCTAAATCATAGTCCTGTACTATATTGAAATCTCCTGCCCGAATTATGGGGTCTGTCAATTGTAGCAATTGATAAAACAGATCTCGCAGAGGCTGAACATTGTCCCTGTTCAGACCATAATAACCCACTAATGTAAACACTTGATTAATAGCTCTCAGCATCCCTACTGCCCACCTACCCGCTTTATCCCCTTGTCCTCCCTGGAAAGAAATTTCTGGGTGATTTTAACTAGTACAGCCACCCCTTTCCTACCGCCGGCCTGTGTAGAACTTAAAATGTGTTGAATCCACCAATGTGGCTTAAACAACTTAATACACTCCTCCCCAGATAGGTGCGTTTCTTGCAAAATGATCACTTGTAGCTTGGGCATCCCTACAATATTGTATTGATCTCTTCTGCCTGCCCCTCACTCTTAAGCCATTAACATTCTAGGAAAGAAGCCTCAGTTTGTTACACTTCATTTTCCTTTCTAGCGCACTCATAGACTGTCCACTAACCCTCGGAGTTAACGAAGATCTTTCATTGTATCAAATACATATAGTTGAGGACAAAATTATTTTTTGTTTTTCCCCCATGCTCCCAACCCTGTGCACCCTTTCACCCTTCCTACCCCCCACCCCCTACAATCCCTCACTCCAACCTCCATTCCCCTTAGAGAACCCACCCTATCTCTTCCTAGGCGAAGCCGCCCTGGGGGGCTCCTTCCAGTCCCGGTCCATAGAATCCACAAAAATACCCCGCTCCTTAACCCGAAAGTTGATAATCCTTATCCATAGTCTTAATCAGACCACCTACCCCTCTAACATCACTAAACATATACATTTTAATATTTGCCATCACCCTCAAGGAGGCAGGGAATTTCAGTTGGGTCGTAGCCCCTGATCTCTTCAAAACATCAATTATTTTCCCTAGCTTCCATTGTTTATTTAACATTACACTAGATAGGTCAGATCTGATCTCAAAATTAACACCCTCTGCTGTCAGGGGCTTTTTCTTCAGTGCTACCACTAAAATGTGATCTTTAATGGCATAAGTATGAAAGTAAACCAAAATCTTTCTAGGTTTATCTCTATTGGGGGATTTCTGAACGGGTCTCTGTGCACTGTTTTAATGTCCTTTGCCAGGTCTTCTTCTTCATCCTCAATCTGTACTCCTTGTTTGATTAGACGTACCACCGTACTCTTCAGATCCCCGCCTTCTAGACCTTCAGGAACTTTCAAAAACCTCAAATTTTTCCTCCTCATATTATTCTCCATTAATTCGAGCTTTAATAGTACCTTATCCCTCATACTTTCATTTGTTGAATTGCCTCAGCATTATTCTCCGTGGCTCTCTTCAACTCACTGACTTCTGATTCCAGGGCTGCAGTACGTTCTGCAGGATCATCAAATTTCTGCCCGAGAGCTTCACAAAGCCCTCTTGTCTCTTTCTGATTGGAATTTGAGGTTTCAAAACTACCTCTGCCTTCCACTGCTTAATAACATATAATTCCTGCTATAGACTGTGTTAGAGGCTTTTCTATTGCAGCCTGCTCTGAGGGAGTTGCAGTCTCCCTCTGCTGTAAGTCACCATCTCCACCCTGCCTCTCCCCCTTTCCTAAGTCTTGCTCCTGACTGGTGGAGGTCCTTTCTGAAAAGTTCATCTCAACCTGTTGGCTGGAAACCCCGCTATTATTATTCTGAACCTGGTTCTCCTCCACTAATTAATGAAATCTATTGGGAGAGGACTCAGTTTGGGGTACTTGAATCCACTAACCTCCTAACTGGAGTTAGGACAAAGTTCCCATGCTCTTCTTCCTCCATCTCCCTCTACCTTTCCTGAGTGCCAGGAAGGACTTTAAAATAAGTCTGTAGAGACAGGGTGATTCTTGGCTTCTTAGGAACAGTTTTGGCAGGTCTTAAGTCCAACAAATCCTCCCCTGTAGGCCTGCTATTATCACTGTCTCAGGTCTCCAGTGTATCCATAGGGATTTTACTAGGTTTCCAATTTTTCTGAGAAAGGTACCCTATCTGGGGGACCAAATTCCCTTTTAAACTAGGACTTCTCTTACCAGTTCTTAGGGAATAGGTCTGATCCCCTTTCTTCCCCACTCCTCCTCCTCTCCTCTTGCCTTGATTTAGCCCCCTTGAGCTTTGCATGCTAATATTGTTTTTATTTCCATCCCTGAGCGGGAGATCAGAAATATTAGTCACTTTCCCCTTCAAAATCAATTTACCTCTGTCAAAAATGATGCTTTCGCAAGGGTCACAGTTCCCCTGAGACCCCCTACCTTCCAGCAGCCTAAGCATCCTCTCCACGAATGTAGGACTTGTGCTGGCTCTTCCTTCGCTGCCCCGGTGGGCGATCCTGGCAGCTACACGCCTATCGCGTTGTAGCTCCAAAGCAGCCCGCATCCAGATCGCAGGACAACAACTTGGCATCACCCTCCTTCCAGGGCAGCTTTGCCCCTATTCCTCCACAACAAGCAGCAAGGAGCAGTCAATCCAATTGCGGAGCGCTGTGCGCATCGCACTCAGTTTCTGTACAAAGCCGGTCCCTGGAGCCCTCCACGACCTGCGTTAGCCGGCATTCATGTTCTCTCATCGAACCCTTTACACGTGACCCAGGGAGGTGTGACTTGCGTGGATCCCCCAATGTCAAGGAAATATGGTTGATGACTTGGCAGCATTTTGTAAAATGGATGTTTGTAGTGTAGTATTTTATAATTGTGGTAGGAGTGGGCTTTGTCCTTTAAATACAATCTGCAATGTGTTGACTCTATGGCCAGTTGAAGGCTCCATCTGAAACGCATCACCAGACTAGCACTGTTGGCACTTTGAAAAGATGAAATCATGAAATAAAAAACATTTTCACTGATATATATATATATATATATATATATATATATATATATGCGTTTGTGTGTGTACACATATTATATATATATATTTATATATATATCTATATAGATATATATATCTATATATATAGAGAGAGAGAGAGATATTCTCTATAGTGCAATCAGTGCACACCTAGCCAAATGGCAGCAGTGTGCTGTACATGACAGTCACTGACTCAAAACAAAAATTATTTAAAAAAAACTGAAAATAAATATTGTCTTCCTATACTTACAAAAAAAAACGCAAATATCGATAACTAAAATATCACTGTAAGAATATTGATTTCTACTTAAATCAATAACCAAAATATCAGAAACAAAAATCATATAAATAGTAATAAATATTAAAACAAAAATATCAACTACATTATTATCATCAATCTTAATACAAAAATGTAAAAATAACATTTCACTTATAAAATTAAATTAATCATTTAATAAATCACAAAATATTCTAACTACATTGCAACAATTTCATATTACTAAAATAATCCAAATAATGTATTTCAAAATATTACAATTGTAGTAAAACTATATATTTACAATTGTCAACAATTAAACTTTAAACAAAAATACTTTGCAATATCTAAATAATTAACACATACAATTTAAACAAATGCATGGAAATATATAGCCAACATTATAAAATAAACACTAATTAGAGTTCACCAATAAATACAACAACTAAAAAAAACGAACTAAAAGAACACTAGCCAATTAAATCACACCTCAAACAAAACAAAACAATATTATTGTGCAATCAATTAAACTAACAATAAAAAGGACCACAAAACAGAAGAGGAGAGAATTACAAAACTACCTCCAAAGTAAGTAAAATACTTAAATATACTAAATTGTAACTTAAGCTTTTTTTAAAAGAGTAAAACAAATAATTAACAAAACACAGTGTTGCTCTTATATTTCAAATACAGATACTACAAACAAATCACTACAGTCAATAAACTAATAGTTTATAGAAAAAAAAAACAGAAATGACATGCCAGCAAACTCTTAATCAAAAACTAAGTTGTATAGTATAACTAATAAACAGACAATCGCCCTAAAAAGGATGAGATCTAAAAAAAACTTCCTTAGCCCCCACTTGACTACCAACAAACAAGTGTGACGGATGAAACTAAACTAATTTTTTCTCCAACAGAAAAGGACACACCTGAGTAACATTACAGGAACCCCAATGGGAAGACTGACAATAAAAACAGCAATGTTCAACAAAAATTCCCATGTAAGTATAACATTGAAAAGGAAAACTAATATGTTGCTTGTCAATATAAAATGTATTATAATTATTTTTAACATTCAATACTTAATATTATTACCCTATTTTAATGACAAAAGAAGCAAGATACATCATATTACAGAAAAGGAAACAATAAGGGCCTCATTGCGAGTGTGTTGCTCCAAGGATGACCACACAAGTGTTGACTGTTGGACTGCCACACTCCGGGCAGTCCGACGCTTAATTACAACCCTGGAGGGCGGACCCACCAGGAGACCGCCATCCTGCTGGGAACATTGTTCTCGATGTGGTGAAGGCGGTCTTAGTTGTACTCAGTCCGGGCGGTGCTGAACTCGGCGCCACCTTGCTGATTACAACTCCCCTCACCACCAGCCTTTCCATGGCATGGGCAGTGCAGGAGCCCCCCTGCTCAGTACCATCTGAAGTCACATTGGTTGTCATTACAACCCCGGCTGTCGGTTTTAAAGCGGCGGTAAGACTGCCAACAGGCCGGCGTTAAAAAAATTGGAATTACGACCGTGGCGGAAACCGCCAACAAAGACAGCCACTTTAACACTCCGACCACCACGGCGGTACAAACAAACAGCTTGGCGGTCACCGCCAACAGGCAGGCGGAGGACAATGTACCACCCACAGTATCACAACCTACCAATCCGCCACCTTTTCCGGGGTGGATTCACCGCGAACAAAAACATGGTGGAAACATGACTTCGAAGGGAAAACGCTCACCTCTACACACCCCACGAGGAACCAGGACGCCATGGAACCAGACCTTCACATTTTTCCTTCCCTTATCTTCTTGCTCCTCTACCAGGAGCAAGAACGCCGGCGGCGAAGACCACGGTGAGTACTGCACCTACGACACAAGGGAGGGGGGAGGGAAAAACCAGGGACACACACACGCAACACTCCCACCCCCACTCTCACCCACGACAACACACACACTAATACAGCATGGTACATTACAGTTACACCCCCAAACCCCCCGGAAGAATGCAAAGACAAAAGGAAATGAGTATAACCATTGCAATCTATTAAAATCCAGTACGCAAAAATATATATACACTATAAACAAATATATACACCAAGAATTCAAGTCCAGGTATTGCTCCACTGAAGTCTGTGGAACACTGGGCCCACGCTGCATGGGCGAAGGCCCCCACTCAATACCCGAACATGACGGAGAGAACACTGCAGGGGCATCAGATAGCAATAAAACAGGCACCTCAGGGGGAAGGGAAAGGGGGGGCACCTCAGCCGGTTGAGTGCACAATGCCAAATCCACGAGGGGGCCCTATGCCCACTGTTCAATCCTGGGGAGTGCAAAGCCACAGTCTCTCAAGTCTCTACAATGGGTGGTTTGCCCACTGTTCAATCCTGGGGAGTGCCAAGCCATAGTCTCTCAAGTCTCTACAGTGGGTGGGTTGCCCACTGTTCAATCCTGGGGAGTGCAAAGCCACAGTCTCTCAAGTCTCTACAGTGGGTGGGTTGCCCACTGTTTAATCCTGGGGAGTGCAAAGCCACAGTCTCACAAGTGGATAACAGTCTTCACTGGTTCTGGAGGGGGCTTGGTTCCCAGAGTGCTTCATCCTGCCAAGGACTGTGTGAGTGGATGGATCTCTCCACTGGTTCTGGAGGGGGCTTTGTGCCCAGAGTGCTTCATCCTGCCAAGGCCTGAGGTAGTGGATGTATCTCTCCACTGGTTCTGGAGGGGGCTTTGTGCCCAGAGTGCTTCATTCTGCCAAGGGACTGTGTGAGTGGATGTATCTCTCCAGTGGTTCTGGAGGGGGCTTTGTGCCCAGAGTGTTTCATCCTGCCAAGGACTGAGGTAGTGGATGTATCCCTCCACTGGTTCTGGAGGGGGCTTTGTGCCCAGAGTGCTTCATCCTGCCAAGAACTGAGGTAGTGGATATATCTCTCCACTGGTTCTGGAGGGGGCTTTGTGCCCAGAGTGCTCCATCCTGCTTGTGGCGGACTCAGTAGCGTCAGTGCCCTTGGCGCTCATGGGCCAGCGGTGCTTGTGGCGGCGGGGTCCTGTTCAGCGGTGCTTGTGGCGGAGGTGTCCTGTTCAGCGGTGCTTGTGGCGGCGGTGTCCTTGGCAGCGGTGCCTGTGACGGAGGTGTCCTGTTCAGCAGTGCTTGTGGCGGAACTGTCCTGTTCAGCAATGCTTGTGGCGGAGGTGTCCTGTTCAGCGGTGCTTGTGGCGGCGGTGTCCTGTTCAGCGGTGCTTGTGGCGGCGGTGTTCTGTTCAGCGGTGCTTGTTGCGGCGGGGTCCTTGGCAGCGACTCAGCTGGTGGCGGTCCTGTCTGGGCCAGTGGGGCTGCTGCTGGCGGTCCTGTCTGGGCCAGTGGGGCTGCTGCTGGCTCCTGTCTGGGCCTGCGGGGCTGCTGCTGGTGGTCCTGTCTGGGCCTGCGGGGCTGCTGCTAGCGGTCCTGTCTGGGCCAGCGGGGCTGCTGCTGGCGGTCCTGTCGGGGCCAGTGGGGCTGATGGCGGTGGCATCCTGGGCAGCAGGGCTGATGGCAGTGGCCTCCTGGGCTGATGGCGGTGGCCTCCTGAGCAGCGGGGCTAATGGCGGTGGCCTCCTGGGCAGCGGGGCAGATGGCGGTGGCCTCCTGGGCAGCGGGGCTGATGGCGGTGGCCTCCTGGGCAGCGGGGATGATGGCGGTCTTCTCCGCCGTGCTACTCTTCCCAGACTTGCCGGGTTTCTTGGGCCCCTTCCCCACCTTGGAAGGTGTCGCAGCTGACTCCACGCTCCCACCTGTACCCCTGGGAGCACCTTTGGTGGCTGGAGTCTTCCCCCTCTCCCGCCGGGCACTGGCCAACTTTTGATGCTTGACAGGGGACTGTCCGTGCTGTGGCTCCTTGCCACACTGGCTCCCTGCTGCCTGGTGCACTCCAGAATCCGGTGACTACTGGCACCACTGATCCTGCCGATGTCGTGGCTGAGGTGCTAGGTTGGGACCTGGAGAGTGGGGCCCTAGGAGACTGACGGGGTGGGGGAGGTGAGGGAAAGAGGTCAAGGGTGGACAGGAAAAGTTTCTTGGGAACACTGGGACGGGTAGCTGGAGGGGGTTTGGGAGTGGAGGAAGAGGTTGTGGTTGTAGGAGGTGTACGTTTGGTGACTTTGGGTGAAAGTGCATGCGCTGGAGGCTGTCGTGAGGTGGATGGCTGTTGGGTGGGTGTGTGCCTGCATTTGTGTACCTTTGGAGGTAGCGTCACAGACACACTGGGAGAGGACACAGGGGATGTGTGAATGGTAGTGGGGGTAGTGACTGCACGTGAGCGGGGTGTGGTGGTGTGTGTGCTGGTGATGGAAGTAGGGGCTGTAGATGCAGTGCATGCAGGTGTGAGTGTAGACAAGACTCAGAAAGAGGAGGGAGACAAGGAGGAGGGGGACACAGTGGAGGTAGTGGATGTTGGTGTGTCTGCATGTGTGTGATGCTTGCATGAGTGCCTGTGGGATGTGTGGTGCTTATGTTTGCCTGAGCTTCCTTTGTGTGTTGAGGTGTGTGCATGCTGGTCTGATGGTGTGCTTGGGGAAGGCTGAGGTACAGGTGTGTGGGTCTGAGTGGAGGAAGTTGGAGGGGGGATTCTAGAGACAGGGACAATGGCTGCCATCAGTGCTGAGGCCAGAGTCTGAAAAGCTCGCTGAAGGGCTGCCTGACCAGAATGAATGCCCTCCAGGAATGCATTGGTTTGTTGCAACTGCCTCTCTACACCCTGGATGGCATTCAAAATGGTAGACTTCCCAACAGTGACGGACCTGAGGAGGTCAATGGCCTCCTCACTGAGGGCAGCAGACCTGACTGGGGCAGGGCCTGAGGTGCCTGAGGCGAAGGTGATGCCCACCCTCCTGGGTGAGCGGGCACGGGGCAAAGGCTGAGGGGCTGCTGGGAGGGCGGTGCTGGTAGGGGGGGTGGAGGCTGTACATGTAGATGCAGAGGGCACAGATGTGCCCGCCACCACAAAGGAGCTCCCATCAGAGGACGAGTCCGTGTCACTGGTGTCAGCTCCTGTCCCCGCCGTGGAGCTCCCCTCGCCCTCCGTCCCACTGGTGAATTCAGACTCCGTAGTGTTGCCCTCCAGGGCCATGTGGGATACAGCTCCCTCCTGCTCCGGTGCCACTGCTCCTCCACCTGATGATGCTAATGCACACAAGAACAGGGAGACCACAAAAAGGGGGAGGGAGACAGAAGAAAGACATGTTGAGTGCATGCATCACCGCTACCGTTGGCGGACACGACAGACACAGAAGCCCCCTGCACTATGCCGCGCATTTGGGGTCCACTCTTCAATCCCTGGGACATGGCCTACAAGGCTATGGCTGACATCTGCACACATGGATGTCACAGGAGCCTGACTAGGTGTAGTTGGCACTGTACACAGGTGGGGTGGGGTGCCACAGGGTCTGCCAGAAGAAGGGGACCTAACTAGCACACTCGCTCTTGCCTAGGGAAACCCACAGCCCACCTCCCCCACCCAGACACCTACACTGAGCGCTGAATCAGCTGAATGAGAGTGTACTCACCCCCTTGTGGCTGCTGTGATGCCCTCAAGCGCCCATCCAACTCCGGGTACGCCACCGCCAGGATCCTGAACATCAGGGGGGTCATGGTGCGATGGGCACCCCTCCCACGTTGGGAGGCCATCCCAGCTGGGCCTCCGCCGTCTTCTTGCTCCAGCGGCGAATGTCCTCCCATCTCTAGCGGAAATGGGTGCTCCGTCTGTGATGGACCCCCAGGGTCCGGACGTCCTTGTTGATGGCACGCCACATGTCCTTCTTCTGGTGGGCGCTGACCTACATGAATTGTACAGGGGAAAAAGAAAAGTTATTACCAACTGCACCGTCACAGTCATTGGCCCCCATCCCTACCCTTGCCATGTGGCACATGCACTCACCGTTGTTTCATGCACACCTCATTCTCCCCCCCATCTTTCATCCACCCCACTCCACACAGGCATAGCCCAAGCAGCATGCTCCCAGTGTACTTACCCGTTTGTCTGGAGGACCGTAGAGTAGCGTGTACTGGGGGAGGACCCCATCCACGAGTTTCTCCAACTCCTCCATGCTGAAGGCAGGGGCCCTTTCCACAGACGCACGAGCCATTGTCTCTTCCAGACTGAGGTCACAGCAGCACTTGCAGTGTAGGTCCTCTCCTGTCGAAGATCAGGTATCGAGTGATTGAACAGATAGAAAATGGCGGTCACGACCGCGGCAGTGCGTACCGTCACTGCCGGCCTACATCGTCATTGGCTCCTGGGACCCATAGGGTCCAATGTTAACCAATGCAGAATTGCGCTGTGGTCTTCGACAGCCTACCGCGACGGTGTACAACACCAGGGCAGTTACCTCACATCCCATTGTCCCACTTTACAGGTCAGGCAGCCGCCATTTCAGGGGCCCACATGGCCTAATTTGTAACTGCGTCACACATACCTAGGCCTAGACTCAACACACATACAGGCCACTTTTTGGATTATGATTTGTGTTCTGTGTAAGCTGTGTTTACGTACCTCTGAGTTGGTTGACTCTGTGCTCGCTCTTGTCCTTCATAGGCACCGTCCGCTGGGACATGTGAGGAGATGGCAGCATCCTCCGGTGTACAGACCGCTGGTGGACCTGTCAACAATGGAGGAAAGACATTTGATCACCACCTACAGGCTTGATCGTGTCACAATCCAGGAACTGTGTGCCCAGTTGGAGCTAGACCTGATGTCAGCTATCCGCCATCCCACAGGAATCCCCCCTCTAGTGCAGGTGCTGTCAGTACTCCATTTCCTTGCAAGTGGGTCATTTCAAACAACAGTGGCCATAGCATCAGGGATGTCCCAGCCTATGTTTTCCAACGTGTTGTCCAGAGTGTTGCCTGCCCTGCTGAAACACATGCAGAGCTACATCGTTTTCCCTCAGGTGGAGGATTTGCCTACAATGAAAGGTGACTTCTATGCCCTGGGACATATCCCCAACATCATAGGTGCCATTGATGGGACACATGTGGCTTTGGTACCCCCGCAGGAGTGAACAGGTGTACAGAAACCGGAAGAGTTATCTTTCGATGAATGTGCAGATGGTGTGTTTGGCAGACCAGTACATCTCCCATGTGAATGCCAAATTCCCTGGCTCAGTGCATGACGCTTACATCCTGTGGAATAGCAGCATCCCTTATGTGATGGGGCAACTCTAGAGGCACTGTGTGTGGCTATTAGGTGAGCACCTGGAAGCAAGTCAGTGGGAATGGTTGTCTGGATCTGGGGATATCCCTACACGTTAGCGTGTGTCTAACAGTTGTCCCTCGCCATTTGCAGGTGACTCTGGTTACCCCAACCTGTCATGGCTACTGACCCCAGTGAGGAATCCCAGGACAAGGGCAGAGGAACACTACAATGAGGTTCATGGGCGAACTAGGAGGATTATAGAGCGGACCTTCGGCCTCCTGAAGGCCAGGTTCAGGTTCCTCCATATGACAGGTGGTTCCCTATTCTACTCACCAAAGAAGGTGTGCCAGATCATCGTGGCCTGCTGTATGCTTCACAACTTAGCTTTGCGACAACAGGTGCCTTTTCTGCAGGAGGATGGTCCAGATGGAGGTGTTGTGGCAGCTGTGGAGCCTGTGGACAGTGAAGGCGAGGAAGCAGAAGAAGAGGACATCGACAACAGGAACTCGGTGATCCTGCAATACTTCCAGTGAAACACAGGTAAGAATACAAACCTGCCTACTACATGTACTTTAACACTACTACCTCTCTACTGTCTGTCGTTTTCAACCAGTTTAGGGTCACTGAGTGGTCACTTTCCCTTACGATTTCACAGATGTGGGTCCCACTTTGTGATATCTGCTTTATTTCCTTATGGACTAGAGCTGTGTGACATAGGTATGTTGACATTACAATTGAAAGAGCATTTTGTCACTGTAATTGCTAATACACTATTTTGCAATCACAGACAGACTCCAGATTGTTTTGTGCTTTAAGGGTGTTTATTTAAGTGCTCAATATTGGAGGCTGCTGTAAAATGGTGAGGGGTGATGGTGGAGGAATGTCCATGGCAGAGTCCAGTCTATTAGTCTCACAGGTGTATTGCCCAAAGGGGCATAGGAAGTGGAGCTGGGGCAGTTTGAGGATGGACAGGGTGACAAGGTGGGACAAAAGGATGACATTCAGGGCGGTCTCATTTCTTGGCGGGGTCTTGGCATCGTTCTCTGTCTTTGTCCTGGATCTCAGGGACCGTTTGTTCGGTGGTTCTCTGCAGGGGGTGGGGTGCTGGTGTGGTGGTCCTGTGGTGGTGCCTCCTGTCCACTAGCGCCGGCGGAGGTGGTGGGCAGTTCATCATCCAGGCTAGTGTCAGGGACCCCTTGTTGTGCCACAGTGTCCCTCCTGGTGTTGAGGACTTCCTTCAGCATCCCTACGATGCTGCCCAGGCTGGAATTGATGGATTCGAGTTCCTCCCTGAAGCCCAAATACTGTTCCTCCTGCAGCCGCTGGGTATCCTGAAACTTGGCCAGTACTGTTGCCATTGTCTCCTGGGAATGGTGGTAGGCTCCCATGATGTTGGAGAGGGCCTCGTGGAGAGTGGGTTCCCTGGGACTGTCCTCCCCCTGTCGCACAGCAGCCCTCCCAATTCCCCTGTGTTCCTGTGCCTCTGTCCCCTGATCGGTGTGCCCACTGCCTCCAGGTCCCTGGTGTTGTTGGGGTGGTGGGTTAGCCTGGGTTCCCTGTAGTGGTGGACACAGTGCTGATTGACGTGTCCTGGGGACAGAGGTATGGGCCCTCTGGGTGAGTGCTGTGCTGGTGTTTCCAGAGGAGGGAAGCTCTGTGGTGGCCTGTGCCAGTGTGAGGGGAACCGACTGTCCCGAGGTCCCAGATGGGCCGGGCTGGTCATTTAAATCCAGTTGGACAGAGCTGCTGTCATCACTGTGGGCCTCTTCTGTTGGTGATGTGGACATGTGTGGACCCTCCTGTCCAGTGACGTTGGGTAGGGGTCCTTCAGGGGTAAAAAAGGATGTTTATTGCATCTGTGTGTGCCATGGTGTGCAATGGGTGGGTGACCGTGTACCCCAGTGCTTGCATTCCTGTGTGGGACCTTGTGTGATGGTGGTTTAGGGGGGTGTATGGGTATGGGAAGTGGCCATGCTTTGGTGATGGGTGTCCATGCTTTGTTGTTGCATTCAGGGCTTGGTGTTGGGATGTGTGGTTTGTGATATTGGGGCATTCGCGAGGAGTTGGAGTGATGGGGGTGAGGGCGAGGGTGCGGGTATGTGATGGCATGCAGGTAGGGTGGGGGATATAGTAGTAAAACATTGCCTTACCAGAGTCCATTCCTCCATCTACTCCTGCGAGGCCCTCAGGATGCAGAATTGCCAAGACTTTCTCCTCCCATGTTGTTAGTTGTGGGGGAGGAGGTGTGGGTCTTCTGCCAGTCCGCTGAACCGCAAGGTGGTGTCTTGATACCACGGAACGCACCTTCCCCAGTAGGTCGTTCCACCTCTTCCTGATGTCATCCCTATTTCTTGGGTGCTGTCCCACTGCGTTGACCCTGTCCACGATTCTTTGCCATAGCTCCATCTTTCTAGCTATGGAGGTGTGCTGCACCTTTGATCCGAATAGCTGTGGCTCTACCCGGACGATTTCCTCCACCAATACCCTGAGCTCCTCCTCAGAGAACCTGGGGTGTCTTTGCCGTGCCATGGGGTGGTGTGGGTGATGTGTGGGGTGGTGTGTGTTGTGATAAGTGGGGTGAGATTTATTGGTGTGTTGTGTAAGGTGCGTGGAAGTTATGTGGGTGATGGCATTGTGTGCCTATGGATGCTTGGTAGTAGTTTGTAGTGTCTCTCTCTGGCCTTCTTTCGGTATTTTGGTCATAGGGGTTTGTGGGTGATGTGGGTGTGTGTTTTATATTGTATTGGGTGTGTGGGAGTGGTATGTGTATCAGGTATGTGTATTTCGATTTGTCCAATGTGGCTGTGTGTGTATTTTGAGCGCAGCGGTGTGTACCGCCAATGGAATACCGTGGTTGAAAGACCGCTGCGTGGATTCGTGGGTCGTGATAGTGTGGGCGTATTTCTGTTGGCGTGACGGTGGAGGTTTTGTTTTCGCCAGTTTATCACTGACCTTTGGTGTGGCGGACTTGTGTGGGTGTCTCGATTTTGGCAGATTCTGGGCTGTGGGTCATAATGACCGTGGTGGAATTCCGCAGCCGCGGCGGTGTGTTGGCGGTCTACTGCACGGCGGTAAGCGGCTTTTACCACCAATGTTGTAATGAGGGCCATTGTCTGCTTTGCAGACAGTGTGCATTCCAAGGGTGCTGGTCGGCCCCCTCTGTGCTACAAGGTAGCACTCATCTCCTTTAAGGGAGCCGATTGCTACTCGTAGCACTGTACCCACCAGTCTGATCGTCAGGAATGCTCTATCACAATTTTTCTTCCAGTCAGACCAGCTGGAACATTGTTATAGGGTGGGGGTCATCCTCCTTGCGAGTTTGGAAGTCCCGCATTGGGGCTGCCAAACTCATAATGAGGCCTTATCTCTCTCACATGAGCTACACTTACAGCGAAGAAAGCACAAGCATGGAAACTACCAAATGGAAATGCACTAAACGTTACTCTGATGCTTGCTATGGGAGGGCCACTACAAAGATGGCATTATTATTCGTAGAAGGGAACACAATCATTCCCCAAATGTTACAAAAATTGGCGAAAGGCATGTATTTCAAGATTTGGTGGATGTGGTGGATGTGTCTGTATGTGTTGGGGTGGTCTCTGCTGGTATGGTGGATGTGTCTGTGTGTGTTGGAGTGGTGTCTGTGGGTATAGTTGATATGGTGGATTTGTCTGTAGGTGTTGTGCTGGTATCTAGGTATATGGTGGGTGTGGTGGAAGTGTCACTGGCTGTTGTGGTGTCTGTTGGTCTGCTGGTGCTGGCCTGTGTGTCAGTGGGGTGGTGGAGGTGTCTGGTGAAGTGGTGGCTGATGTGGTGTGTGTGGATGCATGTTGAGTGCCTGCATGCCAGTGTGTCTTTTGGTGTTTGTGTTGATGTGTGCTGCTTGTGTGTGTTGAGCTGGATGCATGCACATGTGTCTGTGTGCTTGGACAGGTAGAGGAATAGGGGATTTAGATTAGGAAGAGGTAGATGGAGGGGGTGAGGAATTTGGGGGGTGACTGGCTCTCCTCAGTGATGAGGCCAGAGCCTGAATAGACCTCTGACAGCCAGACATGGCATTATGAATGCCTTCCAGTAAAAACTGGTCTGCTGAAGTTGGCTGGCAACCCCTGGATGGCATTCACAATGGCAGTCTGCCCACACGGATACTCCTCAGGAGGTCAATAGTCTCCTCACTCAGCATAGCAGGGCCAACAGGGGCTGGAGGTGAGGTGCCTGTGCCAAAGGAGACACCCACCCTCTTGGGTGAGAGTGCACAGCTTACTGGCAGGGGATCAACAGAGAATCTGGTGATAGAACTGGGGGTGGCGGACAAAAATGGAACAGGAGCAGGTCCTGATGGGTCTGCCATCACTAGGGAGTGGCCACTGGAGGAAGAATCCAATGATGACGTTGATCTTTTCTCCTCCATGGCACTCCCCTCATCCTCTGGGCCACTGGCCCCTTCGTGCCGGTGGTGTCATGACTGGAGGTTCTGTGGCAGATTCTTCCCAACTTGGTTGTGCCCTCCCTCCCTTGCTTGCCTAGCCTGATGCTGAAAGACAAAGAGGAATAGGATCACCACATGTTTGTGGCCACATTTGAACAATAGCTGTGATTAGCAAACATTACCATGTCATCAAGTAGGCCACAGCAACAAACTACATCAAAGTGCCTCCTGCATGTACCATACCATATGCATGCATACCATATGAACTGCCAACAATTGCCAACAGGAAAATCAGGATCTCAGACAACTACAATTGCTTGACTGAAATTGTGCGATCACAGTAACCATTTAGGAAGTAGGAGACCACAACACCTTCAAGGCTTTGACTCATGGAGCATAACTCAGTTACCTGTTGTCACACAAAAGTAGGCCAACAGCAGGTTCATTCCCAAAGATCTCATACGATGTTAAGCAGACATCTATTTTTCACATACACAACAACACAACAATAAGAAATGATGCTCCAAAAAACCTGCCATGTTGCTGACAGCAGCACAGTAGTCTGGTGAGGGTAAAATGGAAAACTTATGTCACACTGGAAATACATCAACAATGCATTCTTCACCATGTGTAATTTGTTCTAATGGAGTCATGGAGGTAGTACTAATGTTGCTCAGAAATGTGACACATTTGGCATGGAAATAGACACTGTAGACAAAATGCACAAATTGTCTGGGAGATATGTCTTGACAATTCCCACACAATTAATCTGAAAGCCCCAGAGAAATCAACTCTAATGTCTGGCACCCCGAACAATAAAATACTCTGATTGAATTAGTAGACACAATTAGTCCTTTGTATGCTGGAGTGGCCCAGAGATTTGCAAGTACTTATTGAAGGCCCTCAACATGTTGCAGAATGGGAAGCTACATCACTGCCTCCATTTTGGTCCTGCAAACCCAGATGTCTGTAGATGAATAGTTGTACACAACGACATGTGATTCCAACATAACTGCGAGTCACTCCATGATGCATGGCAATAGTCAGACAACAAACCTACACATGTGCAGTGCACTTTTCCACATAATGTCAGATCAATCGCATAGAAATGCTCATTGTGGATAAAAAACCTAGTTATACCTGTCATGTCCTTCATTGCTACTGCAATGTACATGCCAAAAGACATGCTATGATGGGTGAGGGTATGTGGAAGTCAACAATCAATAGTGACACACTCCTGTCTGGGAGTGGCACTACATTAAATGTAGCCCCATTGCAAATGCCCTATTAAAACACAGGTTGTCATACACATATATGTGATTGAATACAGAAATCATCTCATCAACACAGGTAGACCATGCATGAAACAGCAGTATACACATTTTGTCAAAACAGAAAAGGACACATGCTAACATGTTTGTACACTGAATGTTGGCAACAGTGATGGCACATAAATCATGTCAAGGGACATTCCCCACTTACCAAAGGAAAGTATTGATCTCTAGCTGCACCCAAAAAACAATGTATGCCCTGTCACATGTATGATGTCCACCTTGAAATTACAGAAAGTAGTAAGGCACCAGCTCTCATCACACACTGAAGACAAGTGGCCTCTGATGGGCAGATGCCAATTTACTCATTTGACCAGGCACATGGCTGAGGACAGTGATCCATCAGTTCTTTTGTCTGTGGCCTGTAACACTGAGGGGTAGTGGTCTGTAGCATGGAATCTACACTCACTGCATCAACAAACATTACTTGATTGATCAATGTATGCAGCAGCCATGTGTTGTCCCTGGAGAGCAAATTGTACACAGTTGTGTCCTAGGTCCTTGGGCCACTAGGTAAGGCACATCAGTATGCACCACATCACATATCTACACATACAGTTACTCATCTACGGTGTCATACATGACTCATCCCTAATCTTCAGGTGGAGATGTCAGAGCCTAACATATTAACTTGGCAATGTGACAGGCAGGAATCTGCCCTGTACTCACTCCCTTGTGGCTGCTGTGTTCCTGTCAAATGTCCATCAAGGTCCGGGCATGCTACCACCAGGAAGCGGGCCATTAGAGGGGGTCAAGGTCTGACATGCACCCTGTCCATGTTAGGAGGACATCCCTAGCTAGACCTCTGCGATCATCCAGGTCCAGTATCACAGGTCCTCCCAGGCCTTGTGACAACGGGCGCTCCACCGGCTGTGGACCCCCTAAGTCCACACCTTATGGGTGATGACTCACCATATCTCCTTCTTCTGATGGGCATTTACCTGTATGGATGCAAGGGACAAATCAAGTGATTACAATCACAAGTTTTTGACAAAATGGTTTTATCACACACGTAAGAAACACCAAGCAAAAATGGTCAGTTTGTCAACATACCACGTGTGAAGCACAATACCAATAAGTACAGGGACATGACTGCACACTTTTGTATCCATCTGCAGACTAACCCACTGCCCTGCTCATGGCCTACAATGACTAAGCAAGCCTACTGTCATCAGGTAGCCCATGCTACAGCAACATATATTGAAATGTGAGCCACAATGAAACACTACACATCTGTGTGGCTTCTGAAGTGTAAACTCCTTAGGCCTGACTGGACCAACACATTTACACTCTGTGAGATTGACTCACTGCATACAGTCCCTACAGGCAACTGCCACAGTACAGACTTCACACTTACACTTGAGTGAGAATGAAGGGACTGGCATGGTGGGTACAGAAAGTATCTTTCTTGTTCATGTGTGGACATGTAGCCTACCAAATGCAGACTCCTGCCACTTCGGGTGGGGGGGGTTGTCTTATGTGCCTGTACAACAGAACACTCATCTGGACCTTTGTGTCTAAACTGCAGAGATGAGATACAACAGACAAAGGTATGCATTGTACAATTTCTGCTATGTTACCAAGCTACTGAGTCACATGTCATGGGTTCCCAGGAATCTACACACTGTATGCACTGTGGGTCTGTCATTTGTGCAATAAGCATGTACAGGACAAATATGACTTCTGTGAAGGTGACAACAGAGCTGTGGGAGTAAAGGAACACACATTTACAATTGTGTAAAATGCACAAATGGAGTAGTTCAGGTATTTTCCTCAGGCCCCATTCCTAATCTAGTCAATGGATGAAGGCATTCAGGGCAAGTGATGAAACTAGAGCCTCATACTGGCCACATGACAGGATCTGCTGGTGTACAGGGAGTGGGCACAGTGCCACAGTTGCATAGCTACAGTGACTCTCCCACAGCCTTGACTATGTCCCATACTGGGAGATACATTTTACGGGCCCTGGTCTCTGTATGCCTACCATACAGAACCTACATGACACTCACATTACCATCACTTCTGTGCATGACAGTATATCATGTGGCCATCGGCAATCTGGCATGTGGCTTGTATGGCAACCTGAAGGGCACAGTGAGTCATGGGGTGCCTTCCAGACAAGTTTGGCAAGGGTGTATATGGGGTGAAAGCTCTATGGCACTATACACATTGCTTACAAGACCCCCATATGACTCAGACCAGATGCATACACAGCTCATGCTGTCATTCACATACATGTTGTCTCACATTTACAACCATCATAAAGAAAGAAATGGCACTGTATGACAGTAAAGTCTCCTTGCCTAGTTATGTGCATCCAGCACTAGGACCCCAAAAAACATCACACAACGGAAAGTAAATGAACACAATATATAGTACTGCTCACCAATACCTGCACCATGTACATCTCAGTGATGCCACAATGACTGCAACAATAGGCACACAAGAGGTCTAACTGGCACACAGGGGCACATTGTAGCCTGTAAGTAGGGAAAGGACGGTGTTGAACAGAGTCAATTGTGCACATGAGGTACTCACCTTCTCTTTTGGGGCCAGATGTAGCAAAGGTTTGCGACTCGCAAACGGGCAGAATCGCAATTTGCGACAGTGCAAAATCGGAAATGGGATGCAAAAAGCCCATTTCCGACTCGCAAAAAGCGATGGGACCCGTTTGCGAGTCGCATCCGTTGCGACCCCATTTTGCGACCCGCAAATACCAAGTCGCAATTAGCGAGTCGCAAACCATATGCAATTGCAACTTGCAAATTGCGACTAGTCGCAAAAAGCCCAGTTTGCATGTCCCATTTACCACTAACTCAGAGCAGGTGGTAACCATTACCAAAGTATAAAAGGAGACCCAGAAGGCATCTGGGTTACTCAAGATGGCGGAGATATACCTGATAGCAGTGAGGAGGAGAGTCCACGCAGCCCAGCAGAGGAGGAGGAGGGGCCACAGACAGGAGAAGAGATATAGAACCAGGCAGACTCTTTTTCAGTAAACTGAAGAGGAGATCTATGACAAATACCGCCTTAGCAGCGCAGCCATACTAGAATTAATAGATTTACTCAAACCACAGCTAGAACACCAGACACTGCGTGGCTGCGCCATCCCTACGCATGTGCAAGTACTATGCTCACTGCACCTATTGGCCTCAGGGAGCTATCAGGGGGTCATTGCTGTGGCAGGTGGGGTATCCCAAAGTGCAGTGTCAATGTTCCTCAGGGCCTTCCTAGATGCCTTAGTCACGCACATGTCTCACTTCATATACTTACCAAGAAATGAGGCAGAAATGAACAGCACCAAGCTGGACTTTTACCGCATTGCCCACTTTCCCCATGTCATAGGGTGTGTAGATGGGACACACATTCAAATATGCCCCCCTGCAAATCTGGAACACATTTTCCGCAACAGAAAGTGTACCCACTCACTCAATATACAGGTTGTTTTTGACGCCCATTATGTCATCACCGACATTGTAGCTAAGTTTCCAGGCAGTACCCATGACTCATACATTTTTAGGCATAGTGGGATACATCAACGCCTGGAACGTGGGGAATTCGGAGACGGTTACCTCCCAGGTAGAGCCACAGACACTTGCAGACATACACACAGGTCACTGTGCACGACAATCTGGACTTCCTAACCGTGTACTTTTGTGCCCAACAGGTGACAGTGCATATGCTCTCAGGCCTTGGATCATGACTCCATTTTTAACACCCAGCACAGAATCAGAGAGGCAATACAACAGTGCACATAAGAGGACCAGGAACCTGATAGAGCGCACCTTCGGACTCCTGAAGGCAAGATTCAGATGCCTCCACCGCAGTGGAGGTGCCCTCCAATACACCCCCATTACCGCATTCAAAATTGTGGTCGCATGCACCATCCTCCACAACATAGCCACCCGACGTGGGCTACCTCTCACCCCTGCAGGCCCAGATCCTGATGATGAAGAGCAAGAACAACCACATCGCCATCATGGGGATCGGAGTATTGCTAATCAAGGCAGACTGAGACGGGACCACATTGCAACACAATATTTTGGACGGTACGTGTCAACTCCCACCATACTCACCTATTAACCATTTGTTAAGTGAACAAAAATAACTGTTTAATTAGTGTAATAAAGAAACTATTTACAAGTATAGATTGTCCATGGGCAGGAAAATGCCAACCAGTCATGTGGCACATTAACGCCATGTGCCACATTTAATGGTCCTGGGTGATCTCTACGATCTTCTGCCCCTCCTGCCAGCCTGGCTGGTCCCTGCTGCTTCCGTGGTGCTCTGCCTACCACTCCTGAGCCCCCTGCTGTCAGTGACAGAGACACTGCTCACTGTTGAGCCCTCCTCACTGTCTTGGGGTGTTTCCCCTGTGGCCCTCGACATTTCCCGTGTCTCCATCAGTTCGATGATGTGGGTGAGACGTCCCAGGCCCCTAGCCACATCCCCAGCGAAATGGCCCATCTCCACTTGCAGCCCAACTGTCCTCCTCGACAGGCCTGTGGTATTCATGGCGAGCCTGCCGATGGATGTGGCCATCCTGTCCAGTCTGTGCATTATCTGCCGATCTCTGCGCCGCCCACCCTCTGCCTGGGCCAGCAGTCCTCCCGCCAGTTCCCTCATGGCAAGGGCAAGGTCCCCAGTGTTCTGGCAGATCATGTCCATACGTGTGTTGAGGTGCTGCATGCTAGCATGGTTGTTTCACACAAAGCGGTGCAGCACACCACTAATTCTGCCCAAAATTCTGTTCTGCAGGCGCTGACCACGCAGCAGATGTGCCTCACTGGTGGTTGGAGGAAGTAGCCCGGATGCAGACTGCAGGCCAGATGGTCTTGACCTGCGACACCTGCGCAGCGGTGGCTGCCCTGTGCTTCCACCTGTCTCCTCCCTGCCTGTTGCTGCGGCAGCCTCTTGCGGAATTGTTGCAGCAGGTGTGACTACTGCAGGGATGCTGCTGACCGTGCAGGTCAGGGTGCTGGCGGGTCCTGGGGTGTCCTCATGGGCCTGGGTGCTTGGGGTGTTGGTGGTGTCTTGCTGGAGACCTGTGGGACATGGGGAACAGACTGTCAGTGTCTACTATCTATTGCACACTTCCTAATAAACATTTGCCTATGAACTGCCTACTTCACTACATTTCCCATAATGCATCATTCTGGCATTTGCTACCCTGAAATGGAGCTATTTTGGTTGTGCATGCACCTGTGTACATGGTGGGTGGGGGTATGGCATTGATAGGGGTACAGGCATATCACATGGTACTCACCGGTTGATGTCCTGGGCTCTGAGGTGTCCAGGTCCCCAAATCCAGACACTGCCTCCTGCTCCAATGTTTCTTCCACCCTTTCTTCCAGGGGTGTGAGTGGTGGCACAGACGATGGTCCCCCTCCTGTGCCTCTCATCTCCCGGAGCCTTTCAGCCACCCTCTCCTTGGTCCGGGAGCGGAGGTCATACCACCTCTTCTTGATGTCCTCGATGGTCCTATGGCTCACCCCCAGGGAATTGATCTTGTCCTGAATGTCCTGCCAGAGTTGTTTTTTTGTGGCCTCAGGAACATTGTGGGCTGCTCTCCCAAACAAGTCATCATAGTGCTGACAGCATTCCTCTGTCAGCACCTCCAGCTCCCTCTCAGAAAATTTGAGCTTCCTCTTTCTTGGGGTTCCCTCCATGGCAGCTGCTGTTTGTGCTGTGTGAAAACCGGCAGTTATGAAAGGGTGTGGTCCACCCACCTCCCAGGTGTATTTGTAAACTTCCTGGCTGTGATGTCATCATCATGTGCCAGGAAGTGTTTCCAGAGTGTTCTGGTGTAGTTTCTGGAGTGTTCTGCTGCACCTGTAAGCAATTTTCAAGGTAATCGCAATTTGCGACACCTACTCGCTAATTGCGAGTTCGTTTTTTGCACACTCGCAAAAAGCGACCTCGCTATCTGCGGACTCGCACACTGCGTTGCGAGTCCGGCTGCGAGTCGCTATTTCGGATCTTTTTTTTTTCTTGCATTACATATTGCGACTCGCATTTTGCGAGTCGCATCAACTCGCAAAATGCGAGTCGCAATTTTTAATTTTGCTACATCTGGCCCTTGGTGAGCCACAGAGCTATCCATACAGGGGAAAGACCTCATTCACAAGCCTCTCCAGATCCTCTGGAGAGACATCAGAGGCCCTTTCACCTGATGGATGTGGCACAAATGCTCCCAGAGGCGGGACACAGCAGATGATGTAGTGGAGGTATTGCTGGCAGCAGTGTCAGAAGTGATTTTGTAGAACATGGCGGACACATACGCCATGAATGGGGTCATCACCACTGACGGACACAAGCATTGGGCCGCGACCGCCACAGGCAACAACGTTTTCCTATGGCTGTGTCTGCTGTGGTTGGGATTGCCTACAGCATGGATGACTTCTACCAGCAGTCTCAGGCGGTTCTTAATGTCCAGTGGAGTAGGTAAGGCATCTGCCATTTTGGCAGTTGAAAATAATGTATGTGGCCGTATAAACTGCATCACACATAAATTATATGTGTGGGATCATCACAAACATCCTTATTCTATCTTGTTATGTAGGTCCTACTACACAACCACCAGTGTAGTGTGTTACAGGGCACAGATGTCATATGACATCGGTGCACGGGCAACTACCACCAACAGTATTTTTGGCGGTCGGAAAATGCTGTCACTTTTCGAGGGGCTGTTGTGTAGCAGGTGGTTGGGTATTACACGAATCCATGTTGTGGGCACATGTGTGGCCAACCATTGGGTCACATGTTACCTTTATGTACGTGCCATCTGGGGTGTGTACTGTGTGTCACATCTATCCAGTCAGAAATGCTTTGTCACATGATATTGTTTGTATGCTTTATATTTGTTGCTGTGGACACTCTGGCTAATGTTACAAATCATGTCTTGTCACACATAGGTACCCTGGGAGAGGGAGGATGAGACAACCTACTGACTACTGTCCACTGCCAGACCTTCAGACCATATAAGAATGCCACATCACACAGTTATACACCTGTATAGACAAACAATCTGAGGCCAGCTCACAGTAATCCAACCTGCTTACCACCCATTGTACAAGTCATGTCAGTATTGTATATCCTGGTCACAAGGTCCTTCCAACATATAGTGGCCCTATCTGGTGGTATGTCCCAACCTATGTTCAGTCTGGTGTTGAGAGATTTCCTCTCTGCAATGTTGAAACATATTGACAGCAATATCAGGTTCCTCTGACGTGAGGATTTAGCCAATGTGAAGGCTGACTTTTATGGTTTTGCCCACCTTCCACAAGTGGTGGGGGCCTTTGATGGCATGCATGTTGGGTTGGTGGCACCTCAGGCCACTGAGCAAGTCTATTGCAACAGAAAGAACTTCTATCCCTTCAACGTGCATGTTGTCTGTTTAGGGGGATCTCTAGATCTCAAATGTGTGTGCCCGCTATCGTGGCTCAGCCTATGATTCCTTCATAATGCGGAATAACCCCACACCGCAGCTGATGTCACAACTGCACCCAGAGAGGGTCTGGCTGGTTGGTAAGTCATGGATGTCCTGATTGTGTGTGAGCAATGTCAGGTTTCCCTATATGTTAAAATATGTATGCAATAAAATAATATACATATATATTCAATACCAAAGTAAATAAAGCAAGAACAATTATGCACCTTTATTTACAAAAAGATTTCAATATTAGTTATGTACGTCAAAATTGCAATATTAGTTCCTAGATAATACATTGTTGAGAACCTTTAGAACACTAAATAGTTTTCATTTACTATTCCCACTCCGATCTAAACCAAGTCATGACTGGTGTTGGATACAACAGGGGTTACATGCAATCTAATAAATGTTGGGGAAGGTGTTGGACACTAAAGGAGATATATTTACTATTACTACCCCAAGAAAGTGGCGGCAGCATGGTTGCCAGTTCGTAATAGAGCCTGCAGCAATGCTGCCGCCCACAGGGTGCATCAGCACTCTTGCAATGCTCATTGTCTGCAAAGCACAGTGAGCATTGCAAGAGTGCTGGGCAGGGGGACCCCTGTACTGCCCATGCCAAGTGAATGGGCAGTGCAGGGACCACCCTTGGCCCCCTGCACCTTTTCCCTGCCAGTCTTTTCATGGCGGTGAAACCGTTATGAAAAGGCTGGCAGAGAACCAGGTCATAATCATCAGTGGGGCAATGACTTCAGCGGGACCCTGGATTATTCTGACTTGGACCACTGTCAGCCTGTCGGGAACATTGTTGCCTGTGGAGACAGTTGTCGTTTGGCAGCCTGACCACCAACACTTAATTTGGCGGTCGGACCACCAAACTGGCAGTGGTCAGGACCACCACCACGAGGCTGGCCGTCTCAAGACCGCCAGCCTCATAATGAGGCCCTAGGGCCTCATTATGAGTTTGGCAGTCCTAGGACCACCAAACTCGTTGTGATAGTCAGACTGCCACACTCCTGGTGGTCGGACTGCCAGACTACAATCTGGCAGTCAGACCGCCAGGAGACTGCCAGCATGATCATAGATTGCCTACCAGACATTTGATGAAGGACAATGTAGGCGGCAGTCAAAGTCATGGTCAGCGACGGTGGTGCCCATAGCGGCACCGCCATGCTGATCACGACTTTCCTTTCCGCCTGCCTATCCATGGTGGTTGCACTGCCATGGAAAGGCCGGTGGAAAGCCAGTGCTGGTGGCCACAGTGGGGCCCCTGCACTACTGCACAGCCATGTCGTAGGCAGTGCAGGGACCCCAGCCAGGCATCTCAGAATGCGCACTGTCTGCTATGCAGACAGTGCGCATTCCAAGGGTGTTTGTGTGTGACAGCATTGGCCTCGGCTCCCTAAGGGAGACGAGGCTTATGCCACTGCACTGTTGCCACCGGGCTGACTGGCGGAAACATCATAATATGATATTTCTGCTGGTCAGTCCGGTGGAAACATTGTAGTGCGATCGGGGGTGAGGCCAACGTTTGACAGCAGCCTCCTCCCCGTGCCTTTAGCGGTCTGATGGTCTGACCTCCAAAGTCGTAATCAGGTCCTAAATAAGATATGTAGAGCATTCTTTTGTTGTAAAATGCCACTCTACATAGAAAAGCCACACAAAAGTAAACATACAGAGAAAAAAATCCCCAAACTTTTTCCATTTCTCTTAGAAGTTTGCAAAATGGAAACCAACATTAAAAAAGTTTGCATACAGTTTTCAGATTTGCCGGTTCAGTTAAACTGACAACTATCAAACTTTAAGGCCCATTATTAGTAGCCTGCTATTCCTAGACAGTAATACCATACTTGCTATTACCAGTACTAGGGTTATAGTTAATACTGAGGGATCATAAGTTGATCCACCATCAACGTATCCGGAATGCCGAAATCAGTGTTACTGCATCAATATCTTCATGCAAAACTATACCAGACATTTGATGAAGGACAATGTTGTCCAACAATTATGGCGGGTTGTATCTTCAGTAAAAGATGTGGGAATGCTGGATGTGGCAAAATCACACTACATGCAATAATGTTTCAGCCATATCTCTTAGTTTTTCTCCAAAAAAGGGGAATACTTGGCACCCTTTATGGTGAAAATGATTTTGCAGTGTGAGAAAAACATGGGGGTCATTAGGAGTTTGGCGGACGGAAACATTTGTCCACCAAACTCCTGATGTGGAGACCGCCACGGTGCTGGCAGTCTCCCCACTGGCCTCATTACAACTTTCGCCACTGGTCTAACCGGGTAAGCCCAGTGGGAAAGGTGCAGCAGCATTGTTCCTGGCTCATAAATGAGCTGGCTGCAATGCTGTCTCACGCAGGGTGCACTAGCACCCTTGAAATGCACACTGTCTGCACAGTAACAGTGTGCATTTCAAGTGTGCTGGGCATGGGGACCCCTGCACTGCCCATCCATTGGCATGAGCAATGTAGGGCCCCCCTGTGGCCCACTGAATTTGTTCTTCTCCAGCCTTTTCATGGCAGTCTGACAGACATGAATAGGCTGGCTGAGAACAAGATTGTAATCAGCACGGAAGTGCTGACTTCAGCACCGCCATGGCTGATTACAACCATGACCACCGTCATCCCGTCGGGATCACTGATCCTGGCAGAGACAGTGGTCTTTTGGTGAGTCAACCACCAAACTTTTAATTTGACGGTCGGAGATTCAAAGCTGCTGCAGTCCGGACCTCCACCGCAAGTCTGGCAATCTAGTGACAGTCAGACTCGAAATTAGGCCCATAGGGCCCAATTTGCAAAAGGCATTTTGGAGTATATAAAGTACTACTCCAGGTGTAGTACTTCACATGCTACAGGAGTGCATCTTTATGTACAGCACATAATTTGCAAACTGGCAGCTAAAGGCCAATCCCCCAACTCTACTATCCGTTCCGTACAGAAGTCTTTCACCCCAGCAGCAGAGAGCGTCAAACACATAGGGGGTCATTCCGAGATTGGCGGGCGGCGGGCGCCGCCCGCCAAGCGGAAACCGCCAATTGGCCGCTCCGCGGTCTAAAGACCGCGGAGGCCATTCTGGCTTTCCCGCTGGGCCGGCGGGCGCCCGCCAAGGGACCGCCCGCCGGCCCAGCGGGAAAGGCCCTGCAACCCAGAAGCCGGCTCCGAATGGAGCCGGCGGTGTTGCAGGGGTGCGACGGGTGCAGTTGCACCCGTCGCGATTTTCACTGTCTGCTAAGCAGACAGTGAAAATCATGCTGGGGCCCTGTTAGGGGGCCCCTGCACTGCCCATGCCAGTGGCATGGGCAGTGCAGGGGCCCCCAGTGGCCCCACGACACCCATTTCCGCCATCCTGTTCCTGGCGGTAAAAACCGCCAGAAACCGGGTGGCGGGAAGGGGGTCGGAATCTCCATGGCGGCGCTGCTTGCAGCGCCGCCATGGAGATTCAGCCCAGACAGGGGAAATCCGGCGGGAAACCGCCGGATCCCCTTTTCTGACCGCGGCTTTACCACCGCGGTCAGAATGGGCAGGGAAGCACCGCCAGCCTGTTGGCGGTGCTTCCGTGGTCATCCACCCTGGCGGTCGATGACCGCCAGGGTTGGAATGACCCCCATAGTTATGGAAATATAGGAGTGGTAAGAGGCGAGGGGGAATGGTGGGAAAATGGGAAATGATTAATAGAAATATATGGGTTTAAGGGACATTAAAGGAGGGGTTTAAGGAGGACCATGTTTATACCAAATACACCAGACCACACCATATTCAGCTGCTAGTGTGGCTGTGGTCAGCTCCCCCATCCATCGCGCCAGTAGATGGCCAAATTGAGGCAAACCTAATTCCTCAATTGTGTGGCTGTCTGGGAGTTATTCACAATGTCCAACTGTTAGTTACACAGAGTCATGTGGCTGAAGACAGGCTACAGGCACAAAAGGGCTAAGGGCAGAAAACTGCCAAGTGTCTAAAAGTGCCTTTTAAAATGTGTAATGAAAAATCCAACTTTACCATTAAAGAGGATTTATCAATACAATGCCATAGATTCAAAAGATGGTATAAGTACCTTCTCCCCGTTGTAAATTATAGTTTATGAAATGTAATAAGAAATTCCCAATGCTATCCTATAGGAGAGATATGCCTCACATTAGTGAAAATAAATATACTGGCTTTTCACTATCAGAACATGTAAAAGTTAAAAGTACATGCTCAACCTTTTTAATTACAGCATCCTGCTTTTGGGCTACCTAGGCCCTACCTTAGGGGTCCCTTTATTAAATAAAAGGCTATTTTAAGACTTGCCAGGGGGTCACATTGCCAAGTCGAATTGGCAGTATAAAGCTGTATTTGGGCTCGATGGCAGGACTTAAACATGTTTTATGGTTCAGCTTGAGTGGCACAATAAGAGCTGCAGGTCCACTGGTAGTAGTGCAAGCCAGGGGACCATGGTATGCCTCTCTACATGGGACTTATAAGTAAATTAAAGATGCCAATTGGGAATAAGCCAATGATACTATGTTTAGGGTGGAGAGCACAAGCACTTTAGGATTGGTTAGCTATGGTAAAATACTCAGACTCTTAAGGCCAAAGAAAATGAATTCAGCAAAAATAGGAGTGAAGGCAAAAAGTCTGGGGTTGAGCCTGCAGAGAGGTGCCGGTCCAATAGTTTCCCGATATTACCTCAAATATTGCATGTGGCAAGCTCAAATGCCTGCAGTCAAGTACACCTGACAAAATACCTATGCATTGTGTCTTCAAAAGTTCAAAACTTCCCTGATTAGAAAGTGTGGGCCATTTTCAGCTATCTGAATCGCTAACTGGGGCCACCTTTATTTGGTCATTGGGGCCTATTTTCTGTCCCAATCTGACCCTGGCTCTTTTCAGAAAAGAAAACTCCTTTATCAGATATGCCAGTTGCTTCCTAATTTTCGGCATCACAAAGTTAACTGCACTTTTATTGTGCAGATGGTACATGAGCTAGTTGGGGCTGCTTCTAGGAAACTTTTTGTCATCACATAAATATGTCCACTGGAGGAGAGGATCATAATACAGGGCCCTACGTAATGACCAAGATCACACCTCGTCGTCACGTGCACATATGACCGAAAAGTTTGATCAGTGAAACACACTCCGTGCAGGCTTAGATTTAACAACGAACACTATTTTCTTAGCCGTCCTTGGAAAGCAATAACATTTCGAACATAAAATGGCCTGCCCCTAGACAGCATGTGAAAACGGCGAACCGCATCGCTTTCTTTTTCCTGATATTAAAACAAATGAAATCATAGTGTCCGTAAGGAGGCCACTGGCTGCTGAATGCACACAGAAATGTGAGCTTAGCCTGATTAGTAAAAGAAACATGCTTTAAAAAACAGCTAAAACGCTTCCTCCCGTTCGCTCTCAGCGGTTATTCTAACCACTGGATATTGCCGTTTCCTCTTTAATTTCGGTTTAATTATTTGGAGGCCGGTGTGAATACTGAAACCAGAACACATAAACTTCACACGTGTCAAAGCTGTTTAAAGACAAACCGACAGCATGAATGAATGCTCTGTGCTTCGGTATAATAGTAGAGAGGACCCACTGAGGCATGGGTATGTTTAGAAAATGAAGATTGCAAACAGGGCATAATGCGCAACACTGATTACAGAAAATCCCCTCTTTTTGTTTTCATTTTTTTCAATAAAGGCCACACTTGCATCCAAGAAGGGATTGGGTTTCTTGCAAGATTGCCATACTCTTAAAATACAGACTTAAGCCAAAGTCAGTACACTACACATGCAAGGATATTCATGTGTCTCCAAAAAAAACAATACTTTTTAAATGAGGCCACGGGATTTATTGTGGAGTCCATTTTACAGATAATATTTGCTAAAACATAGGTTTAGAAACAACTCGAAAGAGGAAATAATTAACCATTCCTATACATCTTGATACTGCACATGATCTAAGAGCTGTGTGTCCCTACCGCGGTAATCATGTAAGTACCCAATAGACGTTGGCTCTTGAGACTCAGCTCAAAGTGCTTCAGCCTTCACAGGGGTTTCCCAATGTCATAGCCAACAAATGCAAAATTGGCTTGGGCCGTTAAAAATAAAGGGCCAAATGTGCGCAACAACCAAACTTTACTAATAAATGACACTGTTTATTTCTCTCCATAAGTGCTGTCATTGTCTAGGCTGCTATACCTTTCCTACTTTGTATGCATGCTGTAGGGTACAGTGTTCATGCAAAGTGAATAGAGGGTGGAGACTTTCTAAACTTGCTCCACTGATAAGAGAAGGTGCCGTTTTTTGGTGCAAATAACTATCAACAAATGTTAGTAGATCTACGTCAAAACTCATGAGTGGTTGCATGGTTGAGCTTGTGTACCGCCCATGGGAAGCGCCCTTGACACAAGTTAGAGCAAAGTTGCGTTACTTTAAGCAGCTTTCCATTGTAAATCATGTTTTTATCTTGAAAGTAAAGTACCACACTGCTCTGGGTTTGTGTCACTTCTGTGATGCAAACCTGTCACAAAGCCGTCCAGCTAGGGCTGACAGCACATCTCTTAGCCCACTTTAGAACTTATTCTAGTGGCACTGCTCCATCGTGTCCATCTACCCAGGGTTTCTTCTCTTAGGCAATTACTGGTGCGCACCGCCATACACAATCCATTATCAAAACTGGCCCTTTAAGTGTCAGGGCAGCAGTGCCTGCCAAATACAAATACATTTCCTGCCCTACAGGTCATGAGCATGTGCAACTTAACAGTTCCTGAACTTAGACCTAAGAATGTGGCAAAAAGTGTGTAGAAGGGACGTGCCCTTTAATTGCTTTTTTTTAGAGCTGTAGCAGGAAAGGAGGATTTAACAGCTAAGTAAGTGAGTGAGTGACATATTTATATAACTCTCTCTTGGGATCTGCAAGTGAATTACTGAGCCAGTATTGGAACCGAGCTGTCCCACTGAATCGAGGCTTTACCGCTGGATCACTTCGGGATATGCAGATTCTCCCAGAGGGGTCTCGTTCGACACTCCCTGGTGGCAGATGGCGGGAAAGCTCCGGAGCTGTTGTGGGTGTTCACTCAAAGTCATTGTTACCCTGCCCAACTCTATTTAAATCGTGAACTTTTCCCACTCACTCACTCTCTAAACAACCCTAGTGCCTAGCCCCACCTCTCCACAGACACAGACACCTGGGAATTAAATATCAGCTTTCAGCAGAAATGATTCTTAAAAAATATTGCGTAAATCAGCCCTTTTAGTGAGCTTCAAAAGTCGATTTCCGGTATTGTCAAATATCAGAGGATGTTGGGACAAAACTAAGCACAGAGCTTCATAGAAGTATGCATTGATACGAGCATTTGAGCAGTTTTAATCAGTTTCTAAAGTTTAGTCTATAATTGAGCTAAACCGCCAACCCAGCATACTGGTGGGCCTCTCACTATCCTCTAAGTGAGGCCCATAATCTATTGAGCCTCTTCTTCACACAGAAAAATACATTTCTATCTCAATCGATTCACATTACAAGAGAGGAAATTAGGAACTGACGTTACTTTCTGTGTATGGGTGTCTAGTATGCCTTCAATTTCTAAATTTCTTGTGACTCTAAATAATTATATCAACTTAGATCCTTATGTTTCATTCCATCATACTCTGAACCTTTGTGTCCATACCCAACCCGGTTCTAGATTTTCTTTTTGTAAAGTATAATGAACTGCTCTGAGCTACAGGGCTGCGTTTTGCTGATGCAGCCCCTTAGCAGATAGTAAAATTCATTGACAGGAATTGCCCTCACAGAGACTGCTGGCAATGCAATTATAAATGACCCTCTGGCTGGCGGTCATTTATAAATCTGGTAGAACCACGGGCAGTCTGCCAGGATTTCAATCAGGCCCTATGACTGTGTCCAAAGTAAACTGGGTCGTCTAACAAGATGAGTGGCTGGCACATTCAGACCAAGTTTCCAGCATCCTTGTCCTGGGTATAGCATGTCTGCGAAACACTTGCAATCTCTTTAGAAATCCAGTGCTTCTCGCCATATTAGGGTACGTATTTTGCAAGTTCAAATTGATAGTAATCATTTGAATCGCTATTTTATTGTGCATTGAATCCCCATATATTGGAGCTCAAAACAGTAAGGGCTTCTTCACTACAAGTTCCTAGTTATCTCTGTGGGACGATATCAGAGCTGTAATTATTGATACCAGGTGATCTCTCTCCACAAGATAACGGGGATTACAAGTTATTTTCAGGTGCAGCCCATTATTTAGGGCAGAGGGGCCTCACCCCCCACACCTTTTGCCCCTCATGAAGAGTGCCTGTCAGGCTGAGCAAAGGTCAGCCTGACAGACACTCTTCATGTTCAGCTCAGGCAGCCAGGAGCGATACATGCATGATATGTGCAGACTCCTGGCTGCCTGAGCTGAACTTTGCTGGGCTGAAGAGGTCACAGCTCCTATGGGCGTGACCTCTTTGGCTCAGCAAAGGTGCCTCGAGGCCGTCCCCCTCGGTGACATGGGGAAGCATCACCCATTGACTCCGACCTGGGCGCTTCAGGTTTTAGCCCTGAAGCTTCCAGGGCGAGTATCAATCAGTGACACCTTGTCACAGAGTGAGATGGGGTCAGAAGTCTCACTGACTCCATCACACTCTGTGACGAAGTTGGGATTGTTGCCTTCCCTCCTGGAACCTCCGAGCTGAAGGTAAGTGTGTGTGTTTTCTTTAAATGAATGGTGTGTGCATGTATGTTTGAATGTTGATGAGTGTTGTGAATGCATGTGTGTGCGTGCATGCGTGTGTGAATGAATGAGTGTGAGTGTGCATCCCGCCCGCCACACTCCCTCCTAATATTGCCAGCTGCACTGGTTATTTCCGTGAGAATGGAAAATAGCATGCAGACAGATTGCATTGGGTCCATTTCTGCATGGTTTCCCCCTTCCATTTGAAATAATGGGCTTGAATCTGCAAACTCCCCTGAAGCTCCAACTGTCTTTCTTGGTCCTAGGCAGATTGAGGGATTTACGCTTTATCTGCCCTCTCCAGAGAGTGCATAACCTAGTCATAAGGCTTCATCAGGACTGTAGCCCTAAATCTATCTATAAACCTAAATGTGTCACAGAGGACCTGCGTATCTTTGACTTGCTATTCTCTTTCTTTAAAATTTTCGATCACCATTCAGCTCTCCTTCACTTCACTTAGATCTTCTCTTCTTGTGGTATCTACTTCTTCTTCGATTTTTGGTTCAACAACCACTTGTTTCCCTCTTTCCACCTGTGACTCCAGGCACTTATCTCCTTTCAGTGGACCCTTTGTCAGTGTTCTCTTCAGAGATGAACTTGAACCTTCTCCTTGTTCTGTGGTGTTTTCTCTTAACGAACCTGCAGCCAGTTCAGGAGGAGTCAGATTACAGTGACTTTGATCCACCGCAACTCCTTCCCCTTCTGGGTCTGGCAATTGCTCTGTTTGTCTCTCAAGATCATCTGGTTCTGAGAAAGCCCTCCTATGACTAGGCTCTCCTGCTGCCTCAATTGAGATAGGCTCTCCGTCACCCTCCTGGAGGTCTCCTCCCTCGTCTCTCACAGGAGTGACTGAACTGTCCTCAATGGGCTCAGATCCGGTCTCTGTTCCCCTTTGTTCTCCCTCCGGCCCTGAGACTTGTCTCGCTGTTGTTGGTACTCTCAACAACGCTTCTTGATGATCCAGTGGACATGCCACTTTCTTTGTATGGCTTGTATGAATCCAGTTCGGAATTCCAGCACACTTCACAGCTGTGGTAGTTGTCAAAACTACCTGACAAGGTCCCTTCCAACAAGGCTCCAAATACGTCTTTCTCACGTGTTTTCGAACCACAACCCAGTCTCCGGCTCTCAGGTTGTGCCCTGGGTCATGGATCGGTGGCAGTGTGGTGGCTTCCACCTGCTGAGAAAAAGAGCGAACCACATCAGCCAGACCTTTGCAGTAATCCAACACCAAATCATCTGTAATGGTGACAAGTGCATTTGCATGCACCGCTGGCAACCTCATTGCTCTGCCCATGATCTCATGAGGCGACAATCCTGTCAGGGGTGTTTCTTATTGACATCAATACGAAAGGCAATGTGTCAGGCCATTTCAAATTCATGGGCACCCACAACTCTTGACTTCAAGGTACCATTCATCTGTTCCACTAGTCCTGATGCTTCAGGGCGGTAACTACAATGCAACTTCTGCTCAATGTTCAATGCGGCACACAGTGATATAATTACTTCATTGTTGAAGTGACTTCCCCTATCTGATTCTAAAGAGATCGGAAATCTGAAACGTGGTATCAGTTCCCTAAGTAGTAATTTAGCTACTGTGAGACTATCATTTCTTCGTGTAGGGTAAGCTTCAATCCAATGACTAAAGATGCAGACAATCACCAGCACATATCTCAGACCTCCACACACAGGCATCTCAATAAAATCCATCTGCATTCTGCTGAATGGACTTTCCGCTCTTCCAATGTGGCTCAAATTAACCACTGTTCCTTTCCCTGCATTTAGTTGTTGGCAAATGACACACTGATGGCAAACTGCTTCAGCAACTTGTCTAAACTTTGGGTTAAACCAATTATGTTTGAACAAATGAATCATTGCATCCCTCCCAATATGTGCTTGACCATGATAATACCTCGCTATATGAGATAACAGGCTATTTGGTAAAACCAACTGACCCTCTTCTGAAACCCACAATTCATCTTGTCTTTTCACACATTTCATTTTGCTCCATTAACGCTTTTCCTCCCTGTCAACATTATTCTGCAACGCTTTCAATTCTTCCAATGTGTCAATTATTTTCAATGCATATCTTGTACAAGGTTCATCTTCTTCAGGTAACAGTTCCCACTTTTCTTTGAACGATATACTGTTCAATGCGCAAAACCTTGCGACTTGATCTGCATATCCTTTTCCCAATGACACAAAGTCCTGCGACTTCAGATGTGCACTGCACTTCACCAAGGCAATCTTTTCAGGCATTTAAATAGCATGCAACAATCCTTTAATTCTCTCACCATTTCTTACTGGTGAACCAGAAGAGGTCAGGAAACCTCTCTGTGACCACAACTGGCCAAAGTCATGGACTATTCCGAATCCATATTGGTTATCGGTATAAATGGTAACTTTCAATGAGCTAAAATATGGCACGCTCTAGTAAGGGCTACCAGTTCAGCTACCTAGGCAGAATATATTCCTTGAAGCCAAGAAGCTTCTAAGGTACCAGTAATTGTGCACACAGAATATCCTGCTCTCAGTGTCCCTCTATTGTCTAGCAGACAAGAACCATCAACAAAGATAATTTGGTCATTTTCTTCCAATTGTGTATCTCTAATGTCAGGTCTCGGTTCTGTGCACAAATCAGTTACTTCGAGACAATCATGTTCAACATCTTTCTCTTTTTCAATTTCGGCATTTTCACATGGAAGTAAGGTTGCTGGGTTCAGCATTGTACATCTTTTCAATGATACATTTGTTGAGCCTAGAATACTCGTTTCAAATGTAGTCAACCTCGCACCAGTCATTGGGTTTTGATCCTTGTCAGTAGAATCACAATAGAGTGAGGGACCATAACAGTCAGGGGATGTCCCGTCACAATGCCTTCACACTGTGTAAGGCTCTGACCAACTGCTGCAACTGCACGCAAACAACCCTTGGTATAGCTGCTGAGACTGGGTCCAAAGTAGCTGAAAAATATGCTCTTGGCCGGTTTACACATCCATGGGCCTCTTTCAAGACAGACAAAGAATAGCATCACGCTCATGACAAAACAATGTGAAAGGTTTTTAGTAATCAGGCACGCCCAACGCTGGAGCCCTGCACAGACTCTTTCTCAATTCAGTGAACACCTTCATTTCATCCTGGTTTAACACTATGGGATCAGTGACTACCTTATGAGTCAGTTTCTGCAATGGTCTTGAAATGACTGAAAAATTTGGGATCCATTGACGACAATAGCCTACCATCCCTAAAAACATCCTGACATCTCTCTGTGTAGTCGGGGGATTTATCTGAAATATGGTTATAATCCTTTTTCTGGATATCTTTCTTGAACCTTTCTCAATCTGCTGACTCAAATATTTCACTACTTTCTGACAGTACTGCAATTTCAGTGGAGACACTTTGTGACTATTCTTTCCCAAATGGTTCAACAGGGCAATCATATCCTACTTGCAGTCGTCCCTTGTCTTAGATGCAATCAGCAAGTCATGAATGTACTGCACTAAGGTCGATTGGAAAGGCAATTCCAGTGACTCCAAATTCTTTTTCAAGATCTGATTAAATATGGAGGGTGACTCTGAAAACCTTGTAGGAATTCTGCACCAACAATAAACTCAATCTAGGAATTCAAAACAAAAGAGAAATTGACTATCCTCATGAAGAGGCACAGAAAAGAATGCTTGTGACAAATCGATGACAGTGAACCAATCGGCACCACATGGAATCTGAAACACTAGCCAAGCTGGGTTTGGTACCATGGGACAACACTTGACCACAATCTCATTTATTTTTCTCAAATCCTGAACAATTCCAACCTTCCCACAGGGCTTTTTCAAACCCATTATTGGTGAATTACATGGACTGCTCAATACTTCTTTTAGAACCTCTTGCTTCACAAAGTCCGCAATTATCTGAGTTTCTTTCATAAGGGCATCTTCGGCATATGGTACTGTAGAAGTTGAGGAAATACTGCATTCGGGATCATAGTAACTTTAACTGGCTCAACCCCCTTTACCAAACCTACTTTCTATCCTGTCAGATCCCACACCTTCTCTTTAACCATTCCTTGCAAATCAGGATGAAGCTCTTTCACTGTGAACATCGGGAAAAATTCAATCAAAGGTTACTCCTCCTTTGTAGTTTCATATTCTATTTCTGTGGCTTTGTCCTCTTTGTCATCACTATTCATCTGGATCTCAATCCCATCATTTGAACAAGTAATCAAACACCTTGTTTTACACAGCAAGGGCCAGATGTACAAAACTTTTTGCACATCGCAAACAGCAAATTTTGCTGTTTGCGATGTGCAAAAAGCACATCGCGATGCCCAATCCCCGTTTTGCGATTCGGTAACCTGGTTACTGATTCACAAAATGGGACTGCGAGTCGCAATTAGGAAGGGGTGTTCCCCTTCCTAATTGCGAGTCGCAGCGTGATGTTGTATTGTTTTGTGACCACGAACGCGGTCGCAAAACAATCGCAGTTAGCACCCATTTCAAATGGGTGCTAACCCATTCGCAAAAGGGAAGGGGTCCCCATCGGACCCCTTCCCCTTTGTGAATGACATTAAAAACATTTTTCCAGAGCAGGCAGTGGTCCTGTGGACCACTGCCTGCTCTGAAAAAATGAAAGGAAAACGTTTCATTTTTTAGTTTTGTAATGCATCTCGTTTTCCTTTAAGAAAAACGGGCTGCATTACAAAAAAAAAACTGCTTTATTTAAAAGCAGTCACAGACATGGTGGTCTGCTGTCTCCAGCAGGCCACCTTCCCTGTGAGTGTCGCGAGTCACAAGGGGGTCGCAAATTGCGACCCACCGCATTAATATTAGGGACACCATCTTACATTCTGAATTGCGACTCGCAAATTGCGAGTCTCTCTGACTCGCAATTTGCGAGTCGCAATTCAGAATCTTCTTACATCTGGCCCCAAGTCTCTTCCCAGTAGGAATACCGGACATGAATCGCAGACTACAAATTTATGCAGTCCCTGAAATTTGCCAATCTCAACTTGAACTGGGTCTGTAATCGTGTTTGTGAAATACTGGTTTGCTACTCCCACAACCTGAACTGTCCTACCTGAAATAGGCAAGTTTGGAACTTCTGCACTTCTCACTGTAGAGTGTGTAGTGTGTAGCTCCTGTGTCAACCAAGAATGAAACCTTATGACCCATAAATTTACACTTCACATAGGGTCCTCTTTGATCTATGAAAGTCGCAAGCACACATGGCTCCTCATCTGAACTTTCACTCATCCATTCATTATTTATTTCATTCTCACTGTGTAACGGAAATTGGTGGCCTGTGTTACTATTTCTGTTATGCTTCTGACCTGTGACCTGCTGAGAAAGCATCATCTGTTGCTGCTCCATCAGGGCTTGAGGTATTTGAATTTGCTGTATAGGTACCATAGGAACCTGCTGTTGCATTGGCTGCATCTGTGATACTTGTGCACAGGGCATTTGCACCTGCTGCATGGGCTGAAAATTCTTTACTTGATTCACATTATTCTGAAAATTCGGATTGGGACCTCTCACTCTTGGTCCTCTCACATTCTGGAATGAGTTGATGTCATTACTCTGCTGGGCGACACCTTCCTGCACCATCATTGGACACTCCTGTTTCCAATGTCCAATGGCTCTGCAAATATGACATGGCAATAGCTTCTTCATTCTCTGCACATCATTCTGAACCACTACAGTATTCAAGTCTGGACCACAATTGATATTACCTCCACAACCTCTACCTCTCATCTGAGGCTGAAACATCATGTTTCCCTGCTGCGGCTGTGGCAACTGCTGCAAAAAATTCCCTTGCACTCTTGTTTGAGCTGCTTTAATCTGCATCACCAGTGCCTTCTCTTTCAACTTTTTCTGCTTCAACTCATCACTACAGTATTTCGCATACTGCAATACCTCATCAATCTGCTTTGCTTGCCAGCAAATCAAATGACTCTTAATCATCCGGCTAATTTCAGGTCTCAACCCTTCCACAAATCTGAACACAAAATGAAGCATGTCTTTCGCCTCAATTGACTCTATAGTGAGTAAATGTTAGTTTCACAGGTAAGTACAACACTTACAGGGTTCAAAGTTGGGTCCAAGGTAGCCCACTGTTGGGGGTTCAAGTCAACCCCAAAGTTGCCACACCAGCAGCTCAGGGCCGGTCAGGTGCAGAGGTCAAAGTGGTGCCCAAAACGCATAGGCTTCAATGGAAATAGGGGTGCCCTGGTTCCAGTCTGCCAGCAGGTAAGTACCCGCGACTTCGGAGGGCAGACCAGGGGGGTTTTGTAGGGCACCGGGGGGGACACAAGTGGGCATAGAAAGTACACCCTCAGTGGCACAGGGGCGGCCGGGTGCAGAGTGCAAACAGGCATCGGGTTCTCAATAGAGATCAATGGGAAGACCTGGGGCTCTCGTCAGCGATGCAGGCAGGCAGGGGGGGGCTCCTCAGGGTAGCTACCACCTGGGCTAGGAAGAGTGCCGCCTGAGGGTCGCTCCTGCATGGGAGTTCGGTTCCTTCAGGTCCTGGGGGCTGCGGGTGCAGTGTGTTTCCTAGGTGTCGAGTTCCTTGAAGCAGGCAGTCGCGGTCAGGGGGAGCCTCTGGATTCCCTCTGCAGACGTCGCTGTGGGGGCTCAGGGGGGTCAACTCTGGCTACTCACTGGCTCGCAGTCACCGGAGTGTCCTCCCTGTAGTGTTGGTTTTCCGCAGGTTGAGCCGGGGGCGTCGGGTGCAGAGTGGAAAGTCTCACACTTCCGGCGGGAAACGTGTGGTCTTTAAAAGTTGCTTCTTTGTTGCAAAGTTGCAAGTTGGTTGAACAGGGCCGCTGTCCTCGGGAGTTTCTAGGTCCTTTTAGATGCAGGGTAGTCCTCTGAGGCTTCAGAGGTCGCTGGACCCTGGGGGATGCGTAGCTGTTGCAGTTTTTGTGGAAGTGGGGAGACAGGCCGGTAGGGCTGGGGCCAAAGCAGTTGGTGTCTCCGTCTTCTCTGCAGGGCTTCAGGTCAGCAGTCCTTCTTCGTCTTCAGGTTGCAGGAATCTATCTTCCTCGGTTCTGCGAGCCCCTAAATACTCAATTTAGGGGAGTGTTTAGGTCTGGAGGATAGTAGCCAATGGCTACTAGCCCTGAGGGTGGCTACACCCTCTTTGTGCCTCCTCCCGGTGGGAAGAGGGTCACATCCCTAATCCTATTGGGGGAATCCTCCATCTGCAAGATGGAGGATTTCTAAAAGTCAGGACGCCTTAGTGGTTGTCCTGACTGGCCAGTGACTCCTCCTTGTTTTTCTCATTATCTCCTCCGGCCTTGCCACCAAAAGTGGGGGCAGTGGCCGGAGGGGCTGGCATCTCCACTAGCTGGGACGCCCTGTGGTGCTCTAACAAAGGGGGTGAGCCTTTGAGGCTCACTGCCAGGTGTTACAGTTCCTGCAGGGGGAGGTTTGAAGCCCCTCCACCCAGTACAGGCTTTGTTCCTGGCCACAGAGTGACAAAGGCACTCTCCCCATGTGGCCAGCAACATGTCTGGTGCGTGGCAGGCTGGTAAAACTAGACAGCCCACACTGGAAGTCGGGTATGTTTTCAGGGGGCATCTCTAAGATGCCCTCTGGGTGTATTTCACAATAAAATGTACACTGGCATCAGTGTGCATTTATTGTGCTGAGAAGTTTGATAACAAACTTCACAGTTTTCAATGTAGCCATTATGGTGCTGTGGAGTTCGTGTTTGACAGACTCCCAGACCATATACTCTAAAGGCTACCCTGCACTTATAATGTCTAAGGTTTTGCTTAGACACTGTAGGGGCATAGTGCTCATGCACCTATGCCCTCACCTGTGGTATAGTGCACCCTGCCTTAGGGCTGTAAGGCCTGCTAGAGGGGTGACTTATCTATGCCATAGGCAGTGTGAGGTTGGCATGGCACCGTGAGGGGAGTGCCATGTCGACTTAGTCATTTTCTCCCCACCAGCACACACAAGCCGGCAAGCAGTGTGTCTGTGCTGAGTGAGGGGTCCCCAGGGTGCCATAAGACATGCTGCAGCCGTTAGAGATCTTCCCTGGCATCAGGGCCCTTGGTACCAGGGGTACCAGTTACAAGGGACTTACCTGGGTGCCAGGGTTGTGCCAATTGAGACAAAGGTACAGTTTAGGGAAAGAACACTGGTGCTGGGGCCTGGTTAGCAGGCCTCAGCACACTTTCAAATCATAACTTGGCATCAGCAAAGGCAAAAAGTCAGGGAGTAACCATGCATTTCCTTACACAACCCCCCCCCCCCAAACGAAAAAGGATGAGACTAACCCTTCCCAAGAGAGTCTTCATTTTCTAAGTGGAAGAACCTGGAAAGGCCATCTACATTGGCATGGGCAGTCCCAGGTCTGTGTTCCACTATAACGTCCATTCCCTGTAAGGAGATGGACCACCTCAACAGTTTTGGATTTTCACCTTTCATTTGCATTAGCCATTTGAGAGGTCTGTTGTCAGTTTGAACTACAAAGTGAGTACCAAAGAGGTATGGTCTCAGCTTCTTCAGGGACCAAACCACAGCAAAGGCCTCCCTCTCAATGGCACTCCAACGCTGCTCCCTGGGGAGTAACCTCCTGCTAATGAAAGCAACAGGCTGGTCAAGGCCATCATCATTTGTCTGGGACAATACTGCCCCTATCCCATGTTCAGAGGCATCAGTCTGCACAATGAACTGTTTGGAGTAATCTGGAGCTTTTAGAACTGGTGCTTTGCACATAGCTTGTTTCAGGGTGTCAAATGCCTGTTGGCATTTGTCCTGCCATTGATTAATTTTGTTTGACCAATGACTTTGTGTTTCACCACTGCGCATATTAGTTGCCCAATGTTTACCAGCAGCACATTGTATGTTTTGTTCAGTTTAGCCGCCTATGGGCTTTGACATTGCATTAGTCATTACATTCTGTATTCTGCCTATTGGCTTTGACATGATGTATTCAGTTTAGCTGCCTATGGGCTTTGACATTGCATTAGCCATTACATTCTGTATTCTGCCTATTGGCTTTGACATGATGTATTCAGTTTAGCTGCCTATTGGCTTTGACATGACATTAGACATTGCATTTGATATTTAGGTTAGCTGCCTATTGCCTTTAATGTGGAGTTAGACATTGCAGTTGAGAATCCAAGCTGTATTTTTCCAATCTGTGTTTTTGCACAAGATGAACCAAGCTGTTTTCTTCTCACAGTAGACTAGACCTGATAAGAGAGGGTACATTGGGTGTTTTTCTCTGCTCGAGCCTGGGAAGAGGAGCAGTCTAGGAGATCTGGCCAATCTCCAAAGGCTTGCGTAGTTTTCCCGAGTCTGAGAGGAGGGGGCACACCTTTGTAACGGATGTCACAGGCTTCAGAGAATTAGATTCGAATCTGCCTGACTTCGTGCTGGAACTTGGCGCCAGTTGCCAGCATCCCGTGTGGGTAGATATATCTCTTTCTCGCAGTTGACAAGGAGTCATCAACTTGCAGACCCTAGAAAGATGAAGCTGTAAATAGTTTCTCACACGGTGAAGTATTTGTTTTGCTTTGCATTCAATATCTTATAAATATAACCTGCTGTGTATATTGCAAACTGATATATTTTGTTTTCATTGAACGTGTGCTTGAAATCTACTAGTCCGTCATTTACGAAATAGTGGTTGGGGAAGAATTAACAACAATAAAAGTCTTCTTTGAACTCAGAAGTGCATTCCTGATATGTTATGTAAGTGCTGAAAACGAGATAAGTAGTGAAGCACTACAGCATTCTATAGTCCAGTTTACCTTCTTAGGCATTTTCTTGGAGGTAGGTTCTGTGAGGGCTGTCACTATTGATCCATATCCCTTCACAAACCTCCTGTACTAGCCAGTCAAGCCAAGGAATTCCCTGACTTGAGTCTGGGTTTTTGGAGCTACCCAAGGGTTGAAGTGGCTGAACTTGGCCTCCACCTACAAGGTGTCCCAAATAAACCACAGTTCCCTGCCCTATCTGACATTTGGATGCCTTGATAGAGAGGCCTGCTGCTTGCAGGGCTTTCAAAACCTTCTTCAGGTGGACCAGGTGATCCTGCCAGCTGGAGCTAAAGACAGCAATATCGTCAAGATAAGCTGCACTAAAGGACTCCAAGCCGGCAAGGACTTGATTTGCCAACCTTTGGAAGGTGGCAGGAGCATTCTTTAAGCCAAAGGGCATTAAAGTAAACTGGTAATGCCCATCAGGTGTGGAGAATGCTGTCTTTTCTTTTGCTCCTGGTGCCATTTTGATTTGCCAGTACCCTGCTGTCAAGTCAAAGGTACTTAAGTATCTGGCAGCACACAATTTATCAATTAATTCATCTGCCCTTGGAATGTGATGGGCATCTGGCTTGGTGACAGAATTAAGCCCTCACAAAACGTCATCTCTCTCTTACCATCTTTTGTGTGAGGCTTGGGGACTAAGACCACTGGGCTAGCCCAGGGGCTGTCAGAGTGCTCAATGACTCCCAATCCCAGCATCTTGTGGACTTCCATTTTGATGCTTTCCTTAACTTGGTCAGACTGTCTGAACATTTTGTTTTTGACAGGCATACTGTCTCCTGTGTCCACATCATGGGTACACAGGTGTGTCTGACCAGGGGTAAGGGAAAATAGCTCAGCAAACTGTTGTAAGACTTTCCTACAGTCAGCTTGCTGTTGGCCAGAGAGGGTGTCTGAATAGATCACTCCATCTATTGAGCCATTTTTAGGGTCAGTGGAAAGGAGATCAGGGAGAGGTTCACTCTCAGCTTCCTGGTCCTTATCTGTAACCATTAACATGTCTACATCTGCCCTGTCATGAAAGAGTTTGAGGCGGTTCACATGGATCACCCTTTTGGGGGTCCTGCTAGTGCCTTAGGTCTACCAGGTAGGTGACCTGACTCTTTCTCTCTAGCACTGGGTAAGGGCCACTCCATCTGTCCTGAAGTGCCCTGGGAGCCACAGGCTCCAGAACCCAGACTTTCTGCCCTGGCCGAAACTCCAACCATAGCAGCCTTTTGGTCACACCACATGTTTTGGAGTTGTTGGCTGGCCTCAAGGTTTTTACTTGCCTTTTCCATGTACTCTGCCATCCTGGAAAGTAGGCCTAGTACATAGTCCACTATATCTTGTTTAGGCTCATGAAGAGGTCTCTCCCAGCCTTCCTTTACAAGAGCAAGTGGTCCCCTTACAGGATTGCCAAACAGAAGTTCAAAGGGGGAAAACCCTACTCCCTTCTGAGGCACCTCTCTGTAGGAGAAAAGCAGACATGGCAAGAGGACATCCCATCTCCTTTTGAGCTTTTCAGTGAGCCCCACGATCATGCCCTTCAATGTCTTGTTGAATCTTTCCACAAGACCATTGGTTTGTGGATGGCATGGTGTGGTGAATTTGTAAGTCACCCCACACTCATTCCACATGTGCCTCAGGTATGCTGACATGAAGTTGGTACCCCTGTCAGACACCACCTCCTTAGGAAATCCCACTCTGGAAAAGATACCAATGAGTGCTTTAGCTACTGCAGGGGCAGTAGCGGACCTAAGGGGAATTGCTTCAGGGTATCTAGTAGAATGATCCACTACTACTAGTATGTACTGGTTCCCTGAGGCAGTGGGAGGTTCAAGTGGACCCACTATGTCCACACCCACTCTTTCAAAGGGGACCCCCAACACTGGAAGTGGAATGAGGGGGGCCTTTGGATGGCCACCTGCCTTACCACTGGCTTGACAGGTGGCACAGGAGACACAAAATTCCTTTACTTTCTGGGACATGTTGGGCCAATAGAAATGGTTGACTAACCTCTCCCAAGTCTTGGTTTGTCCCAAATGCCCAGCAAGTGGAATAGCATGGGCTAAGGGCAGAATTAACTTCCTAAACTCCTGAGGCACTACCATTTTCCTAGTGGCACCAGGTTTGGGATCTCTTGCCTCAGTGTAGAGGAGTTCATCTTCCCAATAGACCCTATGTGTTCCAGTGATTTTTCCTTTGGTCTCTTCAGCAGCTTGCTGCCTAAGGCCTTCAAGAGAGGGACAGGTTTCTTGCCCCTTACACAACTGTTCCCATGTCGGTACACCTGGGCCTAAGAGTTCAACCTGATAAGGTTCCAACTCCATGGGCTCAGTTCCCTCAGAGGGCAGAACTTCTTCCTGGGAAGAGAGGTTATTTTTCTTTTGTTGTGTTGAAGCTGGTTCCCCAGTCTTCTTTCCTTTTCTCTTGGAGGGTTGGGCCATTATTCCAGGCTCCAACACCTCTTTTCACCCTGAGCTCTGCACTGTGCCCTTGTCTTGACGCACACCAGTTCAGGGATACCCAGCATGGCTGCATGGGTCTTGAGTTCTACCTCAGCCCATGCTGAGGACTCCAGGTCATTTCCAAGCAAACAGTCTACTGGGATTTTGAGGAGACTACCACCTGTTTCAGGCCAATCACCCATCCCCATTCTAAAGTTACCATAGCCATGGGATGTACTTTAGTCTGATTGTCAGCGTAAGTGACTGGATAAGTTTGTCCAGTCAGGTATTGTCCTGGGGAAACCAGTTTGTCTGTCACCATTGTGACACTGGCACCTGTATCCCTCAGGCCTTCTACACTAGTCCCATTAATTAAGAGTTGCCTGTATTTTTGCATATTAGGGGTCCAGGCAGCCAGTGTGGCTAAGTCCACCCCACCCTCAGAAACTAATGTAGCTTCAGTGTGAACCCTGATTTGCTTTGGGCACACTGTTAATCCCACCTGGAGACTGGCTATTCCAGTGCTAACTGGAGTAGAAGTTGAAGTGCAACCTTTCTTGGGACAGGCCTTGTCTCCAGTTTGGTATCCCTGCTGATTACAGCTACAACACCAGGCCTTTTTGGGATCAAAGTTTTTACCCTTGTACCCAAACTTGGATTGTGAAGAGGCTTTGGACCCTCCCTCCTGAACAGGTTTTTGGGGCCCTGTAGAAGACTCTTTACTTTTACCCTTGGATGTCTCAACACTCTTCCCCTGGGGAGTCTTTGTGACCCCTTTCTTTTGGTCACCCCTGTGGAAGACTTGGTCACCCTAGTCTTGACCCAATGGTCCGCCTTCTTTCCAAATTCTAGGGGAGAAATTGGACCTAGGACTACCAGATGCTGATGCAGTTTATCATTGAAACCATGACTTTAAAGGTGTTCTTTCATAAACAGATTGTACAGCCCATCATAATCATTTACACCACTGCCATTAATCTAACAATCCAGTGTTTTGACTGAGAAGTCAACAAAATCAACCCAGGTCTGGCTCGAGGATTTTTGAGCCCCCCTGAACCTAATCCTGTACTCCTCAGTTGAGAATCCAAAGCCCTCAATCAGGGTAGCCTTCATGAGGTCATAGGATTCTGCCTCTTTTCCAGAGAGTGTGAGGAGTCTATCCCTACACTTTCCAGTGAACATTTCCCAAAGGAGAGCACCCTAGTGAGATTTGTTTACTTTTCTGGTTGCACAAGCCCTCTCAAAGGTTGTGAACCATTTGGTGATGTCATAACCATCTTCATATTTAGTTACAATCCCTTTGGGGATCTTTAGCATGTGAGGAGTATCTCTGACCCTATTTAAATTGCTGCCACCATTGATGGGAGCTAAGCCCATCTCTTGTCTTTCCCTTTCTATGGCTAGGAGCTGTCTCTCCAAAGCCAATCTTTTGGCCATCCTGGCTAACAGGAGGTCATATTCATTGAGGCTGCCCTCAATGATTCCAGAGCTGTTGGACTCTCCTGTGAGAGAAGCAACATCTCTGACTATCACTTCTGGAGTCAGGGTTGGAGAAACCCTGGTCTCCCTAACTATGACTGGAGGTGGGAATTTCTCCACATCACTAGTTTCCCCCTCTGTCAAGACATCATCAGAGAGGTTGTTTTTAGCAAACTCTGCCAAGAGCTCCTGGAGCTGTACTTTGGTAGGGTTTGAACCAGTTTTTAACTTTTTGATTTTGCAGAGAGACCTTAACTCTGACATCCTAAGATGCAGGTAAGGGGTGAGGTTGAGCTCCACCACCATCTCTTCTACAGCAGACATTATTTCTCTAAAAGTTGGGATACTTTTTAAGAATCTAAAACTATCTCTAGAACTTAATCCAAACTTTTACAAAACGTTTAAACTCTAAAAGACATGCTAACAAGGACTAACACAAGACCCTAGCAGGACTTTTACAAATTTAGAAAAATAGCTCAAATTTCAAAAATCAGTTTCTAATGACGATTTTTGGAATTTAGTTGTGTGATCAGGTATTGGCTGAGTAGTCCAGCAAATGGAAAGTCTTGTATCCCACCGCTGCCACCAATGTAGGAAGTTGGCTCTGTATATACTATTTCAAAGTAAGAAATAGTGTGCACAGAGTCCAAGGGTTCCCCTTAGAGGTAAGATAGTGGCAAAAAGAGATAATTCTATGCTCTATTTTGTGGTTGTGTGGTCGAGCAGTAGGCTTATCAGAGGGTAGTGTGAAGCATTTGTTGTACACACACACAGGCAATAAATGAGGAACACAAACTCAAAGACAATTCCAGGCCAATAGGTTTCTATATAGAAAAATATATATTTTTAGTTTATTTTAAGAACCACAGGTTCGAGATTTACAAACAATACTTTAAATGAAAGGTATTTCACTCAGCTATCTTAGGAACTTTAAATCTTCACAATAGCATGTACAGTTTTGGCAAAAATGGCAATAAGCTATTTTGAAAAAGGACACAGTGCAAAAATCAACAGTTCCTGGGGGAGGTAAGTAAATGTAAGTACAACACTTACAGGGTTCAAAGTTGGGTCCAAGGTAGCCCACCGTTTGGGGGTTCAAGGCAACCCCAAAGTTACCACACCAGCAGCTCAGGGCCGGTCAGGTGCAGAGGTCAAAGTGGTTCCCAAAACACATAGGCTTCAATGGAAATTGGGGTGCCCTGGTTCCAGTCTGCCAGCAGGTAAGTACCTGTGACTTCGGAGGGCAGACCAGGGGGGTTTTGTATGGCACCGGGGGGGACACAAGTGGGCACAGAAAGTACACCCTCAGCGGCACAGGGGCGGCCGAGTGCAGAGTGCAAACAGGCGTCGGGTTCTTAACAGAGATCAATGGGGAGACCCGTGGGGGTCTCGTCAGCGATGGAGGCAGGCAAGGTGGGGCTCCTCGGGGTAGCCACCACCTGGGCTAGGAAGAGGGCCACCTGGGGGTCGCTCCTGCACTGGAGTTCGGTTCCTTCAGGTCCTGGGGGCTGCGGGTGCAGTGTGTTTCCCAAGAGTCGGGTTCCTTGAAGCAGGCAGTCGCGGTCAGGGGGAGCCTCTGGATTCCCTCTGCAGGTGTCGCTGTGGGGGCTCAGGGGGTCAACTCTGGCTACTCACGGGCTTGCAGTCGCTGGGGAGTCCTCCCTGCAGTGTTCGTTTACCGCAGGTCGAGCCGGGGGTGTCGGGTGCAGAGTGGAAAGTCTCACGCTTCCGGCGGGAAACGTGTGGTCCTTAAAAGTTGCTTCTTTGTTGCAAAGTTGCAAGTTGGTTGAACAGGGCCGCTGTCCTCGGGAGTTTCTAGGTCCTTTTAGAGGCAGGGTAGTCCTCTGAGGCTTCAGAGGTCGCTGGACCCTGGGGGACGTGTCGCTGTTGCAGTTTTTTGTCAAAGTGGGGAGACAGGCCAGTAGGGCTGGGGCCAAAGCAGTTGGTGTCTCCGTCTTCTCTGCAGGGCATCAGGTCAGCAGTCCTTCTTCATCTTCAGGTTGCAGGAATCTATCTTCCTTGGTTCTGGGAGCCCCTAAATACTCAATTTAGGGGTGTGTTTAGGTCTGGGAGGATAGTAGCCAATGGCTACTAGCCCTGAGGGTGGCTGCACTCTCTTTGTGCCTCCTCCCGGTGGGTAGGGGGTCACATCCCTAATCCTATTGGGGGAATCCTCCATCTGCAAGATGGAGGATTCCTAAAAGTCAGAGTCACCTCAGCTCAGGACACCTTAGGGGTTGTCCTAACTGGCCAGTGACTCCTCCTTGTTTTTCTCATTATCTCCTCCGGCCTTGCCGCCAAAAGTGGGGTCAGTGGCCAGAGGGGCGGGCATCTCCAGTAGCTGGGATGCCCTGTGGAACTGTAACAAAGGGGGTGATCCTTTGAGGCTCACTGCCAGGTGTTACAGTTCCTGCAGGGGGAGGTGAGAAGCACCTCCACCCAGTACAGGCTTTGTTCTTGGCCACAGAGTGACAAAGGCACTCTCCCCATGTGGCCAGCAACATGTCTGGTGTGTGGCAGGCTGGTAAAACTAGTCAGCCCACACTGGAAGTCGGTATGTTTTCAGGGGGCATCTCTAAGATGCCCTCTGGGTGTATTTCACAATAAAATGTACACTGGCATCAGTGTGCATTTATTGTGGTGAGAAGTTTGATACCAAACTTCACTGTTTTCAGTGTAGCCATTATGGTGCTGTGGAGTTCGTGTTTTACAGACTCCCAGACCATATACTCTTATGGCTACCCTGCACTTACAATGTCTAAGGTTTTGCTTAGACACTGTAGGGGCATAGTGCTCATGCACCTATGCCCTCACCTGTGGTATAGTGCACCCTGCCTTAGGGTTGTAAGGCCTGCTAGAGGGGTGTCTTATCTATGCCATAGGCAGTGTGAGGTTGGCATGGCACCCTGAGGGGAGTGCCATGTCGACTTAGTAATCTTCTCCCCACCAGCACACACAAGCTGGCAAGCAATGTATCTGTGCTGAGTGAGGGTTCCCCAGGGTGGCATAAGACATGCTGCAGCCCTTAGAGACGTTCCCTGGCATCAGGGCCCTTGGTACCAGGGGTACCAGTTACAAGGGACTTACCTGGGTGCCAGGGTTGTGCCAATTGTGGAGACAAAGGTACAGTTTAGGGAAAGAACACTGGTGCTGGGGCCTGGTTAGCAGGCCTCAGCACACTTTAAAATCATAACTTGGCATCAGCAAAGGCAAAAAGTCAGGGGGCAACCATGCCAAGGAGGCATTTCCTTACACGAACCATTCAGTCGGCTGCTGAGCTGTCAATCCTTGTAATAAAATATTACCTGCTTGGACTGGTGGCACCTGCTTTGCATTGTCAATAATTTTAAACTATGATTAACGTTTGGCCTTGTCAGCGTATCTGGAACTGCTGCAAATGGACTTAGGCCTAGCAATGATCTTGACCCGTCAAAAGTCTGTCCCACAGGAGAGACTACTCGAGCATTTTCATTATGTTCTCCTCTAATTTGGTTCTGGGACATTGTTTCCTGTTCACCTACAGTCAGTTTCTTTTGTGCAAATAATGGTACTGCTGGACCAACAGTAATAGGTAGCGATATAGCATCCAGGGCTGTTCTGTCACTTATGCTGTATGGGAGAGTAACTCCCATTTTCTGATTCATCATCTGAGTCATATCTGACTGTGTCCTTGTCACTGGAGTAAATCTTGGTATTACCTGTGGCTGCACTTGGGACAGTAAAATCGGAGTTGGCTCAGTCTGAACCAGTATCGGCCTAGGGAAGACCTGTTCAGTCGGCACCACTAAATTGGAAATCGTTTCCATAATGGGCACATCAGGATAAATTTGCTGAACCTGTGGTGGTTGCATCTGCGTCTGCACTACAGGAGTGGTAGACACATTAAGACCACTGTGTCAGCCTAGTATTAACCTGTGCTGGACTCACTGTCCCATTAATCTGTGTCGGAGCTGTCGGATCAACACTGGTACTTGGTCCCCCCTCATGTACTGTATATGGGGGTGGGTGATCCGTCAATAACTGCTTAATAAACTCCTCAATGTCCGATTCTTCTTCTATTGTAGAAGACTTTCTAGCCTTCCTACTTTCAGACTGACTTTTGTTAGTCTTCCTAGTAGCTTTCCATTTCTTCCTTCTCATTCTCCTGCGTAATTGCCAGAAACAACCTAATTCCTTTCAAAGTCTCCATCCTCCAAACTCTCTGAACACAGTCCCATCTAGCCTCTGCTAGAGTCTTTTCTGCCTTTCTTTTCCTTCTCTCAAATTTCTGTTGCTGTTGCTGTCTGGCTACTAACTCCCAAATCGCTAATGCCTCAAACTGTGCTGGTCTCGGAAGGGGTTTTGATTCACATAGCACCATCCGTAAATGCTCCAAGACCCTCAAATTAAATGTTCCATTTGTGGGAAACGCCAAGCTCCCATCCTTCTCTGTCAATTTGGACCATTGTTTTAGCCAAAGACATGGCGCGACACCTTTTTCTTCCATTACAATGCAAGCTGGTGTACTTTCTGGGGGTGTAGCCTTGCCTACACTCGTTGTAATATACGTATCTCCCCGTAGGGCAATTTTTAAAGCTTTGGAAAATGTAATCTTTCCAATCTTTTTTTGCCATTCAAAATCAAAACAGGAAGTGACCTTTAATCCCAAGATTCCTTTCACCTACGTTCTCAACCAATTGCCTCTTACAGATGACTACCAATCGTTGCGCAACCCTTCCCACTAACTGACCTATACCAGTGCGGCTCCAATGACGCCACACTCACAAGTACTGCGGCTGACAAAGTCTTGTGGCTTGTGTTCCATTCACTCCAATTCACACAAAACTAATGCAAATATTGCGAGCACTAATCAAAAACAAATCTGCTGGTTTACTACAGGAAAGGTATCACAATTGCTTCAGAAACCTTACAGATTTTTCACTGATGGCTCTTCCCACACTTACAGCTACTCCTTCTTTCTCGGTCACCCAGATTCGCAAGCAAAATTCGACCTGCAAATTTTACTCTCAACTGATCAATGGGTCTGTCCAGGTGCACATAGGACTTGCCAAATCTCAGTCGAAATTTTTCTTAAACTCACTTGAATTCACACACTGACTGATCAATGTTATGATGTACATGAAGTTTAGCAGAGAAATTCACCAAGCATTAGACACTGTTATAAAAATTTCATTAGTGAGGATCCCTAACTAGCATCAGATTAGCATCAGCATGTTGGACTTCATGCAAAACAATTTAGTAACATAAATTTGGAAAAACATCTAACTATGGTGCTATCAAAACAGCGCAGTTGGTACCTAGAATGAAACAGCAAATATGCATATTAATCATAGTTTTGATCTACCTATTGTCAGAGTGGATCAGCAAAGCAGAATTAGTCTTCGTCCTCAGGACATCAGTCAATCAGCAAGGCGTCAGGATTCAGCATCAGATTTTTTTTTTAAAGGGCAAAGTCTCTACGCATTAAAGGAAAGCGTGCCGAAATTCAAGACACATAAGAAAATAGTAAACTCTCGGTCAGGAAAAATGGGCAATGTGCTGTCTTCTCAGAATGTCTCAGAATGGGGTTTTCTCTCAGTGCACTCTTGTTAAGTCAAAACTGTAAAAACTACCCCCCAAATCCCTATTGGTCAGTTAATCGTATGTTCGCACGCTGTCCAAAAAAACTAAAATCCCAAATCTGTGAATTCTAATATTACTCCGTGCACATGTTGCTGATTGGTTCGTCTTGCAATGTCCTCATCATCCGACATGTCAGGTAACAATATTGTTGCAGCTTCTACTCTAGTCAGTATCCTCATTGTTCTTGTCCTGGGAAAGTTAGTCTCACATACATTACATGTAAAGTGTTGCTTTAGCAGGAACATCATCTTCTAGCAGTTGGTTCTCATGGAAGGCTTCAGTTATGAGCACATTTAAACAATACAATAGAATATCACAGTTTATTCTGTCTAGGTCAGCTATTTAATAAACGCAAAGAAATACAGCTTTTACATGAGGCCTGGCAAGTAGGCCAAGACACTCGCTAAGTTATGGCCTACAATTAATAAACCTAAAGCAAAGTTCATAACCCTTAGTATGACATATTACTGCATTAACCTATCATATATTCAACATTTCATAAGTATTAAGTCATTGATTAGTACATTTCGTTAACATTGGTGGCCATTCTTTGTAATCACATTTTTAAATGTGTGCATTATTTTCCTAAATTATTTTATTTTTTACATAAACTTATTATTCAAAATACATAAACACTCATTAATATTTTCACTAAAACACCTGCGCAAGCAGTACTTACAGCAGTTATGAGGCAACTGGCCGTCCATCAGATGACTTACTGACAATGATCTCATTGACAAAAACACTTTCTAGCAAGCAGATATAGGTTTCTCAACAAGAACTGACTCATGATATCTAATTATTGGATTCATTTTAGAGAAACTGTCTTCGCTTACCTGGGGGGACTCCCTGAATCTTCATATGAACATCTTGCAGCCCCGTATGTGAAGAGCTTAGAGAGTGAAGTCATAATTCTTCTTAGGGACTTTAATGCCAACTTGAGATTGGGTCAGTGTATTAAATTGTGCACTACTGAAGATGTAAACGGCCAGGGATTTTTTTTTTTATGTCTGTCAGGGAAGCGAGAGTACAGGATTTTTTTCTCCAGGTGTTCCTTGACACGATATAGTCGGTTAGTTGTTCAGGTCGATTATCTGATGACATCCCTGTAGATGCAGTTTTTATAGGATGGTTTTGACTAGCATTTTAGATCTTATTTTATGTCCTAAGCCGTTTTAAGTTTATTCGGTCACTTGAGGTCATTGAGAGGCATAATCGTGACAGCAACTTCATTATTTATGGTATTACGTTTCCAGGTTAAGCACAGTTGTATATCTTTTCAGATGTACTGTCCTCTGTTTCGTTTGCCTTTAACTACGGTTTTGAGTCTTCACCTGATTCTCATGATCACAGAAATTTGAGAGTGAGGAGAGTGCACTTACATTCATTGCCTCACTGTTTGTATCAAAATGTTGAGAAGGGAAATATGAATGAATTTCACATCATGAATAGCGTAGTTGCAAAATCATTTATCGTTCAAAATAGCGTATATAATGATATAATGGTTAGATGCTAAATAAAGGTAAGCAAGGAGGCAATGTTTGAGAAGCTACTAAAGTTTCTTCGACGGATGACAGTGTCAAATAATTGAAATGTGCTATTTTTGGGCATGCCGTTCTGGTGGTTGAGTAAGATTTTAAAACGAAAGCTTAGCATAATTTTTATGCAGCCTGTAACACCAGGGGTTACACAATCTTATGGAAACTAGTTGTGTGAGGAAAACAAATCAAGCTCAGTATGTGATGATACCATAGCTCAGACCTGTCAACGGTATTAGTGGACCAAAGCATGGGGATAATGAAGCTACTTAACCCTTTTTCGCTTGTGCAAAATAATGACATGTCTTATTGAGATAAAAAAAAAAATCAGTCGATGAGATTCTCGCAAATAAAACAATGGGCCACAATTATGTCACAATACACATCTGGTCCATTTCTTGACTAAAGTCCTACACGCAGAATGTAGCATGGGTACTCTTTTATATATAAATGCAGCCTCTCCAATGTTATCCCCATATATAAGAAGATAGGATGATTCCAGCTGTTATGGAATGATTTCACTTCTGTAACCCAGTTTAAAAATTCTGAGAAGGACCATTTTTGGAGAATACAGCATGATTTTTGAAGAAATCAACCTTGTTGAAATTGCAGCTTGATTTTTGAGAGGGTCTTGGCGGTAGGGTACAGTGCCTCAGTTTATACCTTTTGTAGGTGAATAACCCAGGGTTTCAAAGGGGAGGTTCACATGACATTTATATAGAGGCAGAGGTCCCACTTACTGACATTGTATATTCACTGTAAACATCAGTTCAATAGGGTAACTGGGAAAAATCTGCCTTTTCTTTTAGCTCTCATGAAGGGAATTCTGAAATAAAATGTTTTATGCCTTTCCTGCTCATCCCCTACATCATGTGTATTCGCAAGAGTCTGCAAATTACGGTCTGTGGTATGACCGAGGCCACACTGATGCCCGCAGGGTGGGATTCAGAGAGGGAGGCTTGTGAGAGCAGCATAGGTGGTACAAAGCATGCTAATGGTGTAGTCTTTGAATCATGGATGTATTTGAAGGGTTTTACTCCATATTGGCCTTTAAATTAAGACCTCAGTCTATAGAATAGACATAGATTTCACAAAACTCTCTTTTGCTGTATCTGAGTTGCTACACGTCTATTCTACCATGGAGTAAACCTTCTCTGCTTGCTATCACTACCTTTGGTGAGTACAGAGGAAGTAACTTGATTACTGATTTGGAATGAAAAAGAATCTTAAACCTCCCTACAATTTCCCTATTCCTTTAGTCCCTTATCTTTAAACACAGGGGCTGTTTAGAAACAGGCTCATTAAGGTATCGAGGGCTATGAAAAATACTTCTGAAAGACTCGCCAACAAGGGGTGCAATCCACAGAGATGGCCAGTCACAAACAACTAACCTCCACTTCAAGACATGGCAGAGTGGGAAAAGGTTAGCCATGGCACTGGAGACTTGAGGTTTAATCCAGGATTTACCACTATGCACAAATATGCTAGAAGTGAACTCTAGTTAATGTCTGCCCATGTTTCACAGCACAGTGTCAATTCTTTGGTAAGAGTACTCCCTAGCTTTTACCATCAGAGCCACTCAAATCCAGTTCTTCTGTAACAAGCAAAATGGAAACTAAGAAAACTGAAAGCATGGTTTTTATTAATCACAGTCTCCCCTTGTGACAAACTGCATGCTCTTGGGCAATCAATATTAATTAAAATGTATATTCCTGATCCTTTTTACCAGCAATATGAAGAAATTAAATACAACTAACCACTGATACTATGTATGTGAAATGCAAACAGGACTGTAACCCAACAATCATTTGATTTTACCGATGGGGAAGAGAACAACCAGTCTCATAGTCCACTCACTGAAATGTGGGATAGGGAGAAAGTTATGGACTTTAAAACAAAGTGTTCTGAAGTGTGGTGCTGGCATGCCTGCTTCACCAAATTGTTTGATGATGGTCAAATCATGCGCTTCCTATGCCTTTGTCCCCTTAATTGCAATTATGTGTTAGAGATTGGAAAGCCACTTAAGGCATGATCTACTTTCGAGCTGATCTGTTTGAGGTTCTCATGTATCCTTCAGCCTGCCACCCACACTCTAACTTCATGTGCTACAAATTAAATACAAGGTATTAACTTTTGATGGAAAACTAGAAAGGGAAAGAAATACCCATCTAGTGGCAGGATTGCACAAAGTGAAACCAGAATACCTAGTATCAATCCTAGCTTCCCCACTACTACACATTATGTGAAGTTGTTTTATATGACTTTGCCTCCTTTTTCATATTTATTACATATGGGAGCACATTGAAATACACCTGTTCGAGCTGTGATCTGTACAAAACCTTTTCCTGTATTTGATTTTATAGACTATATTGCTGTTCCATGTGTAACAATAACCTCGGCTACAAGGAGAATACACAAGACATCTAATTTGCCTTTTGGTTCACAAATTGAATTGCCATCAGGGCAGTGGGAGGCATGAATATTTCAAAGTTCATGTTTAAAAACACTTTTAATAAATGCCTCTCATTGCAGTGATATGATTTGGTGTGCTAAGATTAAATGCTCCTGCATGTAAAAAATACACTTTTTAAAATTTTGAAGAGACGTTATCATATTTTTACATATTTATTGCACAGTCTTTAAACTTGAAGGAATTGCCTAAAATAAATAGTGCAGGACACTTTTATGGGCCTTTACAATTACTTCTTTTAAAGTGTAAATAAATGCTTGTCTGTTTGGTAAAAATAGTTCTGAATATTGGTGCTCATTTGAGTAAATAGCAGCCCTTTGCTGCTGTTCAGCAGAAGGCTGCATGTAAAGGTCTGGATGGCCGCATAAAGAAGATCTTTGCTCTGCATCAAAGTCCTTGACAATGAGCTCTGTTTGGTAATAGTGGATCCCCCTAGAAATGGCAGTAGAAGTTTCCCACTATTTCTGTACGCAGACAACATTGTCCTTACTTCTATGTAAGCGAACACTGTAGTATCTCTAATATGAATATGTGCATGAGTTCCTGTACTGTCTTGGACTGAATATGAAAGTCTTAAAGTTCTAGGTAATGCTTTTTGATCTTAGAACTGCTAAACAGGCATTTGCAATTAAATGGGTCTCGCATTTGCTTGAGTTAGAGCTATGGTGTTGTAAATTTATAACTGGACTTTTCTTGCCACATAAATTGGTCAACCCTGACTCATAATTTGGTCTTTTCCTGCCACATAATTCCACTGGCTCTTCATATAACTAAAACACTTCCATTTACCTTCTTCCGTTATCTGCAGCCAAAAATGAAAATGTTGCAATTTAGCATCCTAATTTAAATCTGCCATGCTAATTCCAATAGAATACCACTTTTAACCCCCACAATCAGAGCTGCAGACTGGCTAACACAATTCCCAAAAAAAGATACAAGACAGCAATGGAGGAGTAACAAGAGAAATCAACTAGAAGGGTCACCCAAATATATCAAGATTGTTCAAACAGTCATAGTGTACTAAGGACGTTACGTTGGCCTGAACCATGGTCAAAACTGCAATAAGGAGAGATTAATACAACTTATACAATCATCATATAAACCCAATAAAAACTTTCATCAGAAACAAACTTTTAGCATTAGACTGTAATGCTCAGAACAGCCCCTAGAGGACACCACAATGAAAATAGCATTTGCAAGAAACGTGGTCATGTAAATATATAGTTAACCCCTAGAATACATAACCAAATGAAAATAAATTGATCAAAAGTAATGCAGTGTAACCATATATATATAGCCCCTACAGAACATAGTGCATTACACATGTTCAGAACTAGCAGGCCTACTGCAGCAATGTTACAAACAAAACCCTAAAAAGACAAATTATTCTCAGCCATAAAACAAAAGTTCCAACCATGAGAGAAGTTAAGAAGACACTGTATGGTGGAAGGGGTTAATATTTTGGGATCCCCACTAACCTAGTGTGGGGACCCAGGGGTGATCTAGACAGAACGAGCAGGCTATGGTGAACGTTTTGAAAGTGGGCACATTGTCCTAGGGCCACCATAGGCTGAGTTATGAGCACAACTGCTTTATAAAAGAACGCCCTGCAAAACATTATGGGATGACCAATGTTGTAGAATGTTGATTGTAATGCTCAGAACAGCCCCTAGAGAACACCAGTAACGTAAGGCCAGTAAAGTAATTGTTAGCCTATCACAGTTGCAGATCAACTTTCTTAAATCTTCTATTGTTTAAATCTTATTTGAATGATTTAAAATGGTAAGCATACCTGTACACACACACACACACACACTTTCACCATTTCAGGATGACTAAGTAAATAACAATAATAAATGAGTTAACAACATGGAAAAAAAATCCGAATGAATACAAGAGGATCAGGGCCTAGGTTGTCACAAAAATGCACTGCGTCATCAAGCACTCAATGAATGTGAACGGAATATCTTAATCACTTTGAGCATTGTTGCCTCATCCACCGACACCCCACTTCCTTGTCATAGTGGTTGGCTCCTAAATAAATATCAGATACATGCCTTTCAAATGATAAAAAAACAAATTAGTCCAGTTTACACTGATGCAAAGATGATGTCTGCTACAACTACTGTACATAGTAAGGGGGCTATTTATGAGATAGCACAACACGATAATGCAATGCACCTTGCTGCACTGTGTTACAGGACAAGGGCAGGAATGTTTCGTATTTAAGGCAATACAGCGCATTCATTTCCTTTTACCTGTGCTGGTGCACAGTGGTCTGCCTAGCGCCAATGCAATCAACCTTGCACCATGGTGCGAGGGTGCCCGCCTTGCATGCAGGATTGTTTTTTTGCAGGAATGGGCACCTTCCTGCACAAAAACAATCCTGAGAGGCATATTCCACTTTCTGTGTGCTACAAAATGCAGCACACATAGTAAGAGGAAGTATCAAGGCGAAATAAAGATATTTCTCCTTGTTACTCTTCTCCTGGGAAGGTGTATGTTTTTGATGCATTCCCAGGCTTACCAGTTCTGGTAAATATGGAAGTGCATCAAAAACCATTCAAGCTGTGTAGGAACACCCATGCAATGCCCATGGAACATCTCCTTAGGGCAGAGTAAGGCAATGCAGCGATTTGCGCTACATTGCTCTACTCCAGATTTATGAAGCCACTTAGGGCCATGCAAAGTAGCCTTGCATGGCTTCATAAATTGCATTTATAGTTTGTGTCACTTTCATCGATGACATCTTCATGATATGAAATGGCAATCCCATAACACCTGCTGAGAATATCCACATTTTTAATTTGAGAAGTGATCACATCAAGTTCACCCATCAAATCCACAAACAAGAAATATATTTTCTGGACATCATGTTAAAAATCACATCTGCAGGAGTTCACACTAGGGTTCTCACCAAATCCACCAATAGAAACAATAGTCAGCACTTCAAATGTTTTCATTAACCAGCATTAAAAAAATCACCTGCAATTTTTGATATTCATCAGATTAAAATGGATCAATTAAGACTCTGAAGGTTTACCCAGATCATAGGATGAGTTCAAAGCAAATTTCAGACATCAGGAATACCAACAACATATGCTGGATCAATCCATGTTTTGGGTTGAACAACTGGACAAAAAAACCTGTTGGAAAATACTTGTAAAGAGGATTCTCAGAGGATGATATGTGTGTTAAAATACTCAACCAAGTCTCATTCCATTGAAAGCACACCAACTTAGAAACATAGACTAAAATTCAATAAACTATTTGACACTAGAACAAAAAAATCAAATCAGTAGAACTGAAGATTTTCAATTTCAAAGTTTTAGGGTAAGTATTGGGCTTAGAAGCACAGAGCACCACTTGCATTTATCTGGTTGTGCAAGACTGGGTAAAAGTCACAAATTCAGGCTGTCTGAGACTGAGTGTGGGTCGCATACGGGGGTCAGGTCAGTCCTACTGAAAAAGTTACCTTCTCAAAGTCTATCGTGAAGAGTCTAGTTCACGTGGAGGATGCTGCAAGGAGAGAGGCATGGATGGTCATTGCTGTAGTGCGAAGAGCAGGCCAGGCATCACAGATGGTCATTGCAGTAGCACAAAGATCCTGTTGGTCATTGCTAGACATTTGCATTGGTGGTCACCTCGGGCTGTTGATGCTGTAGCATGGTGTGTAGACCTCATGTTGGTCACCACTGGCGGTCACTGTGTTCAAAGAGTCGGGTACACCAGAGCTTCATGTTGGCGGGTGGCACTGGAGGCCAAATTTTGGCATGTACAGGCCCTTTTGCAGTTTTACAGAGCCCAAAACTTCAGAGTTCTCCTTTTCTTCAAGGAGCAGCTCAACTGATACCACACCAATGGTCCAAGATTTGGGACGTCCTTCTGGGGGAACAAGAACTCAGCTTAGCAGAGGCCAGAAGGGCTGAGGCAATTTCAGTTGCAGGTTGAGGCTGGTCCAGTTGCAGCAGGTCAGTTGGAAAGTTGTAGAGGGGCCTCTGGAGTTTGTTGTGTCCTTGTATCTCAGAACAGGAGGTCAGTCAGTTGACCCTTGTAGTTACTTCAGCCTGGGATGAAGAGAGCAGGCCCAGTCTTCTATCTCAGCAAGCAGGGTAGGCCACAAAAAGCAGGCCGTCCTTCTTCTACAGTATCCACAGGCCCAGGAGTGCACTAAAGAAGAAGTCAGAGGGTCCCATATTTGTATTTGGTGCCCCCTTTGACGTTAGAGAAGCTTCTGGAGTTTTTACCTTACAGAGGTGTCTGGAATCTCCTGCCTACCTGCCCTGGCCCCTGGCCATCTGGGGCCATACTAGGTTAGTGTGAAGGCCTTTGTTTGTGAACCCATCCTGACAGAGGTGGCCTATGATACAAACACTCCAACCCTATATTGAGATGTTGCCTGGGATAAAATACACAAAGATCAACTGCCAACTGCACCTAACCTTGTGACCCAGGAAACAGACTGCAGGTGCCAAAATGATTGTGACAAGAAAATGCCAACTCTCTAAAAGTAGCATTTTCAGAGTTGTGACTTAAAATCTGACTTTACCATTAAAACAGTTTTTAAATTACAGTTCCTAAGACATCAAACATGAATTTCTGACTTGACCTCAATTAAATGTTATCACTTATTAAAGGTAATAAGATAGCCCATTGTTATCCTACAGAAGAGGTAGGCCTTGCAGTAGTGAAAAACAGATTTGACACTTGGGACATGTAAAACCTAAGAGTACATGGCCAAACTTTTAAATTCAATGCACCCAGCCTTAAGGGCTGCTAAGGACCTACACTAGGGGTGAGATATATATATTAAAAAGGAAAGTTTGGGCCTGGCAAAAGTTTTAATTTGCCATGTCAAAGTGGCAGTTTAAAACTGCACACACAGGCTGCAATGGCAGACCCGAGACCTGTGTTTAAAGGGCTACTTAATTGGATGGCATAATAAGTACTGCAGGCCCACTAGTAGCATTTAATGTACAGGCTCTGGATACTTGTAGTACAACTTCACTAGGGACATAGAAATAAATGTAATATGTCAATTAGGTGTAAGACAATTTCACCATGTTTAAAGGAGAAAGTACAAGCACTTGATCAATGGTTATCAGTGGTAAACTGCACAGAGTCCTAAAAGCCAACCGAGACAGGTTTGGAAAACAGGAGGGACGAAGGTAGAATGTTTAGGGGGTGACTCTGCAAAGAGGGCCAGGTCTAACAGAATACATAGTAGATGTTCATATAGTTAGGAGGTCATTGTGAGGAAGTGTTTATTGGGTTAATAGGGAGACCCGGAGGGGTTACTGATCACCAGAGTGGAGAGTTGAGGAGGTGCTGAGGTCTGAGCAAGAACTTCACAGCCTCAGGTACTTGCTGACAGTTGGCTGGACAGGTGGACTGGTGGAAAATGTGCACCAAATAAAATTTGGGGAACTGATGGCCTTTAATTTTGGGGTGCGGCTAGCACTGGGGCGTACAGACAGGACTGCACAGACTGTGACTTTCAGTCTTGCAACCAAAGGGGGATGAGGGTTTAAAGGCTTGCTTCTCCCTGGGGCTTGCTATGTTGTGGGGTAGCTGAGGGACGGTCTGGTAGGCCTTGGGCAATCTGGACATCAGAGGCAATGTGGTTCTCACAGACAACACTTTCCTGACCATAAAGAAGTTTGCCAGGTGTGGTGAAGGTGTAAGCTTACCACAGCCTGGGATAGTTTTCAGCATTATACAAAACAAGCAGACTTGGATGGATGCCTGGATAGCAATAGTGGGGCAACCGTGTTGCACTGATGATGCTCATATTGAGTGCATGGTGGGAATTTTACAATTATGTGTCAGAATCATGAGAATGGGCACTTACCTGGCAAGGAAGAATGATGCAAGGTGACCAGCAGCCTGGAGGAGGCACAGCACTAGGGATCCTTTTTCAGAATTTCCCAGTTGTTTTGGCATTGACTATGTGGGACAGGCATGGATGGACAGGTAGAGACTTCTGTGGGAGACAACTAGGCGCCAGTGATGGCAAAGGATAAACTGGTGACTCCACCCACTGCTGGGACATGTGGGGGAGCTGATACCTAAGGGGGTATGTAGAAAGTGGTTCTGGACAAGATGCATACTGGTTCACTAGTAAATAGTGGCAGCTGTTATCTGTTGCTTTTGGTTTTAGAAATTAATGAACTGGCACTAAAGTAGGCCTGATGGGGGTATGAGTAAAGGATGGTTTTAGGATTTAAGACTGCAAAGTTTGGTGGGTTAACAGTCCGATGTGCCTGGGCAGAATGGGTTGGGTGTGTTGCAAGTAGTGATGAAGCAGGACTGGCCACTTCATAAAAAGATATGGTACATTCTGTAATGTTGCTGAGGAGAAGATGGCTGGCACCTTTGACTAGTTGGGTCCTAATGGCAATTATACTGTGCTTTAGGTGTTGCCTTTAGGAGTACAGAAAGGATGGAGGAAGTTGGTATCAATTGTGGCCATGTGGGATAGAAAGAAGGCTGGAGTGAGGGTTGGGCTACAGACCTAAAAAGCACAAATGTTAGGGGTGTGACTTGTGAGAGCTGAGATCTTTGGGCCATGTGCCTGAGAAAGCCATAATTTCAAGCTATTCTCATAGGTGTATGGGGGTTCAGGAGTAGAAGAGGCATAGAGCATGAGCATCACCATAAAAGTGAAAACCATGGCCCTCATTACAACATTGGTGGTAAATGCCGCTTACCGCCATGCAGAAGACCGCAAACACACCGCCTCGGCGGCGGAATTCTGCTACAGCTATCACAACCCACAGCTCAGAATCCGCCATTATACAGACACCCACACAAGTTCGCCACACCAAAGGTCAGTGATAAACTGGCGAAAACAAAACCTCCACCGTCATGCCAACAGGAATACGCCCACAATATCACGACCCACGAATCCACACGGCGGTCTTTCAACTGCAGTATTCCATTGGCGGTACACACCGCCACGCTCAAAATACACACACATTTACAAAACACAACCACATTGGAAAAATTGAAATACACACACCTGATACACATACACACACCACTCCCACACACCCAATCCAATATAAAACACACACCCACATCACCCACAAACCCTTACTACCAAAAATCCTGAAAGAAGGCCAGAGAAAGACACCACCAGAAACAACACTAGCATCCACAGACACACAACATCATCACTCACACAACATCCACGCACCTCAAACAAACCACAACAACACATCCCCTCACACATCACAACACACACCACCTCAAACATCACCCACACCACATCATGGCACCACAACGACACCCCAGGTTCTCTGAGGAGGAACTCAGGGTCATGGTGAAGGAAATCGTCCGGGTAGAGCCACAGCTATTCGGATCACAGGTGCAGCACACCTCGATTGCTAGGAAGATGGAGCTATGGTGCAGAATCGTCGACAGGGTCAACGCAGTGGGACAGCATCCAAGAACACGGGTTGACATCAGGAAGAGGTGGAACGACCTACGGGGTAAGGTGCGTTCCATGGTCTCAAGACACCAGATTGCAGTACAGAGGACTGGCAGTGGACCCCCACCTCCTCCCCCACAACTAACAACCTGGGAGGAGCAAGTCTTGGCAATACTGCATCCTGAGGGCCTCGCAGGAGTAGCAGGAGGAATGGACTCTGGTAAGTCAACTTTTCACTATTATATCCCCCACCCTACCTGCATGCTATTACATACCCCCACCCTCACCTTCACCCCCATCACTCCAACACCTCACATATGTCCCACTATCACAACCCACCCATCCAAACACCAAGCCCTGCATGCAACACCAAAGCAGGGACACCCATCACCAAAGCATGTCCACTACAGATACCCACACAGACCCCAAACCAAATATCACACAAGGACCTAGACAAGAATGCAAGCACTGGAGTACAGGGTCACTCACCCATTGCACACGATGCTTTACACCCCTGCAGGACCCCTACCCAACGTCACCAGACAGGAGGTTCCAGACATTTCCAGTCCCCCCACAGAAGAGGCCCACAGTGATGACAGCATCTCTGCACAACTGGATCAAGATGATCAGCCCGACCCATCTGGGACCTCGGGACAGTCGGTTCCCCTGACACTGGCACAAGCCACCACAGAGCCTCCCCCCTCAGGAAACACCAGCACAGCACCCACCCAGCGGGCCCATACCTCTGTCCCCAGGACACGTCAAGCAGCAGTGTGTCCACCACTACAGGGAACCCAGGCAAACCCACCACCCCAAGAAAATCAGGGACCTGGGGGCAGTGGCAGTGGGCACACAGTTCAGGGGACAGAGGAACAGGAAAGCAGGGGAACTGGGAGGACAGCTGTGCGACAGGGGGAGGACAGGGTCAGGGAACCCACTCTCCACGAGGCCCTCTCCAACATCATGGGAGCATACCATCATTCCCAGGAGACGATGGCAACGGTACTGGCCAACTTTCAGGAGACCCAGCGGCTGCAGGAGGAACACTATCTGGGGATCAGGGAGGAACTGAAGTCCATTAACACCACCCTGGTCACCACTGTAGGGGTGCTGAAGAACCTTGTCAACACCAGGAGGGACACTGTGGCACAACATGGGGCCCCTGTCACTAGCCTGGATGATGAACCGCCCTCCACCTCTGCCAGCGCTAGTGTACAGGAGGCACCGCCACAGGACCACGACACCAGAACCCCACCCCCTGCAGATGGAGAGCCACCCCATAAACGGTCCCTGAGATCCAGGAACAAGACAGAGAACATTGCCAAGACCCCCGCCAGGAAATGAGACCCCCCTGAATGTCACCCTTCTGTCCCACTTTGTCACCCTGTCCATCCTTCAACTGCCCTTGCTCCACTTCCTCTTCCCCTTTGGACAATGCAGCTGTGAAACAAATAGACTGGACTCTGCCATGGACATTCCTCCACCATCACCCCTGCCCATTTTACAACCCCCTCCACTTAATTGCACAGAAATAAACACACATCAATCACAAAACAATCTGGAGTCAGTCTGTGCTTTCACTAATGTGTAATTGCAATAACTATGGAATATAGCAATGTCAATTTAATTGTCCACATACTGATGAAACACAGCTGTAGGGTGTTGGACTTTTGCTAATGCAGGGTCATCCCCAGACTTTTGTGCCTCCTGCCTCCTATTTTTTTCTGACATGTTGCTGTTGGCTTTTCCACTCTGAGCACTTTACCACTGCTGACCAGTGCTAAAGTGCATATGCTCTCCTGTTTAAATTGTATGTAAGTGGTTCATCCATGATTGGCATATTTGAATTACTAGTAAGTCCCTAGTAATGTGCACTAGAGGTGCCAGGGCCTGTAAATCAAATGCTACTAGTGGGCCTGCAGCACTGGTTGTGCCACCCACATAAGTAGCTCTGTAATCATGTCTCAGACCTGCCACTGCAGTGTCTGTGTGTGTATTCTTACACTGTAAATTCGACTTGGCAAGTGTACCCACTTGCCAGGCCTAAACCTTCCCTTTCCTTACATGTAAGGCACCCCTAAGGTAGGCCCTAGGTAGCCCCAAGGGCAGGGTGCAGTGTATGGATAAGGTAGGACATATAGTAATGTGGTTTATATGTCCTAACAGTGAAATACTGCCAATTTCGTTTTCACTGTTGCAAGGTCTGTCTCTCTCATAGGATAATATGGGGGCTACCTTTAAATATGATTAAAGTGTAGATTCCCCTAGAGAGTAGATGGACAGGTGGAGTTTGGGACCCCTGAACTCACAATTTAAAAATACATCTTTTAGTAAAGTTGATTTTAAGATTGTGCGTTTGGAAATGCCACTTTTAGAAAGTGAGCATTTTCTTGCTTAAACCATTCTGTGACTCTGCCTGGTTTGTGGATTCCCTGTCTGGGTCAGTTTGACAGTTGGGTTGTTTTTCACCTCACACCAGACAGTGACACAAAGGGAGCTGGGGTGTGATCTGCATTTCCTGATTAGCCATCTCTGCTAGGAGGGAGGGGTGGAGTGGTCACTCTCATCTGAAAGGACTGTGCCTGCCTCTGACAATGCTGTCTCCAGCCCCCTGGTGTGTGTCTGAGGCCTTGCCTGGGCAAGGCAGGATTTCACAAGAAGGTGTGAGTCCCCTTTGAAGGAAGGTGACTTCAAAGACTAAAATGGGTATAAGAAGGGCACCCAAACTTACAAACTTTGGAAACACTTCTGGAATCAAGGGGAACCTCTGCCTGGAGAAGAGCTGATCGCTGAGGAACAAGTGCTGCCCTGCCTGTGACTGTGCTTTGTGGAGCTTTCCTGCAGTGCTGCTTCTGCCAGAGTAAGAGGGCAAAGACTGGACTTTGTGTGCCTTCCATCTTGAAGAAGAAATCTCCAAGGGCTTGATGTAGAGCTTGCCTCCTGTTATTGAAGTCTCAGGGATAGCAAAGACTTCTTCCTGCCAGCACCTGGAGTCTCTGGAGAGACCCCTACTCTGCTCTGTGGTGCCCTTCCAGTTCCTGGGACCCTGAAAGGAGAGGCTGGCAGCCTAAGGACAAAAATACACGCACCGAGCACCGTGCGGAGAAAAGATCGACGCGAATCCGATCACGGCTGAGAAAACGACGCGACGCCGGTTCCGCAGCTGAGAAACGACGCCGCAGGAAACGCGACCGAAAAAACCGACGCCCGGAGCAGGAGAAACGACGCGCAGCATCGCTGACGGAGGCTGAGAGATCGCACCCTGCGCCGCGGGACTTTCGGATCGTCGTGTGGCTGGCTTTTTCAACGCGCACCGCCGTGCCGAGTTGTTTTCGACGCACACAGCCGTGCAGGGTTACTTTCGACGCACACCGCCCGTGCGGGGTTATTTTTGACGCAAATCAGGTACATTTTCACGCTAGCAGCGCTAGTGTGGTGTTACAACTACCTAAAGACTCTTTTTATTTTAAACCTTTAAAAAAATCATAACTTGACTTGTGTATGTTGGATTTTTGTCGTTTTGGTCTTGTTTTGTCTAGATAAATATTTCCTATTTTTCTAAACTGGTGTTGTGTCATTTTGTAGTGTTTTCATTAAGTTGCTGTGTGTGTTGGTACAAATACTTTACGCCCAGCACTCTGAGGTTAAGCCTACTGCTCTGCCAAGCTACCAAGGGGGTAAGCAGGGGTTAGCTGAGGGTGATTCTCTTTTATCCTAACTAGAGTGAGGGTCCTTGCTTGAACAGGGGGTAACCTGACTGTCAACCAAAGACCCCATTTCTAACATAGGGCTGGAGGAAATATAGCAGGGGGCACAAAGTGGGACCCACATCTATTAAATGGAAAGTCAAAGTGACAAGTCAGGGTCCATACAATGGGTGAAAATGACAGACTTCAGATAGCTCAAACAATAGTATGAGATGTATGAGGCAGTGACATCTTCTTACCTGTGTCTCACTGGAAGTATTGCTGGATAACGTTGTTTCTGTTGTCAATATCCTCTTCTTCTGCCTCCTCTTCTTCACTGTCCACAGGCTCCACAGCTGCCATCTGGACCATCCTCCTGCAGAAAAGGCACCTGTCGTCGCAAAGCCAGGTTGTGCAGCATACAGCAGGCCACGATGATCTGGCACACCTTCTTTGATGAGTAGTAGAGAGAACCACCTGTCATATGGATGCACCGGAACCTGGCCTTCAGGAGGCCGAAGGTCTGTTCAATCACCCTCTTAGTTCATCCATGTGCCTCATTGTAGCGTTCCTCTGCCCTTGTCCTGGGATTTATCACTGGGGACAGTAGCCATGACAGGTTGGGGTACCCAGAGTCACCTGCAAATTTCGAGGGACAACTGTTAGACACACACTAACACGTAGGGACAACCCCATACCCAGACACCTATTCACACTGTACAGGGTCCTTGTCCTCACCTATTAGCCACACACGGTGCCTCTGGAGTTGTCCCATCACATAAGGAATACTGCTATTGCTCAGAATGTAAGCGTCATGCACTGAGCCAGGAAATTTGGCATTCGCATGGGAGATGGACTGGTCGGCCAAACACACCATCTGCTCATTCATCGAATGATAGCTTTTCCGGTGTCTGTACACCTGTTCACTCCTGTGTGGTGGTACCAAAACCACATGTGTCCCATCAATGGCACCTATGATGTTGGGGATATATCCCAGGGCATAGAAGTCACCTTTCACTGTAGGCAAATCCTCCACCTGAGACAAAACGATGTAGCTGCGCATGTGTTTCAGCAGGGCAGACAACACTCTAGACAGCACGTTAGAGAACATTGGCTGGGACATCCCTGATGCAATGGCCACTGTTGTTTGAAAAGACCCACTTGCCAGGAAATGGAGTACTGACAGGACCTGCACTGGAGGGGGTATCCCTGTGGGAAGGTGAATAGCTGACATCAGGTCTGGCTCCAACTGGGCACATAGTTCATGGATTGTTGCACGATCAAGTCTGTAGGTGACTATTACGTGTCTCTCTTCCATTGTCGACAGGTCCACCAGCGGTCTGTACACCGGAGGATGCCGCCATCTCATCACCTGCACCAGCGGACATGCCCTATGGAAGAGAACAGCAAGCAGAGAGTCAGCCTACACTGAGGTATCGCAAAATGTCATTTGCACACATTTATTTATCCGCAATGTGCCTGTTACTGTGTGTATGCAAGGCCTAGATAGGTGTGACACAGTTATTATTAATGCCATGTGGCCCCCTGAAATGGTGCCTGACTGACCAGTAAGGTGGGACAAGGGGATATGAGATAACTGCGCTGGCATTCTACACCGTCGCGGTAGGCGGTCGAAGACCGCGGCGCAATCCTGAATTGGTTAACCTTGGACCCTATGGGTCCGAGGAGCCAATGACGATGTACGCCGGCGGTGAGGGTACGCACCGCCGCGGACGTGACCGCCATTTTCTGTCTGTTCACTCACTTGATACCTGACCTTCAACAGGAGAGGACATACACTGCAAGTGCTGCTGTGACCTCAGTCTGGAAGCGACGATGGCTCATGTGTCTGGGGAAAGGGCCCCTGCCTTCACTTCGGAGGAGTTGGAGAAATTAGTGGATGGGGTCCTCCCCCAGTACACACAACTGTACGGTCCTCCAGACAAACAGGTGAGTACACTGTGAGCATGCTGCATGGGCAATGCCTGTTTTGAGTGGTGTGGATGGAAGATACATGGGGGGGACTGAGGCCTGCATGAGCGGACGGTGAGTGTATGTGCGTCAGAGCAAGGGTGGGAACGTGGGCCAATGAGTATGACGGTCCGGACGGGTAAAGATCTTCCATTTTCCCTGTACTATTCCTCTAGGTCAGCGCCCACCAGAAGAAGGATATTTGGCATGCCATCACCAAGGACGTCCGGACCCTGGGGGTCCACCACACACAGAGCACCCACTGCCGGAAAAGATGGGAGGACATTCGCCGCTGGAGCAAGAAGACGGCGGAGGCCCAGCTGGGGATGGCCTCTCAACGTGGGAGGGGTGCCCGTAGCACCATGACCCCCCTGATGTTCCTGATCCTGGCGGTGGCTTATGCGGATTTGGATGGGCGCTTGAGGGCATCACAGTAGCCACAAGGGGGTGAGTACAGTCACATTCATCTGACTATGCGCGCATTACGAGGTGTCTGGGTGGGGGAGGTGGGCAGTGGGTTCCCCTAGGCCAGGGCGAACTTGGTAGGTAAGGTCCCTTGAGAGGCAGGTTCAGTGGAACCCCAACCCCACTAGTGGTTAGTGCCATCTACACCTAGTCAGGCTCCTGTGACTTCAATGTGTGCAGCAATCGGGCTTAGGCCTTGTACCCCATGGGCATGTGAATAATCTAGGAACAATAAGTGCATGGCGTAGTGCAGAGTGTGTCTGTAGTGTCCGCCAACGGTAGTGGTGTTGCATGCACTGAACATGTCTTTCTTCTGTCTTTCCCCCACTCTTTTTGTGGTCTCCCTGTTCTTGTGTGCAATATCATCATAAGGCGGAGGAGCAGTGGCACCGGAGCAGGAGGGAGCTGCATCCCACTTGTCCCTGGAGGGCGAAACAACCAGTCTGAAGCCACCAGTGGGACGGAGGGCGAGGGGAGCTCCACGGCGGGGACACGAGGTGACAGCAGTGACAGCGACTCCTCCTCTGATGGGAGCTCCCTTGCGGTGGCGGGCCCCTCTGTGCCCCCCACATAAACAGGTACAGCTGCCACCCCCCCTACCAGCACCGCCCTCCCAGCAGCCCCTCAGCGTGTGTCCCGTGCCGGCTCACCCAGGAGGGTGGGCATCTCCTTCGCCCTAGGCACCTCAGGCCCTGCCGCAGTCAGCCCTGCTGCCCTCAGTGAGGAGGCTATTGACCTCCTGAGATCCCTCACTGTTGGGCAGTCTACCATTCTGAATGCCATCCAGGGTGTTGAGAGGCATTTGCAACAAACAAATGCGTACCTGGATGGCATTCATTCTGGCCAGGAAGCCCAACAGAGAGCATTTCAGGCTCTGGCCTCAGCACTAATGGCAGCCATTGTCCCTGTGTTCAGCCTCCCCCCTCCAACTTCCTCCACCCACGCCCAATCCCCTGTACATCAGCCTATCCCAAGCACACCATCAGACCAGAATGCACACACCTCAACACACAAAAGTGTCTCAGGCAAACATAAGCACCTCACACAAGCATCATACCCATGCAGACATACCAACATCCACTGCCTCCACTGTGTCCCCCTCCACCACGTCTCCCTCCTCCCTCCCAGTCTCGTCTCCACTCACACCTGTATGCACTACATCTTCAGCCACTACCTCCATCACCAGCACGCCCATCACCACACACTGCTCACATGCACTTACCACCCCCACTACCATTCACACATCCCCTGTGTCCTCTCCCAGTGTGTCATTGAGCCCTCCTCCCAAAGTACACAAACGCAGGCACACACCCACCCAACAGCCATCCACCTCACAAGAGCCTCCAGCCCATGCACCTTCACCCAAATTCAGCAGACGTACACCTCCTACAACCACTACCTCTTCCTCCACTCCCAAACCCCCTCCATCTACCCGTCCCAGTGTGTCTAAAAAAAGAATCCTGGTTAATATTGACCTCTTCCATACACCTCCCCCCCATCCGTCCCCTAGGGCCAGGCTTTCCAGGTCCCAACCCAGCACCTCAGCCACCCCAACCCCTGGGCACAGTGGTGCCAGCAACTGCAGGCTATTGGAGTGCGCCAACCATCAGGGCTGCCAGTGTGCCACGGAGCGAGGGCAAGGACATTCTGCCACCTGCCAAGCTAAAAAAGTTGTCCACATCCTGGAGGGAAAAGCAGAAAACGCCTGCCACCAAGGGGTCAGGGAAAACGAAAGGGGATAGTGGCAAGACAGCTGCGCCATCATCAAAGGTGGGGAAGGGCCAGAAACTGAAGGGCAGGTCAGGAGAGGGCATGGTGGCACCGACTGAGGGACCAGTGACACACCTTCCTCCACGTCAACGCCAACCTGTACGGCAGAGAAGACCGCCACCTGCACCGCCACCTGCACCTCCACCTGCACCGCCACTTGCACCGCCGCCATCACCGCTGCCACAGAGCCCGACCCCAGCACCACTGCCACAGAGCCTGCCGCCAGCACCGCTGCCACAGAGCCCTCTGCCAGCACCGCTGCCACAGAGCCCGCCGCCAGCATTGCTGCCAGAGAGCCCGTCACCAACACCGCTGCCACAGAGCCCGCCGCCAGCACCGCAGACACTGAGCCCGCAACCAGCACCGCCGCCATAGAGCCCGCAACCAGCACTGCCGCCACAGAGCCCACCGCCAGCACCGCTGCCACAGAGCCCGCTGCCACAGAGCCCGCCGCAAGCACCGCCGTGACTGACACCGCCGCGCCTGACACCACCGCAAGCACCGCCAGCACCGCCAGCGGCTCCGCGACATCCTGAGCCAGTGGCACCACCGCAGACATGGCTGGCACCCCCAGTGGTCAGTCGTCCGAGGCTGGTGGTGAGCTCCGGGAGCCTAGGCAGCTTCCATAAAGCATCACTTTCAGTGGAGAAAGGCATCCACTACCTCAGTCCTTGGCAGGATGAAGCACTCTGGGCACAAAGCCCCCTCCAGAACCAGTGGAGAGATACATCCACTACCTCAGTCCTTGGCAGGATGAAGCAGTCTGGACACAAAGCCCCCTCCAGAACCAGTGGAGTATCACATCCACTACCTCAGTCCTTGGCAGGATGAAGCACTCTGGGCACAAAGCCCGCTCCAGAACCAGTGGAGAGATACATCCACTACCTCTGTCCTTGGCAGGATGAAGCACTCTGGGCACAAAGCCCCCTTCAGAACCAGTGGAGACTGTTATCCACTTGAGAGACTGTGGCTTTGCACTCCCCAGGATGAAGCAGTGGGCAACCCACCCACTGAAAAGACTAGTGAGACTGTGGCTTTTTTACTCCCCAGGATAAAGCAGTGGGCAACCCATCAACTGAAAAGACTTGTGAGACTGTGGCTTGCACTCCCCAGGATGAAGCAGTGGGCAACCCACCCACTGAAAAGACTTGAGAGACTGTGGCTTTGCACTCCCCAGGATGAAGCAGTGGGCAACCCACCCACTGAAAAGACTTGTGAGACTGTGGCTTTGCACTCCCCAGGATAAAGCAGTGGGCAACCCACCCACTGAAAAGACTTATGAGACTGTGGCTTTGCATTCCCCAAGATAAAGCAGTGGGCAACCCACCCACTGAAAAGACTTGTGAGACTGTGGCTTTGCACTCCCTTCATCCTGCTCGTGGCGGCCTCAGTAACGTCAGTGCTTTTGGCGCTCATGGGCCACCGGTGCTTGTCGAGGCGGTGTCTTTGGCAGCGGTGCTTGTGGCGGCGGTGTCCTTGGCAGCGGTGCTTGTGGCGGCGGTGTCTTTGGCAGCAGGACTGCTGCTGGCGGTCCTGTCTGGGGCAGCGGGGCTGCTGCTGGCGGTCGCCTCCTGGTCAGCGGGCTGCTGCAGGCGGTCCTGTCTGGGCCAGTGGGGCTGCTGCTGGCGGTCGCCTCCTAGGCAGCGGGGCTGCTGCTGGCGGTCCTGTCTGGGCCAGTGGGGCTGCTGCTGGCGGTCCTGTCTGGGGCAGCGGGGCTGCTCCTGGCCGGCTCCTGGGCAGCGGGGCTGAGGGCGGTCTTCTCCGCCGTGCTGATCTTCCCAGACTTGCCGGGTTTCTTGTGTCCCTTCCCCACCTTGGAAGGTGTCGCAGCTGACTCCACACTCCCACCTGTACCCCTGGGAGCGGCTTTAGTGGCTGTTGTCTTCCCCCTCTCCCGCCGGGCACTGGCCAACTTTTGATGCTTGACAGGTAGGGAACTCTCTGTGCTGTGGCTCCTTGCCACACTGGCTGCCCTTCTGCCTGGTGCACTCCAGAATACGGTGAATACTGGCACCACTGGTCCCGCCGATATTGTGGCTGAGGTGCTAGTTTGGGACCTGGAGAGTTGGGCCCTAGGAGACGGACGGGGTGGGTTAGGTGAGGGAAAGAGGTCAAGGGTGGACAGGGAAAAGTTTCTTAGGAACAGTGGGACGGGTAGCTGGAGGGGGTTTGGGAGTGGAGGAAGAGGTTGTGGTTGTAGGAGGTGTAAGTTTGGTGACTTTGGGGGAAGGTGCATACGCTGGAGGCTGTCGTGAGGTGGATGGCTGTTGGGTGGGTGTGTGCCTGCGTTTGTGTACCTTGGGAGGTGGCATCACAGACACACTGGGAGAGGACACGGGAGATGTGTGAATGGTAGTGGGGGTGGTGACTGCACGTGAGCGGGGTGTGGTTGTGGGTGTGCTGGTGATGGAAGTAGTGGCTGTAGATGTAGTGCATGCAGGTGTGAGTGCAGACAAGACTGGGAGGGAGGAGGGAGACAAAGAGGAGGGGGACACAGTGGAGGCAGTGGATGTTGCTATGTCTGCATGTGTGTGATGCTTGCGTGAGTGCCTGTGGGATGTGTGGTGCTTATGTTTGCCTGAGCTTCCTCTGTGTGTTGAGGTGTGTGCATGCTGGTCTGATGGTGTGCTTGGGGTAGGCTGAGGTACAGGGGATTGGGTCTGGGTGGAGGAAGTTGGAGGGGGGAGGCTAGAGACAGGGACAATGGCTGCCATCAGTGCTGAGGCCAGAGTCTGAAAAGCTTGCTGAAGGGCTGCCTGACCAGAATGAATGCCCTCGAGGAATGCATTGGTTTGCTGCAACTGCCTCTCTACACCCTGGATGGCATTCAAAATGGTAGACTGCCCAACAGTGAGGGACCTGAGGAGGTCAATGGCCTCCTCACTGAGGGCAGCAGGGGTGACTGGGGCAGGGGCTGAGGTGCCTGGGGCGAAGGAGATGCCCACCCTCCTGGGTGAGCAGGCACGGGGCAAAGGCTGAGAGGCTGCTGGGAGGCCAGTGCTGGAGGGGGGGTGGCGGCTGTACCTGTAGATGCGGGGGGCACAGATGGGGCCGCCACCACAAGGGAACTCCCATCAGAGGACGAGTCCGTATCACTGGTGTCAGCTCCTGTCCCCGCCGTGGAGCTCCCCTCGCCCTCCATCCCACTGGTGAAATCAGACTCCGTAGTGTCGCCCTCCAGGGCCATGTGGGATGCAGCTCCCTCTTGCTCCAGTGCCACTGCTCCTCTGCCTGATGATGCTAATGCACACATGTACAGGGAGACCACAAAAAGGGGGGGAGACAGAAGAAAGACATGTTGAGTGGATGCATTACCGCTACTGTTGGCGGACATGACAGACACAGAAGCCCCCTGCACTACGCCGTGCACTTGGGGTCCACTATTCAATCCCTGGGACATGGCATACAAGGCTATGGCCGATATCTGCACACATGGATGTCACAGGAGCCTGACTAGGTGTAGTTGGCACTGTACCCATGTGGGGTGGAGGTGCTAGAGGGTCTGCCTGAAAAAGGGGACTTAACTAGCACACTCGCCCTGGCCTAGGGAAAGCCACAGCCCACCTACCCCACCCAGACACCTGCACTGCACGCTGAATCAGCAGAATGAGAGTGTACTCACCCCCTTGTTGCTGCTGTGATGCCCTCAAGCTCCCATCCAACTCAGGGTACGCCACCGCCAGGATCCTGAACATCAGGGGGGTCATGGTGCGACGGGCACCCCTCCCATGTTGGCAGGCCATCCCCAGCTGGGCCTCCGCCATCTTCTTGCTCCAGCAGCGAATGTCCTCCCATCTTTTCCGGCAGTCGGTGCTCCGTCTGTGATAGACCCCCAGGGTCCGGAAGTCCTTGGCGATGGCACGCCAAATATCCTTCTTCTGGTGGGCGCTGACCTACATGAATTGTACAGGGGAAAAAGAGAAGTTATTACCAACTGCACCGTCACAGTCATTGTCCCGCATCCGTATCCTTGCCATGTGGCACATGCACTCACCGTCGTTTCATGCACGCATCATTCTACCCCCCTATCTTTCATCCACACCACTCCACTCAGGCATTGCCCATACAGCATGCTCACAGTGTACTCACCTGTTTGTCTGGAGGACAGTAGAGTAGCGTGTACTGGGGGAGGACCCCATCCAAGAGTTTCTCCAACTCCTCCGTGCTGAAGGCAGGGGCCCTTTCCCCAGACGCACGAGCCATTGTCTCTTCCAGACTGAGGTCACAGCAGCACTTGCAGTGTAGGTCCTCTCCTGTTGAAGATCAGGTACCGAGTGATTGAAAACAGATAGAAAATGGCGGTCACGTCCGCGGCAGTGTGTACCGTCACCGCCGGCGTACATCGTTATTTGCTCCTGGGACCCATAGGGTCCAATGTTAACCAATGCAGAATTGCGCCGCAGTCTTCGACCGCCTACCGCGACGGTGTACAACGCCAGCGCAGTTACCTCACATCCCATTGTCCCACTTTACAGGTCAGGCAGCCACCATTTCAGGGGCCCACATGGCCTTATTTTTAACTTCGTCACACATACCTAGGCCTTGCCTCAACACTCATACAGGCACAATTTGGGTTATGAATGGTTTTCTGAGGTAAGCTGTGTTTACGTACCTCTGAGTTGGTTGACTCTGTGCTCGCTGTTGTCCTTCATAGGCACCGTTCGCTGGGACATGTGAGGAGATGGCGGCATCCTCCGGTGTACAGACCGCTGGCAGACCTGTCGACAATGGAGGAAAGACATGTAATCATCACCTACAGGCTTGATCGTGCCACAATCCTGGAACTGTGTGCCCAGTTGGAGCTAGACCTGATGTCAGCTATCCCCCATCCCACAGGAATCCCTCCTCAAGTGCAGGTGCTGTCAGTACTCCATTTCCTTGCAAGTGGGTCTTTTCAAACTATAGTGGCCATAGCATCAGGGACGTCCCAGCCTATGTTTTCCAACGTGTTGTCCAGAGTGTTGTCTGCCCTGCTGAAACACATGCGGAGCTAAATCGTGTTCCCTCAGGTGGAGGATTTGCCTACAGTGAAAGGTGACTTCTATGCCCTGGGACGTATCCCCAACATCATAGATGCCATTGATGGGACACATGTGGCTTTGGTCCCCCCCGCAGGAGTGAACAGAAACCGGAAGAGTTACCATTCGATGAATGTGCAGATGATGTGTTTGGCAGACCAGTACATCTCCCATGTGAATGCCAAATTCCCTGGCTCAGTGCATGACGCTTACATCCTGCGGAATAGCAGCATCCCTTATGTAATGGGGCAACTCCAGAGGCACCGTGTGTGGCTATTAGGTGAGCACCTGGAACCAAATCAGTGGGAATAGTTGTCGGGGCCTGGGGATATCCCTACAGGTTAGTGTGTGTCTAACAGTTGTCCCTCACGATTTGCATGTGACTCTGGCTTCCCCAACCTCTCATGGCTACTGACCCCAGTGAGGAATCCCAGGACAAGGGCAGAGGAACGCTACAATGAGGCCCATGGGAGAACTAGAAGGATTATAGAGCGGACCTTCAGCCTCCTGAAGGCCAGGTTCCGGTGCCTCCATATGACAGGTGGTTCCCTTTTCTACTCACCAAACAAGGTGTGCCAGATCATCGTGGCCTGCTGTATGCTTCACAACTTAGCTTTACGACGACAGGTGCCTTTTCTGCAGGAGGATGGTCCAGATGGAGGTGTTGTGGCAGCTGTGGCGCCTGTGGACAGCGAAGACAAGGAAGCAGAAGAAGAGGACATCGACAACAGGAACTCTGTGATCCTGCAATACTTCCAGTGAGACACAGGTAAGAAGACAAACCTGCCTACTACATGTACTTTAACACTACTACCTCTCTACTGTCTGTCCTTTTCACCCAGTGTATGGTCACTGAGTTGTCACTTTCCCTTACGATTTCACAGATGTGGGTCCCACTGTGTGACATCTGCTTTGTTTCCTCATGGACTAGAGCTGTGTGACATATGTATGTTGACATTACAATTGAAAGAGCATTTTGTCACTGTAATTGCTAATACACTATTTCGAAATCACAGACAGACTCCAGATTGTTTTGTGCTTTAAGGGTGTTTATTTAAGTGCTCAATATTGGGGGGGTTGTAAAATGGTGAGGGGTGATGGTGGAGGAATGTCCATGGCAGAGTCCAGTCTATTAGTCTCACAGGTGCATTGTCCAAAGGGGCATAGGAAGTGGAGTTTGGGCAGTTTGAGGATGGACAGGATGACAAGGTGGGACAAAAGGATGACATTCAGGGCGGTCTCATTTCTTGGCGGGGGTCTTGGCATCGTTCTCTGTCTTTGTCCTGGATCTCAGGGACTGTTTGCGGGTGATTCTCCCTCTGCAGGGGGTGGGGTGCTGGTGTGGTGGTCCTGTGGCGGTGCCTCCTGTCCACTAGCGCCGGCGGAGGTGGTGGGCAGTTCATCGTCCAGGTTAGTGTCAGGGGCCCCTTGTTGTGCCACAGTGTCCCTCCTTGAGGACTTCCTTCAGCACCCCTACGATGCTGCCCAGGGTGGAATTGATGGATCTGAGTTCCTCCCTGAAGCCCAAATACTGTTCCTCCTGCAGCCGCTGGGTCTCCTGAAACTTGGCCAGTACCGTTGCCATCGTCTCCTGGGAATGATGCTACGCTCCCATGATGTTGGAGAGGGCCTCATGGAGAGTGGGTTCCCTGGGCCTGTCCTCCCCCTGTCGCACAGCAGCCCTCCCAGTTCCCCTGTTTCCCTGGGCCTCCGTCCCCTGAACGGTGTGCCCACTGCCACTCCCCCCAGGTCCCTGTTGTTGTTGGGGTGGTAGGTTAGCCTGGGTTCCCTGTAGTGGTGGACACACTGCTGATTGACGTGTCCTGGGGACAGAGGTATGGGCCCGCTGGGTGGGTGCTGTGCTGGTGTTTCCAGAGTGGGCAAGCTCTGTAGTGGCCTGTGCCAGTGTGAGGGGAACCGACTGTCCCGAGGTCCAAGATGTGCCGGGCTGGTCGTCTAGATCCAGTTGGACAGAGCTGCTGTCATCACTGTGGGCCTCTTCTGTTGGTGGTGTGGACATGTGTGGACCCTCCTGTGCGGTGACGTTGGGTAGGGGTCCTGCAGGGGTGTAAAAGCATGATTGTTGCATCTGGGTGTACCATGGTGTGCAATGGGTGGGTGACCATGTACCCCAGTGCTTGCATTCCTGTGTGGGACCTTGTGTGATGATGGTTTAGGGGGGTGTATGGGTATGTGCAGTGGCCATGCTTTGGTGATGGGTGTCCATGCTTTGTTGTTGCATGCAGGGCTTGGTGTTGGGATGTGTGGTTTGTGATATTGGGACACTTGCGAGGAGTAGGAGTGATGGGGGTGAGGGCGAGGGTGGGGGTATGTGATGGCATGCAGGTAGGGTGGGGGATATAGTAGTTAAGGTTTGACTTACCAGAGTCCATTCCTCCAGCTACTCCTTCGAGGCCCTCAGGATGCCAAATAGCCAAGACCTGCTCCTCCCATGTTGTTAGTTGTGGGGGAGGAGGTGGGGGTCCGCCGCCAGTCCTCTGAACCGCAAGGTGGTGTCTTGAGACCACGGAACGCACCTTCCCCCGTAGGTCGTTCCACCTCTTCCTGATGTCATCCCTATTTCTTGGGTGTTGTCCCACTGCATTGACCCTGTCCACTATTCTTCGCCATAGCTCCATCTTCCTAGCTATGGAGGTGTGCTGCACCTGTGATCCGAATAGCTGTGGCTCTACCTGGATGATTTCCTCCACCATGACCCTGAGCTGCTCCTCAGAGAACCTGTGGTGTCTTTGCCATGCCATGGGGTGGTGTGGGTAATGTGTGGGGTGGTGTGTTGTGCTATGTGGGGTGATATTTAGTGGTGTGTTGTGTGAGGTGCGTGGATGTTATGTGGGTGATGGTATTGTGTGCCTGTGGATGCTTGGTTGTAGATTGTAGTGTCTCTCTCTGGCCTTCTGTTGCAATTGTGGTCATAGGGGTTTGTGGGTGATGTGGGTGTGTGTTTTATATTGTATTGGGTGTGTGGGAGTGGTGTGTGTATGTGTATCAGGTGTGTGTATTTTGAATTGTCCAATGTGGATGTGTTTTGTAAATGTGTGTGTATTTTGAGCGCGGCGGTGTGTACCGCCAATGGCATACCGCGGTTGTACGACCGCCGCGTGGATTAGTGGGTCGTTCTAGTGTGGCCGTATTTCTGTTGGCGTGACGGTGGAGGTTTTGATATCGCCAGTTTGTCACTGACCTTTGGTGTGGCGGACTTGTGTGGGTGTCTCAATTTTGGCGGATTCCGAGCTGTGGGTCATAATGACCGTGGCGGAATTCCGCTGCCGCAGCGGTGTGTTGACGGTCTTCTGCACGGCGGTAAGCGGCTTTTACCGCCAATGTTGTAATGAGGGCCTAAGTCACATTTGCATTAATCTGCATACTGAATAGGTCTCCCTGGGCAGGAAGGGTGGATGGGCTCTCTCTTACACTTCAAAGGAGAAAGGACTAATAACACCCCACAGGAATCCTGGCAGAGAGGACTGGGCTGAAAGGGAAACTTGTGCATTCAAAACCAGTCTTTGAAGTTTCCCCGACTTCAAAGGCACTTTTGGGTATGTATACTGGGCCTGTGGCTCCACCAAATCAGATACTTCTAGACCTACAACTGGACTTTGTCAGAGGGACTGCCAGGCTGACCAAAGGACTCATTTGGACTGCTTTGCTGGAAGGACTGCTGGCCTGATTGTTGCCCTGCTGCCTTCTGGCCCCTGACTCTGCTGGAAGGACTCTGCCTTCCTCCACAAGTGGTCTCCAAGGGCTTGGATTGAGCATGCCTCCTGCTCTGAAGTCTCAGGACACTCAAAGACTTCACAAAAGAGAAGTAAATCCAGAGCATTGGAAAATCAGTGCAACACCTGCAGAATTCAGTGCTACATCTGCCAGATCGACACAGTGCCTGTCTCGCAGGTGAAATAAAACTGCATTGCCTGCCAGATCAACACAGCACCTGTTGCCTCTGTACAACATGTTCTTGATTTCCACGCATCATCCCTAGGCATCAAAATAACCCCACATCACAGTGAGGAACCAAGGCTGCGTTCCGGAATCCGAAGCATCACCTTGCCACATGGAAAGAAATTATGCATCTCCTTCTCTGCAGCTCTCTGCGTCGTTATTTTTGATGCATCCTGGGTATTGTGTGTTAAACGGACACAACTACGGCTTCTTAAGGATTGAGACTCATCTAAACCTTCAAAAAAGTGATATCTTGACTTGTGCTTTTTAGATTCTTGTTGTTTTGGTCATATTTTGTTCAGATACATATTATCTATTTTTCTAAACTGATGTGGAGTATTTTTTGTCATGTTTTCACTGTGTTACTGTATGAGTTATGGCACAAATGCTTTCCTCATTTCCTTCTAAGTTAAGCCTGCCTGCGCACAGAATAATTTAGGTTGGCTTGTGATTTACCCTGACTAGGATTGTGGTCCAGACTTGGACAGGGTGCATACCTCTGTCCACCAGAGAACCAATTTCTAACAGGAAAGCTTTATTTAAATTGCATTTATATAGTGCTTACTGCTCCTGAATTAAGTAAGAAATAGGAGGCAGCCTGGACCTGGCGTGTCAAGACTGGAAAGGGAGCTGATGGGAATTCAGGAGTAAGGAATATGATTTATGAAGTTAACAGATAAACAGATTGAAATGTTGGTGTTAAACTGTCAGGAATCCCCAAGGTGCCTCCTGTGTTATCTGTCAGCATTCCCAGGGATTAGGGTTAAATAATATCTCTGTTCTTGCTTAAACCTTCATGTTTCTAAGTAAACATAATGTACTGTGTTACACAATTGGTTTTATCAATGCTTGTTTTACCAATGCTTGTTTGCTAATGTGAGCAGGTGTAGACATGTGCTTCTAATTGGGTGTGGTGACTCATCCACATGTGGAAACTCAACTGCTTTCCTGATTGGCTATAAATAGCAGAGTGAAGCATGCCTCCCAGCTTGGCTTTGTTTTGCTTCCTGATCTCAGCATCTGACTTGCCGGTCCAGTCCCTTCTGTCATCCTCATATTCAGGACTTTTGAGGAAATTCTTTTCTTCGTTCCTGTACCAGCTGACACCAGGCATTCCTCCAGCACTCCGTAAAAGACTGCAGCTAAGTGACTAGTATTCTCCAGGGAGTTTGTTCTTTGAGCGCCGCGCTTTCCTAGAACAGCTGGTGTATTTCAGACCTCGTATTTTGGGAGAATGCTTATCTTGAAGAGACAAATGCATTTCTGAATATTCTACATTATTATTGTAGTTACTTGCCTAAATGTGCTTCAGGAAATCTGCTTGAGCTCAAGTACTACAGAAGTGACGGTGCAATTTTAAAAGAGCATTTATGTGACTTTTCTTTCTCCAATAGCATAACTCTTGGATTTAAATTGTGTCATTAATGCCTGTGTTTCAGGTTTGAGGAATTTGCTTTTTGCAGGGTTTTTCACACACACAGTGAAACCAAACCAAACTGTGCCACCCTAACTGTTTGAACCCAGAGTGGACATTTGTATTTCTTGGATTGTTTTTGTTCCTTTTAGTTTAACCCTATGCATGCAGGTAAGTTATATGTGATATAATGAATGCCCTTGTTTGTCTTTCTTGTGCAGATAAGTGCGACCACAGTTCTAATTGTAGTGTGCAACAATGAATCTCTGTGAAGCCAGCCCTAGTGTCACAGTCCTTTTTGTTATGGTACTTAGTTTGGGTTTTTGGTAATGCAGTGTTAGTAATTGTGGCAACAGTTATTATTATCCAAGAAAAGTGCGGGAGCATCCTGGTGTTCTTATACTTCCCCCGTGCCCATATCAGAAATAGAGATTCAGTTTCAAGGAAGTTGAGTGCACTAACTCTACTATCACTCTGTCAACAACGACCTGCCCCCCGAAGATACAGGGTGCCTGGCTGGACCGGCAAGACGTGGCAGTGTTTTGTCTCTTTCTCTTCCACTCCCCCTTTCCTTTTGGGACACCTGCCGGGGTTTCTGTGTCCACAAGGAAGTGCCGAGAGGTGTTCCAGGAGGTCGGGGCATACCATTGCCCCTGCAGACATCCTGCTTTTCAGGTGAGTGGCCCCGTCTCGACAGAAATGAGACGTTAGAGAATTAAGAGCTGGGTAATGTTTAGGAGTGGGGGATGAGTTACAATTGATGTTACAACATTGCTTAGAGACATTCAGGGCCGGGTTTACCAGTTTGTCATGCAGCACAGTGTACCAGCCGCAAATGATGCACTGTGCTGCGTGAGGAGAAGAGAAGAAGAGTACCATATTTACATAAATATGGCATTCTCTTCCCCTCTTCCTCGTGCCGGCACAGAAATGTGCGGCCGTGCTGTATGGACACACCTTTGCACCATAGTGCAAGGGTATCTCCATGAATCTTGCATAGGTTTTGTACTGGAAGGACACCCTTCCAGTACTAAATACTATGCTTAGACTAACTTTAAACATTTTCCCATTTTGTATGTGTGCTGTACAGTGCAGCACACATGCAAAGACATAAAATAAAGGGAAAAAAACATTTCTCCTTCTTAGCGTCTATCTGAAATGGGTGCTATTTTCTGATGCTAATCCTTGCCTACTTTTTTAAGTAAAGAGGGATTAGTGTTGGAAACCTTGGGTGGTCGCATGGGAACGCCCATGCACCATCTATGTTATGCCCCCTTGGTGCTAAGTAATGCAAAGTAGCTCTATGTGCTGCTTTACATTACTTTCAAGTGAGTTTCCGGCACTAAACAAGTTTAGCGCTGGACAGTAATTTAGTGAAGAAAGATTTAGCGTTGTTTTGCATCACTTTTGTGATGCAAACACAATGCTAAAACTTAGTAAATCAGATTTACCCGATTTCCATCCAGTGCAGTGTAGTGCCAGCAGGTACAAGATCTGTGCTGCATGAGAAGGAGAGAGCAGGAGAGCACCATATTAACAGAAATATGGCTCTCTCATCCCCTCTCACTAGCATCAGTGCTGATTTTAGCTGCTGAGTGTCACGCATACACTTTAGCACCATATTGCTAGTATGTGTGCCTGAGCCCTTCATAGGTTTTATACTGAAAGGTACTTTTCCAGTGCACAATACTATGCATAGACACACTTTACAAATTTCCATGTGCTGTATGTGTGCTGCGCAGTGCAGCATGCATGCAAAGTAGGAATAGAAAGGAGAAATGAATACATTTCTCCTTTTAATGCCTGCTTTTCAGTTGTGTTAATTGTGTTGGTGGTAAACCCTGTCTACTAATGTTAGTAGATAGGGTTTACCATAAACAATCATGGGCAGTTGCGTGGAAACTCCCATGTACCGCCCACGTAACACCCCCTTGGCCCTAAGCAAAGCAAAGCAAAGCAGTGCTTCGTGCTGCTTTGCGTTACTTTTAGGGTATTTTCCAGCACAAAACAAGTTTTGCACTGAAAAGTAAATAGGTAAAAAAAGATTTTGTGTCAATTTGTGATGCAAACACGGCATAAAATCTTAGTAAATATACCTCTCGGTGTGTGTGGCTAAGCCGAAAGATTGTCAGTAAATGTGACCTTTTCTTGCTTTTGTTAAAGCAGCCTTTTCACAAATGTAAAGGTATCAAGAGTGAATCTCCCAATGCTCAGTGCTAAATACACTCTGCAAGTTGCTGACTGTGAGAAAGGGCCTCATTTGACATGGTAGGCCCCACTTTGTGCCTGGAAAGTTATGTGGTGTCAAACTGTAAGTGCCCTGGGCCCCTGCTAAACAGGTTACCAGGGTTCCATCTCTTTCCCCCCAAAATTTACTATGTGTGGCACTTCAGTCACCCTTGTAAATCCCTAATAAATGGTACCCCTGATACCTAGGGCATAGGTACTGAAGAGTGCACCCCAGAGCTGCAGCACCAGTTAATCCACTCTGAGAGGCCCACACCAGCCTCATGCAGACTGCAGTTGTAAGTGCATGACATGGTGTATTTAAAAGGTGCAAACTCGAAATGGCACTCACCAAGAGTGCCATGTCCACTAACACTGCATGCAATATAGGTAAGGCAGCCCTCTGGTAGACCTTACAGCCCTAAGGCAAGGCAGGGTGCACTATAATACATGTGAGGGTATATGTGTGGATGAGCAAATATGCCCTATTGTGTCTTTGCAAACCCTTAAGACACAGTAAGTTCACAGGGAAGCCATAGAAAATACATGCCCTGGCATGGTTGCTGACTGGTCTTAGTCAGCCTGCCACCACCAGCCCGTAGTCTGGACTCCTTCGGTGATAGGCTCTGCTCTCAAGAGCCAGAACACAAAGCTTTTTCTGGGTGAAGGTGTTACACCTCCTCCCCCAGGCAGGCACCCTGCACCATCAGTCCGCTTCAAAGGCTTTACTACCTTTGTAATCTGACCTCTGCTGCTAGCAGCAGATGGCTGCCCAAAGGGTTTCCCCCCACTTTGAGCGGGAAAACCAGTGGGAAAGCTTAGCCAGAGAAGGAGGAGTGGCCACCTGCATAATGCACCACCCCAAAGGTATGGCAGGCAAGGCGACTACTCCATTTCCTTTCCTCTATCTTGGGTGCCACTACAAGGACCTCCGCCTAACACCCACTAAATGCAGTATTCAGTGGGCATTTCTAGACCTACAGATGAGGTTTGATGGACACAAGAAGACCAGGAACAAGGAAGACCCAAGGAACAGAACTGAAGTCCTGCTTCAAGAAGAAAAAGGCCCCAAACCCTCCTGCTGGTCTTAAGACTCGACAATCGCCACTGAGGTGCTATCTAGAAACCTGAAGGGCTCTATAAAACCCCAGAGCACCCTCAGCCTTCTGGAAATCACCAAGATCCTCACTCAGAATGAAGGTATCACTCTCCTGCAACCTAAAAGCAATACACCAATGAAGTCCAGTTCACTGACCGGCCGCTGACCAACGAACCAGACCCAGCAGCCTGACCAAATTCCTCTGGGCAAACCTGAAGGACAAAGCCTACCAGAGTGTCAAGTTTGGTGGCACTGTGTCTTTCAGGGCCTGAGATGTACCAGTGCCCATGGAACTGGACCCTCAATATTGGACACCAAGAAAAAAAGTCCACTTAGACTCTCAAAAACCCAGAAAAAAAAGCACCAGTTGAGGGAGTTCAGGACACCCAAGAACCACTCTCTAGAATGGCCCTCCTGCCCAGTAATCTACTCCCCAAGTGACCTGCTCCTGGCTCCAAGGATTCTCTGACGCACGACTTTCGGTTAACCTATCTGTCCTGCACCCGGCCTCCCTGGCCCCTGCATCAGAAAACAAGCTGTGCTCTAGGGGTCCCTAACCCCTTGCAATCACTACACTCCAAGAGGACCCAGGGACTTGTCTTTAAGCCCACCTGTGCAGTGTTTTCAAGTGGTCCTCTTCGCTGTTGTGCACCAACTCCAAGACATTAGGCTGCTGCTCCCGCTTGAACTGGGTACCGCCCGAACTTCTCCAGCTGGCCAATTGGACATCTCGACGACCTCAACCTAAAAATAGAAAGTGGCACCTGTGAGAGGATTACCTGATTTCATATGGAATTTTAAATGTATTCCCATTAATTTCTACAGTGCGTAATCACGCACAAAAAGCATGTATGTTCTAAACTTTGAAAAATTATAATGAAATAAGAACTTACCATATATTGGTGATCCTGGTCTTAAACATTTTAGAAAAATCTGAAGTATTTTTGTAAATTGACCTTGAGTTATTCTTACAAGTGTGTGTCCACATTTATTGATACTGTGAGCACAACAAATGTTCATCACATCTCCAAGGTAAGCATAACTGCGCACCCACACTATCACGCAAACAGTACATTAGGTGGTCTGTTTTTTTACTTCTAGATACCAAATTGGGGTTGCTTGGACTCTCTGCACAGTGCCCGTCTTCTTCGTGCTCTATATAGAGAGCCAGCCTCCTACACTGACCGAAAAGCCAGCAAGTATTCGGTATGTTTTTGCTTTTTCATGCTCACAGGAGCTGTATGTAATTGGGAAGCAGTACTTTAAATGGGCAGGTACTGTGCGATATTCAGTACCAACACTTCTTTAATTTTAAAGGGAGAATACCTGCACTTCTCAGCACTGATGCAAAACATTTACTTTTTCAGTACTTCAGTACTTTTCAGGACCAAGTAAGTTCTTTAAATAGTGAGTAACTGCACTTTAATATTTTCATTCAAAGAACTGCCGGGAAGTATACAAGAACTTAGTCGGGATTTTTCAACTTTCTTTCAGTAGAAATTATGTTCCCCAAAGCAACTGCACCTCTAACAGTGGATCACAAGGTCATATCTGACATGCCCAATGAACTGAAAGCCGCTGCAAAAGCTTCATTTTCGGACGCTTATGTGCGTTGAACTAAGATGTTAAATCGTATTTTTTTTTAAGACCTATGTTTGACTTGGGAAATTACAGTTACTTTGGTGCCATCTAGCGCCAATATGTGTTTTATACTTGTTATTTTTCATTTTTCACATTGTGCTTCTTTCTTTTTTCTTTACACTTACTTAATCAACAGATGGTACGACTCCTTACAAATATTATATGCTGTTTTAAGTTAAAATTCCACACACTTTGCAGAGCACGCCCAACTAGCGTTTCCGTGTTTCACACGTCTAGTGTGAAGCTGTTACTTCTGGCCCTTCAGTGATACTGTGTCCGACCTTTCGCTAGCATATGGTATATGCTTGGCTGTGTTTTTTTTGTTTTTTTTAAATTTAAAACACTCTTACTCTGTTCTTGGTGAGAGGTTTTTGATACGGGAAAATACTGTAATGTGTACAATGCACGTCGTAACCCTTTTTAAGGGAGATTATCATCTTTTTAAAAAGGACTACGAGAAATAAATTTTCTGGTGCTTGAAATATTAAACGATAAACGCCAGTACTTAGTACTCTTGCGCTGTTAGCGTCCGATGTGAGAATGTGTTATGGCGCCCTCCAGTGACCACTTTCGCCGCACATTCCCTCACTACCACCCCTTAACAGTGCCCTCAAGTCTCCATAACCTCTTTCTCAGATCTATTTAATTATTTTTATAGCGCCACTCATACTAGTGGAGCTTATTAGAGCACTTTACATCACAAACACATTATACAGAGGCAAATCAATCATACGTGTTTAAATCAGTGTATAAGACATGTTACTTAAGACAGAGCACTACAAGGTGTAGGAGTCACCTCATCCATACTGGTAGGCAGTATAGTTTAAGAATGCTTGATCTGGAGAAGCACGAACTCAGGATTTTAAAAGTAACACCATAGTTGGGGGTTTTCTTTACTAATAAAAATTGATTTCTACCCAAATGAACACTTTTTCCAACATTAGGATAATGAAAGGCTGGGGAAAAATCATAACGCTCTAATCTATACCTTGCAGTTTCCAACAGCTTTTTGATGATAGCTTCTAGCTCACTGTTCTCTCTTAGGGTATTAACTTATATAACTGCAATTAGCAAAAGGATATCTCCAACAAAAGCAATAACACATTGACCTATTAAATTATATGCTTTTTGTGCTCTGCATGGTATACTTTCTTTGCAGCAGGCATATTAACTCTCTGCATAACAATAAGGTCCATTAATCACCGGACTTATCTTGACATTTTAATTGCTAAAAATTGGTGGCAGCAAGGAAGCAACATTAGGTGCTTTTAAAACCATTTTATATTTGCGAACACAGCACCCCCAACCATAGTCAACTCCCAGTGCGGTGACACCGGTCCGTCATCCTAGAGCTGGCCCTGGCCGGACCTTCTTCCATTGGAGAAAAGCACTGTCCTATTGAGTATTACCAGTGGTGTAACAAAGGCCCCCACAGCTCCTGTGGAGTGAGAGCACCCCAAGCTCCAGGGGGGGCCCTCAGGACTGTACCCTGTGTACTGACGGCAGACCCCTCACTGGGTCCAGGGAGGAGGGGGCCCTCTAATGGTACTTTGCAGGGGGCCTCTTAGAAAGGGGGTTTCTGGTTGGCCAGGGTATGCACCTAAGCCAGGCAGAACCCACCCACTCTAGTCTGGGCAAGGGAGTTACACGTCTTAGATAACCCCTGTTCACCCCCTTGGTAGCTTGGCACGAGCAGTCAGGCCTAACTCTGAGGCAATGTGTAAAGCGTTTGCACGACACACACAACACAAGTGACGCAATATGCACACCACAAAGTAAACACAACACTGAGCTATGTAAAAATAAACTGTATTGCACAAATCATAATTAGACCAAACATTACGTCAGTAATACCCTGCTACCTTAGCAGTTGTCAGAATGTTACACAGATTACTAATACTTTGCAAGAATAAGCAGTATTCACATTAGAACACATAAGAGGAACATTAGAAAGTATATGGCACATCATAAAATCCACAGGTTACATCCCAGGGCATATAATGCCCCTAGCAGGAACATTAGAAAAGGGTACGTAGTCTTTGGATAGTACCTAATGCAGAATGAAGGCACCTCCTGTGCAAGGGGATCAATGAGGGGGCCCCCGGTGCTCCAGTGCGCACAACAGGGGCCACGGGTTGATCCTGGAGGGAGTGGGATAGTACGCACCCCTCTGGTTGTGGGTGTTGGGGCCCCTCCTAGGGCCATGCCTAAATAGAGCCGACACGGTCTGTAGGCCCCCCACGGGTCGCGACTGACCCTCTGGGGGGAGGGGGAAACAAATGCCTGAGGTCCCCGGGGGGTCCGAGCCCCTAAGGCAGTGGCAAGGGGGAAAGGAACTCCCTTTCCGCCCCCGGGCCCTGCAATGCAGAAGGCAGCCACCCTTGTCCTTGGTGCGGCTGCTGGAGGAAAGGGGGGAGAGGCTGACACCTCTCCCAACTAGCGGCGCTCCTCCTGGAGACAGCCAAGAACCTTCAGCGGGCCACAGCGGCAACGCTCTCTCCAGTAGGAGCAGGCATGTGCCCCTCTTATGGCGACCAGATCCCCAGTGGCACAACCAGGAGAGTGCCGGCTCCAGTCTCTGTTGTTGTGGTGCTCCGGGGGCACACAAGAGCGCTCAAACAACGTGCTCTTTGGTATCCAAGTACCCGGTTCATGGCGGTGAATTGCGAGCCCCAATGAGTGCTTTTCAGCGCGGGGCAGTTTGATGGGGCCCAGGTTGCTGTGGTGAGTTTTCAGCACGGCAATGCGCCTAGAAGCGCAAGGGGGCACAAAGGAGCGCTCTCCAAGCGCTAGGAATATATTGAGGCAGCACTCCTCATGCTGTGGAAAGTTACAGGGGACAGGGGCCACAGCACCCTGCTCCTGGAGACAGAAGGGAGGGTAGCACAGGGCTACCAGGCCCCAACAACAGGCCAGCACAAGAGATGCAGATGGTGGCAGTTCCTCCAAGTGACCAGGGAGGTCACAGGTCAGCACAGCAGCAGCAGTCCAAGATGGGTCCTGGTGAGTCCTACTCAGCAGCGTCCTGTGTCCAGTTACAAGTAAGTCTCTTCAAGTCTTCATGTATCAATTGTGGGGAAAATTCCCCTGTACTTATACTCAGTTTACAGTGTATTTTACAAAGAGGGTGAGAGGAGGTTCCAACCATTTACAACTGGTTCTGGGAGTGCACCCTTCTCTCCTCTAGCACAGGCTCCACACATCAGAAGGGGGTAAACGACCCTATTGTGTGAGGCCAGGGTACAGCCTTTACAAATGCAGGTGTGCCCTGCCTTTCCCTTCTCTCAGCCCAGGAAGACTATTCAGTATGTAGATGCACCTCTGTGACACCTCCACCCTCCCTCTGTACAGGCTGTCTGAAAAGTATGCACAAAGCCCAACTTTCACTCTGCCCAGACATGGATTGGAGTCAAGCTGCAAAACACCACAGTTATGCGCACAGAGAAGTGCTCACTTTCTAGAAGTGACATTTCTGTAATGATAATAAAAACTCCACCTACACAAGTAAGCAGCATTTCTCACTACCATTACAACCATACCAAACATGCCTACGCTACCCCTCATAAATCAGACAATACCCCTTACACATAAGGCATAGCATTTCCAATGCAATCCTATGAGAAGGCAGCACTCACAGCAGTGAGAAATCAAATATGCTGTTTGTCACTACCAGGACAGGCCACATTATTAGGCACATATCCTGCCTTCTACATACCTGGCACCCTGCCCATGGGGCTGGCTAGGGCCTTCCTTAGGGGTGTCGTACATGTAGTAAAAAGGGGAGTTCTGGGCTTGGCAAGTAAACTTAGATGCCAGATCCCTGTGGCAGAAAATTGTGCACATAGGCCCTGTGCTAGCAGGCCTGAGACAGGTTTGAAAGGCTACTTCAGTGGGTGGTGCAAGCAGCGCTGCAGGCCCACTAGTAGAATTTAATTTAGAGGCACTGGGTATAGGGATACCACTTTACAAGGGACTTATAGGTAAATTAAATATGCAATTAGGTATAAGCCAATCATACCAAGTTTACAAGGGAGAGCACATGCACTTTAGCACTGATTAGCGGTGAAAAAGTGCTCTGAGTCACAACATCAGCCAACAAGGGCCAGAAAAATAAGGAGGAAAAAACAAAACATTTGGGGAATGATCCTGTAAAAGGGCCAGGTCCAACATGACCCCCTACCAGTCTAAAGCCAGGGGGGACTAATCAATACTTTGATGGACTTCCCTGCTTGAGGCAATAGAACCGGGACCCTGGCCAGCAACTGCAGGGGCATGATCCAGTTCTACGCCAATCTGAACCCAGTTGGATCCCTCTGTCTATGTTCCCCAGACAATCTAAGCTAACCCATGGAGGCGTCCTAGTTGTCTGTAGCCAGAGCCAGGTTCCAGGGCATCCTGGTGCCTCTGGTCTCTGAAACCTGTCTGAGTGGGGGGTAGGAGCCCTGGGTGCATAGCATCCTCTCTCCACTCTCTACCCACCAGTTCAGGCTTTACCCCCTGACAATGGTCTTCTATCCTAGGGACTGGTTCCATAGCCTGAATAGGGGTCAGGGGAGAGTTTTTCCTCCCCCTGCTCCTCCTTCTAAGGTTCCTTACCCTCTGTGGAGGAGTCGTACCCCCAGAATCCAGAACTGCCTGGGTGCTGGTGTCAGTCATCCTGGTCAGCTCACCCACCAGTTCAGTGCGGCCCCTCTGTAACTGGTCGCTCAACTCAGGGTCCTTCCCCTCTGGCTGAGCTAGGGTCAGGAAAGAGCATTTCCTCCTCTTGCCCCTCATTCTGGAGTTGCGCACCCTCCCACCAGGAGTGATACCCCTAGAAGTATTGGTAGAGAGACTGGGGACAGTTGTCTCTACCTCCAGGTCAAGGGGGTTGCCCATGACCTGGTTCTCCAACCTAGGGTCTGTACCATGCCTCAAACCCTTCAAAGGCAGCGCCCAACCCCACTTTGCGGGGAAACACGTTTAGGAACATAACAAACTAAAGAAATCAGTACATCACTCAAAGTGCATTGTGCTACCTGACCACACAGCAGCTCTAAAAAAAGAGCCACAATGATGACAGGACTCATCATCCATCAACTGCTGCAAGAAGTTAAAGGGCAAACTGCACTGCTAAAGTTCGGAGACATCAGAAACCTAAGAAAGAATTGTTTAGTATATTTTGTAGAAAATTCACAAAAAAGTAAAGTGCATCATTGACTACCCAGATTTACCATCACAGGGACATATACAGGAGGCAAGATTTATTTAGTAGCCCAGTGGAAAATAAAGCAAGTTGTTGATGGTAACTACCCTGAAGTGAACTAATAAGCCACTTTCCAATTCATACAAACACTAAACAGATACTTCATTCATAGTCGTCTCTTTCATAATCCTAAAGGTAATGTGATATGTATGCATCGTTTGTGTCACATCATGGGTGTAGATTCAGTTTTAATACGCAAACATAACTACACTTTGATAATTGATTTTTTAAGTATGCAACTCAAATTATTTAAATATGTAACCAGAGCCTCAATATATTTATACCAATAAATAACAACACCTGAAAGTGAAATGTAACTCAAAAATAACACATAATCAAACCACTTTTTGAGACTACATTCATAGTTGTCTCTGTGTGAGTTGTAAGAGTAGTGTGATATGTGCTTTCATTGGTAAATTGATTAACAGTATTTGTAATGCCATCTGTTTCACTAAGGGAGGGGTCATGAGAATTGTATTTGGTCTGCGAGTTATGCTTTTCATGGCTGTTGCAGGGGTTGTCAACTTTGCTCCATACCATAACTCATAAATTTCAGGCCTCTTTTTAATTATGGTTGTGCATACAAACAGCTTTTATGCATCTTTGCCTTTTCATGCGCATTGAAATGAAGCCAGGGTCCGTATTACAGAATATGGTGCACTCTCCTTGTTTGCACCAGGTGCACTTTTCAAAAGGAGTGCCCTGTACACAAGGACGGTAGCCATATTATACTGAATGCGCTGCCCCCCTCCAGGGCAGTTGCGAACTCGTGCTCCCTTTAGGTCAGCACATTCAAGAGAAATATGGAGCAGCTGTTTAAAAGCTGCTCCATGTTTCACTGAGCAGGCGGAAAACCGCCTGCACTTTTAAGGGGTATTAGAGATCCTCTCGCATCTGGGTGCAGTGAGTGACTGTGCCCTCCTGCAATGGGATGTCTGAGGGGTCTCTGGGACCCCTTTTCTCCCCTCCAGAGGGCTACCTTTAGCAGGTGCACCTTTTTGTGCGCCTTCTAAAGGCTTGTTTGCCTCTGCGCCCACGTCGGTAACACGGCAACAGAGGCAAAGTGTTTACCCTCATTTGCATGGGGCCACGCCCCCATGCAAATGAGGGAACGCTTTCTAATGATAGCACTGATGCAATATGTGTGCCAGCACTATTGGTAGCACAGAAGGGACCGCACAAGTGTCTGAAGCCCCTTCTGTAATACCAAAGTGCTGCAGGGGTATGCAAAGTGGGCGCAAACGCTTGTTGTGCTCACAGGGCACTATATGTAATACAGCCCCTAATTGGCTTTGCCAATACGTGTTTCTCTTGTCTATTTACATAATATGATTTATATATCTTCCTTCATTTTGATGAAGTTCAGTCTATACGTTTGCATGACTCTACATACTATTACAAATCACAGCTGAGCTTTGATCTCAATCAAAACTTAAGCAATGCACATAGGGATATAGCTACATTTTCGAACAAGCATGACATGGACTGCAAATATTAGGTAGAGCAATGCCCCTAAATTAAATGTGAATGTTTTTCTTCTGTAGAGGACTCATGAATGTTTTTTTTTAAACGAGGTCATTAAAGAAAAACAATTCGTTCACACGTGTCTTTTTCAATAATCATAAAATACCAGAATATATTGAGAGGCAGCAATTTGTGCGCCATTTTTAAATGAAATAATGAGAAATTACAGCACATATAAATGAGTTGTCTAATAGTATGTCGTTATTTTATATATGTTAACTGAAAAATAAAATGCGATTTCTACTGTAATAAAGCACAGCAATATAGTGAACAATAACAAAGGACGTGAGTTCTCAATTAATTAGAAAAAAATCAATACTTGACATAAAAATAAATTCTAACCACTTTTTCGGTCAACGGATTTATGCCCTGACTGAAACTGATAATTCACTCCACAAAACACTTTATGATTTTTTTTAATAAAAACGAAAAACACACATACATTTTTATTCCTGACCATACACATAAATTCTTCCCAAGCATGAGTCCAAATTTTTATTGACTTAAAGTACAATGATTGTTAAGTAGGTTAACAGGAAGGATCACAAACGTATGTAAGTGGGAAAATATGTCCACAACTTTGAAAAGTTCCCATTGGTAATTGTCGTTCCTACTCTTATACTTTTGTTATTTTCTCATTATACCACGTTTCAAATTACCTTTTTTTTCAAGAAGTAAATAACAAAAGACACCCCAAAACGAGGGAAAATGTTTACTGCAATGTATGGTGGAAAACATCTGCTTAACACACAGGTGTTATCTCTATGCTTGTTGAATGTTTTAGATGTCTATTTTCAGCCATACCACCCTTAAAGTGGCTTAAATCAGCAAGAATTACTCAACCGAATTAAACAAGGTGGCACAGTGAGTTAACTGGTCTCTGCTGTGTGTCTCATGTGTCTGGGCGTATGTAGTGTGTACCTGTGCGTGCGTGTATGTGTGCCGCGTGTGTGTGTATGTGTGTGTGTGTGTGACAGAAAACTGGAAGTCACTAGTGTGAATCCCGACGGGGCTATTTTAACCTTTCATTTTTTAGAGGTCAATAAATTGAGCGTCAAAGGATAGGTCAATTATAACACGTTATTTACAGTGCTTTGAACCAGCAAATTGTAATGTTGCACATAGCCCACTCTCTTTCAAATGGAATAAAATTCAAATGTATGAGCATTTTAGTAAGATACATACTAATCATGCGATAATACAAAGTGCAACTTGAGATAATCAACACTAAGGGGGTGACCGCCGGGGCCGGGGTCGGCGGGAGCACCGCCAACAGGCTGGCGGTGCTCCGCAGGGCATTCTGACCGCGGCGGTACAGCCGCGGCCAGAAACGGAAAGTCGGCGGTGTTCCGGCGACTTTCCGCTGCCCATGGGAATCCTGCGCCGCCATGGGGATTCCGACCCCCTCACCGCCATCCTGTTCCTGGCGGTTTCGACCGCCAGGAACAGGATGGCGGTGAGGGGTGTCGTGGGGCCACTGGGGGCCCCTGCAGTGCCCATGCCAATGGCATGGGCACTGCAGGGGCCCCCGTAAGAGGGCCCTACTTTGAATTTCAGTGTCTGCTCAGCAGACACTGAAATTCGCGACGGGTGCTACTGCACCCGTCGCACACCTTTCGGAGCCGGCTTCATCGTGGAAGGGTGTTTCCCACTGGGCTGGCTGGCGGCCTTTTGGCGGTCGCCCGCCAGCCCAGTGGGAAACCCAGAATGACCGCCGCAGTCTTTTGACCGCGGTACGGTCTTCTGGCGGTCTTCTGGCGGTTCAGAATGACCCCCAAAATACTAATATACGTCCCTAAGACACTATGGGGGTCATTCTGACCCTGACGACCACGAGAGCACCGCCAACAGGCTGGCGGTGCTCTCAAGGGCATTCTGACCGCGGCGGTTTGGCCGCGGTCAGAAAGGGAAAACCGGCAGGAAATAAGACCCCCTGAATGTCACCCTTCTGTCCCACTTTGTCACCCTATCCACCTTAAAGTGCCATTGCTCCACTTCCTATGCCCCATTGGACAATGCACCTGTGAAACAAATAGACTGGACTCTGCCATGGAAATTCCTCCACCATCACCCCAGCCCATTTCACACACCCCTCCACTTATTTGCACAGAAATAAACACACTTGAATCACAAAACAATCTGGAGTCTGTCTGTGCTTTCAATAATGTGTAATTGCAAAACCTCTTGAATATAGCAATGTCAATGTACTTGTTCACATACCAATATAACACAGCTGTAGGCCAGCAGTAAACATAGCAGAGGGCACAAAGTGGGACCCAGATCTGTGAAAGGAAAGGCATAGTAACAAGTCAGGGTCCATACACTGATTGAAAATGACAGACTTATGCTAGCTCCAACAATAGTATGAGATGTGGGAAGCAGTTTCATCATCTTAGCTGATCTTCACCTGTCAGGTGTCTCACCTGAAGTATTGCATGATGATGTTGTTTCAGTTGTCGATATCTTCTTCTTCTGCCTCCTCTTCTTCACTGTCCACAGGCTCCACAGCTCCCACCATCTGGCCCATCCTCCTGCAGAAAAGGCACCTGGTGTTGCAAAGCCAGATTGTGCAGCATACAGCATGCCATGATTATCTGGCACACCTTCTTCGGTGAGTAGTATAGGGAGCCACCTGTCAGGTGGAGGCACCAGAATCTGGCCTTCAGGAGGCCGAAGGTGCGTTCTATAATCCTCCTAGTTCGCCCATGTGCCTCATTGTAGCGTTCCTCTGCCCTTGTCCTGGGATTCCTCACTTGGGTCTGTAGCCATGACAGGTTGGGGTACCCAGAGTCACCTGCAAATGTCGAGGGACAACTGTTAGACACACACTAACCCTTAGGGACAACCCCATACCCAGACACCTATGTCAACTGTGTTGGGACCTGGCCTCACCTATTAGCCACACAGAGTGCCTCAGGAGTTGCCCTATCACATGAGGGATGCTGCTATACCTCAAAATGTAAGCGTCATGCACAGAGCCAGGATACTTGGCATTCACCTTGGAGATGTACTGGTCTCCCAAACACACCATCTGCACATTTATCGAATGGTAGCTTTTCCAGTTTCTGTACACCTGTTCATTCCTGCGGGGGGGGGGCAAATGCCACATGTGTACCATCAATAGCACCAAGGATGTTGGGGATATGTCCCAGGGCATAGAAGTCACTTTTCACTGTGGGCAAATCCTCCACTTGACGGAAAACGATGTAGCTGCGCATGTGTTTCAGCAGGGCAGATAACACTCTGGACAACACGTTAGAGAACATTGGCTGAGACATCCCTGATGCCATGGCCACTGTTGTTTGAAAAGACCCACATGCCTAGGAAATGGAGTACAGACAGAACCTGCACTAGAGGGGGGATTCCTGTGGGATGGCGGATAGCTGATATCAGGTCTGGCTCCAACTGGGCACACAGTTCCATGATTGTTGCACGATCAAGTCTGTATGTGATAATGATGTGTCTCTCTTCCATTGTCGACAGGTCCACCAGGGGTCTGGACACCGTAGAATGCCGCCATCTCCCGACCTTCCCCAGCAGACCTGCCCTACGGAGGAGAACAGCGAGCAGAGGGTCATCCAACACTTAGGTATCACAATGTGTTATTTGCTAAAATGTTGGAAAATCGAATGTGCCGGTATCTGTCTGTATTCCAGGCCTAGATAGGTGTGATGCAGCTTTTTTCCATCCCATGTGGCCCCCTGAAATGGAGGCTGCCTGGCCTGTAAGGTGGGACAAGGGGAAATGAGGTAACTGTGCTGGCGTTGTACACCGTCGCGGTGGGCAGCCGAAAACTGCGGTGCAATTCAGCATTGGTTAACATTGGGCCTTATGGGTCCCAGGAGCCAATGACGATGTACGTCGGCGGTGAGGGTACGCACCGCCACGGACGTGACCGCCATTTTCTTGCTATTCACTCACTTGATACCTGACCTTCAACAGGAGAGGCCCTACAATGCAAGTGCTGCTATGACCTGTGTCTGGAAGCGACAATGGCTACAGTGTCTGGGGAAAAGGCCCCTGCCTTCACTTTGGAGGAGTTGGAGAAACTGGTGGATGGGGTCCTCCCCCAGTACACGCAACTGTACGGTCCTCCAGACAAACAGGTGAGTACACTGTGAGCATGGTGGATGGCACCTCAGTGTATGGAGTGTCGTGGATGGAAGAGGGTGTGGAGGCGGACAGGCCAGAATGTCAGGATTGTGTGTGTATGGCCAGTGTGGGAGGTGTTTGGCAATGTGTGAGATGAAATGTACGGGCTAGAAACATCCACTTTTACTTCACTTAGGTCAGCGCCCACCAGAAGAAGGGTATTTGGCGTGCCATCGCCAAGGACGTCCGTACCCTGGGGGTCTACGATAGACGGAGCACCCACTGCCGTAAAAGGACCTGTGTCGCTGGAGCAAGAAGATGGCGGAGGCCCAGCTGGAGATGGCCTCCCAACGTGGAAGGGGTGCCCATCGCACCATGACCTCCCTGATGTACCGGATCCTGGCAGTGGCCTACCAAGAGTTGGATGGGCACTTGAGGGCATCACAGCAGCCACAAGGGGGTGAGTACACTCTAATTCAGCTGACTCTGCGCGCAGTACAAGGTGTCTGGGTGGGGGAAGTGGGATGTGGGTTCCCCTAGGCCAGGGCGGACTTGGTAGGCAAGGTCCCTTGTTAGGCAGGCTCTGTGGCACCCCAATCCCACTACTGGTAATAGTCATCTACACCTAGTCAGGCTCCTGTGACTTCCAGGTGTGCAGCAATTGGGCTTAGGCCTCGTCCCCCATGGGCAGGTGAATTTGCTAGGAACTGTTAGTGCATGGCTTAGTGCAGAGGGCTGCTCCCTGTGTGTTGTGTCCGCCAATGGTAGTGGTGTTGCATGCACTAAACATGTGTTTCTTCTGTCTTCCCCCTTTTTGTTTTGTCTCCCTGTTCTTGCGTGAAATAGCATCATCTGGCGGAGGATAGTGGGACCGGAGCAGCAGGGAGCTGCTTCCACATGGCCCTGGAGGGCGAGACAACGGAGTCAGAAGCCACCAGTGGGGCGGAGGGTGAGGGGAGCTCCATGACGGGGACAGGAGCATACACCAGCGACAGCGACTCCTCTTCTGATGGGAGCTCCCTTGCGGTGGTGGGCACCTCTGTGCCCACCGCATCAACAGGTACAGTCGCCACCTCCCCTACCTGCACCGCCCTCCCACAAGCCCCTCAGCAGGTGTCACGTGCCCGCTCACCCAGGAGGGTGGGCATCTCCTTCGCCCCAGGCACCTCTGGCCCTGCCCCAGTCAGCCCTGCTGCCCTCAGTGAGGAGGCTATTGACCTCCTGAGGTCCCTCACTGTTGGGCAATCTACCATTTTGAATGCCATCCTGGGTGTTGAGAGGCATTTGCAACAAACAGATTCAGACCTGGAGGGCATTCATTCTGGGCAAGTGGCCCAACAGAGAGCATTTCAGGCTCTGGCCTCAGCACTGATGGCAGCCATTGTCCCTGTGTCGAGCCTCCCCCCTCCAACTTCCTCCACCCAGACCCAATCCCCTGTACCTCAGCCTGTCCCAAGCACACCATCAGACCAGCATGCACACTCATCAACACACAAGAGTGGATATGGCAAACATAAGCACCACACATCCCACAGGCACTCACACAAGCACCATCCCCATGCAGACACAGCAACATCCACTGCCTCCACTGTGTTCCCCTCCTCCACGTCCTCCTCCTCCCTCCCTGTCTCATCTCCACTCACACCTGCATGCACTACATCTTCAGCCACTACCTCCATCACCAGCAAGCCCATCACCACACACCGCTCACGTGCAATCACCACCCCCACTACCATGCACACATCCCCAGTGTCCTGTCCCAGTGTGTCTGTGAGCCCTCCTCCCAAAGTTCACAAACGCAGGCACACACCCACCCAACAACCATCCACCTCACAACAGCCTCCGGCCCATGCACCTTCACCCAAATTCAGCAAACGTACACCTCCTACAACCACTACCTCTTCCTCCACTCCCAAACCCCCTCCATCTTCCCGTCCCAGTGTGTCTAAAAAACGTTTCCTGGCAAACTTTGACCTCTTCCCTTCACCTCCCCGTCCCTGGCCTTCCCCTAAGGCCAGGCTTTCCAGGTCCCAGCCCAGCACCTTAGCCACCAAATCCCCAGGCACAGTGGTGGCAGCAACTGCGGGGTCATCGAGTGCGCCACCCATCAGGGCTGCCAGTGTGCCACCTTGCGAGGCCAAGGACATTCCGCCACCTGCCAAGGTGAAGAAGGTGCCCACATCCCAGAGGGAGAAGCCGCACCTACTAGCCACCAAGGGGTCTGCCAAAACAAAAGGGGACAGTGGCAAAACACCTGCAGCACCATCAAAGGTGGGGAAGGGACAAAAGCAGAAGAGCAGGTCAGGACAGGGCACGGTGGCACAGACTGAGGGACTAGTGTCACCCCTTCAGTCAACGACTACACCAATCTGTACGGTGGTGAAAACCGCAACCTGCCCCACCACCAGCCCCGCCACCTGCACTGCCACCAGCACTGCCACCAGCACCGCCACCTGCACTGCCACAAGCACCACCACCTGCACAGCCACCTGCACCACTACCTGCACGTCTGCAGCCTCTGCAACATTCCCCAGCATCTTCCCCTGTGGGCATTTGTCCGAGGCTGCAGGAGACATCCCGCTGTGTCTCTCAACAGGTGCTGACACATGCACCTCCACCAGCACCGCGACGTGCTCAGACAGTGACACCACCGCTGACATGGCTACCATCCCCAGTGGTCAGCTGTCCGAGGCAGGAGGAGACTTCCTGGACCCTGCCCAGCTTCCATGAGGCATGACTTTCATTGCTGTTTGCACCTGCAGGTGGAAGGCGAAGTCGCAGCAGGGTGGGGTATGTTTCTGCCTCCCTGGCATATCATGCTACATGTTCCTAGGCAATCTCATGGCACACACACCCATGTGAGGGAATGGGACCGGCCACACTGCATGTGGAGCACTCTGGGCACAATGCCCCCTCCAGAACCAGTGGAGAATGACATCCACTACCTCAGTCCTTGGCAGGATGAAGCACTCTGGGCACAAGGCCCCCTTCAGAACCAGTGGAGAATGACATCCACTACCTCAGTCCTTGGAAGGATGAAGCACTCTGGGCACAAGGCTCCCACCAGAACCAGTGGAGAATGACATCCACTACCTCAGTCCTTGGCAGGATGAAGCACTCTGGGCACAAGGTCCCCTCCAGAACCAGCGGAGACTGTTCTGGAGGGGGCCTTAATTTTGTCCTTGCGTTCTTCCAGGGGATGGGGGGGTGTATCTGTAATGTTGCTGCATGTATTTGTGTGTCTGCTGTTGTGGGTGAGGGTGGGGGTATTGCGTGTTGCATGTGTGTGTCACTCTCGTTTCCCTCCCCCTCTCACCTGTGTTGTAGGTGCAGTACTCACTGTGGTCGGCGACGGCGTCTGTCCTGCTCCTGATACAGCAGGAGGAAGACCAGCATGGGAAGTACGTGTAACTCGGGCTCCATGGCGTCCTGGTTCCTCGTTGGATGTCGAGAGGTGAGTGGTTTCCCTTCTGTGTACTGTTTCCACCATGCTTTTGATAGCATTGGTTCCACCCCGGAAAAGGTGTCGGATAGGCCTGTTGTTATACAGTGGGCGGTACTTTGTCCTCTGCCTGTTTGTTGGTGGTTACCGCTGTGGTGTTTGTTTCTACAGCCGTGGCGGTCGGAGTGTTAAAGTGGCTTTCTATGTTGACGGTTTCCGCCATGGTCGTGATTCCATTTTTCCGCCGGCCTGTTGGCGGTATTACCACTACTTTACCACCGTCCGCCAGGGTTGTAATGAGGGCCTAAGTTTTGTTTCCCCACCATAGGTTGGATGGGACTGGAGAGTGATAACACCCTCTACCAAAGGTTCCAATACATTTGAAACCACATCCCTGCTGGAACTTTTGTTCTTGATTCGTGGGACTGTGCCCTCCAAGGGGTGAAAGGCTTTAATTGCAAGTGATTTTACAGCAATAGTTGAAATGGAAGCTTGTTATGCTAAATGTATTCTGAGAATACATGGTCCCAATCTTGAGTCCATTGATGTGACTTGTGAAAGGTCATGTGACAAGGCACCCTGTAGGGATGCAGGATGGTTTTACACCATGTTTATCAAGAGTAATCTGAAAGTAAGCTAAGAGTAATCCAAACAGACCAAATCATTCCAACATGCCTTTACAGCCATCACTGATCAAAGTAGTTGTTCTTTATTGCAAGATTTAGGTGCTCTCACTCCAAGTTACAGTCAAATAATGCATTGGGAAGTAAATATTTCACCATGTGGGCTGTTGGATTATATTTCCCCTCAGGGAGAGATTAGTTTAGTTTAGTTTAGTTTATAGATTTGTAGAGCGCATGGCTACCCGGGGGCATCCCAGCGCTAAAGTACACCATGAATGTCGGAAGAGCCAGAGGAAGCATATTAACTGGGAAAGAGAATGGTTTCCAACTTCCTCCTAAAGAGAAGTTCAGAGGATTCTTGATGGCATTCAAAGGGCAGGGCATTCCAGAGCCGAGCAGCCCTTATGGAGAACAAATTACCTCCCCATGATCTCTTGACCGAAGGGATGTAAACCGGTCGAGAAGAACGAGATCTAAGAGGTCTAAGGGGCGAGTAAAGAAAGATCCGTTTTCTAAGGGAAAGGGGACTCTTATTGTGTAAGGCTCTGTGAACAAGACACAGAGCTTTAAACTGAATGCGCTGCTTAATCGGGAGCCAATGAATAGCTGCGAGTGCTGGTTTAGCGGAAAGATGCCTTGGGGTATTCATGAAAAGTCTAGCTGCCACGTTCTGCGTAACCTGCAGCCTCTTTATTACATAATCTGGAGAACTAAGATATAGAGAGTTCCCGTAGTCCAGGCGGGAAAGAGTAGAACAACTGTGCAATGTCATTGAAAAGTAATTCCATCAACTTGTATATATTTGTAAATTGCTGCATAGTATTGAGTAGTGTGTTTGTAAAAAAATTTACTTTTACTTTATCAACAGGAAAAGCACAGACTGAACAATCGTTTAATGAATGTTATTCTTCTGTGCTCCTGAATGGTGATTACTAGCCCACACCACCTCCCTTGAGGAAGCTTTGGACTGCTCTGCAACCCTACCTTATGAGAGTCAAGCGATAAAGTGGGGTGTTTGGTTCCCTGTGATGACTGAGTGCGGACCCATTACTTATTCAGGCCACACAATTAATGACCCACCTGCCAACATTATGGAATTGACAGGGGTTGGAGGGGTACAAGCATGAACGTCAACTCACCATAATGCTAGGGGTAGCAGAAGTGATATCACACAACCTTTAACCTTAAATTGCACATACACACACACATTCCATAACACATACACACATTTGCGCTTACAAACATACTCTCTCTCACATAAATATACACTCACCCACAAACATTCACACAAAATACATTTAAAATCCCTTTTTTTTTTACTTACCTCTGCTGCCAGGGAAGGCTATATTCCAGCTAATTGTACTCCAGTTTTTTTAATACACTAACAATGAATAATGAAACATTATTCACTATTGGTGTAATAAAAATGGTGAGAGAAAGCCGAGTGTAGCCCCAACTGACATCTATATGTACAAGCTGCTAATGTGGTTCTGGCACTGATTATTTCACCTCTGAGGCCAGGGGTCGCAATGACGGTGCCAGGGGTTTCAAAGGGCAAGCCAGGGGTCGCAACCACAATCCCTGGAGACCCCTTAAAAGACTTCCAGGGGTGCATGTTTAATCAAGCTAAACAGAGATCCTACTGTTCAATGCATCCTCTGTTGATCTTCCTCAAGATCTACAGTGTCATTTTTCACCTCAACGCTCCATTAGGTATCTCTGTAGTTATGTAACTAAGAATTATTCTCAATTGTTTGATTTAAATTGCAAAGCAACTCTTTTAAAGATCAAAATGCTTTGAGACAGATGGAGCTCTCTTCCTCTATCCTTAATAGGCAGGGTGGCCGTGATAAAAATGTTGACTTTTCCCCTAGTTCTATTTTTATTGACCATACTCCCTATCACAATAAATGAGTCGTGTTTTAAATAATTTGACCAATTATTTTATAATATTATATGAAATAGCAAGCAGCTCAGGAAGAAAATACCAGTACTGCAACTAGATAAATCTCAGTCTCACCAGCTCTAAATCACAGTCAAGCATACTATTAAGCTGCTCTTTTAGAAAATATTGCCCGAATAAAGGTAGATACAGAGATGTTTGACAATTTCACCTTAGCTTGTATGACTAATGAGTCAGCAATCGATCTGCCATTTTTTAAGTTGAGCGTAAGCATACAGCCTCTGGTATACTTTTAGCATACTTACTTCTGTGGGCTTAAAGCCATTTAATTTGTTTGTTTCAGTGTCATTTAATAATCCTTGCTTGCTAGTCGCCAGTCATGCCTCTTCGTCCCTCCTTTTTCCCTTTGGGTTCAGGGACTAACTACTGTATAACTACGCTTTGTCATGTTTATCTGTTCTTTGGGGGAATTTTTTTCTTGGTTTCCATCTCCAGTGAGTCAATGTGCTTACAATGCTGAGCTCAGGAGCACTGTTCTTGCTCCCTACTGCTTCATTCATAGCGCTTAAATCGCACTCCCCACACTGTTTTCTAGCTTATCCCGCCACCCAGTCACCCTCCTCCTGGTGTCGCTTGTTAACTCCTGTGCCACCGTGGCCACTTGCCCCAGATCCCCTTGTTATCCTTTGCCTCACTGCTTCGCGCTTATGGCAATATGTTGTTTTTATCTCATCCTTGTTTTCAGTCAACTTGCAGTTTTTTGCGATGTCTGCGGGGTCTTTTTTATTTATTTATTTACAGTTTTATGTAGCACGAACTCAGCACAAAGAAACTGGAGTGCTTTATTTATTTTATTTTGCAGTTTTATGTAGCACAAACTATATATAAAGGTATTACATCCCTTTACGTGAGTACCAGTTACATTAAACAAGGACACATTCATTTTTGGTAGCAAGGGTGCAGTGTATCATAGGGCACAAAAGTGGAGCAAATCCGCATCACTTCCTCCTCTCAGAATTCACTGGTGTCATGGCTTTGATGACAGTCCCATCACAGCTTCTGTGACCTTGAAGATGCCACTTCCGGAAGCAATGTCTAAAACAGTGCTTGAATAGCGCTGCTTCATGCTTGAAGAGGCACCACCTCAAATACCCCAACAGTCACTGTCACAGGTGAAGAACACTTGCCCATCACCCTCTGGACTCCTGTTCATAATGATCCATGCATCATCTGTCACAGTCCAGTAATGTTCAACCATCTTTCCTATCTTCCAACCCCTGGCTTGATGTAAACCACTTCACTAAGTTCCCATGCATCATTTGATATAAACTCTATGCCTTATTTCTGATTGCTGTGGTTACCAAGTACATGGAATATAAATGTCAAGAAAATATCTTTCTGACCCTATACCGAGGCCCTTTTCTCACTCCTGCTTCTACTGGTGTTCCACTCAGTGCTTCATCACACCTCCCTGTTTGTTTGTATGGGTACACACCCCTAGGACTACTTCTCAAAGTCAATCATGGACAATAACAGTAAAGAGTTCATGGGCAGGAGGTGTTTTAAACAGTATAACTGTTGTTTCACAAAATATGGCCACCAGGACCAGCCACTACTTGTATTTATTTAACCCAAATGTGTTGTTGTCACTTGCCTTTTTTTGTATAAGACAACAAACAGGCAGGATCCATGCCAGGCTTGCAGGTTAACTGTGTAAATAAGTTCTATATAAATTATTTTAATGTAATTTATCTTCTGTGGGTATCAAGAAACTCTGACATGGTTCTGGACTTACCTTGGATTTCCAAAAGAATCATACATTTGAATGTCATTGAACCAGCCCTGTAGGAGCCTCACTAGGCACTACACGTCTAAGTGAAAAAACACTCTGTCGTCCAAACACAGGCTTTCTACTCTACTCTGAGTGGGCCAGATGGCAAGGCCAAGACTTCACATTTTGAGTAGCCACCCTAACAGAGATAATTCTCACTTCAAAACCATCAGCCCGTGCACAAATGGATGCACTGAAAAGGCACCATGAAGGCCCAGGAGATTCAGGTACACATATATGTTCTACAGAGTCCAGTCCGGAGCAGAGGGCTGTCATAAGACTATTAACCCATGGCAGTGCTTTAAATAAATACAGAGCACCAGCTCTTCTGTATTGCCATTTAAAACACTGACCCAAGGTCACAGATGTCGCCCTTCTGGAACCTATCCTGTCTGCCCATCTACTATTGAAGCTCTGTTTCACCAATCTGCACACGATTGAAACCTCCTGTTCAGTTAAGCTGCATCGCCTGTATTTCTCTTTGTATATATCAATATTTTTAAATATTAAGCTGGTATTCCCAATGTAGAGTATTGATTCCTCCCAAAGTTTAACACAGAAATATATGGCTGCCCCCTTTTCTTTGCTCGTAACTCTTTTGTCTCCTCATTCCCCAAGTTAAATGCCACAAAGGTGCCTCTTTGTGGCTTGTTTGGTGCTATAAGTTTAGGTAAACACACTAAAAAGAGTAATATCTCTAGGGTATCAGAGCAAGTCTGTAGGAATGAGGCAAGAACACTCCCAAGATGTTGGCTTTGTTGTGCCCTCTCCCCTGTAGCAACAGGCCTGTGAGGGTTGCTGTGGTGCCTGCCATACATCCACTACACTCCAAACCAAAACATATAGGTAACAGATATTGTCATTTACAATGCCAATAGCTCTAACTCTCACAAATGCAAGACCTATTGCATTGCAAATGCTTGTTTTAAAAGTAGCCAAACTCCCAAAGAAAACAAGATATAAGTCGCTTCACATTCTTGAATATCACATGAAGACATTTTATGAAGCTTGGGGGGTTTCAAATTGTCACTCTTTTACGGTGCTAGATGACTGCTGACTTTTAGGCTTTGTTCTTTCTAAAGTCACTCTGCAACATTGGAAGAAAAATTGATTCACTAGGCTAGGTGAGTTTTTTGTGGGAGGCAGCCATTTAACATGAGACAAAAGAACCCTAGACCTGGAGAATAAAAGTGAAGGCTTAATGTTTAGCTGTCGGCAGATATTTGGCCAACTTTCTGCAGCTTATTCAGCTATGATCCTAGAGACACATAGCCTGATGCACCTTCTATATAAAAGTAAACTGTCAGGTGTGGGTAATTGGTATTAGGCACTGCACAAGAATACTAAGGGGGTCATTCCGACCCTGGCGGTAAATACCGCCAGGGCCGGGGACCGCGGGAGCACCGCCAACAGGCTGGCGGTGCTCCCTTGGGCATTCTGACCGCGGCGGTTCGGCCGCGGTCAGAACAGGAAAACCGGCGGTCTCCCGCCGGTTTTCCGCTTCCCTGGGAATCCCCCATGGCGGCGCAGCTTGCTGCGCCGCCATGGGGGATTCCGACCCCTCACCGCCATCCTGTTCCTGGCGGTTCCGCCCGCCAGGAACAGGATGGCGGTGAGGGTTGTCGTGGGGTAAGAGGGCCCCACTTTGTATTTCAGTGTCTGCATTGCAGACACTGAAATACGTGACGGGTGTCACTGCACCCGTCGCACATCCTCCACTCAGCCGGCTCCATTCGGAGCCGGCATCCTCATGGAGGGCTGTTTCCCACTGGGCTGGCGGGCGGCCTTTTGGCGGTCGCCCGCCAGCCCAGTGGGAAACCCAGAATGACCGACGGTCTTCTGGCGGTTCCCTCCAGGCGGGCCGCCCGCCGGGGTCAGAATGACCCCCTAAGTCTCTCTTGATAGATAATATCCTGGCCAAAACTTTCCATAACACTGGTTGTACAGTCACCAAGGGAGAATAGTCTTATATCTCAGAATTGGGTTAAAAATCTCTGCGGACTGCAAATTTAAAACAAAATACCCTTCATATCTAGGTGGGTGGCATACTATACCCCTATTCCCAATCAATGCTTTTGTTGTCAATTAAATGAGGCAGGAGATTGGTCCCACATCTTCTTCACATGTCCAGCTCGTTATGATTTTTGGGAGAAAGTGTTTCAGGCGCTTACAGACACAACACATTTCCTGACATCCCCTGAGATCTCTCTTGCGTTATTTGGATCCTCTCATGATGTCCAGAAAGCTAATAAAAACATCAAGTATCTCGTGTTTATTGGCAATGCAGTGGCCTGTACCATTCCTAGACCACCGGCAGGCTAAAATGCAGAGAACCAGAGAATTAGAGGGAGCCTATGTCAGATGGGTGAAGTGTCCCTAGAGCTTCTCCACAGTATGGGCAAATGTCAGGGTGCATAATTTACATACCGGGCACCAGATATGGGGGGAAGGGGCGGATATGGCTGTATCGTCAGTCACGTATTGAGTGGTTAAGATATATTGTTTGCCTTCTCGGCAAGTTAGACTGCTACTTTAGATTGTTTTTTGCTCATCATCTCAATCTTTTGTAATATACTGCCAGTCAATGTGGATCCTATGCAAATTGCACAGCCCTTATATATTAGCCAAGTCGGGAAATGATCGAACTGGTCAGATTACACTCCTATTTATGGCACTGACAACACTACTTGTACTAGACACTTTTTCTACCCGCACTTTACATTGGTTTTGTGTCTTACATTGCTATATGTCATGCAACTGTTTACTTTGCATGTATATTGTCCAAAAATGTCTTTTTAATCAAGCCACACTATCTATTAGATTATTTTCTTTAATCATTAGATGAATCAGATAGCCACTAATGGATGGGTTTCCTGAATATTTCACATTTTGTAAAAATTTTGCTTTGCTTTAATTGGGAAAACAGTCAGATTTAATCCCTAACAACATAAACTGATCACATTGCTTGTATTCAACACTTTTTTGACCTGCACTTTATATCGTCTTTATGGATTGCGTTGTCACAAGATATGCTGTGCATTTGTCTATCTTGATTGAATATTGACAAAACCTCTCCTTTTTTAATGCACTGATTATGTACTGTTCAATAATAAAAAAAAAGGGAAAGAATTTAGAGTAATAGCCTTTAATGTACAATGGTGTGGTCTGAGAAAGTGGTAGGCACCCCAGCTGAATGTCTCTCTTTGTGGACTATGCAGTCTTTAGTTCTGGGTTCAAGTCACTTAAAACAAATTGTGCTTAGGGTGCCTGGCATCTGTTAAGCAGTGTACTGTCTTTGGGAGAGCTCAATCCAGTGCTTAAATTGAGCCTGTGTTTTTTGTGCTAGCCTTGAGTTGCCTTAATTGTCAACTCCAGCATTTATGACACTCTGTCACATGGTGGCGCTGTTTGTCGAATTTAGAGATGAGGACAACAGTTATTCATTAATTCAGTATACATTAAAATAATGAATACTTCCGGTCTGCAATAGTCAGAATTGTCACATTTGTATGAGTGTGGCGGTTAGTAGGTATGTGGTACCGTAATTGGCAAGTTGACAATGGCAATGGACGGTGCAAGTGGATGTGGCTTCCATACGAGGGCCCTAGCACTTTTTTTTAATATAAATTAAGCACTGCCCTCATATATTTTATGTGTCATAACACTGGTAGGGTAGGACAAATAGAACAAGGAGTTAGAAAAACAGACCCCTTTGACACTGTGCCCTTCCCTACAGTATACGACAGACAGGTGAAAACCGGAACCCTACAGAGGCCAAATTAGAGGGCTTTGCCTCTTTATTAAATACCATAATTCGCATATTTGACTTTAAACATTCTGAATCCCTAATATCTGCTGCATGTGAACTTTTCCAACGTAATGAAAAGGAAACATCTGGGATATCTTCGGGCCAAGTGGGCCATGTGCACCAAGGAGCTGTAAGTCACCAGGCTGGATTTGATGTTTTTATTGCAGATATGAATAATATGCCCTGCTTTGTCTGTGTACATTTCGTTATACTTTCCCTGCTGTAATTAAGCCACAAATCTTGGTACAAATACAGTTGACGGTGATATTTATGTTTCTTTGCTAATGGCTTACCATTTGAATGTCGATGTGAAATACTTTACTTTTGCTCGTTACTCGCAGCCCTGAAGTTAAATCAATTGAGATGAACGTCGCCCCGCAAATGCACACCAAGGTATCTCAGGCATGACACCCCTTGGGCCCTCATTAGTGATTACCTTAATGTTAGACTATGTTATGTTATTTTGCTGTAGATTTATAGGGTGTCAGTTGCTGCCTGATGGCTACTTCGAGGCACCAAGCCAGCTAAAACCATAGGCATTAGCCAAGAGACACAGAGCTCAGAACATGGCAGGGGACTAAAGGACGCAAAAAAGAAGGACAAAAAATACTCAAAGACATGTAGTAATTGAAATGCCTTTCTACAGTATTACATTTTTTCCCGAACTAAAATCAGGAACTTTTAAAAAGGAAAGATATTTGTAAACCTAATGAGTGACCACCATATTCAATATTAGTGTTTTTTTAAATCTGCACTAAAGCTAAACTCTAACTTGGTTGAAACGTAAAAGTCTGTAGATATGAGTATCACTTAGTCTGATAGTCCGTATGGGTACCACTCTGGAACCTACGACATCACTACAGCATTGAAAGGAAAACAAGAGCATTGCTCAACAACAACAAAATCCGTAGATTTCGTAGTAGTGTCATACTGCCTTGCCTTTTAAAGATCCATGTTAAAGTTTAATTCTAATAATTATTAAGTGAGTCTATTTGGTAAATGGCTTTTCATTTTGTTTCACAAAAGTCATGATGGTGTGAGCTTCTCAGTTTCACGCAAGCCACTACATAAGGGTCACAGAATCACTTGTTATCCTGCTGAAATTATGGCCCAGGTTTAAGAGGGCCTGGTACCATTCTAATGACACATTAGCGTAATTTTGTTTTTATGCTAGTGTGGCGATAGATGGTCAAAAACGCCGCACCATATTTACAAAGTGGCGCAATGCATGCATTGCTCCCCTTTGCAACCCTTTGCACTACATAATGCCTGCTCCAGCATAATTTATGCATAGGGGGGGTTTCCCCATTAGCGGGGCTGAAAAAATGGCACAAATAAATCTTAGAGCTTTCTTTGAGTGAATTGTTTCGCAATTTTAATGCCTGCTCTGAGCAGGCGTTAAAAGGAGGCTCCCATTGGTTACAATGGGCCTCTGGGTACTTTGCAGGATTAGCGCCAAATTGTTTGACACTAATCCTGCAAAGTGCCAAACTAGCATCAAAAATGTTGACGCTAGTTCCCTAACTACAGCCATGGTACACTGTATATTAAATATGGCGCACACATGGTGGTGTTAGGGGGGAGTAAAGGGGGCAATAAAAGTGGCACTGCACTAGGTGCAGCGCCACTTTTCATAAATATGCCCCATGTGTGAAATGCATTGAATCGAAAGTCTTTTTTGAATCGACACTTTAGTTTGTCAATGCTGTCTTAATGTTTGTGATTTCACAACCATAGAAAAGCTTGACTTGTTTATGATAATATTTAAAATAAAAAAAGTTTTTGCCTTGCTAAATATTGTCTGGAAAGCATCTATACACCTGTAGCGTACCTTTTCTAAATGATTTATCCAGGCTCTTCTCTTTTTGTAGATGGATTTCACATAGGCAGAAATATACCTATGGAAATGCATTTTGTTGTTTATACAAAAGAAACGGAATTTATTGTAGTTCTGAATCACCCTGAACAATTAAATTGCTCAACAACAAAATAAAGTCATACTTCCATCCGTCAGGCATAGCTTTGAAATCAGAGTGATAAAAAACCTTCATTAACAAACCATCCAACGTCATAAAAGCAAGACTGTCGCAAAAGAGCAGAAGAAGTCTGAAAAGCATCCACAAAACACTAAGGCCCTTACAACCCTGGCGGTCGGTGATAAAGCGCCAGTAATACCGCTAACAAGCCAGCGGTAAAAAAATTGAATTATGACCACGGTGGAAACCGCCAACACAGACAGCCACTTTAACACACCGACCACCATGGAGGTAGCAACAAGCGACAATGTTCCGCCCAATGTATTACGACAGGCCTTTCCACCACCGTTTCCTGGGCTGTACCAATGACAACAAAAGCACGGCAGAAACAGATCTCAGAAGTCAAAGGACTCACCTCTGGACACTCAGGGAAGAACCATGCCACCAAGCAGCCCAAACTGCAGGTGTTCCCCACACTGGTCCACCTCCTCCTACACAAGGAATACCAACGCCGGTGATGACGCAGAAAAAGAAGGACTAACAAATATTCATATATTATGTAACCAAAAATCGTATAAGATAGTGTGATTTTAGCAAAGAAAATAATGTACATGGGAAATTGTGCCCACGGGGTAGTTCACCATTATTATAAACGGGCTTGATTAATCATGAAGAATTGACAAATGTAGTAATCCGTCATAATTGCAAAGGTATTCTGTGATTTTCTTGTTGAAACTGTTATATGCTTAGCTTAAATTTAGCAGAGGCTTTGGCCTAGTCGCCTGGTCTCAAATATTAACTGCGTGGTTTTCACTTGTATTAACAAAGACATTATTTTACTTTAAGGCTGTATTTTTCCAGTAGAGATGACTAATACACTTATCTCAAGGTTTCGTGCTAGGCTGGTTTCATCCCCTTTGATGCAAGGTCAGCTCCTGCAGGTGCAGACAATGAAGACTCTAATACTGAATTAATTGGCAAACTATGTTGCAACTTGTGTTCCAAGGCCCCAAGGACACCTTATGCATAAATGGGTGCTAAGAGAAAGACACTATTCATTGGTCAAATTGAAGCCACCCTATGAACCCTCCAATGGAAGACCCTGAAGTATTTGGAATGTTTCTTACTTAAACCCACCGGACAAAGAGAAGTCAGCCATTTTCCTTGATGCCATAATGAAGCAAGGTTCAAGAAGCCATTTTGGAACGAGCCTTTGACACTTTTCTCTGTTGCAGAGAAAGAGACTTAAGAATTCTCACCCTAGAGACTTTAACTTTAAACCTGCCCCGTCTTGTCCATGCAGTAAATTTGCCCCATTCTCCTTGCTGCCGCAAGGAAACTTGCCCTTAACTTTGCCCCCTTTGAAATCTGCCCCATGCTGATCGAACCGGTACCTGAAGGACGAAGACTTCTCTTGAATGCTGATTGTATTTGGTAATTATGAAAGGATAATTGTATTATGCATTGTGTTTTCTTTCTTAGGTACCAACTGCTATTTTGATAGGGCCCAAGCTAGAAGTTTTCTAAATTTGTGTTGACTGAATTCTTTTTGCATGAAGCCCCACATGCCAATGCTAATTAGAGGTTAGTTGAGGTATTCACTTGATGCACCATGCTAAATTGAAATCTTGTTATGCTGACCGATGTATTAAATTAGTCAAATTCAGTTGCTTATATTAGTGATTTGCATTGCTATAACCGAGTGCATTATAATCCAGATTTTGCGTAGATTGCGTTTTTCCGCTGTTATGGACAGCTAGTAATGTTCATATACATATATCATTTGATTTTGAGACTCATATATATTGTGTTAGCTTTGTTAATATAGGGAAATAAACTCATTAACTTTTAATAAACTGGTATGATTATTCATGACTGAAAGGTCATGGTGCGTCAAAATACCAACTGTTATTGATTCCTAATGTGTTATTTTTATCTAGTAATTGAGTATTTGGTATTGACTACAATGGTTATCGATTATTGATTTGATTGATCCGACTATTCTTGGATGAGGAGAGCCCAACACGGTTAAAAGGTTCACCGACCTCCAGCGTGTCCAAGTATAAGTAATTTATAAAGGCTAGATGCGCTACCAGTACATGGTAGCAGAGATTGATGGTTTCGCCCTTTGGGACCCCATCTGAACAATAGACGGAGTCAAGTTAGAATTTTCTTTGATAAAAAAAGTTGGAGAGATGATGATGCTCTAAATCCCCAATGACTTTCCCGGAATCTCAGAGCTTGCGAATGGAGGAAATGGAGGTGTAAGAATGTTTTCGGTGATTCTAGTGACGGTATGAGTGAAGTCAGGGTTTTGCGCTTGCACAGCTTATGCCGCAGATGAATTGTGAAGTTTGTGAGGATTTTAGGGGGTTACGAACCCCAATCAAAAATTTTAGAGGAGTGATACTCCAAAGTGTGAGAGTAGGGAAGTCGTCGAACTTCATATGTGTGTAGCGCTTTGTGCAGGAAAATTGTCCACGTGGTTGTTGATGTTGAGAAGGGCCCTGCGAGGTCAAGAGACTCCGGAGTATGTTGAAAAGTGTATGAGACACTTGATTGATGTTGTAATCTGTTCGGTTTAGTAGGTTGATCAGGCGTGGTCAACGAGGCAGTATGAATATTGAGGAATTATAGAAAATCTTCGACTTTGAGATTTGACGAATTCTAAGGCGCGCTAGAATAGTTCATTGATCAGTTGAGAGTAAAGTTTGTGGGTCAAATTTTGCTTGCGAAAGTGGGAAACCGAGAAAGAGGGAATAACTGCCGAGGCTAGTGAAAAATCCCTAAGGTTTCTGAAGCGATTGTATTACCCTTCCTGTAGTAAACCAACAGATTTGTTTTCTTCTTTTGGTTAGTGCTCGCGATATATTGCAGAAATTAGTTTTGAGTGAAGCTGAATGAAGGAGGATAAGCCGCGAGACTTTGTCAGCCGCAGTGTGTGGGTGTGACGTCACTAGGAGCTGCGCTGGGATAGGTTGGTTGGTGAGAAGGGTCGCGCACGTATTGGATGCAGTCCATGAGGCGCAATTGGTGGGGAAAGGCAAGCGAAGAGTATTCCGGGAATCAAAGTCACTTATTGATTAAATTTTAGAAAAATAAAAGACGGAAAGATTACATTTTTCAAAGCATTTAAGAGTGCCTTGAGGGGAGATGTATATATTAAAGCAAATGTAGGATAAGAAACACCGCCTGAGGGTACACCAGCTTACATCGTGATTGAAGAAAAGGGTGTCGCACCATGTCTTTGGCTAAAGCAATGGTGCAAATTAACAGAAAAGCATGGAAGTATAGCGTTCCCTATCCATGGGTCGTTTAATCTAAGAATTTTGGAGAATCTAAGATTCGCACTATACAACATGAAAGTACCTCCAAGGCCGGCACAATTTGAATCATTAGCAATTTGGCAGCTAATAGCTAGAAACCAACAACAAAAGAAATTCGAAACAAGAGTGAGAAAAGTAGAAAAGACTCTAGCGGATGCCAGGTGGGATAGTACTCAAAAGGTTTGGAGATCAGATGTATTGCAGGGAATTAAATTGTTTCCGGCAATTACTGACAAAGCAGAGACGGAAGGAAGAAAAGCTACCTATAAAACAAACAGGAGTCAGTCCAGAGATAGAGAAAACAATAGAAATTCGAAAAGGTCAGACGAGTCAGATGATGAGGAGTTCATTATACAATTGCTAAACGATCGCCCGCCACCATATGTGGAAAGCGAAAATGGCTCAAGCACTAGTACTGCCCCTCCAGAACCAATACAAGGTAATGTGACACCGAATTTGAGAATGTCACAAAGGCAGGGCAGTTCCGATATGTCTTTTACAACACAAATACCACAAGTTCAGAGAATATATCCTGACGTGCCTAAATTAAAACCTGTCAATGATTATCAACTGCAGGTTCAAAGGCGCTACTGTGATGAGCATAATCTGGAAATGACTTCTAATTTAATGACGCAGGGAGAACAGAATCATCAAAGACCGACATTGATTCAAGCCGAATCAACACAAATTTTGGTGCCTCAAAAGCAGATACAAGAAATGCCGAGGTACACTCGAGTAACAGAGAGCCAGTTAGGTATGCCAGCAATGATGAACCATAATATGGGGATTAACATGCCACAGAATTCGGGGAACAGACAGAATCCAGATACAATATCTCTGCCTATCACTGTAGGTCCGCCAGTACCATTGTATATACAGGCAAACCCAAATGTATGCGACCAAGGGGTAATGACACAAAATGAGGCAGGAAGGAGATGCATAGAAAATACCCAAGAAACTACTCCGGTAGGTACACTGCTAAATAGATCTGGGTCCTTGTTGGAATTCAGTCCAATTCCAGCTTGTGCTCCGTTAACTGTGGTAAGGTCAGGTCCACCACTAATAGTACCGCTAACTTCAAAAACAGAAACGTTACAGAAACCATCACTAGCAGTTGATGTAAGTGCTACATTGATGGGACTGGATGCACAGCAGTTGACACGATGGTTGAACAGCCTGAACTCCCCACAGAGTACACCTAGCGGGAAGGGAGAAGAGTATTTGAATAAAATAAGATTGGGCATGGAAGCAGATGAACTAGTAGAGGGAATGATGGGTTTGAACAGGTTAGAATCACACACAGAAGAAGAGCTGAGACACATGTGCCCTAGAATTACAAGAGATGTAAGCAACATACATAAGAAGTTACAAGAAATTGCAGACAGAAACAAAGTCGACATAGGTAAAACCAAACACTTGAGCAGAAGTTACAGGCTAGACTTTGAGACAAAAGATTTTGAACACATGAGATCTGCAGGAATGAAAACACACCTTAAAGAAATAATGCAAAGTGCGCAGGTTTGGAGATGCTTAGACAAGTGGGAAAGTAGATGGGTTAAGAAAAAGGACAAGAAGAAAGAAAGTACCCCAGATCGGAATGAGAAAACACAACAGAATGATGATCTCATAACAATGTTACCAATGAGAGAAACGGCAGGGGGAAAACTTGGCCATGTACCATGACACAGGTGCGATATTCAATCCTTTACGGATGATTTCCCTAAATTAAGAGAGAAACCGATCGAATGGTATCAACAAACAGATAGATTTGTGAAACTTGCAAAATGTCTTTAGGAAGACCTGAATACTTTATTTGAAATTGTGGTCCCGCAGATTTGTGGGAAGATTGTAAAAGGGCTGTAGGTTGGCCAACAAGTGAACCAGAAAGAGATAGGGACACAGGTGCACCATCGCCTACGGTAATGAGTTTATACCACAAAGGTGATTGAACACTTGAAAACAAAGGTAGCGTCCAAAAATGTGGATTGGCAGGGGATTGACAGAACAGCACAAGAGGTTAAAGAGTCGATACATGCGTACTATGAGAGATTGTTGAAAGCATTTAAAAATTACAGTGGTACGGAAACGATTGAGGCAAAGGACATGCTCCATTTTGTGTTCAGATTTGTGAAAGGGTTGAGACCCGAGATTAGCCAGATGATTAAAATGCATTTGATTTGTTGGCAGTCAAAGCCGATTGATGAGGTGTTGAATTATGCAAAATACTGAGATTGAGACGAAACAGAAAAAGTTGAAGGAAAAAGTGATGGTGATGCAGCTTAGAGCAGCTCAGACAGGTTTGCAAGGTTTGCATGGTTTTCAACAACAATTGCCGCAGCAGCAACAGCAGGGAAATGCTATGTTTCAGCCACAGATGAGAGGCAGAGGCCGAGGAAGTTTTGTGAATAATGGTCCTGATTTAAATACTGTTATGATTCCAAATGGTATACAGGCAATGAAGAAGGTGATGCCATGTCACACGTGCGGAATTGTCGGGCATTGGAAATGGGAGTGCCCAATGTTGGTGCAGGAAGGTGTAGGTCAGCAAAACAATGATGTCAATTCATTTCAGAATATGAGAGGACCGAAATTGAGAGGTCCAAATCCAAATTTCCAAAATAATGTAAACCAGATGCAGGGTCTACAACCCATACAATCACAGCAGATGCAAATGCCCCGTGTACAAATGGCACAGTTGCAGCCAATGCAACAGCAGTTTCCTATGGTAACTAATCAGCAAATGCAAATACCCTTAGCACCAATGAATCAGCAACAAGTAATGCTTCCTCAACAGGTCACGGGTCAAGGAATGAATCAAAATGGCACAGTACACCAATTCCCGTTACACAGTGAGAATGGAATAAACGATGGATGGGAGAGTGAAAGTTCAGATGAGGAGGTAAATTGTATGCTTGCAGCATCTTTGGAAGTTGATCAAAAGGGTCCGTATGTGGAAGGAAGAGTCATTGGTCACAGCGTTTCATTCTTGGTTGACAGAGGAGCTACACGCTCTACAGTCAGAAGTATCGAAGTACCAAATTTGCCACTCTCAGGGAGAACGGTTCAAGTAGTGGGAGTAGCAAATAGGTATTTGACAAACCCAATTACAGATCCAGTGCAAGTCAGGATTGGTAACTATCAAGGGTCACATATATTTGTGGTGTGTGACTCGAGTCCAATATCCCTGTTAGGGAGAGATTTGTTGTGCAAATTGGGATGCTCAACTATGTGTTCAAATGATGGAATTAAAATTCAGACAAACAGTGATGAGGAAGAAGAGGACAGTTTAGGAGGGGGCGAAGTGGAAACTGTCGATGAAGAGTATCCCCTGATTACTCTTTATCCAATGCTCACTGAATCAGATATTCCTGCTGAGTTACAGGAAACAGCTGAAAAGGAAGTGTGGGATATGACAGTGAAAGAAGTAGGATTGGTCAAAGGAGGAGAACAAGTGAAAGTGACCGTAAAACCCAATGTGAATTTTCCCCAGACTCCACAATACCATATGTTGCAAGACACCCTCATGAAAGTCGGCCAACTCATTGAGAGTTTGTGAAACAAGGAGTACTGAAAGAAGTGCTAAGTAGTCCATGTAATTCACCAATCATGGGACTAATAAAACCGAGTGGAAAGGTCTGAATTGTTCAAGATTTGAGAAAAATAAATGACATAATAGTCAAATACTGTCCCGTAGTACCAAATCCAGCTGTAATAATGTTTCAAATTCCCTGTGATGCAGAGTGGTTCTCATTCATGGACTTGTCACAAGCATTCTTTTCTGTGCCTCTTCATGAGGACAGCCAATTTCTCTTTTGCTTCAAATTCCTGGACAGAGTCTACAGTTGGTGTTGAATTCCTCAAGGGTTTTCGGAGTCACCATCAATTTTCAATCAGATTCTAAAGAAATATTTAGAATCATTGGAATTACCATTTGAAACAACCTTGGTACAGTATATTGACGATTTGCTGATCGCATCCAAGACAGAAAATGACTGTATGGTGGACACCATTGCCCTATTCAACCATTTGGGAAGGAATGGACACAAAGGGGGTCATTCCAACCTCGGTGGTAAAAGGCGCTTACTGCCAGACAGAAGACTGCCATAACACCGCCGCGGTCGCGGTAAACCGCCACGGTCATTCTGACCCACAACAGGCAAACCGCCAAAATCCCGACATCCACAAAAGTCTGCCACACCAAAGGGCAGCGAGAAACTGGCGATGACCAAACCTCCACCGTCACGCCAACAGAAATACGCCCACACTTTCACGACACACGAATCCAAGCAGCGGCCTTTCAACCGTGGTATTTCATTGGTGGTACACACCGCCGCGCTCGAAATACACATACTTGTACAAAACACTACACATTGGACAATTCAAATTACACACACCTGATACACATACACACACCACTCCCACACACCCAACACAATATAAAACACACACCCACATCACCCACAAACTTCCGCTCCTAGAGATTCGTGAACACGCACCGAGAAAAAGACATCCGAGCACCCAGACGCCCAATTCACTGTCACCCAGCAATATTAGCACGCACTTCACACAACACAACAATACACATCACCACACTTAGCACCACACAATCCACCCTACACATCACCCACACCACCCCATGGCACCGCAAAGACACCCCAGGTTCTCAGATGATGAACTCAGGTTCATGGTGGAGGAAATTGTACTAGTAGAGCCACAGCTGTTTGGGACACAGGTGCAGCACACCACCATTGCCAGGAAGATGGAGCTATGGAGCAGAATAGTAGACATGGTCAACGCTGTGGGACAGCACCCCAGAAATCGGGACGACATCAGGAAGAGGTGGAACGACCTACGGGGGAAGGTGCATTCCATGGTATCCAGGCACAACATCGCGGTGCAGCGGACTGGGGCGGACCCCCACCTGCTCCCCCAGATTTTACAGCATGGGAGGAGCAGGTCTTGAACATCCTGCATCCTAAGGGCCTCGCAGGAGTAGCTGGAGGAATGGACTCTGGTAAGTCTCATCTTCACTACTTCATCCCCCCCACCCCACCAGCATGCCAAATCATACCCCCACCCTCACCCCCACCCCATCACACCTACTCCTTGCAAATGTCTCACCATCACAACCCACCCATCCCAAAACCTAGCCCTGCATGCGACCACAAAGCATGGACACCCATAACCAAAGCATGCCCAAAGCACATACCCATCCCCCCCCCAAACCACTGTCACAACAGCCCCCACTATGGAATGCCAGCACTGGGGTACACGGGCACCCACCCATTGCATGCCATTGGCACACACAGAAGCAATAACCATACTTTTGTACCCCTGCAGGACCCGAACGCCAGGTCACCGCGCAGGAGGGTCCACAAATGTCCACTCCACCCCCAGAAGAGGCCCACAGTGAGGACAGCAGCTCTGTCTCCCTGGATCTAGATGACCAGCCCGGTCCATTGGGGACTTCGGGACAGTCGGTTCCCCTCAGACAGCCACAGCAGAACTTCCCCCCTCTGGGAACACCAGCACAGCACCCACCCAGCGGGCCCATACCTCTGTCCCCAGGACACGTCAATCAGCGGTGTGTCCACCACTACAGGGAACCCAGGCTAACCCACCACCCCAACAACAACAGGGACCTGGGGGCAGTGGTAGTGGGCACACGGTCAAGGGGACAGAGGCCCATGGAAACAGGGGAACTGGGAGGGCTGCTGTGCGACAGGGGAGGGACAGGCCCAGGGAACCCACTCTCCACGAGGCCCTCTCCTCCATCATGGGAGCATACCACCACTCCCAGGAGACGATGGCGACGGTCCTGGCCAGGTTTCAGGAGATCCAGCTTCTGGAGGAGGAACAGTATATGGGGTTCAGGGAGGAACTAAGAAACATCAGTTCCGCAATGGGTACCATCGTAATGGCCCTGAATCAGGTAGTCACCACATTGCGGGACACTGTGGCACCTCAAAGGGCCCCTGTCACTAGCATGGACTAAGAACTGCCTACCACCTCCGCCGGCGCTAGTGGACAGGAGGCCCCGACAAAAAACCAACAGGCCACCAGAACCCCACCCCCTGCAGAAGGAGAACCACCCCGCAAGCGGGCCCTGAGATCCAGGAAGAAGACAGAGTAAGATGTCAAGACCCCCGCCAGCAAAGGATACCGCCCTGATTGTCATCCCACTTTTCCACATTGTCACCCTGTCCAACTTTAAACTGCCCCTGCTCCACTTTCCACAGGCATTTGGACAATGCACCTGTGATACTGATAGTCTAGACTCTGCCATGGACAATCCTCCACCATCACCCCTCACCGATTTGCAACCACCCATCCAATTTAGAGCACTTGAATAAACACACTTATTGCACATAAACAATCTGGAGTCTGGCTGTGATTTTAACAAATGTATTAGACATGACCGTGCCAAAATGTTCATTCACATTGTGATGCCAACAAACCGCTGTCACACAGCTGTAGTCCAAGGGGAAACAAAGCAGATGTCACGCAGTGGGGCCCACATCTCTGAAAACGGAAGGGAAAGTCACAACACAGTTACCATACACTGGGGGAAAATAGTCAGACAGTAGAGAGGTAGAAGTCTTTAAGTAAATGTAATATGCCGGTGTGTACTCTTACCTGTGTGTCATTGAAAATACTGCTGTATTACTGTGTTCCTGTTCTCTATGTCGTCCTCTTCGCCTTCCTCCTCTTCACTCTCCACAGGCTCCACAGCTGCTACAACACCACCATCTGGACCATCCTCCTGCAGAAAAGGCACCTGGCGTCGCAAAGCCAGGTTGTGAAGCATACAGCAGGCCACGATGATCTGGCACACCTTCTTTGGTGAGTACATTAGGGATCCACCTGTCATATGGAGACACCTGAACCTCGCCTTCAGGAGGCCAAAGGTTCGCTCGATCACCCTCCTAGTCCGCCCATGGGCCTCATTGTACCATTCCTCTGCCCTGGTCCTGGGATTCCTCACTGGGGTCAATAGCCACGAAAGGTTGGGGTAACCAGAGTCCCCTAATAGCCACACCCGGTGCCTCTGGAGTTCACCCATCACATACGGGATGCTGCTATTCCGCAGGATGTAGGCGTCATGCACTGACCCAGGGAACTTGGCATTAACATTGGAGATGTACTGGTCAGCCAAACACACCATCTGTACATTCATGGAATGATAACTCTTCCTGTTCCTGTACACCTGTTCACTCCTGCTGGGGGGGACCAAAGCAACATGTGTCCCATCAATGGCACCAATGATGTTGGGAATATGTCCAAGGACATAGAAATCACCCTTCACTGTAACCAAATCCCCCACCTCAGGGAAAATGATGTAGCTCAGCATGTGTTTGAGAAGGGCAGACAACACTCTGGACAACACCTTGGAAAACATGGGCTGGGACATCCCTGATGATATGGCCACTGTTGTTTGAAATGACCCACTTGCAAAGAAATGGAGTACTGACAGCACCTGCACTAGAGGGGGGATCCCTGTGGGTTGGCGGATTGGTGACATCAGTTCTGCCTCCAGCTGGGCACACAGTTCCTGTATAGTGGCTCAGTCAAGCCTGTATGTGTGTATGACATGTCGTTCCTCCATTGTCGACAGGTCCACCAGCGGTCTGTACACGGGAAGATTCCTCCATCTCCTCGCATGTCCCAGCGGACGGTGCCTATGAGGGACAACAACGAGCACAGAGTCAGTCAACCCACAGGTACGTTCCCACAGCTTGCACATAACACGATTCACTATGCATTGAATGGCTTGTATGAGTGTTGATGCAAGGCCTAGGTATGTGTGACGCAGTAGTAATTAAGCCATGTGGGCCCTTGAAATGGCGGCTGCCTGACCTGTGATGTGCGACAGTGGGATGTGAGGTCAATGCGCTGGCGTGGCACACCGTGGCGGTAGGCGGTCGAAGACCGCGGCGCAAAGCTGCATTGGTTAACATTGAACCCTATTGGTTTCACAAGCCAATGAGGATGTGCGCCGGCGGTCGCGGTACGCACCGCCGCGGGCGTGACCGCCATTTTCTATCTGCTTAATCACTCGATACCTGATCTTCCACAGGAGAGGACCTATACTGCAAGTGCTGCTGTGACCTCGGTCTGGAAGAGACAGTGGCTCATGCGACTGGGGAAAGGGCCCCTGCCTTCACTTCTGAAGAATTGGAGAAACTCGTGGATGGGGTCCTCCCCCAGAATGCACTACTCTACGGTCCTCCAGACCAACAGGTAAGTACACTGGGACCATGCTTAGTGGACAATGCCTGTGTTGAGTGGGGTGGATGAAAGATGGTGGGGAGGGGAGCGATTGAGGCATGCATCAAACGAGAGATGAGAACATGTGCCACATGGCAAGGGTGGGGATGGGGGGCCACTCACATCGAGCATGCAGAAGGTGATGATTTTTTTTCTCCCCCTGTACATGTCACATAGGTCAGCGCCCACCAGAAAGTTGCTATTTGGCGTGCCATCGCCAAGGACGTCCGGACCCTGGGGGTCCACAACAGACGGGGCACCCACTGCCGGAAGAGGTGGGAGGACATCCGACGCTGGAGCAGGAAGACGGCAGAGGCTCAGCTGGGGATGGCCTCCCAACGTAGGAGGGGTGCCAGTCGTACTTTGACCCCCCTGATGTCCCGGATCCTCGCGGTGGCCTACCCCGATTTGGATGGGCGCGTGAGGACATCACAGCAGACACAAGGGGGTGAGTACAAACACATTCTGCTGACTTTGCGCGCAGTGGAGGTGTCTGGGTGGGGGAGGAGGGCTGTGGGTATCCCTAGGCCAGGGCGATTTCTGTAGGCTAGGCCCCTCCGTAAGGCATGGCCCTGTGCCCCCGCCCCCCACCTCTGTAGGGTGCCAAGTACAGGTATCCATGGCCCTGTGTCATCTATGTGTGCAGTTGTCGTCCATAGGCTTGTAGGCCATGTCCCACTGATTGAGTAGTGGACCCCAAGTGTGCGGCGTAGTGCAGGGGGATTCTGTGTCTGTCCTCTCCGCCAACGGTGTCGCCTATGCATGCACTCAACATGTCTTTATTTCTCCCCCCCACCCTTTTTTGTGGTCTTCCTGTTCATGTGTGCATTAGCATCATCAGGCGGAGGAGAAGTGGCATTGGGGCACGAGGGAGCTGCATCCCACATGGCCCTGGAGGGCCATGCAATGAACTCTGAGTACACCAGTGGGACGGAGGGCGAGGGGAGCTCCACAGCGGGGACTCGTGCTGATGTCAGTGACAGCGACTCGTCCTCTGAAGGGAGCTCCCTTGTGGTGGCGGCAACATCCGTGTCCCCCGCAACAACAGGTACAGCCGCCACCCAGCGCACCAGCACTGCCCTCCCAGCAGCCCCTCAGCGTTTGCCCCGTGCCCGCTCACCCAGGAAGGTGGGCATCTCCTTCGCCCCAGGCACCTCAGGCCCTGCCCCTGTCAACCCTGCTGCCCTCAGTGAGGAGGTCATTGACCTCCTGAGGACCATCATTGTTGGGAAGTCTACCCTTATGAATGCCATCCAGGGTGTAGAAAGGGAGGTGCACCGGAGTAATGCATACCTGGAGGGCATTCATTCTGGTCAGGCTGCCCATCAGCGATCGTTCAACGCTCTGGCCACAGCACTGACAGCAGCCATTGTCCCTGTCTCTAGCCTCCCCCCTCCAACTTCCTCCACCCAGACCCAATCCCCTGTACCTCTGCCTATCCCAGACACACCATCAGACCAGCCTGCACACACCTCAACACCCAAGGGAAGCTCATCCAGACATAAGCACCACACATCACACAAGCATTCACACAAGCAACATCCACATGCAGACATACCAACACCCACTGCCTCCACTGTGTCCCCCTCCTCCTCGTCTCCCTCCTCCCTCCCTGTGACGTCTCCACTCACACTTGTATGCACAACATCTTCAGCCACTACGTCCATCACCAGCACACCCACCAGAACACTCCACACACCTGCAGTCACCACCCCCACTACCATTTACACGTCCCCTGTGTCCTCTCCCAGTGTGTCTGTCACCCCCTCTTCCAAACCACACAAACGCAGGCAGCCACCCACCCAACAGCCATCCACCTCACGACAACCTCCAGCCCAAGCACCTGCACCCAAAGACACCAGACTTCACACTCCTACAACCACATCCTCTTCCTCCACTCCCATACCCACTACACCTACCCGTCCCTCTCTTTCGAAATTGCTTTTCCTTTCCAAACTTGACCTCTTTCCAACAATTCCCCCACCCCGTCCATCTCATAAGACTCCAATCAGCACCTCAGCCACCACAAAACCAGGACCTATCAAGACTATTTGCCAAGGACTGTTGAGTCCCCCACCCTCAAGGACAGCTAGTTCTGCTAGGAGCCAAGGCACGGCCAGCCCACCCCCGGAAAAGCACCCAAAGATTGCCAGTGCCCGGCACGAGAGGCCAAAGACACCAGGGACCAAAATCCCTACCCTGGCTCCTGCAGGAAGTGGGGTGCCACCTGGCACACCGCCAAAGGCGGGAAAGGGCCACAGACGACCAGGGAAGGGTGGGAAGGGCAGCACGCCCGACAAGTCCGGCAGCAGGCCAGCTGCCCAGGAGGGCCCCACCAGCCCCATCCCAGGTGTGCAGGAGGACACCCACAGGCCCGGTACTGCAGCCCAGGAGGGCCCCGCAAGCCAACAGACAGATGGGCAGGAAGGCCCCGCCAGCCACATGTCAGGTGGCGAGTGACATCCATGCCATGGCCGGATCGGCTGACCTGGACACTCATCTCAAGCACCGCTGAACTGGGCACCGCTGTCTCAAGCACCGCTGAACTGGGCACCGCCGTCTCAAGCACCGCTGCACTGGGCCCTTCCTCTCAAGCACCGCTGAACTGTGCCCTTCCTCTCAAGCACCGCTGAACTGGGCACCACCGTCTCAAGCACCGCTGAACTGTGCCCTTCATCTCAAGCACTGCTGAACTGTGCCCTTCATCTCAAGCACCGCTGAACTGGGCCCTTCCTCTCAAGCACTGCTGAACTGGGCACCGCCGTCTCAAGCACCGCTGCACTGGGCCCTTCCTCTCAAGCACCGCTGAACTGTGCCCTTCATCTCAAGCACCACTGAACTGGGCCCTTCATCTCAAGCACCGCTGAACTGGGCACCGCCGTCTCAAGCACTGCTGCACTTGGCCCTTCCTCTCAAGCACCGCTGGCCCATTGGCAGAAGGGGCAGGCCCTCATCTGTGTCGGGCAGGGCTGCACGAAGCACTCTGGGCACCAGTCCCCCTCCAGAACCAGTGGAGACTGTCATCCACTTGAGAGACTGTGGCTTGGCACTCCCCAGGATGGTACAGTGGGCAAACCACCCACTGTAGAGACTTGAGAGACTGTGGCTTTGAACTCCCCAGGATGTAACAGTGGGCAAACCACCCACTGTATGGACTTGAGAGACTGTGGCTTTGCACTCCCCAGGATGTTACAGTGGGCAAAACACCCACTGTATGGACTTGAGAGACTGTGGCTTTGCACTCCCCAGGATGTGACAGTAGGCAAATCACCCACTGTATGGACTTGAGAGACTGTGGCTTTGCACTCCCCAGGATGTGACAGTGGGCAAACCACCCACTGTCTGGACTTGAGAGACTGTGGCTTTGCACTCCCCAGGATGGAACAGTGGCCATGGAGGCCCCTCGTGGATCTGGCGTCGTGTACTCATGTGGCTGAGGTGCCCCCCCTTCCCTTCCCCCTGAGGTGCCTGTAGTTTTGCTATCTGATGCCCCTGCAGTGTTCTCTCCGTTGGTGTCAGGTATCCTGTGTGGGCTTTGCCCATGGGATTTGGGCCCAGTGGTCCACAGACAATGCCTGCAAAAATTATCGGACTTTTAATATTTATGTATATAATAGTTTTAAATGTGTGATATTTTTATAAGCCAGTAATCCAATATATTCGACTGTTTATGATCATTTCCTTTTGTCTTTGCATTCTTCCGGGGAGTTTGGGGGGGGACTGTGAAGTATTTCTATGCATTGATGTGTGTGTTGTAGTGGGTGAGGGTGGGGGTGGGTGTGTCGCGTATGTGTGTGTCCGTAATATTTTCTCCTCCCCCCTCCCCTGTGTCGTAGGTGCAGTACTCACCGTTGTCTTCTGCGCCGGCGTTCGTGCTCCTGGTAGAGGAGCAGGAATACAATAGCTGGGAGGATGTGTAGTTCGGGTTCCATGCTGTCCAGATTCCTCGTGGGGTGTATGGAGGTAAGCGTTTTCCGCTTGAAATGGCTGTTTCCGCCGTGTTTTTATCGGCGGGGCTACCGCCACGGAAAAGGTGGCAGATTGGTGGGTTGTGATAGGGTGGGCGGTACATTGTCTCCCGCCTGTCTGTTGGCGGTGACCGCCGCGCTGTTTGTTTGTCCCGCCGTGGCGGTCGGAGTGTTAAAGTGGCGGTCTCTGTTGGCGGTTTCCGCCAGGGTCAGAATTCCATTTTTTTAACCGCCAGCCTGTTGGCGGGTTAGCTGCCGCTTTAACACCGACCGCCAGGGTTGGAATGACCCCCAAAGTGTCTCCTTCAAAATTACAGTTCTGCCAGAAGAAAGTGAAATATTTGGGTCACCAAATAGAGAAAGGGTCGAGAAGAATTATGAAAGAGAGAATGGATGCTTTTCTTGAATTAAAGGAATGCATGTGCAGAGCCCCAGCTTTAGGTATGCCTGATTACACAAAGCCTTTTACATTGTTTTTTCATGAACGTGATGCATGTTCCTTGTCTGTCTTGACTCAAGCCCATGGTGGCGTAAACAGACCAGTAGCATATATTTCAGCTACTTTGGATCCGGTCGCAGCAGCCCTGCCAGGGTGCTCGCGTGCCATAGCAGTAGTTGGTATCAGCCTAAATCAGAGTGAAGGAATAGTGATGGAACATCCTTTAACAGTCATGGTCCCTCACTCAGTCGAGATACTTTTGACACATTCCCAAATACAGCACATGACCGGTGCTAGGCTTACAAGGTACGAGACAATAATTTTGGGTTCACCTAATGTGCAGCTGAAAAGGTGCACTTTGTTGAATCCAGCAACCTTGTTTCCCAGTGAAAATGTCGAAATTGAGAACGCTGAAGACATCGAGCACGACTGTCTTCAGGTGACTGAATTTTGTACAAAACCAAGACCTGATATCAAAGACACCCGATTGGAAGAGAACGATCAAGTTATTTTTGTTGATGGTTCATGTTTAAGAGATGCACTAGGAATATTGAAAGCAGGATATGCTGTATGTACAATAACATGTGTTCTGGAAGCATCTTGGCTTCAGGGAGTTTACTCCGCACAGGTAGCGGAACTAGTAGCCCTAACTAGAGCTTGCCAACTTTCCGCATTAATGAAAGTCACCATTTACATTGACAGTCAGTACGGATTTGGAATAGTGCATGATTTTGGACAATTGTGGTCGCAGAGAGGCTTTATGACCTCTTCAGGATCACCAGTGAAAAATGGTGAAAGAATAAGAGAATTGTTACATGCCATCCAGTTACCAAGAGAAGTAGCAGTGCTAAAATGCAGTGCACACTCAAAATCACAAGACTATGGGGGTCATTCTGACCCTGGCGGTCCAAGATCGCCAGGGCCACGAATGACGGAAGCACCGCCAACAGGTTGGCGGTGCTTCCAAGCTCATTCTGACCGCGGCGGTAAAGCCGCGGTCAGAAAACCGGGGCCGGCGGTTTCCTGCCATTTTTGCCCCGGCTGGGCGAATCCGCCAGGCCAGCGCTGCAAGCAGCGCTGCCCTGGGGATTCTGACCCCCTTACCACCAGCCTGTTTCTGGCGGTTTTCACCGCCAGGAAGAGGCTGGCGGTAAGGGGTGTCCTGGGGCCCCTGGGGGCCCCATGAAGCTTTTCACTGTCTGCTTAGCAGACAGTGAAAAGCGCGACGGGTGCAACTGCACCCGCCGCAACACCGCCGGCTCCATTCGGAGCCGGCTCCTGTGTTGCGGCCCCCATTCCCGCTGGGCCGGCCGGCGCTAACTTGGTTAGCGCCCGCCGGCCCAGCGGGAATGTTGGAATGGGGGCAGCGGTATTTTGGCCGCGTGGCGGCCAAATGCCGGTTCCCACCTGGCGGGTGGCTACCGCCGCCCGCCGGAGTTGGAATGACCCCCATGTTTCTTTGCGAAATGGATATGCAGATCAAGTCGCAAGGTTTTGCGCATTGAACTGTATATTGCTCAGAGACGAATGGAACCTGATAAATGAGCCAGAACTTGAACCAAGTGAAGCCTTTGCTCTAAAATTTGTAGATACAATCGAAGAATTGAAATTCCTACAAAATAATGTTAGTAAGGATGAGAAACTCTCATGGAACAAATTACAATGCATAAAGAAGCCAGATGATTTGTGGGTTTCAAGTGAAGGGAGATTCGTTCTACCAGATAGTCTTTTAACGCAATTGGCCAGGTTGTATCATGGACAAGCCCACCTTGGAAGGGATGCCATGATTAGACTATTCAAAATTGATTGGTTTAATCCCAAATTCCGCCAAGTTGCTGAAGCAGTTTGCCATTGTTGCGTCATTTGCCAACAAATGAACGCAGGGAAGGGAACAGTAGTAAATTTGAGCCACATTGGAAGGGCAGGTGGGCCATTCAGCAGGATGCAAATGGATTTCATTGAGATGTCTATGCATGGAGGTTTGAAATATGTTTTGGTGATTGTGTGCATTTTTAGTCACTGGATTGAAGCATACCCTACACGCAGAAATGACAGCCTCACAGTTACAAAACTACTCCTGAGGGAACTAATACCACGTTTCGGATTCCCGATCTCCTTAGAATCAGATGGGGGAAGTCACTTCAATAACAAAGTAATAAAATTACTGTGTGCAGCATTGAACATTGAACAAAAGTTGCATTGTAGCTATCGCCCTGAAGCATCAGGATTAGTGGAGCAAATGAATGGCACATTGAAATCGAGGATGGTGAAAATATGAGCATCCACAAACTTGAAATGGCCTGACGCATTGCCCTTGGTGTTAATGTCAATGAGAAACACATCTGATAAAAAAACTGGACTATCGCCGCATGAGATCCTCACGGGCAGAGCCATGAGACTTCCAGCAGTTCCTAAGAATGCACTTGTAAATATTACCGATGACATGGTATTGGACTACTACAAAGGTCTAGCTGATGTGGTACGCTCTTTTTCTCACCAGGTGGAGGCAACCACCTTGCCACCGATCCAAAGTCCAGGACACGCCCTGAAAGCAGGTGACTGGGTCGTGATAAAGAAACACGTGAGGAAGTCGTGTCTGGAACCCCGTTGGAAAGGACCTTTCCAAGTGATTCTGACAACTACCACCGCTGTGAAGTGTGCGGGAGTTCCCAACTGGATTCACGCCAGTCACACGAAAAGGGTGACGTGCCCCACAGAAGAGGAAGTTGAAGCGCTGAAATCACCAGTGACTGACAAGAGAGTACCAGGCACTGAGAGAGGACAAAGAGAACCTGGAGGCGAACAAGCAGAAATAGAGGAAGGGGAAATATTTTCTGAGGAAGAAACAGCTGATCCATTTGAGGAGAACCGAGGAGAAGCCTCAGGAAGTGACGAAGATCCCGAAGGTGACAAACGAGCCTGCGACAGGTGAGAGAGCAGGAGAGCCTGATCAGAGGAGGGCTTTCCCAGAAGCAGACGATACAGGAAAAGAAAAGGAGAACCTGATTGACCTCCTAGGGGGAGAAGACAAGACAGGACAGAGTGAAATTGTTCAAATTCTTCCAGAACCGGTTGCAGGTCCATCAGGTGAAAACAGTGCGAAACGGAGACAAAGCGTATCGCCAGTGAAATCAGGGACTAAAGAAATATTAAACGAAAGTGAAGGGCCAAAGTTGAAAGAGAAAAGAAAAGAAATGTCTGTCGCAATAACAACTCCAAGTGAAGAGAAAGACCCAGCCAAGGAACAAGGCACCAGCGAGAGAGAATTAAAAGGAGATGCAAAATTGAAAAGGAAAAGAATACCGAGCAGAAGATATTCTGGTCCGGAGTGGGCATACATAGCCAATAACGATTGGTCAGACGAATTCCTATCTCTCAGTCTTGAGAACGAAGAAGCAGAACAACACTTTGGTACCTGAAAAGTGAAATTCCATGAACATTATGGAATAAGACATTGACAACCTGATTGACTTTTGAACCGGATAAGACAGTGCTAACTTGATTGACTTTGAAACCGATCTTGAGACAAAGCTGCTAAACCGATGAGAGACTAAGCTGCTAAAAGAAAACCGTGTGAACATTAACTCGTTCAGCTTTATATATATATCTGCAAATCTGATTTGATAACGTGTCTTCAACTTTCTGATTCTATATAGATCATGCCAAGCAGTACTACAAAGGGACATAAAATGAAGTGTTGTAAATACATGTGTATAGGTCTAATAACTGCATGTGTACTAATCATTACAGCAATAGTTTTTTGAATGCATGGAGAGAATGAGAGAGACGCGAATGATGCTTTTACTTCTAAACCTACTACTGAACTAACTCCTTTAAAGAAACTCGAACAAGACGAGAAATATTTACATGAAAAGAAGGAACTCTCCTCAAACATCTTCTATCACTTGCTGAATGAGTATGTTGAGACAATGGATGCAAAAGATTGTTATGTGTGCACACAAATACCTACCTCAGTAATAGAAGGCATGACATATCATAGCATGCCTCTTACGTATGGAATTTCATGTAGTTTATTAATGACCAGATTTTATGGCCAGGAGTATATTCACTACTTTTATTCCAATCATGATGTTGTATTTGCATATGTCCCCATAATTGAGTACCTGAGTAAAATAGCAAGAGATTATTATATAAAGTTAGTTAGGGGTTTCTTTGAGCCATTGTCACCTTTTCACACAGCTTACGCTCACAGAGAAAACCTTACATGCTTGCTTTCACCGATAGAGGAAAGTTTTTTAGATCACACTGACGATAGGAGGAAAGTAGGGAAGGAGAAATTAGAAAGGGAATTACACAAAAAAAAGGACATCTGTGGATAACTATGCTTTTGCCGCGATAAAGACACAAGGGAAACTAGTTTAGATGCAATACACGTAGGGAGGCTTTGTATACATGGACCTAAATCATATTATGACACAATCTTTGTGGGAACGAGTGAATGCAAACATACGTTTTTGTTTCAAGCTAAGTGGACGTTCATGCTGAATGGACAAGACCCAGTTATTCCAGGGGTATATTATATGTGTGGCCTTAACGCCTATTATCGTCTTCCAAAAGGATGGTATGGGAGATGTTATTTGGGTATAGTATTTCCAAAGATTTATCAATTGTACGACTTAAAGAATCTTCCAAAGCTGTCTGAATCACATCATGTTCAGAAAAGGGAGACAGCTTCTGGTGTGGTAGGAGATATATTTGGAGCAATGATTCCTTCAGTAGGAGTCATATTGAATTCAATTAAAATACGAAAGTTGTCTACTATTGTGGATAACATGTTGACAAAATTCTCAGGAGCTCTAATCCTGATGGATGCTGAACTTGCTGCAGAAAGAGCTATGACTCTTCAAAATCGGCTTGCTTTAGACATTCTTTTAGCAAAGGATGGCGGTGTTTGCAAAATGCTTTGTACACGTCACTGTTGTTCTTATATTCCAGACAACAGCGGGCAAATTAGGAAAATGCTTACAAATTTAACTAACGAAAGTACAGATTTGAAAGAATTGAAAGAACCTGGAGTATGGGAGAAGGTTGGAAAAGGATTTGCTTCTGTGGGTAATTGGCTCAGCAACATTTGGAACGGACTATTATTGAAATTAGTAAAAGGAATATTAATAACATTAATTTGCTTATTAGATATTTGGGGAATTTGGAAAGCTATTAAAATATTGAAAACAAGAAACAAAAGGAGAAGAGAAGAGAAAATAGAAAATAAAATAGTAGAAATATACAGGGAAAAATCAAAGGGAACCAAAAGAAAAAGGGAATTGACTGAAGTGCCAAATTACTGAAACAGAATTTTAATGGAATAAAATTTGTGGTGAAAGATTTGATGTGATGACATAATTATTCATCAGAGGAGGGATTGATGACGCAGAAAAAGAAGGACTAACAAATATTCATATATTACGTAACCAAAAATCGTATAAGATAGAGTGATTTTAGCAAAAAAAATAATGTATGTTGGAAATTGTGCCCACGGGGTAGTTCGCCATTATTATAAATGGGCTTGATTAATCATGAAGAATTGACAAATTTAGTAATCTGTCATAATTGCAAAGGTATTCTGTGATTTTCTTGTTGAAACTGTTATATGCTTAGCTTAAATTTAGCAGAGGCTTTGGCCTAGTCGCCTGGTCTCAAATTTTAACTGCGTGGTTTTCACTTGTATTAACAAAGACATTATTTTACTTTAAGGCTGTATTTTTCCAGTAGAGATGACTAATACACTTATCTCAAGGTTTCGTGCTAGGCTGGTTTCATCCCCTTTGATGCAAGGTCAGCTCCTGCAGGTGCAGACAATGAAGACTCTGATACTGAATTAATTGGCAAACTATGTTGCAACTTGTGCAAATTGAAGCCACCCTATGAACCCTCCAATGGAAGACCCTGAAGTATTTGGAATGTTTCTTACTTAAACCCACCGGACAAAGAGAAGTCAGCCATTTTCCTTGATGCCATTTTGAAGCAAGATTCAAGGAGCCATTTTGGAACGAGCCTTTGACACTTTTCTCTGTTGCAGAGAAAGAGACTTAAGAATTCTCACCCTAGAGACTTTAACTTTAAACCTGCCCCGCCTTGTCCATGCAGTAAATTTGCCCCATTCTCCTTGCTGCCGCAAGGAAACTTGCCCTTAACTTTGCCCCCTTTGAAATCTGCCTCATGCTGATCGAACCGGTACCTGAAGGACGAAGACTTCTCTTGAATGCTGATTGTATTTGGTAATTATGAAAGGATAATTGAATTATGCATTGTGTTTTCCTTCTTAGGTACCAACTGCAATTTTGGTAGGGCCCAAGCTAGAAGTTTTCTGAATTTGTGTTGACTAAATTCTTTTTGCATGAAGCCCCACATGCCAATGCTAATTAGAGGTTAGTTGAGGTATTCACTTGATGCACCATGCTAAATTGAAATCTTGTTATGCTGACCGATGTATGAAATTAGTCAATTTCAGTTGCTTATATTAGTGATTTGCATTGCTATAACCGAGTGCATTATAATCCAGATTTTGCGTAGATTGCGTTTCTTCCGCTGTTATGGACAGCTAGTAATGTTCGTATACATATATCATTTGATTTTGAGACTCATATATATTGTGTTAGCTTTGTTAATATAGGGAAATAAACTCATTAACTTTTAATAAACTGGTGTGATTATTCATGACTGAAAGGTCATGGTGCGTCAAAATACCAACTGTTATTGATTCCTAATGTGTTATTTTGATCTAGTAATTGAGTATTTGGTATTGACTACAGTGGTTATCGATTATTGATTTGATTGATCGGACTATTCTTGGATGAGGAGAGACCAACTCGATTAAAAGGTTCACCGACCTCCAGCGTGTCCAAGTACGAGTAATTTATAAAGGCTGGACGCGCTACCACCGGCGACGATGACCACGGTGAGTACTGCCGCCTAGCACACAGGGGAGTGGGAAGGAAAAAGAGAGTGACACACACACGCAACACGCAACACCCCCATCCCCAACAACCTACACACAAACAGATGCAACAACATTGCACATCCACCCCATATCCCTCAGGAATAATGCAAGGACAAAAGGAAGTGATTGAAGTAAGTGTAATAAGATAAAATACTAGAAATACATCCTCATAATTCAAAACAGCATTTACAGATATACAAATGGAGGGATACTGCCCAGTCCATAATGTCCGTGGGCCACAGGGCCATATCACATAGGCCAAGGCCCCATCTTACTCCTGCATCAATACGGAGAGAACACTGCTGGGTCATCAGGTTGAAAATACACCAGTACCTCAGGGGGACAGGGAATGGAGGAGCATCTCAGCCAGAAGATGGTACAACACCACTTGTCCTGGATGGGGCAACATGCCCTGTGCGATGTCCTGGGGAGTGCAAAGCCACAGTCTCTCAAGTGGGTGGTTTGCCCACTGCTTTGTCCTGGGGAGTGCAAAGCCACAGTCTCTCAAGTGGGTGGTTTGCCCACTGCTTGGTCCTGGAGAGTGCAAGGCCACAGTCTCTCAAGTGGGTGGCTTGCCCACTGCTTGGTCCTGGGAAGCGAAAAGCCACAGTCTCTCAAATGGATGGTTTGCCCACTGGTTCTGGAGGGGGCTTTGTGCCCTGTTTGCTTCATCCTGGCAAAGAGGGGGTGAGTGGATGCCTTCTTCTACTGGTTCTGGAGGGGGCCTTGTGCCCAGTGGGCTTCATCCTGGCAAGGAGGGGTGAGTAGATGCCTTCTTCCACTGGTTCTGGAGGGGGCTTTGTGCCCAGTGTGCTTCATCCTGGCAAGGAGGGAGTGAGTGGATGCCTTCTTCCACTGGCTCTGGAGTTGGCCTTGTGCCCAGTGTGCTTCATGCTTCATCCTGGCAAGGAGGGGGTGAGTGGATGCCGTCTTCCACTGGTTCTGGAGGGGGCATTGTGCCCAGTGATGCAGATCTTTGGGAGTGCAAGGTCACAGTCTCTCACCTGGGTGTCATACCCACAGGATTTGCAGTGGGCAGGATGCATTATACTCCATGAAGGCAGGACTACACACTGCCCGGCGGCGGCAACGGCTGCTCAGTGGTGGCAGTGCTGGTGCTGGTGTTGGTGCTGATGGCGGTGCAGGTGTCGTTGCTGGCAGTGGTGGGGAGAGGCTCCAACCCTTCGCCTGCAGCCTCGCACGGCTGCCCACTGGGGCTGCTGCTGCTGGCAGTGGTGCTGGTGCAGGTGGCGGTGCTGATGGTGGTGCAGGTTGCGGTGCTGGCAGTGGTGGGGGGAGGCCCCAGCCCTTCTCCTGCAGCCTCGGATGGCTGCCCACTGGGGCTGCTGCTGCTGGCAGTGGTGCTGGTGGTGGTGCAGGTGGCAGTGCTTATGGCGGTGCAGGTGGTGGTGCTGGCAGTGGTGGGGGGAGGCTCCAACCCCTGCCCTGCAGCCTCGGATGGCTGAATCGCCATGGTTGGTGTTGGGGGGCTCAGATTCTGTCACAGCACCAGGCCTTCTGTCCCTCCTGCCTGCAGGGGCAGGCCCTTTGCCCTTGCCATCTGGTGGTGCCTCTTTGCCCTTGCCGTCTGGTGGTTTCTCCTTGCCCTTCCCCTTGTAAGCTGGTGGTGCCACCTTGTCTTTCTCCTTGGCAGCTGGTGGTGCCCCCTTCCCCTTAGCAGCTGGTGGTTCCTCATTGCCCTTGGCAGCTGGTGGTAAATCCTTGCCCTTGGCAGCTGGTGGTACATCCTTGCCATTCCCCTTGGCAGCTGGTGCAGGCACACTGCCAGTGCTGATGGGTGTCTCCTTGGAGCCTCTCACACCTGCAGTAGTTGCTGAAACTACTGTGGCCGTGGACTGGGTGGCTGAGGTGCTAGCCTGGGTTTTGCCCACCCTGGCCTGACGTGAAGGACAGGGGGAGGGGTAGGGAAGAGGTCAATGGTGGAGAGGAAACGTTTCTTAGGGACACTGGGATAGGAGGAAGGTGAAGGTTTGGGAATGGAGGAAGAGGGAGTGATTGTTGGAGGTGTCAATCTGCTGTGTTTGGGTGCAGGTGCATGGGCTGGATGCTGTTGTGAGGTGGATGGCTGTTGGGTGTCTGAGTGCTCGCGTTTGTGTACTTTGGGAGGAGGAGGCACAGACACAGTGGGAGAGGACATAGGGGACGTGTGCATGGATGTGGGGGTGGTGACTGCCAGTGAGGGGTGTGTAGTGATGTGCGTGAGGGTGATGGAGGTAGTGGGTGCGGATGTAGTGCATGCAGGTATGAGTGGAGACACTACTGGGAGGGAGGTGGACGATGAGGAGGAGGGGCCACAGTGGAGGCAGTGGATGTTGGCATGTCAGCATCTGAATGGTGTTTGTGTGAGTGCCTGTGATATAACGTGTGGTCATTGTGTTTGCCTGAGCCACTCCTATGTGTTGTCTTGGGAGCATGCTGGTCTGAATGTGTGCTTGGGATAGGTTGGCGTTCAGGGGAATGGGACTGGGCAGAGGAAGTTGGAGGGGGGAGGCTAGAGACAGGAACAATGGCTGCCATCAGGGAGGAGGCCAGAGCCTGGAATGATCTCTGTTGGGTCGCCACGCCAGAGTGAATGCCCTCCAGGAATGGAGTTGTATGCTGCAAATGCCCTGCCAGGCCCTGGGTGGCATTCACTATGGTTGACTGCCCAACAGAGATGGATTGCAGGAGGTCAATAGCCTCCTTACTCAGGGCAGCAGGGCTAACTGGGGCAGGGCCTGAGCTGCCTGGGGCGAAGGAGATGCCCACCCTCCTGGAGGAGCGGGTATGGGAAACTCGCTGAGGGGCATATGGGAGGGCGGTGCTGGTGTGGGGGTGGCGGGGGTGGCCACAGAGCTGTCTGCCATCACTAGGGAGCTTCCATCGGAGGAGGTATCACTTTCAGAACTGTCCCCTCCTGCATCCGACGTAGTGCTCGCCACTCCCTCCGTCCCACTGGTGCCCTCACCGTCTGTGGATTCAGCCTCCTGGGCCCTGTGGGATGCATCTCCCTCCATCGCTGGTGCATCTGCTCCTCCACCAGATGATGCTAATGCACAGAAGGACAGGATGACAAAACAAAAAAGGGTGGGAAGAGACAGAGGATACTCTTGGTCAATGGCAGCAACAACTCCACTGTTGGTGTACACAACATACAGGGAACAGCCCTATGCACTAGGCAATGCACTACCAGTCACAATGCTAGTCACCAGGCCCTAGACAGTAATACCTAACACCAGTTGCAGCATACCTGGGACCGACAGAGCCCTGCCCAGTAGTGGATACCCACTAGCTATTTTGGAGGTGGAGTTCATCAGCCCTGCCCAACATGGGACCTACCCTGCAATGTCCGGTCTGGCCTGGGAGCACCAACAGGAGCACATCCCCCACCCAGAGACCACCCACCACGCGCAAGTAGTATATTGGGAACTGTACTGACCCTCTTGTGGCTGCTGTGATGCCCTCAAGCACCCATCCAGCTCTGGATAGGCCACCGCCAGTATGCGGAACATCAGTGGGGTCAGGGTTCGATGGGCAGCCCTTCCTCGTTGGGAGGCCATCCCCAGCTGGGCCTCCACTGTCTTCTGTGCCCAGCGTCTCAGATCCTCCCACTGTTTCTGACAGTGGGTGCTCCACCTGCCGTAGACCCCCAGGGTCCGCACATCCTTGGTGATGGCACCCCATACACCCTTTTTCTGACGGCCGCTGACCTGCAGAGGAAATACACATAGAAAATGGGTATCAGTCATACCGTCTGGCCTAATAAACTAACAGCCCACCATATTCCTCCCATCCCCTTACGCACATGCATTGCCCACCATACATGCAGCACGCAGCCCAGCACCCCTCAACCACCCCCCTTACATGAGGCCCTCACATACAGCACTCCATGCTTTCATGCCCCATTCCCCATGCATAGTGCTCACAGTGTACTCACCTGTTGGTCTGGAGGGCCATACAGCATTCTGTAGTGGGGTAAGACCCCATCTACCAGTCTCTCCAACTCTGTAGCGGTGAAGGCAGGGGCCCTTTCCCCAGTGACATGAGCCATGGTCGGTTCCAGACACAGGTCACAGCAGCACTTGCGTTGTAGGTCCTCTCCTGTTGAAGGTCAGGTAGCAAGTGAGTGCACAGATAGAAAATGGCGGTCATGTCCGCGGCTGGGCATACTGTTACAGCCGGCGTACATCACCATTGGCTACTGTAACCCATAGGGCCCACTTTTAACCAATGAGTAGTTGCACGGCGGTACTCGACCGCCTCCCGCAACGGCACGCAACGGCGCACAACATCAGCGGCATTACCTCATTTCCACCTGTCCATCCACACAGGACAGGCGGCTGCCATTTCAGGGGGTAGGCCATGGCACCTAACTGCGTCACAGCACACATAGGCACAATTTGGGCCTAAACATCAACATACTGTTTCTGTCACAACATGCAATGCACTGTACATTTAGAAAATTTTGAAAACTGACCAGATGCTCATAGTTTTGTCCCCTAGATTACAACCGCTGAGGATGAATAGGAGATGGAGGCATCCCCCCGTGTACAGGCCCCTGGTGGACTTGACAACAATGGAGGACAGGCACATTATCCTCACCTACAGACTTAACAGGGCCACAATCCAAGAGCTGTGTGCCCAATTGGAGCCAGACCTGATTTCTGCTATCCGTCACCTCACTGGGATCCCCCATCTTGTGCAAGTCCTATCTGTGCTCCATTTCTTGGCAACTGGCTCCTTCCAAGTGACAGTGGGCTTGGCAGCAGGAATGTCACAGCCAATGTTCTCAAACGTGCTGACCAGAGTGTTGTGTGCCCTGATGAAACACATGCGCAGCTACATTGTCTTCCCCCAGGTGGAGGATTTGGCCACAGTGAAAGCTGACTTCTATGCTATGGGACATATCGCCAACATTATTGGGGAAATAGATGGTACACATATTGCCTTTGTGCCCCACTCGCCCGGGGAAATGAACAGGTGTTCAGAAATCGAAAGAGCTTTTACTCTATGAATGTGCAGCTAGTGTGCCTGGCGGACCAGTACATCTCTCATGTCAATGCAAAGTATCCTGGGTCTGTGCATTATGCCTTTATCCCGAGGAATAGCAGCATCCCATATGTGATGGCTCAACTCCAGGGGCACAGGATGTGGCTACTAGGTGAGCCCATAGACCCCACCAAGTATATGTTGGTGTATGGGTATGGGGTTGGCCCTAAGGGTTAGTGTCTGGCTAACAGGTATTCCTCTGTATTTGCAGGTGACTCTGGTAACCCCAACCTCTCATGGCTACTGACCCCAGTGAGGAATCCCAGGACAAGGGCAGAGGAACATTACAATGAGGCACATGGGTGAACAAGAAGAATTATAGAGCGAACCCATGGCTTCCTGAAGGCCAGGTTTTGGTGACTCCATCTAACAGATGGTTCCCTGTGCTACTCCCCCAAGAAGGTGTGCCCGGTCATCGTGGCATGTTGCATGTTGCACAGCCTTGCCTTACGTCACCAGGTGCCTTTTGTGCAGGAGGATGAGAATGGAGATGGGCGTGTAGCAGCTGTGGACCCTGTGGACAGTGACGAAGATGAAGCAGAGGATGAGGATGTGGACAACAGACCAACAATCATTCAACAGTACTTCCAGTGACACACAGGTAAGACACTGTAACTTCACCTTCCATTGCAGTTTTGTATTGTAAATTTTAACTGGCAGGCTGATATTCCCACTACTATGGCCACTTACTCTACCCTTTGACATGTCTATTTACAAATACCTGTGCCCCACTCTGGCTCGTTGTGTATTGACTGCAGCAAACTACAGGTCATTCCTAAGTATACATTACTGTACAGTTGAATTGCAATGTCTACAGATTATGAAACAAATACATAGTTCAATCACTTGACAGGCTCAATACTTGTATTTTTTACAAGGATGTTTATTCATGTGCTAATAAGTGGATGGGGTATTGCTATAGGCTGGGGGGGGGGGGTTGGAGGAGAGTCCAGGATAGAGTCCAGTCTATTTGTATCACAGGTGCATTGTCGAAGGGGGCATAGGAAGTGGAGCAATGGCAGTTGAAGGTGGACAGGGTGACAGAGAGGGAGACAAGAGTGACAATCAGGAGAGTCTTATTTCCTGGTGGGGGTCTAGGCAATGTTCTCTGTCTTCTGCCTGGATCGCAGGGACCGTTTACAGGATGGTTCTCCTTCTGCAGGGTCTGGGGTGCTGGTGGCCTGTTGTTCCTGTGGCGAGGCCTCCTTTCCACTAGCGTCAGCTGAGGGGGAGGGCTGTTCATTGGTTTGGCCAGTGTCAGGGGCCTGTTGGTGTGCCACTGCCTCCTTCATGGTGTTGGCCATGTCTGCCACCACCCCTGCAATGGAGACCAGAATGGTGTGGATGTCCCTCAGGTCCTGCCTGATCCCCAGGTATTGTCCCTCCTGCAGCCGCTGGGTTTCCTGTAACTTGGCCAGTATCTGGCCCATCGTCTCCTGGGAATGGTGGTATGCTCCCAGGATGTTGGTGAGTGCCTCGTGGAGAGTCGGTTCCCTGGGCCTGTCCTCCCCTCGTCACACAGCAGTCCTCCCAGTTTCCCTGTTGACCTGTGCCTCTGTCCCCTGAACCGAGTGCCCACTGCCAGTGACCCCAGGTCCCTGTTCATCCTGTGTTTGTGGGGTTTCCTGGGGACCCTGTAGCGGTGGACACACTGCTGATTGATGTGTCCTGGGGACAGAGGTATGGGCCCGCTGGGTGGGTGCTGTGGTGGTGTTTCCTGAGGGGGGAGGCTCTGTGGTGGTATGGGACTGTTCCTGGGTAACCGACTGTCTGGAGGTCCCTGATGGGCCAGGTTGGTCATCCTGATCCAGACAAGCTTTCATCGCTGTGGGCCTCTTCTGTGTGACATCTTGTGCATGGGTGTGTTGGCCTGTATGGTTGTGAGTGCCCTGTCAGCTTTGCCTTGTGTGAGTAGTTATTTTGTGGGCTAGGTGATTCTCTTTAGTGTGCATACTGTGGTGATGGGTGTCCATGCAGGGCTGTGAGTGGTGTCCATGCATTGGTGGTGCATGCAGTCCTGGGTAGTGAGATAGGTGGGTTGTGATGGTGGGGTGTATGTGAGGTGGTGGGGTGATGGGGTGATGGGGTGAGGGTAGGGATGGGGTATGTGATGGCATGCAGGTAGGGGGGTGAAAGTAGTAAAGATTTGACTTACCAGAGTCCAGTCCTCCTGCTACTCCTGCCAGACCCTCAGGATGCAGTATTGCCAAGACTTGGTGTTCCCATGTTGTTAGTTGTGGGGGAGGCGGTGGGAGTCCACCGCCAGTGCTCTGTACTGCTATCTGGTGTCTTGCTACCACGGATTGCACCTTCCCCCCTAGGTTGTTCCACCTCTTGCTGATGTCATCCCTTGTTCCGGGGTGCTGTCCCACGGCATTGACCCTGTCTACAATTCTCCACCATAGCTCCATCTTCCTAGTGATGGATGTCTGCTGCACCTGTGCTCCGAATAGCTGTGGCTCTACCCTGATAATTTCCTCCACAATGACCTTTAGCTCCTCCTCAGAGAACCTGGGGTGTCATGGGTGTAGTGTGAGTGGTGTGTGTGAGGGTGTGTGGGGTGATGTGTTGGGGTGTGTGCTGTGAGGTGCGTGGATGGTATAGGGGCGATGGTGTTCTGTGGCTCTGGTTGTGTGGGTGCTCTTGCTGTATCTCTCTCTAGTGGTAATTTTTGTTAGTCGTAAAGGGATGTGGGTAATGTGGGTGTGTGTTTTATATTTGTGTGGGTGTGTGGGTGTGGTGTGGGTATGTGTGTCAGGTGTGTGTTGTTTGAATTGTCCAATGTGGTGGTGTTTTGTATGTGTGTGTGTATTTTGAGCACAGCGGTATGTACCGCCAATCGTTTAACGCGGTTGAATGTCCGCTGAGGTGATTCGTGGGTCATAATGCTGTGGGCGTAGTTCTGTTGGTGTAACAGTGTGGGTTTTGGTACCGCCAGTTTATCACTGACCTTTGGTCTGGCGGACTTGTGTGTGTGTCTGTATAGGTACAGATTGCTATGTGTAGGTCATAATATGGGTAGCGGTATACCGCCGCGGTATGTTGGCGGCAGCCAGCATGGCGGCGGTAAGTGGGACTTACCGCCAATGTCATAATGAGGGCCTAAGTGCTGTAGACAAATACTACAAACGAGGACTTGCAGCAAAAATAATCACTTCACCCACGCAGCTTGCAAAGCAAAACAATGTGTTAGTGAATTTTGCAAAATTATTTCTCTGCATATAAATCCCATCTGTTTGGACCATTAGCAGTCTGCAAAATGTTCAGCTTCTGCACCCACAAAATACTGAAATGTAATTACTAAATGCCACTAACTACCAAAACCTACATGCTACACCAAGAAGACAATATCAGAACCATCATTGACTCCCACATTTCTTCTCACCTCATCACCTGCAGTCCCATTGTAAATTTACTAAAACCTTTGCGCAAATGTATCTCAACTAGGTACATAATGATCTATTGGTTTCCTGTACATTATCTAATATTAAAGGGTGTGCTCGCAACATGGCTCCAGCAAAAATGATTTTAGTTAACAAGTAATTGATTCCTTTTATTTGATGTAATAAGTTCTTGGTGTCATCTTCTATTGGTTACTCATCAATTCTAGCCCATTTCCTTTTTATCACCTGCCCCATTTTCATGCTTGTTTATTCTATTCTGTCTGTATTGCATTATGCAATTTTCAACAGTTGTTGCTAATGTGACATGTCTATGGTTGACCTGGACCTCTCTGCTGGGTCACCCCCAACTTTTTTATGTCACCCCACCTGTACTGCTGAATCTGCTTTTGTTGGATTTGGTACTCTATGCACTTTACCACTAATAACCAGTGCTAAAGTGCTTGTGCTCTCTCTTTAAAATATGGTTAAAAGGGACTACACCTAATTGGCACATTTAATTTACCTCGAAGTCCCTAGTAAACGATGCTACATGTACCCAGGTCTTGTAAATTAAATAGTTCTAGTGGGCCTGTGTTAGACCTTCGGCCTTAGAGTGGTCTTCTCTCAAACATTTTGCCATCTCTCTTTCCTGTTTTCCTGAAATCGTTTTTGTTGGCCTTAGTACTCTGTACACTTTACCACTGCAAAGCAGTGCTTGTGTTCACACCCTAAAACATGGTAGAAAAGGTTTATACCTGTTTGGCATATTTAATTTACCTATAAGTCCCAGGTAAAGAGGTATACCATATACCCAGGTTTGGTAAGCTAAATGCTAGTAGCAGACCTGCAGCACTTGTGCCACCCACTTAAAACTTAAAAAGCCCTTTAAAACATGTCATGCCAGACAGAATTATGCGAATCAGGTCAAAAACTCTATAAGCTCAGCGGAATTGCACTAATGTGCTGAATTGCTCAAAATGCCCATTGGCGCTACATTTCTCATTTTCAGGAGCGCAATGGGGCCCTCGCGCTGAAGACAGCGTGCAAACTTCTCCACGTCTTTTGCATGTGTGTCTCCATTTTGTTTTCTTCTGTTTCTCTGCGTATGGTTTTAGGTCTTCCTTAATCCACCCTTAATCTTTTCAATCCCACCCTTATCTAAATCATCCCCTCCTCATTTTCCTTTACTGTGGCAGTTGGTGTGTCTTTGTGTTTGTGTATTTTACATTTTTGTCAATTTATTGTGTGTTTTTCATGACTTTTGATACTTTTTTTTGTTTTTCCATTTACTTTTTTATCTTCCTTTCTTCTTCTTCCTTTTCTTTCTTCCTTCCTTTCCTTCCTTCCTTCCTACGTTCCTTCCTTCCATTTCTTCCCCTTATTTCCATACAGCGCCATGGCAGAGCAGGGTGGCAAAGGGAGTGATGATGCTGGTGTGGCTGCTAGCCACACGCCTTCTGGTCATTGGTGGAACCAAGTGGAGCAGCCATGACCCATTTTTACTGTGGTGGAAGTGGCAGATCTTGTGTTCTTTGATCAGCGCCACCTCCCCCCCCATTCTGGCAGAAGGCGGCAGGCCTGGACTGGTTACCCCCTTTAGGAGCATTGACTGCTGTGGGGGAGGGTGCACCAGTGTGTGCGTGGGCACACTGGGATCCAGCGCACCCAGCAGTAGTTGATGCACCATTGGGCGGGCATACTTCTCTGTTATGTCACCAAGAATAAGGTAGTGGTAGCAGCAGTAAGTAATATTAGTGAGCTAGATTTCTGTGCCTTTCTTTATGTAGCTTATGCAGTCCCAATCGCAATCTCCAAGTGATGTGTAATATGCATCTATGCATTGAAAAAGGGGGAGACTGAGTTGGCTCATCAAAGGTGATTGAGAAGCAAAGATAATTTGTTGCAATATGAATGCATTAGTATTTGTATAAAGTTGCAAATGTAGTTTAGGAAATTAGGAGTAGGGCTTAGGTGTTGGAAATTATTAGGCCAACTTGAGTCAATAATCAATTCTAGTACTAACTGGTGATCTGATTTAGAAAAATACAATGTTACTGCATTTGCCTGTCAAATATTTTTTCGGGAGAGTAACTGTACCACTAATCTATTTTTTTATCTTCTTTATTTCTTACCTCAGCTATGAAGGGAAAAAGAGGGAAAGATCTGTGGAGAACCAGGAGACTGGGGTCCCAGTGGATCTGCTGTCCCCAGTAAGTTTTTTTATATTATTATTTATTATTATTTCCCTAATTTTCACCTCTCTTTATTTTTTACTGTGCCTGTCTACCTTTTTTATATGTATTTTCATTCTATCTAAGCTTTGTAAATTCTTGTTTTACCTGCATTTTTCTATTTTTCATGTTTCTGTTTCTGACTTCTTTCCTGTCTGTACTAGCTTTCTTCTGCTCTGTTGCTAAGCCTAGCTTTCCCTCATCCCATTATGTATCTTGTGGACTGGTACTATAAGACTAAAAAGGCAGATACTTACAACAAGTACTCTACCAAGAAGATTGCATCCCCAAGTCAGATTTTCTATGAATCCTTGTGAAGGTTTTCCTTTTCTTGCTCATGCTCAAACAGTAAAAAGAAAGAGATGCCATGGGTCTGGGCACCCCCATGATGTGTGTATGTATTATTTGCTTATACAGTAGTATGATATAACAGCACTTTCTATGACAGTGCAGCATGGCTGTGAAGTAGTATGAGGACGGTCCCATTGCATTTGCCAACAAAGACCTCATCATAGGTCCCAGATTGACCAAATATTCCACCCTTTCATTGCGCTTCAGTGACTTAGCTCGGCCCCTCCATTACGAAATATTTGCGGTTGTCTTGAATACTTGGCTTTTCTAACATAGTTAACCAACAAAATACCTAACGTGAATGATAGAAGAAGATAGACTGTAGTGATCTGTTGTGGTTGTATTTTGTTGAATTAGTTCTTAAAAATTAACAAGGGGAGGCATATCTGTCATCTAAAATGTGTAACTTTTTTTTCAGCCACACAGACCACCAGTGCAGGGGTCAGCAGCAGCACCAGTGCGCCGGACCTGGCAGCGGTTGGAGGGGGAGAACAGCAGTGGTAGGGATGGGTGTTGGTAAGTCATATTACATGCTTATTGACAATTACTAGTATACTCACTGCAAGGGCATTGCTTGTGGACGGCTAAAAGTAATGATGGGTGAAATGGTATATGAGTGAAAAGATGTGTGGGTGGGTAAAAGGATGCCTAGGTATGTGATAGGAGATGCATGGATGGGTGAAAGGATGGATAAAAGAATATACTGGTGAAAAGATGCCAGGGTGGGTGAATGGGTAAAAGGGTTCTCAGTGAGTTAAAGGATGGGTGGATGGTAATGATGCATGGGAATGGATGGATGGGTGAAAGAGTGGATAGGTGCGTGTATGGATGGACGAGTGGATACATGGGTGGATGGATTAGAGTGGTGAAAGACTGGATGAGAGAGAATATAAAGCTTAAATGGTGGGTATCAAAAGGTGAAAAGAACAATGCAAATATGTATGGATAATTGTTTGGATCAAGAAATAAGGGAGCTCTTCTGCGGAGAGATGTGTTCACCTACTTCACTTGGCTTGCTTGGTTAATACAGCTTTGATTCAAAGTTGGGGGGTATTTTAATTTGCAGTCTACTCCCTTAACTCATTGTAGTTGTTAAGCAAGGCAGACATATATCCTCCAACCCATCATCATTGTTTACCTCCCTTCCCACGGCATTTAGTCACTCATGCTACTATGACGTAACAGCAGCATGGTTCAATTTGGCAGTACAATAGTGTTGTCTGTGCAATGTGTATCTGCTTCAGCAAATACAGCATTTACAACGTTGTCAATGCATTGCAAACTTACTTCAGTCTTTTATCTTTAGTACGTTCTGTCCCAGTCATCCAAAAAAATGAAAAATCCCTTTATGGCATGCACCACATTTGTGTACAAGTGATTTATATATCATGGCTTCCAAAACAGATTCCAGTTCAAATTTTATCCTTTCAACATTTGACAACTACAGTGAGGCATGTGTGGTTTAAAAGAATGGCCCTGTGACTCATACTCAGCCACTTCAAATTCCAGTGGCTTTAAGGGTCCAGCAATACACTGCTTCTGTGCCACTCTACTTTTTAAATAATCGTTTGCACAGAGCACTGTTTACAATTTGTCATTTTCCTTTTTCTTTCCTGCTATAGGTACTCCTGGTGGACATCTTTCTACATGCCAGAAGATAGCAGCCTAGCTGTGGTGGGTAAAGGCTGGAAGCTATCTACTGCCGGAGCCTCCAGTCTCCCAGTGGCAACAATACTATCAGCACCACTGCCAGGTGACAACAGCCCGTCTGTGTCTCACCACTGCTGCCCCCTCACACTCGGACCTCATATTCCAGTGGTGCATTCTACAACACCTCAAAGGTATGGAACACCGGGCGGCAGAGACTGAGGAAACCCTCAATGATCTCCAGACCGGCATGGAAAATGCCCTCTTTTAACCCTTTTTAAATTTTTTGTTTTGGTGGAGGGACACTTGTTGTGGGTGGAGAGGGTGGGAAAGGGAGTTGGGCCCTGCTTTATTTCACTTTGGACCTTCGTTGGACTTTCATTGGACTTTGGTTGGGATCGAGGCAATTTAGTTGGGGAGGGCCTGGGCTTGTGGTGGGTGGAAATATTAGGTTTTATCATTGTAAATAATAAAAGAAGAAGAATTTATTTTACTTTATTTATGCCTCAAATCTTTTTTGGTGTTTTAATTTGCACTGCTGTCTTTTGGTGTAGCCTGTTTTTTAAATCTGCTGAAAAAAGTGTGTGTCATTTAATTATTCCCTAGCTCTATTACCCTCTCTAACAATACAGACCACTAGGGGTTGATTGCCTTAAACTATTTTGCTTACAGATTTGTATCACATTAGAATTTGACTTTGGCAATGGCAGTTGTGTAAATCAATGATCTTCTGGGGAAGCTATGCTAGGTGATACAAAATAAGGACAGACATTGGCATGCAAGAGAGGCAGGCATTGTCTCCAATGTTCTGCAAGGAATGTGGGGGCTTCTTCACTGCACAGGAGACAACTCCAATCAGGCCATGAATGTGACTAAAAACTGTTGGGACAGCATAAATCTGACATAAAGAATGATCCACTAGCGACTTTTTTCATTGGCAAAGAAAGAAGTTCAAAGAAAAATAATAAAAAAGTTCTATTGTGGCATTGGCATACGTAGGCTACAGGACAAGCCAGATAATTTATTTCCAACTTGCTGAGTTCTGGCCTTTAGAAGATCTTCCCATACCAATACACCAATGGGTATTGATCCACATGCACCTCTTTTGGGGCATCCAGATACACCTGGAACATACTCTGATTGGTCATTGGTGCTCCTACTTGCTCTACCTCTTTCGTCTTCATCTCTGCACTGAACTTAAGACCTGACACTTGAAACTAAGCCAATGAATGGTTGGGTCTAATTCTTCTGTTGCTGTTGCTGCCTGTGTTCTTGTTGCTGGTTTTGGCTGCTACGATGAGAAAAGACTGCCCTCTGTGGAAATTGAAGGCGGCACCCCAGAACTGCAGAGTGGGACTCAAAGTTCCAGCCGTTGCTCAACAATCCTCCTCTTGAATTATGAAACATCCCCTTCAGAACACGGAATGAAAGTGGGCAGATTTTTGTATACAGTGGATCGATTAGGGTGGCACAGATGTACTTTTTGGACAAGATGAAGCAATTTCACAGCCTTGCATTACAAACCAAGTGAAAGATTAAGCTCTTAAACAAGGCATGCGCTTCTAGGTTTTGTTCACATCTGCGAGTGTAAACCTTTCAGACACCTTCTTTAGCTGGTCATGTAGCCGATGTAACAACAGGATTGCTTGGCCCATCATATTGTCCTCCTTGCTAACTTCACATGTTAAAACCTCAAAAGGGAGTAGCATTTGTGTCAGGCATTAGACTAAGCCCCATTTGTCCACATCCATGTTCATAGCTTTCCCAATTGCATCCCCTCCAGTTTGAATGACATAGGTGGTCATTACAACCCTGGCGGTCGGTGTTAAAGTGGCGGTAAGACTGCCAACAGGCCAGCGAGAAAAAAATGGAATCACGACCATGGCAGAAACCGCCAACATAGACAGCCACTTTAACACTCCGACCACCACAGCGGTACAAACAAACATCGCAGCGGTTACCGCCAACAGACAGGCGGAGGACAATGTACCACCCACACTATTACAATGCACCAATCCACCACCTTTTCCGGGGCGGATTCACCTCAAACAAAAACACAGCATAAACAGGACTTTGAAGGGAAAACGCTCACCTCTACACACCCCACGAGGAATCAGGACGCCATGGAACCCGAGCTCCAGATTCTGCCAACCTTTTATCTTCCTGCTCCTGTACCAGGAGCACGAACGCCGGCGGCGAAGACCACGGTGAGTACTGCACCTATGACACAGGGGAGGGAAAAAACAGTGACACACACACGCAACACGCAACACCCCCACCCTCATCCACTACAACACACACGCTAATACATATTGATACATAACAGTTACACCCCCAACCCCCCCCCCCCGGAAGAATGCAAGGACAAAAGGAAATGAGTCGAATAATTGTGATAAATTCAATTACATACATCAAAAATATTTACACATATATACATTTATTCCATAAACAACTATATACACCAAGAACACAAGTCCAAGGGATTCCACCATCATAGTCCGTGGATCACTGGGCCCAAAAGGCATGGGCGAGGCCCACACTCAAGACCAGACTCCAAACATAGAGGACACTGCAGGGGCATCAGTTAGAAATAAAACAGGCACCTCAGGGGGAAGGGAAGGGGGGGCACCTCAGCCGGTTGAGTGCACGACTCCAGATCCATGAGAGGGCTCCATGCCCACAGTTCAATCCTGGGGAGTGCAAAGCCACAGTCTCACAAGTCTCTACAGTGGGTGGTTTGCCCACTGTTCAATCCTGGGGAGTGCAAAGCCACAGTCTCACAAGTCTCTACAGTGGGTGGTTTGCCCACTGATGCATCCTGGGGAGTGCAAAGCCACAGTCGCTCAAGTCTCTACAGTGGGTGGTTTGCCCACTGCTGCATCCTGGGGAGTTCAAAGCCACAGTCTCTCAAGTGGATGCCTTTCTCCACTTCTTCTTCTTCACTGGTTCTGGAGGGGGCTTTGTGCCCAGAGTGCTTCATCCTGCCAAGGACAGTGGTAGTGGATGTGATACTCCAGTGGTTCTGGAAGGGGCTTTGTGCCCAGAGTGCTTCATCCTGCCTAGGACTGAGGTAGTGGATGCCTTTCTCCACTGGTTCTGGAGGGGACTTTGTGCCCAGAGTGCTTCATCCTGCCAAGGACAGAGGTAGTGGATGTGATACTCCACTGGTTCTGGAGGGGGCTTTGTGCCCAGAGTGCTTCATCCTGCCCGTGGCGGACTCACTAGTGTCGGAATCATTGGCGCTCACTGGCCTGCGGTGCTGCTGGTGGCGGGGCTGGTGCTGGCAGTGTCCTGGGCAGCAGTTCAGCTGCTGGCGGTCCTGTCTTTCGCATCGGGGCTGCTGGCAGTCGTCTCCTGGGCAGCGGGGCTGCTGCTGGCAGTCCTGTCTTTGGCAGCAGGGCTGCTGGCGTTCGTCTCCTGGGCAGCGGGGCTGCTGCTGGCGGTCCTGTCTTTGGCAGCGGGGCTGCTGCTGGCGGTCCTGTCTTTGGCAGCAGGCTGCTGGCGGTCATCTCCTGGGCAGCGGGGCTGCTGCTGGCGGTTCTGTCTTTGGCAGAGGGACTGCTGGCGGTCGTCTCCTGGGCAGCGGGGCTGCTGCTGGCAGTCCTATCTTTAGCAGCGGGGCTGCTGCTGGCGTTCCTGTCTGGCTGCGGGGCTGCTGGCGGTCATCTCCTGGGCAGCGGGGCTGCTGGCGGTCTTGTCCGCCGTGCTGATCTTCCTAGACTTGCCGGTTTTACTGTGGCCCTTCTCCACCTTGGATGGTGTTGCAGCTGTCTCCACACTCCCAACTGTACCCCTGGGAGCGGCTTTGGTGGCTGAGTTTATTCCCCCTCCCGCCGGGCACTGTCCAACTTTTTATGCTTGACAGGTGGGGGACTGTCCGTGCTGTGGCTTCTTGCCACACTCACTGCTCTGCTGCCTGGTGCACTCCATAATCCGGTGACTACTGGCACCACTGGTCCCTCCGATGATGGGGCTGAGGTGCTAGGTTGGGACCTGGAGAGTCGGGCCCTAGGAGACTGAAGCGGTGGGGGAGGGGAGGGAAAGAGGTCAAGGTTGACAGGAAAAGTTTCTTAGGAACACTGGGACGGGTAGCTGGAGGGGGTTTGGGAGTGGAGGAAGAGGTTGTGGTTGTAGGAGGTGTACGTTTGCTGACTTTGGGTGAAGGTGCATGGGCTGGAGGCTGTCGTGAGGTGGATGGCTGTTGGGTGGGTGTGGGGCTGCGTTTGTGTACCTTGGGAGCTGGTCTCACAGACACATTGGGAGAGGACACAGGGGATGTGTGAATGGTAGTGGGGGTGGTGACTGCACGTGAGCGGGGTGTGGTGGTGTGTGTGCTGGTGATGGACGTAGTAGCTAAGGATGTAGTGCATGCAGGTGCGAGTGGAGTCGAGACTGGAAGCGAGGAGGGAGACGAGGAGGAGGGGGACACAGTGGAGGCTGTGGATGTTGTTGTGTCTGCATGTGTGTGATGCTTGCGTGAGTGCCTGTGGGATGTGTGGTGCTTATGTTTGCCAGAGCTTCCCTTGTGTGTTGAGGTGTGTGCATGCTGGTCTGATGTGTGTTTGGGGTAGGCTGAGGTACAGGGGTGTGGGTCTGGGTGGAGGAAGTTGGAGGGGGTAGGCTAGAGATAGGCACAATGGCTGCCATCAGTGCTGAGGCCAGAGTCTGAAAAGCTCGCTGAAGGGCTGCCTGACCAGAGTGAATGCCCTCCAGGTATGCATTGGTTTGTTGCAACTGCCTCTCTACACCCTGGATGGCATTCAAAATGGTATACTGCCCAACAGTGAGGGACCTGAGGAGGTCAATGGCCTCCTCACTGTGGGCAGCAGGGGTGACTGGGGCAGGAGCTGAGGTGCCTGGGGCGAAGGTGATGCCCACCCTCCTGGGTGAGCGGGCACGGGGCAAATGCTGAGGGGCTACTGGGAGGGCGGTGCTGGTAGGGGTGGTGGCGGCGGCTGTACCTGTAAATGCAGGGGGCACAGATGGGGCCATCACTGCAAGGGAGCTCCCATCAGAGGAGGAGTCCGTATCGCTGGTGTCAGCTTCTGTTCCAGCCGTGGAGCTTCCCTCACCCTCCGTCCCAGTGGTGTATTCAGACTCCGTAGTGTCACCCTCCAGGGCCATGTGGGATGCAGCTCCCTCCTGCTCAGGTGCCACTGCTCCTCTGCCTGAAGATGCTAATGCACACAAGAACAGGGAGACCACAAAAAAGGGGGGGGGAGACAGAAGAAAGACATGTTCAGTGCATGCAATACCGCGACCGTTGGCAGACACGACTGACACAGAAGCCCCCTACACTACGCCGCGCACTTTGGGTCCACTATTCAATCTCTGGGACATGGCTTACAAGGCTATGGCAGATTTGTGCACACAGATGTCACAGGAGCCTGACTAGGTGTAGTTGGCACTGTACACAGGTGGGGTGGGGTGCCACAGGTCCTGCCTGAAGCAGGGAACTTAACTACCAAACTCACCCTGGCCTAGGGGAACCCACAGCCCACCTCCCCCACCCAGACACCTACAATGCTCCCAGGGCATTGAAGTCACCTTTCACTGTAGGCAAATCCTCCACCTGAGGGAACACGATGTAGCTGCTCATCTGTTTCAGCAGGGCAGACAACACTCTGCACATCACGTTTGAGAACATAGGCTGGGACATCCCTGATGCAATGGCCACTGTAGTTTGAAAATACACACTTGCCAGGAAATGGAGTGCTGACAGGACCTGCACTAGAGGGGGGGATCCCTGTGGGATGGCGGATTGCTGACATCAGGTCTGGCTCCAACTGGGCACACAGTTCCAGGATTGTTGCACGATCAAGTCTGTAGGTGACTATTACGTGTCTCTGTTCCATTGTCGACAGGTCCACCAGTGGTCTGTACACCGGAGGATGCCGCCATCTCGTCGCCTGCCCCAGAGGACGTGCCCTATGGACGAAAACAGCGAGCAGAGAGTCAGCGAACACTGAGGTATTACAAAAAGTCTTTAGCACACATTTGTCAATCCGCAATGTGCCTGTTACTGTGTGTATGCAAGGCCTAGATAGGTGTGACGCAGTTATTATTAATGCCATGTGGCCCTCTGAAATGGCGGGTGTCTGACCTGCAAGGTGGGATAAAGGGATATGATGTAACTGCGCTGGTGTTCTACACCGTTGCGGTAGGCGGTCGAAGACCGCAGCACAATCCTGCATTGGTTAACATTGAACCCTATGGGTCTGAGGAGCCAATGACGATGTACGCCGGTGGTGACGGTACGCACCGCAGCGGATGTGACCGCCATTTTCTGTCTGTTCACTCACTTGATACCTGACCTTCGACAGGAGAGGACCTACACTGCAAGTGCTGCTGTGACCTCAGTCTGGAAGCGACGATGGCTCATGTGTCAGTGGAAAGGGCCCCTGCCTTCACTTCGGAGGAGTTGGAGAAGTTAGTGGATGGGGTCCTCCCCCAGTACACGCTACACTACGGTCCTCCAGACAAATAGGTAAGTACACTGTGAGCATGTTGCAATGACTGTTTTGAGTGGTGTGGATGGAAGATACATCGGGGGTGGGGATTGAGCCCAGCATGAGCGGATGGTGAGTGTATGTGCGTCAGGGCAAGGGTGAGAATGTGGGCCAATGACTGTGATGGTCAGGAGGGTTAAAGATTTTCCTTTTCCCCTGTACTATTCCTCTAGGTCAGCACCCACCAGAAGAAGGATATTTGGCGTGCCATCGCCAAGGACTTCCGGACCCTGGGGGTCCACAACAGACAGAGCACCCACTGACGGAAAAGATGGGAGGACCTTCGCCGCTGGAGCAAGAAGACGGCGGAGGCCCAGCTGGGGATGGCCTTCCAATGTGGGAGGGGTACCCGTCGCACCATGACCCTCCTGATGTTCCGGATCCTGGCGGTTGCGTATCCAGAGTTGGATGGGCGCTTGAGGGCATCACAGCAGCCACAAGGGGGTGAGTACCGTCACATCCATCTGACTCTGCGCGCATTATGAGGTGTCTGGGTGGGGGAGGTGGGCAGTGGGTTTCCCAAGGCCAGGGCAAGCTTTGTAGGCAAAGTCACTTTGTGAGGCAGGCTATGTGGCACCCCAACCCCACCAGTGGTAAGAGCTATCTACACCTAGTCAGGCTCCTGTGACTTCCATGTGTGCAGCAATCAGGCATAGGCCTTATACCCCATGGACCTGTGAATAATCTAGGAACTATAAGTGCATGGCGTAGTGCAGAGGGCTGCTGTGTCTGCAGTGTTCGCCAATGTGGTATTGCATGCACTGAACATGTCTTTCTTCTGTATCCCCCCCTTTTTGTGATCTCCCTACTCTTGTGTGAAATAGCATCATCAGGTGGAGGAGCAGTGGCACCGGAGCAGGAGGGAGCTGCATCCCACTTGGCCCTGTAGGGCGAGACAACGGAGTCTGAAGCCACCAGTGGGACGGAGGGCGAGGGGAGCTCCACGCATCAACAAGTACAGCCGCCACCCCCTCTACCAGCTCCGCCCTCCCAACAGCCCCTCAGAATGTGTCCCATGGCCGCTCACCCAGGAGGGTGGGCATCTCCTTCGCCCCAGGCACCTCCGGCCCTGCCCCAGTCAGCCCTGCTGCCCTCAGTGAGGAGGCTATTGACCTCCTGAGATCCCTCACTGTTGGGCAATCAACCATTCTGAATACCATCCAGGGTATCAAGAGGTATTTGCAACAAACAAATGCATACCTGGAGGGCATTCATTCTGGTGTGGCAGTCCAACAGAGAGCATTTCAGGCTCTGGCCTCAGCACTGATGGCAGCCATTGTCCCTGTGTCCAGCCTCCCCCCTCCAACCTCCTCCACCCAGACCCAATCCCCTGGACCTCAGCCTATCCCAAGCACACCATCAGACCAGCATGCACACACCTCAACACACAAGGGTGGTTCAGGCAAACATAACCACCACACATCCCACAGGCACTCACACAAGCATCATAACCATGCAGACATACCAACATCCACTGCCTCCACTGTGTCCCCCTCCTCCACGTCCTCCTCCTCCCTCACTGTCTCGTCTCCACTCACACCTGCATGCACTACATCTTCAGCTACTACCTCCACCACCAGCACGCCCATCACCACAGAGCACTCACGTGCACTCACCAACCCCACTACCATTCACACATCCCCTGTGTCCTCTCCCAGTGTGTCAGTGAGCCCTCCTCCCAAAGTACACAAACGCAGGCACACACCCACCCAACAGCCATCCACCTCACAACAGCCTCCAGCCTATGCACCTTCACCCAAATTCAGCAAACGTACACCTCCTACAACCACTACCTCTTCCTTCACTCCCAAACCCCCTCCATCTACCCGTCCCAGTGTGTCTAAAAAAAAAATCCTGGCTAATATTGACCTCTTCCCTAGCCCTCCCCCGCCCATCCGTCCCCTAGGGCCAGGCTATCCAGGTCCCAACCCAGCACCTCAGCCACCACATCACCAGGCACAGTGGTGCCAGCAACTGTGGGCTATTGGAGTGCGCCAACCAACAGGGCCGCCAGTGTGCCATGGAGCGAGGGAAAGGACATTCCGCCACCTGCAAAAGTTAAGAAGTTGCCCACATCCCAGTGGGAGAAGCCGAAAACACCTGCCACCAAGGGCTCAGGGAAAACGAAAGGGGATGGTGGCAACACAGCAGCGCCACCATCCAAGGTGGGGAAGGGCCAGAAAATAAAGGGCAGGTCAGGAGAGGGCATGGTGGCACAAACAATTGGACCAGTGTCACACCTTCAGTCCACGCCGACGCCAACCTGTATGGCAGAGAAGACCGCCACCTGCATCGCCACCAGCACCGCTGTCATTGAGCCCGCCACCAGCACCGCAGTCATTGAGCCCGCCAACAGCACTGCAGCCACTGAGGCCGCCACCAGCACCGCCGCCACAGAGTCCGCCACCAGCACTGCCACCACAGAGGCCGCCGCAAGCACCGTTGCCACAGAGCCCGCCGCCAGCCACGATGCCACAGAGGCCGCCGCAAGCACCTCCGCTACAGAGCCCGCCACCAGCACCAATGCCACAGAGGCCGCCCCAAGCACTGCCGCCACAGAGCCCGCCGCCAGAACCACTGCCACAGATGCCGCCGCCAGCACCGCCGTGACTTATCCTGCCGCAAGCACCGCTAGTGGCCCCGTGACATCCTGAGCCTGTGGCACTACTGCAGACATGGCTGCCATCCCCAGTGGTCAGTTGCCCGAGGCTGGTGGTCAGTTCCATGAGCCTGGCCGGCTTCCATGATGCACGACTTTCAGTGGAGAAAGGCATAAACTACCTCAGTCATTGGCAGGATGAAGCACTCTGGTCACAAAGCCCCCTCCAGAAGCAGTGGAGAAAGGCATCAACTACCTCAGTCCTTGGCAGGATGAAGCACTCTGGGCACAGAGCCCCCTCCAGAACCAGTGGAGAAAGGCATCCACTACCTCAGTCCTTGGCAAGATGAAGCACTCTGGGCACAGAGTCCCCCCCAGAACCAGTGGAGAAAGGCATCCACTACCTCAGTCCTTGGCAGGATGAAGCACTCTGGGCACAAAGCCCCCTCCAGAGCCAGTGGAGTATCTCATCCACTACCTCAGTCCTTGGCAGGATGAAGCACCTAGGGCACAATGCCCCCTCCAGAACCAGTGGAGACTGTTATCCACTTGAGAGACTGTGGCTTTGCACTCCCCAGGATAAAGCAGTGGGCAAACCACCCACTGGAGAGACTTGAGAGACTGTGGCTTTGCACTCCCCAGGATAAAGCAGTGGGCAAACCCCAAACTGGAGAGACTTGAGAGACTGTGGCTTTGCACTCCCTAGGATAAAGCAGTGGGCAAACCACCCACTGGAGAGACTTGAGAGACTGTGGCTTTGCACTCCCCTGGATAAAGCAGTGGGCAACCCACCCACTGGAGAGGCTTGAGAGACTGTGGCTTTGCACTCTCCAGGATACAGCAGTGGGCATGGAGTCCCATCGTGGAGCAGTGGCGTCGTGCATTCATCAGGCTGAGGTGCCTCCCCTCCCCCTGAGGTGCCTGTTTCATTTCGATCTGATGTCCCTGCAGTGTTCTCTCCGTTTGAAGTCTGGTGTCATGTGTGGGCCTCGCCCATGCCTTTTGGGACTCTAATCCACAGACGATGTTTGAGTAATATCTGGACTTGAGTACTTGGTGTACATATTTGTATTTACTGAATTTTTAAATTTCACTATCAGATTTTTATTGATTACATTCGTTCACATCAATTCCTTTTGTCCTTGCGTTATTGAAGGGGGTGGTGGTGATATGTAATGTTGCTGCATGTATTTGTGAGTATGGTGGGTGAGGGTGGGGGTGTGGGTGTTCCGTGTTGCGTGTGTGTGTCACTCTCTTTTCCCTCCCCTCTCCCCTGTGTTGTAGGTGCAGTACTCGCCGTGGTTGTCGCCACCATCTTTGGTGCTCCTGATAGAGGATTAGGAATACCATCGCAGGGAGTTCCTCCTGGGGTGTGGAGAGGAGAGTGTTTTCCCTTCCATGTCCTGTTTCCGCCGTGTTTTTGTTTGCGTTGGTTCTGCCCCGGAAAAGGTGGTGGATTGCCGGGTTATGATAGGGTGGGCGGTACTTTGTCTTCCACCTGTCTGATGGCGGTGACCACCGCGCTGTTTGTTTGTACCGCCGTGGCGGTCAGAGTGTTAAAGTGACTTTCTATGTTGGCGGTTTCTGCCATGGTCGTAATTCCATTTTGTTTTCCGCCGGCCTGTTAGCATTATTACCGCCGCTTTAACACCGACCACCAGGGTTGTAATGAGGGCCTATAACTTCTGTTTTTGTAGAAAGTCATGCACAATCAGGTTGATGTAAAGTGACAAACACAGGACCCTCAAATAGCCACCGTGTGACATGGCCATGACTATGTTACTGCCATTCTATAAGGCAACAAATTCAATTCTGAGATGTCTAGGTCGCAGCCATTCAGACACCTTGTTGTTAAATTTGTCCAACTTGTTTGCAGCTGTGAAGGATTTCTCCATGGGGAAAATGGCTTCTGTTGCATGCCGCTGAAAGCTCTTAAAAGATTCTTTAGGACCAAGACCTGTAGATAGCTTTTACTTTACCCCGACAAAATAGATTCAGTGTGCAGTGATGCACATGTTACCAGTCGCCTGACAACTGGTCAACATGTCTTTTGTCAAGTAAATAGTGTGAACAGCATTTTGCTGAAAAGCTTATCCAACCAATTGCAGCACATAATGATGCAGCACTGAAACAGCAACTCTGGCAAAATAGATCTGACTTGTAGCCTTCCATCTTGGGCAGATGGCTTCTACAAATTCTAAGAATCCCACTCCTTCCACAAAAGAAAAAGGGAGGGGGTCCTGCGCTAACATTTTTGCCAGTATCTCATTGAGCAAATGTGCCAATGGGTGGCTGTGGTCATAGGACCTCTCCTGCCTAGACATGCCTATAATAGTAGTCTGGATTTTCTTCTTTTCTGGGGCCACTGACACAGGTGACTTTTGAGAAGTAGGTGGTGGTAGACTCAATATGCACTGTGGGGAAGTCACTGTACGCCTAGTGTGTCTCCATCTGAATCTGAGTCTTTGAATGCTATTGTCAGGTCACTGAAGTGGGTGATTCTGGTGCACTGGTGGAGACAGGGATGCTTTGCATGAGGATGTCACCCTCTTCTTCCTCATCATCGCCTCCCATCGTTATTATCCTAGTTCTTCTCTCCTTCACCACCACATCCACGTTCTACATTTCTTTTTAGGTGCTCCTTCCACCAGATTGGATGATTTTATTTACAGAGTTGTTTGACCTCTAGAACCATAAAGTGAACCAGATTTACCTCAACTAACACTTGTGTGGCAAATGGAGCATATTGCATATCTCCCTCTGTTTGATAAGCATCATAGAGTCCCAAACTGGGGAGGAGTACTTTCTTAGTGAGCCCCTGCCAATACCTGAAGAAAAACTGGAGATGGGTGGGTGTGTTGTTGTCTGACACACTGCAGTGCACACTTCTACCCAGGTAGGGGACTAGTGCAGATCTCAGATGGGTCCCTACAAATATGAGAGCTGGCAGTGCTACCTGTGCCACATCCCTCAGAGTAGGTTGCATAGTTATGTTCGACTCCTCTGTTCCAGCTTCCAAAAGGACTGGCTAGTCATTGTCATCCTCTTCATCATTCTCTTCCATAATTCTAAGCCTTTCAGGAACTTTTCCTTTGCCTCTCGTAGCATCTCCCGGAAACTGCTGGGGTCCAATCCATGTGCCGATTATCATCAGAAGTGGTGCTTGAAGAAGATGGTGGAGTAGTACCCTTCCGTTTCCTTGCTGGAGATCTGGGAGCAAAGTATTTTAAAAGAGGAGGTTTTTGCTCGGCAGGAAGCTTAACCTCTTGTTCTTCTCCAACTTCAAATAGATCTACTATTGTTGGCTCTGGCTACTATCCATTTTGCTCTGTTTCCTGAAACGACTGGGTGCTACTTTGTGAAATAGGCAAATCAAATTCAGCATCACTGCTCGTTGGCATCACCATGATGCAGTGGCTGCCTCACTGACAGATATGGCCTTGGGCTTGGGTTGGGGTGGTTCTGTTGATGCAAAAGTGCTGCCCCCAGGTTTCTCCACAGAAGCCAGTGCAACAGGCACACGCTTGACGTAAACTGATGTGGTAGGCACACCGCTGGTGGAAAGATGCTTATTCAAGCTGACAACTTTCTTGGGAACATCTTAAAGCTCTCAGTAGGCAGTGGCACAAGGCTGCACAAGTAGAAGAGCCTGGAGGACGGACATCACTGTACAGGCCTTCTGTTTGGCAGTACTGCACATGATGTCTCTTCTTCTCTTGTGCACTTAACATCAAACAAGCAAGTAAAACATTTAATGAAACTTAGCATTGTTGCAGTTTGAATTAGAATAGACAAAGGCAATATTAATGTGGTTAGGTATTAGGTATTAGGTATGTGGTTAGGTATTTAAATAATAGTAATTCAACCACTTTAAAGTCAAGCCACACCATAATACCATAAAATGTCATTTTCAATCAGGATAACAAAACACAAAACATACCAATATAGTTCTTTGCTTTCTGTCCATCTATTCTAAAAGAGATACCTGTGGCGGTCAGGGAGGTGCATGGGTAAATAGAATAATCTTTAAAAAAATGAAGGTTAGTGTGAGCCTGTAGCAGGAAATGTGGTCTGGGGGAAATGGAATAATCATTGAAAAAAATCAATGACGGTACATGTGTCTGCAGTGCACTTCAGACAGGGTGTCCAGGAGTAAATGGAATTATACCTACAGAAACTGAATGATGTTGCCCCGCTGTGCACCTTGGTGGATGGATGGAGGCAAAATGCAAAATATATAAATTATTTAATTTTAATTAAGAAACTTAAAAACATTGAAAATACTAAATTGAAATAAAAAATGAAAATACAAAAATAAAAATGAAAATCAAAGAATTGAAATAAAAAAGGGTAAAAAAAACAAAAGATAATTGTTGATGTTTGTATAGGAGGATGAGAAGAAACCTATTGTGAGAAAGGTAGGTGCAAAATAAAATGCAAATATAGTAATGTAATATAAGCACTGTTCATCAAAATCATATTCATAATATAAATATACTAAAATGATCCTCAAGCTTTATTAAACTGATAACACATCCATCCATACAAGCATTTGGCAAAAACAAACTGGCTGGATGCACAAAATGGCAACCAGCCACATGGTCAAACAACAACAGCGAGCAAGGAGGCATGAAAAACAAAGAACACATGAAAACCTATGGCAAAGGCACACATTGCTGGATGCACAAAATGTCTCCCAGCCACATGATGAAACAACAACAGCAAGCAAGGAGGCATGGAGAACAATGAACATGTGCAAACCAATGGCAAAGACACACTGGCTGGATACACAAAATGGCCACCAACCACATGGTTGGACAACAACAGTGAGCAAGGAGGCATGGGGAACAAAGAACACATGCAATCCCGTGACACAGGCACACTGGTTGGATGTACAAAATGGCCATCAGCCTCATGGTCAAACAACAACAGCGAGCAAGGATGCATGTTGAGCAAAGTAAACATGCAAGCCACGTGGTCAAACAACAGCAGCAAGCAAGGAGGCTTGAGAACAAGGAACACATGCAAGCCTATCGCAAAAGCACTCTGACTTTATGCACAAAATGACCACCAGCCACATGGTCAAACAACAATAGCGAACACAGAGGCATGGGGAACAAGGAGCACATTCAGGCCAATCGATGCAGACTACACTAAATGGTTCCTGGCCATATGGCATGAGACCACAAAGACAAATGGTGGCTGATGACAAACAAACACACCTTGCCAGAAAAGGAAGCAATGCCATACCTGCCCTAAATGAAATTTTAAAACTGAAAACCGCCTTAATATTTATTTCATGCACTGGTGACTATTACTGGGAACACTGGCTAGGCGGCCCATTGGAAGTCTAGGCCACATAGTAAAATAAATGAATATTGAAAATGTAACAAACAAGGGATAAAGATTCAGAACTGTGCAACAGTTTTCCTCTAAAAAAGTCGAAAAATAAATAAAATGCAAAAAAAGAACTAGGCCTCTACTTAAACTCCAGGCCACCCACCACAATGAAATTTAAAAATTAAATAAAGTACAAAGAAATACTGGTGCATGCCCTATCAAACAAACACCACCCTTATACAATAGTTTTTAAATTACTGGTGTGATATCACCAAAACAGAGTCTTAAACCCAAAGGTATATATCCAGCAGACAAACAGAGTGATCCTTCCACCTTGAAATCCGAGTGAAATGTGACCAGGAGTTTGGCAAAGCACTGGGGGGAGCCTGTTGGACAGGAACAGGAAGTTGCAGTCTCTGGGACACACTCTTCCTGTTGGAAATAAAAAGTAAAAAACAGAAATCTTCTCACACTTAAAAACAACTTGTATTGTATTGAACTCTTTATGAGTAGATTTAGCTGCTTCTTGAGCAAAAAGTTTACTCAAGGTGCATTCATGCTCACAAGAAACACTATATTAGCACTATATTGGCGCTACCGTGGCTGGAAGTGGCGTGAGCCGGTGCTAAATCTCATGCATGCTTGCTCGCAGCCTGAGAATATCATAGCATGACGACTACCAACAACAAATATCACATGTGCAAATAGAAAAAAAACCTGCTTTGCACCAGTTGGTGGAATTCGTGAACTCCACGCTGCTCTATATAGTGCAAACTGCCCAAATTCCGAAAGCTCTGTGAGCGGAGTGGAGTTATCCACCCAGCCTAATTACAACACTCACATTAACAGTCAATGTGGAGACAATGTACACCCTGGCAGAGAAAGACAGAAAAGACAAATACTACTGCACATCCATCTATTCCTTAAGTACACAAACCTACTGGTTGGATTCAGCACAAGAGTGAGTGAAATGTTCAAAATATCAATTTTATGAACAGCCGTTTTCACAAAAATGAAATACACTATTAAAATTGAAAGGTGTAAAAACAGAACCAATGGCTCACAACTCATGAGCTGTAAAGTCCCAACAAGGCACCAACCACTTTACAGGCCATTCTGACACCTTTCATGCATGACACACACAAAACCATTCACACGCAAGCCATGGGCTCAGCACATTACAACACTCACGTCAACAGACAGTGCCAATCAAGAGACCATCACTTTCATGCACCCGGATGACTGACCCAATAATCACACCAGGACTTGTAGACTAACATGAAGGCAGCGACAAATTGCTTATCAAGCCCATCAACAAAGTTAAACCCAAGAACTTTTTCAACTCATCCAAATTTGTGGGAGTACACCGGGTAGCTCTTGAGTGAGTTTTAAGTCTGGCACAGTATACAAATTAGTCGGGTCAACAATCTCGTCCAAAAATACATCGTCCATAAACAACTGAAAGAAATTTACAGACAAAAAGTTTTCATTATTCACTCTACACCCTGCAATACAAGTAAAGGCAGGCAACACAGGGTGCACCATGTTTGGGGCAATCAAGAGTTCAGCACTTCCAATGCGAAGCCTCCAGCCCCAGGCTGCAATCCAGAAGCCTCTTGCTGCAGTTTTTGCACATCAGGGTCCTCCTCTAAAAGACGTACTTCCTCTGCACTGAGAGTGCTTTATCATCAGATGATTCCTCTCAGACAGAAAATTCACAGCCAGATTCTTGGAATTCCTCTTCTGCCTTGGATACAGAGTCAGTCTCATAATCATGGTCAGAGAAAGAATCAAAAAGCATACCAACAACCTGCTGAGCAGTAATCCTGCAGCTTGCCATCATCCTTACTAATAAACATAACATGACAAGTCAACAATAACCAACACTGTGTAAACTAAGTAATAAACAAAGTGTGGCTTTATTAAACAGAAAGTAAAACTACTGGCACTCAGTAACCTGGAAGGATATGTCAAGCAATACAAAGCACACAAAAACATATATACTCAAATACAATACCACTCATTTGCTATAGACAGCTATACCTGGATCACCTGCACCTACTCTGCACAGACACAAGCACCAACAATATCCCACCTGAGAGGAAAAGCAAAGAAAATTAGAAACAAGACAGTACAATAAACATTGTTCACAAATCCAAAAAGAATCGGATACACAATAAAACAGAAGCTAGGTATGCTGCTATAATTATGCCATTTAAAAAACACACATTCATGCAGGGCAATGATACTCATTTGGAGTAAACAGTACAAAAACGTTTTTCCTACCAAACACAGGCTTCTGCACAAACTGCAGATCTACTAGTGCCAAAACCGCAAGCAGGAGTCACAACAAAGGAAATCAAAAGCTTTGCACTAGGATAAAAATTAGAACAAAACCATTATGATCACAAATGCAAATTATGACAAGAACTAAAACAGTTAACATGATAAAACACTATGAGGTCTGCCCATCACCGTCCAAATGTCAGCCACACACATCGCCAGTCAGAAGCCGATAAACATACAACATCAACCAGATGCCAGTCCACCCAACCAGCCAAGCGCCAGTCCACACACACTACTAGGCAAGCAATAGTCCACACACACTTCCAGGCAAGCACAAGTACACACATACCACCAGCCAAACGTCACTACACACACAACCAGCCAAACACCAGTACACGCAAACCATCAGTTGAACTCCAGTTCACACATGCACAGAAACTTTCCCTAGAGTCAAGTGGATTTCTGCCCCCCCTTGGGGGCAGATGGGCCTAAAAATATGTCTAATCTTCCCCCAAATCCGCTCCCCAACATCTAAATAAATAAAATCCATGGTGTCTAGTAGCTTTCTGTCCCCCTTTCCGGCAGATGGGCCTAAAAATATGGCTGATCTGCCCCCAAATCCACACCCCAACATCTAAATAAATAAAATCCCTGGTGTCTAGTAGCTTTTGTCCCCCTGGGGACAGATGGGCCTAAAAGTATTGCCAATCTGCCCCCATCAGGGGTAAAAATGGTCAAAATACTTGCCCCCAAAATACATGCCCCCAGTAAAGGGCAGCGACCCTTGCTAAAGGAGCCGCTCCCCAACATTCAAATAAGTAATGCCCCTGGTGTCCAGTGGTTTTCTGCCCACCCTACAAAAACGGCTGATCTGCCCTCAATAGGCCAGAAACAGCCATAATATATGTCACAATAAAGGGGAGTGACACTTGCAAAAGGGGCAGCCCCCACCATTCAAATAATTAACATCCCTGGTGTCTAGCGGCTTTGAGGGCAGATGGGCCAACAAATATGGCTCATCTGCCCCCAAGGGGTCGGAAATGGCTAAAATATATTCCCCCAAGAAAGGGGGAGTGACCCTTGCAAAAGGGGCCACTCCACGACATTTAAATAAGTTATGTCCCTGGTGAGTAGTGGGTTTCTACCCCACCTTCCCCCTTTAGGGAAGATGAGCCTAAAAATATGGCATGGGGCAGAAACAGGCAAAATTCATGTGTGCAGTAAAGTAGAGTATTCCTTGCTTCCCGACATTCAAATAAAAAAATATCCCAAGTGTCTGGTGGCTTTCTGCCTCCCCTTGGGGGCAGATGGGCCATCACTGATCTGCCTTTGGGCGGGGCAGAAATGGCCAAAATGTATGCCTCTATAAAGGGGAGCTACCCTTGCCCAAAGGGACGACCCTCAAATGGAGAGTGCACAGATAAATCTTTTGTGGTCCAGTTTGTGCATTCCTGCTATGCAATCGCGGCCCCAACCTGAGATCGTGCAGCAGGAATGCACTGTAAAGAGACATCGGGAAAGGAAAAACCCTTTCCTTTCCCCCCCCATGCCTTTTGCCTGCCCCAAACCCTCCGACGGAAACAAACCTACCTTTCCCCCAACCACACTGAAGGCAAATGTCTTCCAGCATGTCCCAGCAGCTTTTGATGACATTGATGCGTCCGTGTGCATCAATGTCATCTGAGTGCCAAGGGTGGGTAGGGGTGGCAGTAGAAGTACTTGCGCTGTCAGCCCTGGGGGAAAGGCTTTACAGGAGCAGTCTACAAGGGAAGCATCAGCGCTTCCCCCGTGGGTGGGTGCAAGGGCAGTTTGAAGCTGTCCTACTCACACACATCATGTGCGTAGACAGCTCCAAGCCATCTGATGCGCCAAAAGGGTAAATAAAGTCAATAAATGCTAACTTTAGATTGTGAGAATGTAGAGATATGATGTTTAGACTCACATAAATTGTAATTAAATCCTCTTTAATGGTAAAGTCAGATTTTAAATGCAACTCTATAAATGCCACTTTTAGAAAGATGGATTTTTTGAGTCCTAACCATTTGTGCCTTCTTTGATTGTCCTGGGTCACATGACTGTAAATGGCTCTGGCACTATGGGGTTTGTGCCTTGCTGCCAGACTGTGACACAAAAGTGGATTATGTATGGACAAGGTGGGCCATCCAGTCAGGATGGATAGGGGCAGAGCTGTGCCCTACAACACTTACATTTCAAAGGGCTTTTCCTCCTGCACACACAAAGTAAGCTGACACCAAGCCAGCCCTGCCTTTTGTAACCCCAGACTTCTTGGTGCCTTGACACAGGAAGGGGAGAACTTTACAAAACCAAATGCGGAGGTAGCATAGAGAATCTCCCCGCTTCAAAGGCTGGCATCAGGAATACATATTGGACCTCCTGAGCCACTCTTCACTATAGTCCGGGACCTGTGGACAATGCAGAAGAAGGACTGTGTTGCCCCTAGAGGACTTATTTGCTGCTACCAGAGGACTGCCATGCTGCTTTAGAACTGCCTTGGTCTGGATCTGCTCCATTTAACTCAGGCTAACCTGAGTTACTCCAAGGGTCAGTTGGCTGATCTCTTGTCTGAGCTATAAGGACAAAACAATCTATAGAGACCTGCCTGCAACTGTCCAGCACCCCTGCTGCACTGAACCTGCTTGAGCCTGCAACTGGATGTCCCTGAGCCTTGCTTGTCTCTTCTAGAGTGAGTTGCTAATCTGCAAGAGGTGCCTTCCCTGGTCTTTGACCTTTGGCTGGCATCAGTTGGGCTCCTCCAGTGAATAAAAGTGGAATCCTGAAGTTTTGGACTCTGTCCAAATGTGCCCCTTCGCACCAAGACTTTCCTACCTGTGACAAGCTCCAACACAAAGCTCTTGTGAAACAGACTCTTCAGTGATTGCCGTGGCCGACTGGCAATTAGTGACACACTACAGCAATGACAGGTTGCGGTGGCTGCAAAAGCAAAGCTCCAGCAGTGGCCATTTGCAATGTGAGGCGGGATCTTTGCAGTACAGCAATGACCATGCATGATGCTCTCCCTGCTGTTTGCGGCCTCCTTCATGACAAATAGAACTCTTCACACAGGACTTTGAGAAGGTAACTTTTTCAGCAAGACTAACCTGGTTCCTATATTGAGCCCCTTTCAATAGTGGTCGGCCTGAACTTGTGACTTTCCTTCGGTCTAGCAGGACCAGATGACCGTGGGTAGAACTGTGATATTATATATCTGTGGTACTCATGATTGGAGTTTGTTGTTTTGTTGTCCTGGCATCAATTTATGTATTCAAATGTATTCTATTTTTCTGAATTGGTTTGGGATTTTTCTTGTGTTGTTTTTTCACTTTATTTCTATTTGTGTGCTTCATGAATACTTTACACATTGCCTCTAAGTTAAATCTGGCTGCTTTGTGCCAATCTACCAGATGGTTGAGCACAAGTTAATTTAATGTCTTTTGTGGTTCACCCTGACAAGGACTGTGGCCAAGTGAGGCTGTGACCCTCCACAACCAATGACCCAATTTTGTGCATCATGCATGCACAGAGAAAGGTTTCTTTTGAAATATTTATGTTTATTATTATATGAATAATATTAGTTATCATTGATTCAGGCAATGTTTTCTCTCATTATGAATAAAATAATGGGGAAAAAATGTAGAGTCTTTCAGGTCTCCGCCAAACAAACCATCATTAGACACCTCTGAAGACAATCCATACTAATCCACAAATTAAAGGCAAAAGAAACCTAGAAATTGATTTGGTGATCCTTCCAGTCTTGCCTCTACTAGATCAAAAACAAAAGTGCAAATTAGGCAATACCAACAAAAAGGTGAATGCCATGCTCTATAAATCTGCCTGGTCATTATCACAGAAGGAAATATTATAGGCTACCTTAAACTTAAAGCCCCCATATGAAACAGCTTTTCACATTTTCAACGGAATTGCGTGTCCAAACATCATCTTCATGCCAATCCTCATAACAGCACAGCAATCTATCACTCAAGCCACAAAGTTAAAAGCATGAGGACAGACTGAACTTAACAATGATGGTAGGTTTCTAAATGAGATTACTTTATAGCACTTATCACTACTTCCATCTTCTTTCTAATGACCAGTCCTTTTCCATCCAAGAAGAAAGATAAGTATTATTGGAAGGAGCTTTCAGTGGCTCTAATCTCTCTGCTAATGCCCTTTACTTCAGCCTACTTGAACACGAATCCCTCAATTATGACTGCCTACTCAAATTGAGCCCCCTGTCAAACTCCACTTTGTACAGAAGAGGATTGTGACAGTGAGAATAGCATTTGCACCCTCTGTATTTTTATCCTTTATATTTTGGCTGTTAAACCCTGAAACAAATTTAACAAGGGATAAGAACCAGGTAAAATACAGGCATGCAGAGTTTAGTGCAGAAAGCATCTAAATCTGCTTGTTATGACCCAGATTTTGGGGGCAAACTCATAACTGGTGCTGTTTATTATACTTGGTGAATTCTAAACCTGGAAGCCAGTGCTTAATTTGAGCTGGTAGTTTTCGGTCCTCAGCACTGATATTTAATTGTCATCACTGCCACTTATGACAGTATGCACATGGTGGCATTGTTTGTTTAATTCAGAAATTATCGCAACAACAGTTATTTGTTCACTTAATGTAGTTAAAATGACTAAAACCTGCCACCCAAGCCACTCTTATAGTATTGGAGTCCTGGAATAGTCTGAATTGTCACACTTCTAGGAGTGTGATTTAAGTCATTGTGAGCACAGGCAATGGGTGGTGCAAGCTGTAGTGGCCTCCTGACGAGGGCTTATAAATTAAGTGCTGCCAGAGGCATGAGATTGACCAGGTATGATAAATATCACCAAATCCTCAGAGGCACTAATATCAAAGCCTACACCTTCTAACTCCAAGATAGAGCTGTCAGACAACTAGCCACGAAGAATCTCAAGTCCCTTATAACTGCTTCACTACAGATGCTTCTTCACTTGCTCCATGTTCGTGCCAAAGAACCCTTCAAACCTCCTATAAATGCTGTCATGCAAAGGACTCAGAACCTGAACAAAACTTGATGCCACTGCTCTCTCCTTAAAGTCACCATATAAATCTACATTTATATTTTTTAGGTCACCGGAATATTTGAGGAGTTGAGGTTTTCAGACAAGCAACATTTTAGTTAGCAATAAGCCATAGAGCTACACTTGCCACAAATTATGATGAGTTTATGCACATTCAGTTTTAGAGGTGTCAAGATGCCTTACGGGCTTCTTGTAGAGGCATGCTGTTTCCTGATATTCAACTCTTCTTGGTTCTGGCAGCATTCTAGGCCATTGAGAGACGCTTTGTATGGAGGTAGATTTTTTTTTACTATCCATTACATTGCAAAACAATTGTGAAACAACAATGTTGCTAATTATATTGTTTTGGTTATAGAAAGATACACATTTCAATGCCTGGGAAAGCAGGGAAAGGGTGATAAAATGGTATTCTTCCTACCTGTTCATTTACATTTGGATAACTGACTGTTAAGCTAAGGGTCATTATGCAGTGCAACTTGAGATATCCAAAATCTGCATTGGTCTTATCCGAGCTGGGGAAGGGCCCTTGGAATGTATGATCCAGTATGTAAAGTTTACCCCATGCACAGTAGGACATCTGAAGATACTTGCAACATTTTAAAAATGTCATTTTGTTTGAACATCTGAACATGGGCATCCATTAAGTCATTTAATGAGTGTTATCTCAAAGTCCATATATCACACATTCAAGTTTCTCAGGGATCTGTCATTTGATATAATTTAAGAAACGGATTACATCGTATAGCAGAATACACAGAAATTATTATGTATTTGACCATTCGTGATAACCGTCTTAACAGGTATGAATTTCTCAAAGGTAAGATAATTGCATGAGGAAAGCATGATTCCAATAAGTTGAATAACCAGTTGGTGCACAAAACCTGATCTTTAGGTCCAGGCAGGTTATGTGAGGCCCATCCTAAGGGTTGTTCCACTTCCACCCCTGGCTGGACACCTCAGAGAATGCTGTGACTGGCTGCATAATGTCTTTTGTTAGATTGACTCATCAGTACATATACAATGGCTGTTGGTGTACTGCCCATCACAATGGACCTTTCGTCTGCAACTCTTGGTTGGATTCCTTGGAGAATACTATGACAGATCTATGACTGGGTGTAAGTGTTAGAAAACTTTCAACACTCTGACATCGTTTCATTTTGTGAATACTATGACATCTGCATAATGATCATTCCTATAGGTTGTTTCTTGCTACTAATGCAATGACTCCTTAGAACATTTATCTGGGCTGGCTGTATTCTACCTTAGTCTTTGTCTAGCATGGCATTGTGGAAAAACCCAGACAGTTTGCAATGCAGCATGGATGATCCCTGGTGTCTGAGAATAATTCAAGCATTCCTTCCAACACTGTGTTTTTTATTCCAGCACAAATGAAAATCCCATCAGCCACTAGTCGGTGGACTCATTAGCCCACTTAGTGTGGATATCTAAGCAGTGCAAATTCCTATAGTTTGCTCCTCTACTATACTTGTTGAATTGCTCCAGGCATTTGGTACAGCTGGTTCTTAAGTGTCAATTCCTATGAGCTGCTTACTGCTGCTCCTGGGTGGACTCCTCAGAGCCTACAATATGGCTGTTTGTTTAACTACCCACTCACATTATCATGTTTTGCTTCTCTGTTGGCCCACAATGGGCTTATCACACAATTAAGATATAATTTAAGTTGCTCCTTGGGAAACCTCTCAGTCTATAGTATGACTAGTTGTATAAGTCTCAATCCTTAGAGCTGCTAAATGCTATATCTGGGGGGAGTCCTCAGGCATGTACTATGAACATTTGTATAAAGGATGCACTATCTGTCAACAGTGGACTCCTTACCACTTTTATTATGACTGAATGTAGAAGACCCATTCCCACAGGTTACTCCACTGCAACTCCTGGTTGGACTACTCTCAGCATATACTATGGTTGGCTGTAAAATGCCTATTGCGTTGAGCTGTTCCCTCCTGCTTGTAAGTGGATTCCTTGGAGTATATATTATGATCCTTTGGGTAATTATGATTCTTAGGAAGTGCTCCTCTGTGTGTCCACAATGGGCATGCCTGACTTATTGTACCTACTAATATGGGTTGCCTCCAATGTTCCTCAGAGTATTTACCTTGATTGGATACATCATACCCTTTTCTTTGAATTGTTTCTCTTCTAGTCCACTGTAGATCTATTACATCATTACTATGGCTGGCAGGATAATACACATTCCTAACGGTTGCTCTTTGCTTCTCGTGTGTGGGCTGCCAGAGCATATACTACAGTTGATGCACAATTGCACCTCTTAAGTTAGCATATTTTATCTTAGGTAAATTTTCCTATGTCTCTTGTGCAATGTAGTTAAACACTACGGGCCTGATTCACAAAGTTTACAATTGTTTGCTATTTACCAAGGTATTTTATTAGTAGTATCTTGACAACTGCAGAGTCTCTGCACATGAAAAGACTGGACTGTCCTAGAACAGCTTCACCCCTCCCATCCGGATAGCATGGCCCACCCTGCCAACGCCTAGTCCCCCATTGTCTTATCTTCTTGAGAAGAATTCTTAAAGTCCAACTGCGAACTGTTTACAATTATCTGACCCCGGACACAGACTGCAGGCATCAAATGGTTAGGACAAAAAATATCAACTTTCTGAAAGAGGCATTTTAAGAATAGGGACTTAAAATCCAACTTTATCATTGAAGAGGCTTTTAAATTACAATTCTTTTGAAACTAATCATGATATTTCTACTTGTTCTCAATCACAAGTTAGCACTTATTAAATATAATAAGGTAACCCAATGGTATCCTATGGGAGAGGTAACCTTACAGTAGTAAATAACAAACTCAGCGGTTTTTGACTTCCAGAACATGTAGAACTTAAAAACACGTCCTACCTTTTAAATGCAACTCACCCTGCTCTATGGGCTGTTTAGGGCCTACCTTAGGATTTGAATCTAGCCATTAGAAAAGGAGCTTTATGCCTAGCAGCAGGTTTATTTTGCAAGGTCGAATTGGCAGTTCAAAATTGCACAAAGGCTGCAATGGTAGACTAGAGATATGTTTAAAAAGGCTACTTTCGCGGGTGAGTGAGTACTTGCTAGCACAGTAAGGGCTGCAAGTCCACAAGTAGCATTTAATGTACAGAGCATGGGCACATGTAGCATTACCTTACTTGGAACATATATTTAAGTAAGTAGCGAGAACAAGCATGTTAACCTTGGTTAACAGTCCTAATGGCAACAAAAATAAATACAGAAAATAGGAGGGGTGAAGGCAAAAGGTTTGGGATGACGCTGAAGAGAGGGCCAGATACAACAGTGGAACAGTTTCTGCAATAACCTTTTAACCAGGAAAGTCGTAAGTTTAAGTAGGATCATATCAGTAACACCAGATTGTCAGATTCTACCTAACAGGACACAGTTTGCAGTGATATATTCCTCTTAATGTAGAAGCTAACATTTTTTTAAGATGATTGGCATTACCTTGTTGTGTCTTAAGCACCACATATTCCTTGGCAATCTACACTACAAATATGAACACCCTAAATATTTTCCAGAGAGTAAGCTCTTGCTCTACCGATCCTCCAGTTCTCCCAAAGAAATTTTGATTTCAACTTTTATAGTACCTTTGACTAGCAGTAGCATTTAAGAACTGGAGAAACTAATGGGGTTTACACAAGTGTAGTTACAGTTCAAGACTTTGAATGATTAATAGGTATGAGACATTTTATGAAGTATAGTAGCAACTTGAGGCAGGTGTACCACTAGCCATTTTGGGACTGAGGAACTCAAGACCTGATTTAGAGTTTGCCATAGGGGTTACTCCATCAGAAATGGGATGGAGATCCTGTCTGCAGTATTTCAATTCCCATAGGAAATAATGGGATCATAATACGGTGGACAGGATATCTGTCACGTTTGTGATGGCCTTGCCCCGTCCGCCAAACTCATAATCAGGCCTACAGTCCCCAAAAAGAATAAAAAAACAAAGAAGAGGGCAGAGTAGAGATATCCTCCTTCCAAGCCAAAATTTTTATTTATTTTTATCAGAGGAGGAAATCTCAAAAAGAAAAGAAAAAGAGCTGGCTCCTGCTCTTTTAAAATATTTGCCTCCTAGGATGGGTTACAGCCCAGGCAGTTGGCGCTATACAAAATTGAAGGTAGCATGGGGTATAGCCCCCCTCTCTGATACATTTTGTGACCTTGACACCCCATCCGCTGGGCCTGCTTTTTCCACATTTTTGGAAGGGGGTGCACAGCCCCCTCCCTGAGTCATTTTAAGGGCCTGGGTATTCCATCCCTTAGGACTGATTTGCTTTCTATGAGGAGGGGGATGTCCCATCGGTCCCTTAGCCTATATCCCAGAGGCCTAAATTATGTTGCCATGAGTTTAAATCTATATATTTAGGCAATAAGATGAAATGGCCCTGCACAGGTTGCAACATACAAAGACAGTTGCCCAATATGGCCCATATTTTCAAAATCCAATATTAATACTCGTCAGGTGCTAAATAACATAGACACTCAATAGTATAGTTTTGTAGTTGAAATCTCCTTTATTCTCAATTTTATTCATAATGATATGAGAGACTATGTACGATTTACAAATATAAGCACACAAATATCTAAAAGTCAGTTATTGCACAAGCCATGACGAAGGGGAGTGTTGCCACATAACACCCCAAATTAAAATTTATTGGCCCAAGACATTGGGTCCCTGGGGCTTGAGAAGGCTTAAATAAAATATTTAATTTACAATACAAAATTAACAATGAGAAAATTAATTAATTATGATTTAATTTATCTCCCACTGTTTTACCTACAAACCCCACAACCCACTGCTGCATTATAAATTACCAATTTCTGGTACCTTTCTGTAGTCTATAAAATTCTTCAATCTTGAAGGATCCCCTGAATAGTTAGAAATTGAGGAACTAATGTCCGAAGGTAGCAAATGCTGGAATGGATTGCTTAACAAAGGGGAGCATTTGCATTCCTTTACTGGTCCAGATTCAGGGTCTATTGCTGAAAAACAGCAGTCAATTTAACACAATGATTCCTGCTGCTATTGCTGAAGAACAGAAATCAAGTTAACACAGTGATTCATGCTGGAAACAGATAGATATTATGGACATCACAACCTGTTTATGGATGTATGCTTACCTGCAATCTGGGTCAGAGTTTCCACTGCCCCAGGTAAGGATGACTGTTTCCATAAATCACAATGTCACCACACACTGAAATATGTGTCAGGCAAGTGCCCTCAAGAAGCTTCTGCCTTCTCAGGTGGAAAAAGCAAAGGTGCACAAAGCCTCCTTGTTGGATGAAAACTTCAAAGGGGTGAAGAAAATCAGAAATTAAACGTTCAACAGGAATTCAGGATTGGCAAGTGGAGGAAGTGAAGAAATAACCAAAGGAACATAGCTATGTTTTAATATACCCTTCAGCCAGAATAAAGCCTTTACATACAAAAGAACAGGAAAAGGAATGACTTCAAATATCATGTGGCAGGTACCATAATGGATTGGGAACAGCAGAATGAAACAAAGGAAGAAACAGTCTTGATGGAAAGGGAAAGGAAATCCTGAACTGGACCAGTTGCGCACGAGTTTTAAAAGACAGTTAATGACTTTCATACAGATGGCTGCCATTATGGAGCTGGGGGGGGGGCAGTGAGAAACACCAACCAGGAGACCAGGACCATGAGTGAACGCAGCCCCACATTAGTGAGACTCAGAGCCCGCACATACAGGCTTCTTGCAGTGTTTTCTGATGCCCAGGAAAAGCAAAACCACACACAGTACCACAGATATCAGATCTCAGATTGCTGCGATGCTGGGGTAGCAACATATCCACATTTACATCACAATCTCCATCGGGAACTCTAAAAACCTTTTTCACCTGGCCACCATTATTGACCTGGAACAACAATACCAAATATATTGTAAAACAGCCATCTAACACTAAGCCCAAGCAAAAACAGACAATACAGCAACTCAAAAACAGCCCATATACTTAGTTGTACTTTACCCTGATGACCATGCAATGGAAGAACAGAGACATCTTTCAGACACTGGTTAAATTCTGAAATTGACAGTGACTCCTGCAAACAAAATCCAAACAGAATTATGAAATAAAGTCAGAACTTAGGCCCTCATTCCAACCCTGGCGGTCATGGACCGCCAGGGTGGAGGGACACGGAAGCACCGCCAACAGGCTGCCGGTGCTTCCAGGGCCATTCTGACCGCGGCGTTAAAGCCGCAGTCAGAAAAGGTGATCTGGCGGTTTCCCGCCAGATTTCCCCTGGCCCAGAGAATCCTCCATGGCGGCGCTGCTTGCAGCGCCGCCATGGGGATTCCGACCCCCTTCCCGCCAGCCTGTTTCTGGCGGTTTACACCGCCAGAAACAGGATGGCGGGAACGGGTGTCGTGGGGCCCCTGGGGGCCCCTGCACTGCCCATGCCACTGGCATGGGCAGTGCAGGGGCCCCCTAACAGGGCCCCATAAAGATTTTCACTGTCTGCTTTGCAGACATTGAAAATCGCGACGGGTGCAACTGCACCCGTCGCACCCCTGCAACTCCGCCGGCTCCGTTCGGAGACGGCTTCATTGTTGCAGGGTCTTTCCCGCTGGGCCGGCGGGCACCCTTTTGGCAGTCGCCCGCCGGCCCAGCGGGAAAGTCGAAATGACCCCCGCGGTCTTTCGACGGAGTTACTTTGGCGGGCGGCGTTCGCCGCCCGCCAAAGTCAGAATGACCCCCTTTGACATAATGCTAGATGAGTACCTCTGAACAAAAACAAAATCTATGTGTTGGACATCTAGTAATGGCAATGTTCCACCCAGTCCACAAAGTATATAAAAAAAAGAATTTCCTCCAACTGGAACACAGATTATATCAGGGATAGATTCACACTGCTTCAGGATCGGAAAATATTTAGGGGGTTATTACAACTTTGGAGGAGGTGTTAATCCGTCCCAAAAGTGACGGTAAAATGACGGATATACCACCAGCCGTATTACGAGTCCATTGTATCCTAAGGAACTCGTAATACGGCTGGTGGTATATCCATCACTTTACCGTCACTTTTGGGACGGATTACCACCTCCTCCAAAGTTGTAATAACCCCCATAGCGTATTATCAAAATTCATAATCAATATTTCCTTAAAAAACAATAACTTCCATAGGCATTGAGACATAGATCATATATGTAAACAATTTAAAAGACCCATCCTTCAAGTGCAAATGCTTATGTCCATCAACAAGCACAACACTATGGGCCTGATTCTAAGCTTGGCGGGCGGCGGGAGCCGGCCGCCAAGCGTGAACCGCCAGAAGACCGTTCCACGGTCAAAAGACCGCGGCGGTCATTCTGGGTTTCCCACTGGGCTGGCGGGTGACCGCCAAAAGTCCGCCCGCCAGCCCAGTGGGAAACACCCTTCCCACGAGGAAGCCGGATACGAATGGAGCCGGCGGAGTGGGAAGGTGCGATGGGTGCAGTTGCACCCGTCGCGAATTTCAGTGTCTGCAAAGCAGACACTGAAATTCTTTGTGGGACCCTCTTACGGGAGCCCCTGCAGTGCCCATGCCATTGGCATGGGCACTGCAGGGGCCCCCAGGGGCCCCACGACACCCCATACCGCCATCCTGTTCCTGGCGGGCGACCCGCCAGGAACAGGATGGCGGTATGGGGTGTCAGAATCCCCATGGCGGCGCAGCAAGCTGCGCCGCCATGGCGGATTCCCATGGGCAGCGGAAAGTCGGCGGTACACCGCCGGCTTTCCGCTTCTGGCCGCGGCTGTACCGCCGCGGTCAGAATGCCCGGCGGAGCACCGCCAGCCTGTTGGCGGTGCTACCGCAAACCCCCGCCCTGGCGGTATTTACCGCCAGGGTCAGAATGACCCCCTATATAGGAACCGTCATCAACTTATTCTAAAGACCATCCAACAATAAAAGTAATGTAAATGGGTATCCTGATCATGTTTATTAAACCTAATATCATACATCTGATACGCCAAGCATACAATAAATATCTTGACACTGAAAACACCGCACACTCAGTGTTTTCACAACTTAATATACAAATAGCACCAGTGAGTCTTATTATGGAGAGTAGCTGACAAACTAGGATTACCCATGTCCTCCTAGTTTTCACATAGACAGGATCGAAAAACAAAGTGCTCCACAATTTCAGGGCTAAATTTGCAAGACGTACAAGATGAAGGTGTAGTACTCATCCTCAATTTTCTTTTAACCCCTGAAGTATCATCCATAACATTCCCAAGGAAAACTAATAAGAGCCAGAAAATAATTACAGAGACTTTCCAATCTACATCACAAAATCACGAGATGAATGATCTTTTCGCCACTAAATGATAAGACCAAATAGTCATACAGAACACTATCAAAGAATTTAATAGCATGAATCACCCTACACTGATCTCGGTTAATGTTAACAAAACATTTTTCATTACTAAATTCCATAATACACACCACTTCATCAGAAAAATCAAATAAAAATACATAAAAAATAAACCCTGGCATCTATTGCGTAACAACAATACCAAGAATGTTCAACCTATCTCAGAAGTTGGTTTTGGACTGCACCAACCTCAAGACAACTCCTTTGAGAATCAACATTTGTTGACAAAAGAAGCAAACCCGAACAATTTCTGTATCAAGCAAAACGTGTCTGTAGTTGCATTGACTGTCAAACTGGGAAGAACAAAACCAATGAATTAACATTCAGTAATGACTATGTATTCATGATCACGGAATGGATCAACTTTAAGAGTACACTTGTAATTTATGCAACACAATGTCTCTAAAATCAAACATTCATAAAAAGCATGACAAAAGCTCTAAATACTAGAACCATGAGCGCTACAGAAATATCCATAAATCAGAAAACAAAACACTGCTAACTGGGCATTGCCTAAAACTACATGAATGTCTGGACGACTGGCCATACTGGGCACTGGGTGTTTCCTGATGGTCTGGCAGGGTAGGTCCATTTCTGCTGCCAGTAGGAGAAAGTTTTGTTGCTGGAGGTCTGGCTGGCTGTCATTCCTGACAGCAGTGCTTTATAGAACAACGAAAAACAAATGGTTTTAAGGCATGGTGGTCAGCCCACATTTGCTTCAAAACCATTTGGTATTACATTTATTTAGTTCCTGACCTCAGCAGGATCATCACCAGCAGCGCTGTCATTCAAGGGTTTAGGTGCGAAGGAAAGTGAGGGGTCTGTTGTTGTTTTGCACAGAGAGTCCAGTACATATATGATTAAGACACTTCAAAATTCAAACAGCACATTCCTTCATAAGGTGGCCTTTGAAAACGTATTTCAGTTCAGTATATTAAACTATACAGTGAACTGAGTGACAATTATTAGAACTAATCGTATTTAAAGCTGGTGTCCTGATGATGAAGAAACATGCTGCACTGAGAACAAAACAAATTGCCTAGGCTCACACAAAGTGGTCAAGCAGAAGCCAAGACTGATGTAATGCTTCCTGATTACACATTGTGCAGTTCAGCCACAACATTACTATCTCTTGCTCACTCCTATTTTAGATGAAAGATTAATGCTTTGTGTTTCATTCTTTGAGAAGCTAAATCAGTGCACTGTGCTAAACACATCCTAGTAATGCACGTTTCATAAGAATTGATGGTGGTAGTTCTTGGAGATAAGGTTTTACTGCAAAAGATAACATGCAAAGCAAAGCACCCACTCTTGTTCAGTGCACTGAGTCTATTTGTTTCACATAGCTAAAAGTCTTTATTACTTGTCATCCATTGTTGATTTTTTCATCTACCCACTCCTCAATCAATTCAAAATCTTCATTTGACAGAGTTAAAACAGGCCATAACAGAGCAAAAGGTAAAATACATTAACAATTCATAAAAAAGAATGAAAAACACAGATACAACTATTCAATGTTAAAAACATGCTACTGAAAGGACTCAAACTCCAGCTTCAATGTTGCAATTAAAATTCAATACTTTTCCTAGATTGGATCACTCCCCAAATGTATAATTCAGTGCTTACACATAAAAAGGGGTTCTCCAATCCACACAGACAATATAAAGCAGAGTTAGAAGCTCTAATATTATGAGGAAGAAAAATCAGTTTCAAGTAATGTTTCCATAGGCTGTCATACAAACTGCAAATTAGCATAAAGTTCTGAGTGCTAAGTTTCAAGATACTATCACATGGGCACCGCACCATGTCGCTGAGCTGCTGGTTCATTGTAGGAAAAGTGACGAGAAGATGGGCTATATCCATTTGCATCCTTGTTAGAATGAAGTGGTGTTGGGTATTTGTCACCAGGGAAAAAATCCAATTCTAAGGCCTCCTGGGAAGCATTTAGCATATAGGAGACCACAATAGGTTTCTTGGACTAAACAAGGGCACTACTTTCAGACCTGGCACCTAGAAAGGAGGACTTAACCTCTCATTTGTGAAGAGTAGGTATTCTGTGTAGATCTGTTGTTCACAGTGACACCAAATATTAATTTAAAAGTTTCATTGATATATGAAAGCTATAGGAGGTTTCAGGCAGGTCGCTCCCCTGCACTGTGTGCCGGTTTTGCCACTGCTCCAGGTTTTGTTTTTTCTTCCTCCCTATTTGCCCTCATTTTCCCCCTACTGCGTCCCTGCGGCCCCGCCCCACTCCCTCTACTTCGTTTACCTCTTCCCGCTGCTGCGTCCCTGCGGCCCCGCCCTCCGCTCGCCCATTCGCTGCCCCACTCCCACCTCCCAGCTGCCCCTCCCTCCCACCTCCCCTTATATGGCAGCCGCTGCACAGCCACGCCACTGGCGCGCCTAAGGCGGGCCTAAGGCAAGCCCATCTGCGCCTGTCTGCGTCTGGACCGCGCCCAGTGCCAGGAACCCTGGTCCCAAGACCGCCACGGCAACCAACGACATTACACCGCCGGCACCCTCCTCGCACTCAACACCAGACAACCACACGCCTGCTTCCTGGCCTCCCCTAAGCACACACAGGGACCCTTCACCTGCCGGAACTGCAGCTTCACCAGCCTCCAAATCGCCAAGCCAGACCGCAACTACCTCCGATGCATCCTACTAAACACCCGCTCCGCACGCAAACATGCAGTCGAACTCTGGGACCTGCTCGACACCTCCACCCCGGACGTCGCCTTCCTGACGGAGACCTGGATGAACTCCTCCTTGGCCCCAGACATCTCCATAGCCATTCCAGATGGCTACAAGATCACCTGCAGGGATCGCACCAACGGAGTCGGAGGCGGAATCGCCATCGTCCACAAGAACACCATCAGGGTCACGACCTGTACAGACGACACCCTCAGCACCACCGAACACCTGCACTTCCAGATCCACACCAACCACAACACCACCCTCAGAGGAACTCTCATCTACAGACCACCCGGACCACGACCTCAGTTCTGTGACTCCATTGCCGACCTCGTCAGCAGGCGCGCCTTAGCCTCCGCCGACTACATCCTCCTCGGCGACCTGAACTTTCACCTGGAGAATAACAACGACCCGAATTCCACCACCCTAATCGACAACCAAGCCACCCTCGGACTCAGACAACTCGTCACTACTCCAACACACTCCGCCGGCCACACGCTGGACCCCATCTTCTCCGTTAGCCCCCATGTCACCTTCAGCCACACCACCGAACTCCCATGGACCAACCACCGCTGCATCCACTTCACCTTCCAAAAACCCACCACACACCACCGCACCCAACATATCCCCGCTGCAACTGTAGCAAAGTCAGCCAAGACCAGCTGAACACCAACCTCGCCCGAAAACCTCACACCGAACCCACCAATTCTGACCTCGTAGCCTGCAACCTCTGGCACTGGATCGACGACTGCGCCAACACTCTCGTCCTGCTCAATAAACCTTCCAACAGAGGTGCCAACAAGAGAGCCAGCTAGTTCACCTCGGACCTTCGAGCCTCCAAACAAACCTGCCGGAAACTGGAGAGAAAGAGTCTCCACAAACAGACACCGGACAACCATGCTGCCTTCAAGCAGGCCATCCACAATCACCATCACCTCATCAGATCTGCCAAGAAAACCTCCTTCAAAGACCGCCTGAAAAACAACGCACACAACAGCAAGGAGCTCTTCAACATCGTGAAGCAACTCTCCAAGCCCAGCTCCAGCACAAATGACATCCCACCATCACAAGACCTGTGCAACTCCCTTGCCGCCTTCTTCCACCACAAGATCACAGACTTCCATGACAGCTTCAACAGCCAGACCACCCTGCCAACCACTGACTCTTCAGACTCTCCACCCACCTTCAACTACGACCCCCTGCTCGTCTGGGCCAACGTGAGCGAAGATGACACAATCAAAAGCATGAGCACTATCCACTTTGGATCTCCGTCAGACCCATGCCCGCACCAAATCTTTAACAAAGCAAGCGCCACCATTGTACACGACCTCCGTAAAGTCATCAACATCTCCTTCGAGACCGCGACCTACCCCGAGAGCTGGAAGCATGCTGAGATCAAGCTCCTACTCAAGAAACCCATGGCGGACCTGAGAGAACTCAAGAGTTTCTGTCCCATCTCTCTGCACCCATTCCTGGCAAAGGACATCGAGAAGATCGTCAACAGACAACTGACCCACTACCTCGAAGAAAACAACATCCTGGACCCATCCCAGTCAGGGTTCCGCAGCAACCACAGTACCGAAACGGCCCTCATCGCCGCCACCGACGACATCAGGGCCCTGATTGACAATGGCAAACCGCAGCCCTCATCCTCCTGGACCTCTCAGTCGCCTTCAACACCGTCTTCCACCGCATCCTACGCACATGCCTCCACAACGCAGGGATCCGGGACAAAGCTCTGGAGTGGACCACCTCCTTCCACTCCGGCAGAACCCAGAGCATCCGCCTCCCCCCTTTCCGATCCGAAGCCTCCAAGATCATCTGCGGCATCCCCCAAGGATCGTCCCTCAGCCCTACACTATTCAACGTCTACATGGCCCCGCTCACCCACGTCGCCCGGCTACACAACCTCAACATCATCTCCTACAGCGACGACACTCAACTGATCCTCTCCCTCACCAAGGACCCCCTCACCGCCAAATCCAAACTCCACGAAGGAATGAAGGCCGTCGCCAAATGGATGAGGAACAGCAAACTGAAGTTGAACTCAGATAAGACGGAGGTCCTCATCCTCGGCGCCAACCCCTCAGCCAGGGATGACTCCTGGTGGCCGACCGCTCTGGAAGCAGCCCCAACACCCACCGACCACGCATGCAACTTGGGCGTCATCCTAGACTCAACACTCTCCATGACCATGCAAGTCAGCGCCGTCTCCTCATCCTGCTTCAACACCCTCCTCATGCTCCGCAAGATCTACAGATGGATCCCCACAGATACAAGAAGAACAGTCACCCAAGCTCTCGTCAGCAGCAAACTTGACTAAGAAAATGCCCTCTACGCAGGAGCCCGCGCCAAACTCCTCAAACGACTGCAACAGATAGAAAACGCCTCTGCACGCCTGATCCTCGATGCCACAGCCACATCACTCCCCATCTGAGAGACCTATACTGGCTCCCCGTCAACAAAAGGATAACGTTCAAGCTCCTCACCCATGCACACAAGGCGCTCCACAAACACCGGTCCAGCCTACCTTAACAGACGACTCACCTTCTACACCCCATCCCGCCAACTCTGCTCAGCCGACCTCGCTCTTGCCACCATCCCCCGCATCCAAAGAGCGACTACCAGAGGCAGATCCTTCTCCCACCTCGCCGCCAAGACCTGGAACACCCTTCCTTTGCCCCTACGACAGACCGAAGACCTGCTGACTTTCAGGAAGTGCCTCAAAACCTGGCTATTCGAGCAGTAGCAGCACCCCCCTCCCCTAAGTGCCTTGAGACCCTTACGGATGGATAGTGCGCTCTACAAATACACTGATTGATTGATTGATTGAGGAAGTTAAAGGCGTGATCTAGTGTCAGGCAGTTCAAAATAACTGATTTTGTAAAAGCAGTTCATTTGTTGCCCAGATGGAATGTCAGAGGGGAATAACTTTGAGCATAAATAAGTAGGTCCTCTGGATGAGTTAGCCCCAGGGGTGGCCTCTCTGCTATGGCAGAGGAGCGTCACCCCCGTTGGTGAAAGCAGAAAAATAAAGGGATAGTAAAAGTTTTTTATTATCCCTTTATTTTTCCACTTTCATAGGGTGGGGCAGGGCCAGCCTCCTCCACGTCAACAAGTGGAGGAGGAGTGGTAGTGCGCTTTTAAGTGTGCATGTCAGTTTGGCCACCCATCCGAGGCCAGCCAAACTGACATGTGCACTTTAAACTCTCCACCTGGCTGTGTTGTACAGCCGAGTGGAGACCAAGCGCAATTTCCCCTTTCCCTCCATGAGTGGTATTTCTGCCCACTCAGGACGCTCCTGGCACTTTTTTCATGCTGTGTAACAGCATGAGAAAAGTGTCGGGATTGGGTGGGAAGAGACAAAGAAGACGAGAGGCTGCTGGAGTGGTGGAACACAGAGGCGCCAGGTAAGTTTATTTATGTTTTTTTATTGCTCCTCTGCGCCCTCTCTCCATGCCCTGCCCCGGCCCCCCACCCCTCCCTGCCACCAGCTGCTACTGGTTAGCCCTACCTGTTTATGAATGATAAAAGACGGTATGGAGGAAGGGATACACAACAGACACCTAAGAAATGCAATCTCCTCAGCCTGAAGAGGACCACAAGGCAAATATTCCCACAAGCACCCACCCTAAATGGCAACTGATAGTGCTCAGGCCTTATAGAAATTAATCATTTCCTTAATGGGATGGCTACCAAGTTTGCGAGTACACCTGAAGACACCCTCACAAACTCAGCTCACTTTCAATCAAGCTTTTTGTATGTGTTGGGACCACAATCCATTATTAGTAAAAAAGGACACCCAAGTAGCGAAATGTGTTAACTTTACAATTGGGGTACCCTTAATATAGAAGGTCCTACACTTCTGAACGTTTTTTCCCCACAACATTGTGAATGTTTTGGTACTGTTAATCTTCGATTTTCTAGCCTGAGGGTTAGTATTCTCAGGTCCCCAAGTGAAAACAAAGTAAAGTAAGCAAAGCAAAGTAAGCTAAAGGACTGAATGATCCACCAGATCGAAGACACTGCTGAGATTGTCAAAGCACAAGTGAAGAGAGCCTAACTTTGCCTTGATATATTTCCCAATGAGCAGGTCTAGGGTCACACACTGCTCCACTGCTCCACTGTCCCCAACCTCCTTCTGAATCCATTCTGGAGCTCGGATAGAATTATAGGAACCCATTGCTCCAGTCTTTGTAGGACTACCCTACGCATCAACAGAGGAATCCAGGACCGAGATGGGACAAAAGCGCTCCCGGTCAGATCCATCCCTCTTTTTGAAAATGGCCACTAGGATATAGTCGGCCAAGCTGGAAGAAATCATGCCCTCGGAAGCCAGGTTAAACACTCAGGTTAAGAATTCAGACGTAGCTCTAAAAATATCAACCAGAACACCGCCAAGAATGGGAAGTTTGTCTCAGCACTACATTCTAGAGCAAGAAGGACCTCATCCAAAGTGTCATCAAGAGGCCTGCCCCAGGTTGGATTGACACTCATACATACATCCATGGAAACATCATCTGTAAGAGAGTGAAATAATTTTGAGAAATTATTTACCCACTCTTGAAAAGAAACAAAAGAAGTAAAATCAGGTGCAGTGTCATATTTCAAAAAAGGAGCATTAACTATGCTCCCAGATAAGGTAACATTGTTGGTCTCGACTGCCTTAGCCCAGTTTGACCAAGCCTCTTCCCTGAGCACCTTTTTCCTGACGGCTAACACCATGGTTGTGATGCTTCATTAGTTGTTTAATAACAATGTAATCTCTAGGGGAGGTATGCAAGGCAATCTGCAGAAGTATAGATAGATGGGTACGAGTGATAAAACCAAGTGTGCCTCTTAGAAGTCCTTTGTCTCGAAGGTCGTGTCAAGAGACAATTAAGAAATCTGGCGATGGTTTCAAAAGTGTATATCAGTCAGGCAAGGTCCACTTCAATACCCAGACAATAATTAAAATCTGTTTAATTTGCAGTTAACAGCTTCTGCATTACGCAAAGAGGATCAACCCCTGACCATTTGATGCAATCACCATTAGGCCTGACGGGCTCATCGTTGACTAAGTAAGTACTAACTGCATGGTTTTCAACATGAATAGACATAGATAAAAGTCGTGGGTTGTGATCATTCACTGCCGTTGGAATTAACCCAAAGTTAAGATGAAGATCACTAGCAGAAGAGGTGATTAAAATGCAGTCAATGGTAGTGTGAGCTCCTCTACCAATGAAAGAAAAAATATGCTTGTTGCTTTATGTTTTACAAATCTCCAATAATAAAACATCATATTTAAGAATTAAAGAGCTTAATGATGTCCCATAGGTGTTGTGTGGAAAATGTAGAACATCCATACCCATTGATATGGTTATACCTCTCACATGCCTCACTGGAAGAGTTCATTTTTGTATGTTACTATTGTCAGCCTAGAAGACAGGGCATAGGGATAGGATGTAAAAAAGTGTCTAAGTCCATATCAAGGGCACAAAAGATGCTGATGCAAGAGGGATCAAATGCATTATTATAAAAGTTAATTACCACCAAGTCATACCCACCCCTGAATGACAACGCCACACATTGATAATAAGGTGAAACAGTGATGGACCTTCTAATAATAACAGGTTGCAAAATAGAAATTAGAATCTGAAAACCACCCTTGACCCACCCTGACAGAGATTGGTGGCTGTGTCGCGTAGGCTCTCATTATTCTAATGAGACTACAGGATTTGGGCGACAGAATCACTTGCACTGTGGGGGACTGAGTCTAACCCACTACAGGTGATACCTGTTGGCCTAATCTGGGTTTTGCTCCGGATAACCTGCAGTCCATCTCTACCCAAGAGCAGGGATGATTGGGCAGCCAAGCGCATAACACAATTGACTCCTCAGAGAAATAGTGGACACTCAGATCGCATCTGTTTCTCTCATTTACATTAGTCTCACATATACAAGGACATTCAGAGGCAGAATGGTTTAATAAGGTTTTAATGAAGGAACTGCATCTTAGATAATAAAGCATGTACTGCAATAACTAGGACGATGAAGCATGACAGGGTTAAAATTGTGACAAGGATAGTAAAGCATAAAAATAACGCTACCATATTGTCACTAGAATCATTAAAATAATTCCTACCTAGGCTATATTAGAGCACAGCATGTTAAACTCTAGTTCTGCCCTTCAGGTTCCCCTGGGAAGACATCATCCCTCATACCTGAGCAAAAGGCCTGTAGTCTACATAAGCAGCTGTATCGAAGCATTCAGCAATCAGCATGCAGTCGTGGTCATCTGGCTGGAATCTCCCTCTAATGTGTAAGGGATAGAGAAGTGTTTTTTTTACTGAAACAGCTGATGTTCCAAGAAAATGTCCCTACATAAGGATGTGTATGTTTCTATGAACACTAGAGACAAAGCGTTACTACCATTTACCGCCAATCTATCTGACTGCAGCCTTGAGAAAAGCACAGAGTGAAAGGAATGTCTTGTTTAAGAGCGCAGTGCTGACCTAGGCAAAGAACAGCTAGATAGAAATAAATAAAACAAGCCCGCAAATGTGGCTATTGTAAATAATAAACAAAGCTGAATAAAATATATTTAGGTCAAGTGCACAGAGGCAGGCCTAGTTTGCTAAAATAACGTCTATGAAGCTATAACTAAAATGGCTACACAATAGCTGTATTAAAAAGAGAGGAGAACCTTTCTAAGTGGGAAGGCTCAACACACCAGTTTTCCTCAAGGCATACTATATGTCATATGGAAGTAATTTTGAGCCAATCTTGGACTGTTTGTTTTGGGGCCCATAAATAGACCATGAGGTGAAGTACCAGATCATATTGTAATCAGAATATGTTGATGGTAGGATAGGAGTAATAAGTAACCTGGGTTGAGACTTCTTAGCTGACAAAGAGGGATTGGAAGTAACAGGAGCAGCAAGTACATCATTAAGCTCAGAGCTAAGATAAGCGGCTCATCCAACTATTAATTCCTTCTTTGAGCCATGAAGCCATTTCTCCAACCTTCATAAATCCGTTCAATTATTGGAACAGTGTGCTGGAAATTGTACAATATTTGTAATTTGACTCCAAAAACTCTTGGAGAGAGAACTACCCCCCCCCCCCCCAAAAAAAAACGTTCTTGTGGTTTTCAAGATTGCTCTTTGTTCTCACTCACTATGTGCAGTATGATGACCCATCTAAGAGAATGTGCCAGGGCTGCTTTTGATTCCCAGTGCGACCCTGACACCATGAACGCAAAAGAACCTTTACTTTTACTGTCATAGATATATACTTTCAGCTCAAAACCCACAAACTAAGTATGACATCTGTAATATGGCCGCTACAATGGACATATTATCTCCATTAACATATGATAAACTCTTTGGCTGGACTTCCGCGTTCAACCTCCATTGTATGACCAAATGGCCAGTTCATGCTAAGATACTGCTACTGATTGCCCCAACCCCCCAATGTGGACCTTTCATCGACCCATGGGACCTTGCCCACATAAATATTAAAGGTATCAGTTTATGTTTCTCACAGATATGAGTGATCTACCTAAAATGGCTGTCAATATTGACATGATCATAATACAAATGCAACACCACTCACTGGAAAGATCATTGCGCACATTCTATTGGCTACTTCCTTGACTCCTCTATACAGCATAATCCCCTTACATGGAGTCTCATGACCCCGTACACATCCTATAAAAGTTGTTAAATAATTTTACAACATAACGAATTAGTATCTGACTCCACCAGTTTTGATCCCCTCAAAGTGTCCTTTGCACTGACTCAAGGCACCACCGCTGGTCCCGAACTCTGCCCATTCCCACGCTGTTCTCAACTTTAAGATCTGTGCTCTTCAGAACACTCACTAGCCGACTCCTGCATGAAGGTATCCCCCCTAACGTCACTCTATATTTTACTACAGTCTACACTACATGTTGATGCATCTCAGCTACCCTTAGTTACAGACAACAAGGTGTTACCCAGCAAACACAAGAACCGTTTCAATCTGGCTGTGCGTTCATACCCATCAATGAGAAGTATACACTGCAGTAATTAACTTCCCCCATTATCATCCCATATTATTTTTTCAGTACTGCTCTCAGTCTTCATGAAAAGACCGACGATTTGTCTATAAAATACTTTGAACTGCAAGTTATTTTTGACCTCACCACCACCACTGATTAGTCTTTTCTCACCCACCAGAGGCAAATGCTCCATCTACTTCCTTACTCGCCGTAGCTATTTTAACAGGGATCTTGTTTGCCAATCTGATTCCTTTAAATATCAAATCCAGCCATCTCCTGCTTACATTACAGAAAACCCTAAAGCACCTTTACTACAGTTCTGCATGTACTTACTTAGTGCTAATTATTATTATGAATGGCAATGCAAAAGCCTTCAATCACCCAATAAATTTTGCACTTCACTTAAATATTCACAACTATTCAGGTGAAGGCATCCATCTGATTAGTTACCCTATTTTCTCACTTATGCTGTGCCGCACTAGCGTGCCACTCACTAGCAAATATCACCTGTGTGAGCAGAACATTCTCTTTTATTCTTTAAAAGTCTCTTATATAATAAAGTAGTTATATAATTGTATTACAGCCTTGAAAAGTCACCTGAAATGCGAGCCACACGGGAAAAAAATACGCTGTTGCTTCTTGTCTGTTAATGAGGACATAGAAACAAATGTATCATGGAAAGAAAATAAATCGCGATAATAATCCTACAACAGAGTCAAACGATACATGATTGTTTATTTTCTTAGTGTTCGTAACACTCAAATTTGACGGCACTGTTAATACTATGCTGTCAGTATTCATCATATGAATGCGTGTCTGAAGTTGGGTCGGGGGTCCTACCCATGGACTTTGGAATACAGACAACAGCAAAAAATCATAAGCACGGAGACTTTGGAAATAAAGTGGCCTACCAAGGCATAGGGGTCCTACTCCATAACAAAAGCATCGGTGGGGGCAATAGTTTTCAGTGCTAAGGCCTACTGCCTTTCCTAATGCTTGGTCCTTTTCCGTTTCACACTTCCAGTAACTAACCTTTTCCATCCTAATTCTTAAAAAGTATTTAGATTGTAGCGTTAGAAGGCAAAGTTCTTTGCTGATGCAATTAAATAATATTTATTGAACATTAACAGTGCTGGTTTTCTCTCCATTTCACAAAGTAAACAGACCTAGCCTGCTTTTTCCCAGAGTATTACCGCAGTCAATGCGACACAAAACAGGAAATGTGGTTCTACGCCGCCGATAATGAGCTCTTTATGCAACAGTGCCTGCTATTTTTGCTAAACAGATTTTGTTAGGTTTTGGGCAAAGAGTGAACAAACGACAAGTTCAAGCTCTTCTGATTTCTTTTGATTTATGCTGACCTAAGAGAAAGGGGTCATGCTGTTGGCAGGTAATAAGAACTAATCTCTTGCTAAGTGAGTAATTAAAATTGAGGTTTTATATATTTTTGTTAGGAGCTGACAGTCTTTTCTACCCCACGCCAATTTGGCGGCCCAATCAACATAGTCACTGCGTTTAATTCTAAGTGACAAGTTTATGAAACAGTTAGATGACAAAGTCCAAAGTCCTGGAGCTTTTTCTCTCCAGATGTTGTAAGAGGAAAGCCAGTGTTTATAGCAATAAAAACAAAATCCACGCAGGATATATGTCACAACAATGTAGGGAATTAGAGCACATATTCAAACATTTGAAGGCTGCAAGCCATCTCAGATGAAAAGAGGCTTAGCTTTGTAGACGTCTGCCTTTGAGGTGTGTGTGAGTGCACCATTTGGGAATGATTTTGAGTAACGCAGCAGGCGGGCGGATTAAGGAAATGTGGTTAGTGTTTTTGGTACTGGCGTGTTGGGGGTAGTATGCGCAGAGTTGTATTCTATTACGATGTTTTCATACATGATTAACATATCTTAGTTGAATTTTCGTTTTAAAACCTTAGTTGTTATATATATATATATATATATATATATATATATATATATATATATATATATATATATATATATATAGATACACACACATATATATATATATATATATATATATATATATATATATATACACACACACACACACACACGCATACAGACATACCCAAACAGTATTGTTCGGGCAGCAGAGGAGCACGCCTTTAACCAAAATTTGAAAACGGCCATTTTATCCCAAGTGGTCACTGCTCATAGAGCTACTATCAAGGTCTGTGCTTAGTTGGGAGATGAAAAAAATCTTGCGAAATTTTTGGGAAGCGGTTTTTTGTTATTCCAACACTATTTTCTGTATTTGATAACATTTTATTACGGTACTACGATATATGGTTATGCCACTTCTCTACACAAAATGTCTGCAAACTCAACATCTGTAAAAAGGGGAAACATAGGTACCACTATTTCCACGTATGATTCAGCATTTCATACAACCAATGAATCAAGTTTTTTTTTAGTTTTAAAGTCCAGAAAAACTGTAGCGGAAAACATGAAAGCCAATAGATTGCAAAGAATCATACAATAAAAATGAAAACCTACAAAATAAAGAGAATAAAACACGTCTAGCTAACAATTGGGTGTCATGAATAAAAGCAAGTCATCTTACTGAGTGCAACCTCACATTCAAACTGCATGTAGACTTATCATACTGACTTTAGAACAAAACACAAACGATATGGTTACTGTTGCACTGTGACTCCTTGGGTGGTCACCCCTAGTTTGTCATGATTTCTGGAGCTCACCTGCTGGTAATCATGAAGCCTACCAGTGGGGTGCCGCCATCCAGTGCCCTGTGTATGTCCCCTGATTCCTAAAACATGTTAAAACTGACTTAAAATCTTACTGGCTGATTTAACATTTGTACAAAGCCTTATTATGTGGTGCAGATGTAGACCCCCATCATACAAAGTTAAATGCCACTTGTGGACTGCAACACTTGTTGTGCCATCCACTACATTTGCACTTAAAACAAGTCTCTGGGCCTAACTTGTCTAGCCCAACAGCTTCAGTGTAAAACCTGCTGCATGGCCTGTCAAAATAACCCTTTTTGGCAGGTAAAGTTTTCTCTTTTAAATATTATTAACACCTTTGGACTCCATGGTATTTAAGAGTGGGATATGAAGTGAATGAATGCTGGAGGGAGTGACCAACTGCCAAACATGCAGTGGCCTTCAGCCCAGACGATCGGACTGCATCTTCAGAGAGAAGCTTGCACTGAGCTTATAAATACCCCAGGATCTGTCTAGATAATACAGCAGACCCTAAAGGAGCCCCATAATATCGTCTTATATAATAAATCAATGACAGAATTTACTGTCAGTTTTCCTGTGGATTAGCAAGATGACAGCGAACTAGAGGAGCCAGGATATGGGTTGGTCTTTGACTCCATCAGTGGCTGCAGTGCACTGGCCCAGGTTGCAAGGTCAGTGCTGCCTCTACTTTTATCCATTGGTTGCACAACTGAGGCCTCCCCCTTTGAGTGTGGACCAGGGAACCCAGAGGCCCAACTATGGAATGCCAGTACTTGATTGAGGTTTATAGCAGCGCCAAGGTTCAGATTTCCCCATCTCCCTTGACTGCCTCTGTGCTCCTGGGAGAGGGGAAGGGTGCCACAAAGTGGCCCCCAGAAATCAACACAAATCTGGGCAAAATATCACAGATTGACCTGAGCTGCTTGATGTCCCCCTCCCCTCCTATTGGAAGTGCTAAATGCTCGGGAATATTTAGATGGCCTAGGTATCTGTTCAGTGTTGCCCTCTTCTTGTCCCTCTAGTGGTGACTGCTCACTGGGGACATCACTCGGGTGAGGCTGCCTGGAAGAGCTCCAGAAAGGGCACATTTTCTGTACTCACATAGGCACCATTTTGGCACATATGTTTCTTCACTTTACCTGACCTTGAGATCGTCCAGAACAATTAATAACCCGAAGGAGGCCGGACTAACAATACAATGATAGGCCCCTCTATCCCTCCTATGACTGCACCCTGAAGAGTGTTGCAGAGTTGAGGATCTAGTCTAGTTCTGCTATACAACACTATGCACTGCTTCGTCCAGGTGGTTAACTCTGATTCTAAGACATCGAAAGGCCCCAGCTTCCATCTTGTACTACAAACAGCCACCTGGTACACGTGGGACTCCTTCATGATGAGCCAAGATGGCTTCAATTTAGTTGGCTACTTGTGGTGGTCTGGGGATAAGCCATTGATGTACACTATATATCAGCGAGTCACTCGGAATCAGGTTTGGGCAATGTTGCAGTATAGTCTACAATTTTGGGCAGTAAGCAGCGGATAACACCACTTTAGAAATATAGATACGGTGAACAAGCACGTCGAATTGAATTCCACTTGTACTAACTGCATGGATTGGAGATTATTGCCTTTTTGATATGAGATGGGCATGCGGTGCATGTGTGTAGAAATGCTTAATTGCTCCCATTGGCTATCATCCACATTAGAACGTTAGGCTTTGTCATGCTGTACATGAAAGGGTGCACCCTAGAGGTTCCTTGATACGAGAAGGCTGCTCTCTTGGCATGTTTGGAGGGCTCTGCATACTGTGTACATATTTTTATGTATGTATTTTTATGCAATTGTCTTTTAATATGTTTATAAGAACTACGAGTATTTCTTGTCTTCAGATGTCCTGATGAGGCCGCATTGGTATGGGCCGAAATGCATCGACAAGCTTTCAATGTGTCCAGACTATAAAAGTATAATTTTGAGAGACTACTGCAAGCCAGGTTATTTGAAGGCCCCTAGGCCTTGAAATCCTGGTCTTTATAGGACAACCCTGGGCGGATGATTTTGTATCTAATGAACTGGTTCAAACAACTGTTTTGTTAAAATTGGGGAAGTTACAAGGAATATGGAAAGATGCTTTTTATTTGTTGGTCTTTTATGTATGAAATGTCAAATGTTTTGTGATATGTGTTTCATGTGCTAACCACAGTAAATTATACTCGCAAGTTGAGGGTGTCACAGCACAATAATTTAGAATTTGTCTGAAGACGGAGTACAAAACTGTTGCAAAAGAAATGGTTCTCCCAGTAACAATTTAGGTATAATTGTAGGATAATTTGAGTGACTTTATGCACCTTACTTACCCATTTTTGGTTAGTTATACTGGACAAAAGTGATTTGAATAAATAAATCACACTTATTTAGTGCACTAAGTTCATAACTGCTTGCCACAGTGCTCCTTTCTACACATCCATGGCCTGATTGCCGGACAGCTTTCTGACCTCAACAATAGACAACTAGAGAATACAGGCTTGGCAAAAGAAGTGTATTTACCCCAAGCTATAGCCTAAACAATGTTTTCATGCCCTGTTTAGTGGTTTGTTTTAGCTAAGGGTTTTCTTGGTTGTTGGTTAGATTGCCCTTTTGCAACTGGCCAGGAGTCTTCAGTCCCAGAACACTCTGAAGGATATTACAGTACATATGGTCTTACGTTATGCCTACAGAGTCACACTATGGCTACCCCCTACTGAATCACATGCCACCACTTTATATGGCAAGTAACAGAGGTAAATACCTCTTTATAACCTGAAACATAAGAGAGCTGTGATCACTCTATAAGAGATATGAGGTGCTAACCAAACTAGAGGCCTGATTTATAAGTTAGCGGAAGAAATACTCCATCATAAATGTGATGGATATTCCGTCCGCCATATTACCATCCCATTCTAGCCTATGGGGATCGTAATACCGCAGACGAGATATCTTTCATGTTTTTCTCTCCGCTGACTTCTAAATCATGCCCTATATCATCAAGCAGTACAAACTATGTTTCACTAAAAGACACTTTTGACAGAAATAGAAAATAGTAATCTAAAGCATAAGTAGAGGGGACAATTGTTCAGCACCACTTATTTGACATAACAATCTGTTAAAACCAGGGATGCCTTTTGCAACTGAAGATGTACTGTTGAACCCTACTGAGTTCTAGGTCCTAACAAAAGGATGGTTAGATGGCTTCCCGATAGCACAGGCAGTATATACCCAAGGTTGGTCAAAATCTCTTCCTAGACAAATTATCGAGCAAACTTGCTGACTAGGTGCCTGTTCTTGGCAAGAACATTAATGCTGCACTAGACATGGAACATGAACACTGTCATCTCCCACTACCAAGTGCTCCGATAGTACACAACACTAATATGCTTGTGATATGTTGTGGGAATGGATTCTGGTTGCTTTCTGGAGATAAAAAAAACTGGTATGCAGGAATACTCCTTTTACTCCCCTCATCATAATCTGCACACCACGCAGTAGTGTCTTTTCCATATCCCTCCAATAATAATATATCAAAAGATTTACATTGGTATGATTTAATCAGATGAGAGTCCCCTGGAAATGGGCTTAGAATGGAGAAGAGTTCTTAGACTAATAACAACCTGTTAACTCCAAACGACATGGTTGGAATATGCAGCAACTAGACGACCTAAGAGATAATGCTGAATTGTTTTCATGACAATAAAAAACACAGCTTCCTCACCCCTCGCTGAGTGGGAAACTTTCAAAGAAGTGATTAGAGGCTTCTGTCTTCTGTATTAATGCTACCGTAGGAGCTCAGGAGATGACAGAAACTGATTTGAGAAAAGTAAAGGCTTCCCTGCTCTTACTGGAGCATACTACTGCTCTTAACTGTACATACCTAGACCTAGACCACCTATTTGAAGGAAGGGAGAATCATGCCACACTATGGAACACATTTGAGGTCTCGTTTATGGAGTGTCTGTAGAGAAACATCCACTCTGAAGGTGTAGAGAAGGACAGCTACTGGTGTGGCTCGCTTGACTCCAATGCTCACAAACCCCTAATATGTCTATTAGAACTCAGGAGTGAGTTGAGGTTCATACAGAAGAAAAGAATAATGACTCATTTTGGGATTACTGTGCTCGTTTACATTCCAATCAAACTGATCACATTTTTCCTGACTTCTTGAGTGACATGCCTATTCACCAGATGCTATGAGAAGCAGCTGCAAACTTAGCACTTCCCATTTCAGAACAAATGAATGCACTACAGATGGGTCCAACACTCTCTTTCTAAATGCCCATATGTTGCTTTTGAAAGGGGTATGGGTTACCAAGGAGGTGTGAACCCCTAATATTAACCTCTGAGGTATGTATTAACAACAAAGTATTGGTGAACCCATGTATCAGCTCATTAATCCATAACTACACATCAGAGTTCTCTTTGGAAATATCATATCCAGCCAAAAACAGTAGATCCAATGAAGTTTATTGTAAGGTGCATGAATGGAACACACAGTATCAGTATGACGTACAAAAGCGAAGCCGACACGTGTTTCACCCCCTAGTGGTACATAAACCTGGGGCTTTCTCAAGGATATTCCAGTATTTTTAAGGTGAGTTATTACATTTCTCCATTTGCATGTTGGAATGATTAGGGAACAAATCACTTTATAGGAACCATTTTTTGGAGAGTCTCTGGATAAATCCCTTGTTCGACATTAGTAGTCCTTAGGGGGCAAAACACGTGTCAGCTTCACTTTTGTACGCCATACTGGTACTGCGTGTTCCATTCATGCACCTTACAATAAACTTCATTGGATCTACTGTTTTTGGCTGGAAATGATATTTCCATTTCAGAACAAGAAATTTTGTAGGTGAACAGCACAATCACTAGGGATCAAGATGGCTAGATCAGATGGCCTGCATGTAAAAGGCTATGCCACATATGAAGCTCTACTGGTGCCTGGGCTATTTAGCTTGTGCAATTCTGCAAAAGCTCTCAGGCATCTCTCTATCACAAGTAACAAAATAGTGGTCAACTAATTTCTGAAACATGGGTGAGACCTATTAAACCTATCCTCTTATAGACCACTCTCAATAATAAATTACCAAATATAGAATCCTCAGTAAAATCCTAGCAGGTAGGCTCTTACCACTAATACCTGAGCTCTAACATGAGGATTACAATGGCTTTATACCCCAACCAACACACCTCTTAACAGTAGATGATTCTATCACGTCTTTGAAATGGCCCCTGGATCCTGGCCCAACTCAGTCTGCCCTGCACTGGACCTTGACGTAAACTTTGCTTCTCTGGAATCGGCATATATGTCGAAGGTTTGGTAAGACTTTGGTATTGGTAAACACCTCATTGAATGGGTCAGGCCTTTATGCACTTCACCAACGGCTAGGACAAGAACATGGATGCATATCTCTAATACCTATTCTGTAGACATGGATACAAGGGGTAAAAGGGGTACAAGACAAGGGTGTCCACTGTCTCGTCTACTATTTACCCTGGGAATGGAACCCCTGGCTATAAATATGCATGAACAGGGGCAGGTTTGGGGCATCACAAGGGCAGAGGATATACATACTATTTCCCTATATGTGGATGACATGCTACTTTATATTTGACATATGACCACTGACCTTAGCCCAGCTGTTAATACGTTAGAGGAATTTTATAGAATATCAGTCGTGTGTGTCAACCACCCACAATCTCATGTATTTATGCTTTAGAACACATCGCCGAACCGAGCAGTCACCACAGGAGACCAAACGCTACAATAGGCGGCCAGCACCTGCCAATACCTAAGGATTACTATATACCATATCAAAACCGATCTTCTTGATGGTAATCTGGGCAAGGAGTTCTGGACCTTGAAATTCCAAGTGACCTTCTGGACAGCTCTGCCATTGTTGACAAGTGATTGCGAGCTATAGCAAAAATAATAATGCCACATGTTTTCTTTTCTAGTTTGTGAATCTTCTATTGACAATACAAACAACATATTTTAAACAAATCAACTCCCTATTAATTGTCCCCGTATTAGGCAGGGGAAGACGTATGGTGAACCTAGCTAGAATAAAACTACTGCCCTTTAGGGTGGATTTGTGTGCTCCTGACGTCTGTGGATTTTACTTTTGTCGTAGTTTGGACTCTTGCTCTAGGCAAGACTGCTGGTTAAATGATGACAGTACTTTTGTTTGTAGGCGACTATGCCTATCCTACAACAAGTCGCAACTGTTGTCCCAACCTTACCAGCTCAGTAACAGTACCTCACCAGAAAACACAATAGTAAAAAGGTGATTTGTGGCAGCCTTTACGCATGGACTCGAGAACAAGACATCTCAGGGAGTGTCGTGGTTAAACGGAGATTACCCCTTTCTCACAGGTATATCATGTCTCATACAAACACAGGCAATGACAAAGATGCAGTAAAGCTCCAATAGTTTTTATTTAACACAACTGTAGTTTGTGATATGTTGCATGGGCTGCAATGATTAGGATAATGAATAATCCAAGAAACAGAATTGTGAAGACGAGAGTCATTATTACAAAGACCCCCACCATCTTGCAATGCATAGAAAAGACATACAAGATGTAATATGCCCTAATACCCTAACGTGAGAGGCCTAACCTCCTACCTAAAGGAGAGCTGGGTTTGCTAAACCTAATCTGCCAATGCCATGTCCATGAGAGGAGCCCCCAATCCTTGTTACCTGGGAATGAGGTCTCTATCTCAGACTCCGCAGGGACACGAAGACTGGGTGAGCGTCAAGACGACCTGCAGCATCGATATCAGCAATGGTAGCAATGCCCTCTGGTCGGAATCCCTCGGAATATCTATTGAAAAGTGTGATGTATTTATACAGATCTACCAGGACCCCTAACGTAGGTGTGTCCCCAAACAATAGATAACAGACATTCTTGGGACGGCAATTAATATAAACAATCCCTTGAAAGTATAGAGAGGGAAAATCCCTAAGTGTGAACACCTACTGTTTGTTTGTCTTTGTTGCTTGATTTTCACGCCTTAGCGCGGTGGCACTGATAATGCAAAGCATAACAAGTGGCCTAACTATAAACAAGGCAGCCATCTTAGAAGAGTTAAATAATTAAATGGGCTAAGACAGAGCAAACTAAGTAGGTTAAAAGTCACTAGGTGACGAGGGCACGAGTCTGCAAGCCAGAGGCTAAGCTAACTCCTGTTATCCCATTAAAACAAACTAGGATTCACTACACTTTGTCGCTTAGCTTCAGTGGGCAGCTTTCTGGCTTGCAAGTCATCACAGATGAGACTGGAATGATGAGAGAGAAAATCCAAAATGAAGACCTACATAGAACTTTATTTTCAGCCTCCAAACTCCTGAGAGATCTCCCAACTTTGGTTCAGATGGCAGTAAGCAACCTGAAGCAATGTCTTCAGTATGCCCAACCAACAATAGCAAATACACCGATGATTGGTAAAATCACAAAAGTACTCAAAACACAGTGGAACTCGAACTGTACAGATCCCTTTTTGCATGCCGTCATAGAATCATCATATGCTATTGAGAATGGATGCAAGTTTATCACTTGGTTCTGCAAAGCCATCCCAGAACATACTGGAGTATCTCTCCACCAAGACAAATGGGATAAATACTCAGGGCAAATAGACAATGACAAAGAATGGCAAATGGCCCCGAAATATCCCTGGAAGGCATTCTGAACTTCCGGCTTTAAATGAATTCAATTTATCATTCTCCACAGGTCTTACCTTACATCACAGAAACTACATCAGGATTATCCCAGGTAAGAGCAGCTAGCTCCAGATGCCACAATTCACCAGTTGATTTTGAGTGTGTGTTATGGGCTTCTGATAAAGCACAGGCTTTCTGAGATGACATAATACTGAGTATTTACTCGGTAACCAATAGACCAAGACTAGAAAACATTGAAGCCTGTTTCCTGGGCATATACCCTAGGCGTATAAAACCAGTCACTACTAAATTCACTGATCGTGCTCTTTTAATACCTAAGCAAGCAATAACCATGAGGTGGAAATCCTCAATGTCCCCTACAATTAGTGCATGGCATAGAGGCCTTAAATATTGGTCTGAGACTGAAAGTTGAGGGTTCAACAGGGAAGACATGTATGGAATGGGGAAATACCTATATGTAATTGAAGCTCATTGGATTGCAGACTTTTAAAGATGACAGGAAGGATGGTAAAAAGCCACCATGATTCATAACCCACACTCCTAAATCAACTTAGAAAATAACTAGGAACAAATCACACAGGTTATGAAGTCCACTATGTCTTTTTACCTCTTGCCACCCCAATATGTGTAACTATTGACTGTTGGCTATTTGAGCTAATATGAAAACTTGCAATAGTTGTAATATACCCTGTTATTGTGGTGTTATTGTGGTTCTGTACATGTACATACCTGCATTTAGAGCTAATATGAAAGTAGGCCTTGCTGAGTTTTACTTCACTGAATTCCTCAGAGTTACCTAAAAACATAGCAAGATTCTGTGGAGTTCTGCGAGTGGTGGAATTTAGGCACATTACACTGCTTGTAGTGCTGGGTGCTTGTCTAACACTGTAACATCAGTGCAAACTGTACCACATGCCACGTCAGACGGCTCTGCTACTTCCTGCCATTTGGGTAGATTTTCTACTCGCGGGACAGATTTCTCAATGCAAGCAGCAGCTTACTCAATGCGAGCGGTAGCAACCTGCCATGACTGCCCGCTTGAGAAGTCATTCTGGGACTTGTACTAGTGCTAGATTTTTCTCCTTTGTGCTCGCCAACTTAATGTTGGCATGAGGTGTGTGAGAAAAACTCCACCATGCAGTGGTTGACAGAGTGTTCACAGACCTCTGCTCTCCAGGTGGAGTGCGGAGGGTGCAAAACTCCACAAACTCTGCCTGTGGAGTGGAGTTTACCATCCACACCTATTTAAAACTGCTTGGTAATGACTTTGGGACACTCCGGGCACTGGACAATGAAGGTGGGAGGAGAGGAAAGTGCTTTGGTCTCACCACAATTACCATTTTCAAAATCAATCAATGGTTCCCTGTGTGTGAATTCTTTTTTTTTCTTTGAGCTTGCCCTTTGCCCTGTTGACCCCCCCATCCCAGACCCACAAGGTCCCCACCCAGCTCCCAGGCCATTCTTTCGACCTGTCCCCCCTGCACTTAGCCATACCTTTCCCTCTGAAGAAGATGCCCACCCCTCCCAAGAAGAAAACAACCCCTCCCAAGCCCAAACCCCTACCCCAAATCTGAACCCTCCCCCACCCTGGATAATCCCTGAGGTGCCCTCCTGCCCACTTATTGCCCCTTGCTGTGGAGGTTCCCTGGCAGTTAGGAGTCATGTTTTGGCACAATACTGTGCTATGATGCAGCATTGCATGTACTAGCCAATGCCATTTATTCAGGTTATATTTTCATAATAAAACCCAATTCGTTGTTGGTTTATAGGGTACATATTTTTCCTGTAGTTCATTTTCTAGCTTTTTGTTGTTCCTGAGTGACATCGGTTGTGTGCCTCCAGTTGTGTGCATTTGAGCCTGCTTGCTCCTCCATGAGCAGTTGTTTGCAGTATGTGAGTTTGTGGGCAGTGCTGGTGTCCCCCAAGAGAAGGGCTTTTGTTGTGTGTATAGGTATATGTGTGTGTGTAAATTCAATGGTGTTGTAAAGGTATTGTGTTCTGTTTGGTATGGTAAGTATTTATTTTTGTGTGGTCCATTGTGGGCATGTATGGTGTTAGACTTGTCCCCCTGATATGCATTGTGTATTCATGTGATATGTGTCAGCTTGAGTTTTGTTTGTGCAGACGTGGAGTGTATTAAATTGTGCTAGCTGTTTGCATTTGACTATGCAAATGTCCATTTAGGTGTCTGTCCCTTGCAGATAGTTCTTGTAGAAGTATGTTCCGTGCAGTAGGAGTTGTATGTGCTCTGCTTACTTTCCCTTCCCCACTGTGCAAATGTGCATGACATTTGGGCTTAGTATTGTTTGTCCCTGAGATCCACGTAGAGCAATTTCCTATGCATATGTTGTTTGAGGGGCCTGTTTTGAGTGATATATGTCCCAGTGCTTTCTCCTTCTCTGGGTGTCCTAGATGGCCCCATTCCAATTGTGCAGGTATAATTGGCATGTGCTTCTTCATCTTTTTGTCTCTCTGTGTTTTGTGCATGCCATTGTGCTTCCATTGTGCTGTGTGTATGTGTCCATTGCAGGGTTGTTTAATGGTGAGGTTTGAGCTGCATGCCACATCAATATATATGTGTGTCGCATGTGAGGACAGCCCATGGCCAGTGGTGAATGTGAGTGTGTGAGTTGTTTTTGTATACGTGCTGTAGGTGTGTTGTTATTGATATGTGTGACAATGTTGTGTAGCCTTCAATCTCCCTGTGCCTGAACTGTGTGGCCGTGTGTATTTGTGTAGTGTTTCAATGCAGTGTAAGTGTACTGCCCAAAGAGATTGTAATGTAACTGTGTGTGTCTGTGTTAATGTATGTTTGCGAGTGTGTTTGTGTAGGATGAGACATTTACCTGCTACCCATGGTGTGCCCTCCCAAGAAGTGTAAGTTGGCGCTTCAAGCAGTTTTTAAGGTTAATGTTACAGGCAGGTGTGTGTACTTATGGTTGTTGGAAGCCACGGCTGCATTAATTTCATTGTCTTTTGATGAATATCAGCAGCAGCATGACGTTTGTGAATGGCTCCATGGCGGCATAGGATGTGTGAGGCTTCCTGCAGGCGAGTGTCTCCCTTTATACTGTTTGTTTAGGCCAGATGTACATGGTGGCTGGACTGCCACAGTCACACTGGCAGTGTGCAACCTCGTAATGGGTCCAGCGGAAACACAGACTCTGTAGGCCTGTTTATGCATCTTTATGACTGTGGCACCTATGCTCACTGGCGGCCGTTTGTTGGTACAACCACCATACTCATAATATGGTGGTCTGACCACCAGACCGACAGCGGTCGGACCACTGCTGCCACCAAATTGGTCCACGGGCCGCCAAAGTCGTAATAAGGAACTAAATTCACAGTCAAGCCCACTTTGCAAGCTGCCTCTACTCAGCCAAATCCTGACTCTCAGTTTATTGAGTCCTAAAACCAAATATATTTCAGGAGCAGATTTTGTTTTCTATCTAGTTCAAGCTTGTCTTTAACCCCTTAACTGCTGGGTCCTCTCTCCCCCCACCACCCCAGTGCTGAGGTCTTTATTGGCTATTTGGAGTAGTTTGTGATTAGGTCTCCATAACTGTTTTTCCACATCAGGTATCCAGACCAGATTTGTGTCCTTTTTTTATCCAGCATCCTAGGGTTTCTAAAAGTACACAAGGTTTGTGGAATCCCTTGGAGGGGACAGAGAAAATAGGCAAAGCATAGCTACATTTTTAGTATTTTGCAAAAATAGAAAAAAAAGTGTTCTGGATTACAGTCTCAATTTTTGTCTTAAAAATGGCATCAACAAATAGTTTGCTGTGTTAGAGTCACCACCTTCCCATCTTTCAGAAACATGCAGAGCTGAATGAAAATAACTATCTGTTATCACAGTTTTGAAATTTTTCAAAGAGGTAGTCAATTTTTGTGCTCTCAACCTACTTCCAGTTTGTGGTGAAAACCAGTGTGGAACTCATAAGTGATATCTGAAAAGTAGGCAACATTCCAAGGGGTCATACGTGTAGGTAACTGACGGTTTTCTTAAATAACATAACTGTTGAAGTAAAGAAATACTGAAAAAGAGTAGGAAAAAACTGCCATTTGCTCAAACGTTTTCATTTGTACACATTTTTGTCACAATGGCTGATTTACAAAAGCGATATACCATTACACCTGAAAGGCCCTTCTGATTGTGGGGATATATAAGGTTTGTAGGTTCACAGAGACCCAAGGCACCCAGATCCAACTGATTTGCACTGTACAATGGCTTTCAGTGTGTACTGAGTATAGACCAATGCATATGGTGAAATATGTAGAGTGAAAAATGGGTATCAAGAAAACCTATTTATTTCTGAAATGGGCACACAATATGGAGTTTAGGCGCAGCGGTTATTTGTTCATCTATGAACTTGTGGGTACCCATACTAGCATTTGATTTAGAGGATATTTGACTTGTTTCTTACACACTGGCCTATATTTGGAAGGCACAAGAGCAGCAAAATCTAATTGGTAATAACTAATGTTCTATTATTCTATGCTTCCTCATGTTTGATGATAAAATTATTCCTCACTTGTGTGGGTAGGCCGAGTGCCCGTGACAGGAAACAGCCCAAAACACAACCTTGACACATCAATTTTTTGCACTGAAAACTGACCCTTTTTTTTTTGCAAAGTAGGTAGCTGTGGATTTTAGGCCCTAGGTCAGCCAGCACCTAAGGAAACCTGGCAAAACTGCACACGTTGGAAAATTAGACACCCGGGGAAAACCAGGGTTGGGTGACGAGTACAGTGCTAACCAGGTTTTTGTTAACCAAAATCCCTTGCAAATCTCAAACTTTGACTAAAAACACATTTTACCCACATTCCTTTGATGGAAAATTCTGGGGTTATCTGTGGAGCCACAAACATCCTGCCAACCAGCATTCCCCCATGTCTCCCAATAAAAATGGTACCTCACTTTTGTGGATAGGTCTAGTGCCTGCGACAGGAAATGACCGAAAAAACGTAACATGGATACATCACATTTTTCTACTCAAAACTGACCATTTTTTTTCAAAGTGGCAAGCTGTGGATTTTGTTCCTAGCTCAGCCAGCACATGGGGAAACTTAGCAAACTTGCACATTTTTTATAACTAGACATGTGGTGCAATCCATGGTGGAGTGACTGTGTTGCTCTAAGCCGTTTTTTTTTTACCCAGAACCCGTGCAAACCTTAAACCTTGACTAAAAAACACATGTTCCTCACATTCCTGTGATGCAAGGATCTGGAATCTGCAGGGAACCACACACTTTCTTCAATCCAGTATTCCCCCAAGTCTCCTGATATAAATGGTACCTCAATTGTGTTGATAGGGCTAGTGCCCGCAGCAGGGAAAAGCCCAAAATGAAACATAGGTACATCACTTTTTCCACTTCAAATTGACTCTTCATTTGCAAAGTGGGTAACTGTGAACTGTGGGTCCTAGCTTAGCTGGCACCTAGAGAAACCTAGCAAACTTGCACTTTAAAAAAAATAGAGACCTGGGGGAATCTAGGGTGGGCTGACTTGCATGGTTCTCACTAGCTAATTTTACACAGAAGCCCTTGCAAAGGTCAAACCTTGGTAATAAAATATACATTTTCCTTACATTTCTGAGAAGAAAATTATGGAATCTGCAGAGGGACACATATTTCCTTCCACTATAAGTTCTCACTTGTCCCTCTATCAGAATGGGACCTTACCTGTGCGGGCGAGCCACAAGACCATGACACAAAAAGGCCCAAAATTGCTTCATTGAGAGAAAAGCAATTAGGGTGGCAGCATTATTTGGGGCTGTGCTTTGGTGCCACCCATTCAAACCAGTGAACCACAGACATATTTGAAAGCTAGACAACCTGGGAATTCCAGGGTAGTGTGCCTTGCCTGGATCCCATGAGATTGTATTACCCACAATTGACTGCAAACCTCAAACTGTCCCTTAAATCACACATTTTCCTAAGGAATCCACAAAGATCCTATCACCTAGCATTACCCCACTTGTGCCAATAACAATGTTGCACCACTTGTGTGGCTGGGACTAGTACCAGCAACAGGAATAGATCAAACCGCAGTCAAAGGGAGTCTCCTTGAAAGAGCTCCAATTAACCATGGTTTGATCTGTTCCTGTTGTGGGCACTAGTCCCAGCCACACAAGTGGTGCAGCCTTTCACCATTGCAAGTAGAACGATACTGGGAGTTAGCCACGCTCTCTTGGCACATATGCAGAAACTGCACTCAAAATAATCAAATGTCCTCTCCTTTGGAATTGGGGTGGGATTTGTTATTCTGCAGGTGAGCAGAAGGACTGTTTAAGGTCAGACCCCCACATTATTTTATTTAAAAAGTATAATCCTGTCATACAGTGGGCTTCTGGCCACCAGCGGCAAATTGGGACAAACCTCCTGTCTGCCCCAGGGGAGGAGGGCAAAAAGACTGCTTTGTTCCTTATCTGGGATGGGGGTGTGGGCAATGCTAGAGTACAATATTCGCACCACTTTATATTGACACAAAGGCAAAATTCCTGGTGTCAGGTAGACTTTCTATTCTGGGGTGCATATTTGGAGCAATCTCCCCAATTGGAGCAAACCAATTCTACATGCCCAAAGGGGAGCAGAAAGACACTATTGCCCCTTGTGTGGTCAGGGTAAAACACACCTTTCCTTTGTTTGTTTAGACTCATTTTTTAAATGCCTGGTGTTTAGTGGGCCTTCTACCTCCCCAGGGGGCAGATCAGGTGTGAATACCTCTAGTCATCCCCCCAGGGAGGCAGAAAATCTATTTGGGATGTTGGGTGGGGGAGAGCATGGGCCTATTCCAGGGGGGAGGGGGTGGCCCCACCCCCAGAAAACACAGCATTGATGCAGTCCCTGATGTCTAGTAAGCATTCTGCCCCAGTGGGCAAATTGGGGTAATTTCCCAAATCCACCATGAGTGAGGGAGAAAGACTGACTTCTTGTTGGGGTGAAGGCATGGCTATCCCCATGGTTGGCAGCTTGCACCCCTTTACTCTTAAAAAAAGTATTATTCCCTGGTGTCTATTGCACTTTTTGCCCCCCCCCCCAAGGAGACATATAGGAGGTAATCACCCCTATCTGCCCTCCAGGGGATGGAAAGACTGTCACAAAAGCTTTTGAGGGGGGTGGGTGAATGGCTATGCCCATAGTGGACATCTTTCACTCCATATAGGTATTTTAAAAATAGACCCTGGTGTCTAGTGGGCTTTCTGCCACCCCCCCAGCTACACCCCGAGACAGAAAGATTGTGTCTCTTGTTTGGGTAGAGGCATAGCCACGCCAATGGTGAGCAACCCTTGCTCCTATATTATTTATTAAATACATTCCCTGGTATCTTGTGGGCTTGCCCTATCTGCCCTTTGGTGGGGACACAAAGACTGTCATCATAGTTTTTACAGGGGTGGGGTTATGACCATGCCAATAGTAGGCAGCCCTCACCCTATACTGTGTTGCAAATAGAAGCTGGTGTCTAATGAGCTTTCTGTCCTACGGGGAGGAAGATCAGGGGACCTTACCCCTCTCCACCCCTTAGTGCGGCAAAAAGACTGTTTCAATATGGGGTTGGGATTGCACAAGCCCTTGCCCAAGGGTCTGCTCCCCCAAAATCCCTTGTGTCTAATGGGTGGATCTCTGCTTGGGGATCAATCTTTTATGGCAATCCTCAAACAGCAATCACCTAGGGAGGGATATCATAGGAAAGGGAGGATAGTCCCCTTTCAAATTATACCTCACCCACACCATTCATTGCTTGGGGGCTGAGTTATACACCTAAGCACTGATGCAGTGAAAGTAAAACATGTTTATTGGCTTCTCTTACTTTCACTTTAGTGTAATGGCCTTGCATACTGAGGTGCATATTTATTCTTTGTTAGCGCCTCATGTGCACCACTTTTAGAAGCAAAAGCGGCGCAAACACACAAAATACAATTGTATTTTGTAAGTTTGCGCCGCTTTTGCATCAAAAAATGGCGCAAATGCGGTGCTAAAAAAAGTGGTTGCTGGTTTATTGTCTCTGCGCTCTTTATCACTGCTGATCAGTACTAAAGTGCAAATGCTCCCTAGGTAAATTATACTTTTGATTGGTTTATCCATAATTGGCATATTTGATTTACTGGTGAGTTCCTAGTAGAGTGCACCAGAGGTGCCAAAGGCCTGTAAATCAAATGCTACTAGTGGGCCTGCAGCACTGATTGGGCACTCCCACATAAGTAGCCCTGTAAACCTGGCTCAGACCTGCCACTGCAGTGTGTGTGTGTGCAGTGTTATACTGCTAATTCGACCTGGCAAGTGTACCCACTTGCCAGGCCCAAACCTTCCCTTTGGTTCATGTAAGGCACCCCTAAGGTAGGCCCTAGGTAGCCCCACGGGCAGGGTGCAGTGTATGTTTAAGGTAGGACATATACTAATGCGTTTTATATGTCCTGGCAGTGAAATACTTCCAAATTCCGGTTTCACTGTTGGAAGGCCTATCTCCCTCATAGGTTAACATGGGGACTGCCTTTAAATAACCTTAAATCTCAGATTACATTTGAGGTCAGATAGAAATATGGAGCTTGGGGTCTCTGAACTCATAATTTAAAAATATATCTTTTAGTGAAGCTGGTTTTTAGATTGTTTGTTTGAAAATGCCACTTTTAGAAAGTAGGCATTTTCTTGCTTAAAGCTTTCTGTGACTCTGCCTGTTTGTGGATTCCCCTTCTGTGTCAGTTTGACAGTTGGGCTGTTCACACCTCTCCTTTAGACAGTGACACAAAGGGAGCTGGGGTGTAGCTTGCAGATCCTGATGAGCCATCTGGGCTGGAGCGGAGGGAGGAGTGGCCACTTACACCTGAAAGGACTGTGCCTGCCCTCACACAATGCAGTCTCCACCTCACTGGTGTGTGTCTGGGGCCTGGCCTGGACAAGGAAGGATCTTGCAAGCACTTGAGACTTTGCTTTGAAGTTTGCCAACTTCAAAGGCAGAAAGGGGTATAATAAGAAGACCCAAAACCCCAGACTTTTAGAATCTTTCTGAAATCAAGAGGAACATCTGCCCAGGAGAAGAGCTGAAGAGCTGGAGGAGAAGTACTGTCCCTTTGCCGGATTGCTCTGTTGGACTGGCCTGCAGTAGCTGCTTCTGCCTGAAAAGAGTGCAAAGGGTGAACTTTGCTTCGTGTCCTGCTTGAGAAAGTTCTCCAAGGGGTTGGAGTAGAGCTTGCCTCTTGTTGGAAGTCTCAGGGACACCAAAGACTTCAGTTTCCTTGACTTGCAGCACTGGGAACTGTGTGTTTTGTGCTGTTCAAGAGGAGAAAGCATTGCGCTGCTGCTAATGAAGCCACTGGCCTGCACCGTGACCTGCTGACGCCGCACGCAGCCTCTCTGCCCCACTTCGCACTGCGAACCTGGTCTCATCGATGCCATCATCGGACGACTTCACCGAGCCGCTGCTCGTACCGCGACCTGTAGGCCCGCACTCTGGCATCGCCTGCTCACACTGCAGCCTGGGCATCCCTGATGACGACACTCCTGCTGACATCGGTACTGCTGCCTGCACAGTGGCCTGTGGACACTGGTTGTGAGGTACACGAAGCACCGTCCCGTTCAGCACCGCAGCTCCGGTCCACGACGTCCGCATCATCAACTCCAGTGTCTTGCATCCCTGCCTGTTCCGTGGCCTGCACCATGGCCTGTCAGGGTCATAAAGCACCGTCCCATCCCGCACCACTGGCTTGGGGCTACCGACGACTACTTGGACAGGGTGAATACCGACTGCCAACTGGAGACCCCATTTCTAACAATCAAGAACTGTAATAGTGAGGTAAATGGGCAGGGAGTACCCAGTAGAGGCACGGGGTAAAGGCATATAGGACTATGCAGCCTTAGTATTTGGTACACTGAAATTTAACTGGACCATCTGTGGCCTGCTAGCACAAGCGTTATTTCTTTTAGGGGTTAAGCACTGAATAAGCTAAATAAAGTTGAAGCCAGTACACAACACAGCCCCATTCCGTGATGAAATATTGTGTCTGTCCCCTATTCTTTCCACATCTCACATGGATATCTTACATTTGCCCTCTTGCATCAGAATCAACATTTCAGGCAAAGAGAGACTATGCTTGCCAAGGTTATGCTTCTGCTTACCTTCTCACAGCAACCTTAAGAGTGTTAAGCATTTGATCCCACAAGATTGTCCTACTATGAATCCCGGTATGGGCATAACTAACTACTGAAGTCATGGTTTATGGACCCCCCTCAGAAAGATTTTACTTCATGAGTCAATATTTGGAATGAGACGATCATTACACATGTTCCCTTCTGTGATTTTAGAATTGATCTCCCCGAGCAATTGCATTTTCCACTACCCTAAAATAGGGGAACCCAGATCCCCTCCTTGCTGCTGCCATTTAATTCTAAATTTGTGGGTCTAGCTCAATTACTGATTGCGGTAAAGAAATCACTAGAATCATAACAGAACCAAGGCATGACATACTCTAAAAAAGACTCACAAACAATTGGGATGATAATTGATAGAGGAGGAATAATTTACTTTATTTTCCAGAACATTCTTTCTGGTAAACTCAAATCAGTTCCTTCTTCCTTATTCTGCAGAAATTCTCCGTACACCTAGAGAAAATCAGGAGCTAATCCATCATAGCCATTCAGCAATGTGGCAGCCTCATTCCAGGAGCTTGCATTCTCTCTGTGTAGTAAAATGCAGGCTAGGATCATACAGTTAGGGGCACAACTATTAATGGGCAGCAGGTGCAGTGCCACCAGGGCAAAATGTTCTAGGAGTTAAAGGACCGTATTACATGACTGCATTAAGGTCCATAGCACCCTGGCTAGGCCACTGCATACATTAGCAGTACTTGTGACTGGTGTAACTTTTATAATGGTTATGGACATCTGGGACTCAATAAAAGTAAGGTGCCATTGGTAACGTCAAGGTAACCTGTGGAGCTATGCGTAACTTAAGAGCCGTTGTTACATGTTAGCCAACATTCTAGATGAATGAAAGATGAATGTAGCCCGCCTTTCTAGTACCCCTTTGCATGGAGCCAGTAGATAAATAATGGAGGGCACACAAGGGTTTCAATCCCAAAGTCATGACTTTTGGTTTCACAACTTGGATGTTGTGTTGGATGCCATATAAAAGATGTCCATGAGTATGTCTTTCCCAAAATCAGAATATGTGCAAACATTCATTGCCAGTGAAACATGGAAAGATGAGCATTTTCCACAATATGTTTTTCTGTGGGCCCTGCTCATAATTATGTTACTTTTATAGCTCACTATAGGGCATTTTTACAAGCCCCTTGCGCCTCCTTACACCACATTAACGTCATTTTTTTACACTAATGTGGTGTTGGGGTGGCACTTCCTACATGCCATAAGGCCTCCCTTTACTTTGCAGGATTACAGCCATAGTTTTTGGCACTAATCCTGCAAAGCGCCACAACAATGTTAAAATGTTTGACGCTATTCTTCTAACATGTGCTATGGTGCACTGTATTGTAAAGATGATGCACACATGGTGTTGTAAAGTGGAGCAGGGCAAAGCACGTAGAGTGGTGCATCAAGAGTGATGCGCCACTTTCTTGTAAATATGCTCCTTTAGATCTAGGCCCATATTTAGGAACATTTTTTGCAATGCAGCGAAACAACAAAAGTTGCTTCACTGCATTGCATGAAGGGGAGAGAGCAGAACAGTGCCATATCTATTATGAAATGGCACTGTTTTCCTCTCTCCCTGCACTGTGCATTTTAGGCTGCCATGCACCAATGCACACACCCTTGTGCCATAGTGCAAGTGTGTGTGTGTTGTGTAAGAAAGTTTTTTTTTTCTGGAAGGTGACCCTTCAGTACAAAAACTATCCTGTAACAATTTTATTGCTTTGTATGTGTGCTTTACAATGCAGCAGGCATGCAAAGTAGGAATTTGAAGAGAAATTAGACTATTTCTCCTCATTACACCTGCTTTGAGCAGGCTTAAAGTTTTGGCACAAATCCCTGCCTATGAATGTTTGTAAAAGGGATTTGCAGGAAAACCAATGGGTGGTTCAAAGGGAACGTCCATGGGCCAACCGTTCAATGCCCCCTTGACGCAAAGTAATGCAGAGCACCACACAGCACAACTTTGCATAACTTTTGGAAACTATCCAATACAAATTCTGATTTGCATTGGGAAGTAAATCCCAGCAAAACACTTTGGGCCTCATTACGAGGCTGGTGGTCTTCAGACCACCAGCCACTCGTGGTGGTCAGAACCGCTGCTGCTGTGGCAGTCCGACTGCCACATAAAGACCCTGGGGGTCAGACCACGAGAGCTGCCCTACGAATTAAGACCTCGTTGTCCGCCGGCCCTTTCATGGTGGTTTCACCGCCATGAAAAGGCTGGCAAAGAACAAGTGCAGGTGGCCACAGGGGGGCCCCTTCACTACCCATGCACTTGGCAGAGGCCTGTGCGGGATCCCACTGTCCATCACCATCATAGTGTTCACTGTCTGCTTGCAGACAGTGAACATTGCAAGGGTGCTGGTGCCCCCTGCAGGCTACAGCATTGCCGCCGGCTCAAGTAAGGAGCCGGAGAGAATGCTGTAGCCTCTTTTCACCCGCCAGCCTAGCGGGAAACTCCTAATAGGTCCGGCGGGGTGGTTGCCACGAAGGCGGCAGCCACCCTTTCAGGAGTTTGGTGGATAGGCTTTTCCGTCCACCAAACTCAAAATGAGGCCCTTTGTGGTGGGCTTGCATTACAAAAGTAACACAACACGGCCCAAAGAATTAATAAATCTGGGCCCTAATTCACTTATTCTGAATCTATGCACAATAGTGTGTTCAGTGTGTGCACAAGTGCAAGAAGTTCATTCACCTCAGGGTTGGCCATGACGGTCATGGTGTGCCTTTTCTTCTACTGCTTAATTCTGAGAATGGCATGAGGTGAAACGCATAGAAATATCTCAATATGCACATTTATTTTGGCAGTTGCGTGCCACAGAGTGCTGCTTGTCGTGTTTGCTGCCTCACATCCCTCCCTTTCTTTCATTTCCACTGCCTTCCTCCTCTTCCAGTTTTTGTAAGAAGTCTTGACCTTTTGTCAATAAGTGCCACATTTGTTCTTCCTCTATATACCTGCTTTGACAGCATTTGCACATTGACCATGTTTTTGATTACTGTTTGTTAGTAAAGGAAACTGCTGCCAAGGTGTGCTGTATCTCTTTGCATTTCCACACCAATGAGCAAGTAGTTGTCTCCTGGGGTGTTTGGAGAAAATATTGATTTAAAAACTGTCTGGAGGAAGAAATATGAGAAACTATAATGGTGAATAACAATTGACATTTATTATGTAAATCATGTAACGGTGATTTCTTTCCATTACATGGTATTCATGTGCTGTTAAGTTTTCAGAGGTATAGGGTGGGAAGTTAATTAGGTACTAATGAATTTAATGTTAATTATTAATAGTTAAATATTATTAAATTTATTTTAATTATGTTGTTTATGGATTACACATTTCTTTTACTTATATTTTAGTTATGGGCTTCTAGGTATGTAAGAGTCTAGGGTGAGAAGTAAAATAAGTAATAAATAATAGTTTAATCATATTTTTAATCAATTATTTAATTAATTTTAATTGCATAAAATATGGAGTACAGATTTATTTTACTGATATTTTAGCTGCAGGATGCTAGGTTTGTAGGAGTATACGGTGCGAGGTTAATCAATTAATAATTAAATATTATTTATTTGTAAAATAATCATGTAATAGAATTTAAAATTTTGAAATCATGGAATACTCATTTACTGTAACCATATTTGAACTGTGAGATGCTCGGTTTGTAGATGCCTAGGCTAGGAAGTTATTTAAGTAATACTTAAATAACAAATAATTAATAATTTGTTAATTATTTAAATGACGTAAAATATGTAAATTATGCAGTACTGATTTGTGAAGTTATATTTTAGGGACAGGCTGCTAGCTTTGTATGGGTATAGGGTGGGAAGTTGCTCTGGGAGCCTGTGCCTGCAGCCATGAGGAGATGGAGCAGAGCAGATGGAGCGGTGTGTGGCGTAGAAGGTAAGTGTTTTTTTATTATTATTATTTTTTAAATTTACTTTAAATACCCCACCACCACCCTGCGCCCGCGTGCCGCCCGCCCCTTCTGTTAAGTGCAAGCTGCGACTGGACACAGGGCCTGCCACATTCTTGAGTCCATAGTGGTAAAAACTGCTCAGGATGGGGGTTCAAAGGCCCTGCAAGGGATCCACTCCTTCTACATGGTTGAAAACCCTTAAATGTCCCAATCAGAGTTCCATTCTGGTCAGAGGTGTGGGACCTGAGTCTTGAGCTTCATTCCCCAGCCTGTACTTTCACTCCAACGTTCATCTCTGCCACCCAGATTGCCCAGGCTGCAATAATTCCTCTGCATGGGTAGGAACATGGTGCTTGAGACCCATTTTTGTTCACTTGTTCTCCCCAGACAGGCTAAGAGGTAAAATCTGATAGCAAAACTTCATTTTACATGAAATTTAGGTACAAGTCAAAATGATGAAATACTTTTTCCATGAAAATAATGTTTTTGTGGGAAAGGAAAATACACATTTAAACATAGGGCCTTGGTGGTCATTCTTTTCTATCTGGCAGTCCAGGTTCATTCCTTAAGAACCACCGCAGATAATCTATTCACATTGTTTGGTATTACTCACTAAACTGCCTCGGATATTGTGCTGCATATCTGGATGCAGCAAAGGCACTTGACTCATTAAATGGCCATTCCAATGGGCGTACTTGCACGAATTGGGTGTGGGTATAGGGTGGGAAGTTAATTATTAATTGAATAACAATTATTTACTAATTGATAAATAATTATTTAATTGAATAGTAATTATGGAAATTTATTATTTTTTAGTTGTTATATATATATATATATATATATATATATATATATGTTAATTAAGCAATAATTTGTATTTTCAAGGGTTTCATATTTTTATATTTGTATACATTCATGGTGTTATATATGTAATGGCTTTGAAGTGAAGTACTTTCCCTACTCTTGTTTAGAATGCAGTAGGGATAGTAAAATTAACCTTGTTGCAATTGCTCTCCTATTGTTGCACTGCTTGGAGTGAGAATAGTACATTCTTCACCTCTGAAATCCAATATGTTCCTTACTGTTGCAGAAACTGGATTTAGAATAGTACATTTTACCCCTCCAAAGTCCAACACTTTCCCTACTGTTGCGTGAACTGGAGTAGTAATAGTAAATTTTATGCCTCTAAAATTCAATGCTTTCCTTACTGTTGCACTGACTGGAGTGGGAATGGTAAAATTTACCCTCTAAAGTCCAACACTTTCCCTACTATTGCATCAACTTGAGTGGTAATAGTGTATTTGATATTCTTAAACTCTAGTGGTGTTCATAATGCTGGCTAAACAGTATTTTTAACAATAACTGTTTTTTTTCAATATTTTACAATATTTGTTTTTAATTTTATATTTAATGTAATGTTTGTAGTATATTTTGTACAATTGTTTTTGGGATTTTCATGTTTCAATATTTTATTCATTATTTATTTTAATTCCATTAATTCAAATATTTTTTTGTATTCAGTCTATATTTAGAGAGAAAGATATAAATGTTTCTACTAATGTAAAAGAAAATATAATATAGTGTAAAATACATATTTTAATTAGTTATACATAGTCATACTAATACATTTACAATATATTAAATGATATAATGTAAAGTAAATGTTTTATTGATTGTTACACTATATGTATATATATATATATATATATAGAGAGAGAGAGAGAGAGAGAGAGAGATATGGATGTAAACATAGACACATTTATGTTTGTCTGTTTTTATATCTAAATATTCAGATGTAGTGATAAATATGAGTGGAATGTATTTATTTTACTTTGTAGTAAAATGATATATATAATTATATAGTTAGCATTTACTACATTAAACTATTTATATTAAAAATATATATAATTGTGTCTAATTTGGGACGATATTAGTGTTACCTATACATTTTTCGGAAACGTTTGTACTTATCATTATAAGTATATGATCACGACATTGTGGTAAATAATATTTTTGATATGATAGTTTTTTAAACAATATTTTTCTCTACAATATTGTGTCAGTGATCTTTCTCATAGTAGTCTCATCTCTGTTACTTTTTCTGCAACGCTTCGTGATACACGGGTGAAGCTGTACAGCGATGTAAAACTCTTTTTTACTGACATAGTAAAGGTGAAAGTTTGAGTTTCCCTGATCTATTCTTTGAAAGGTAATACCTTCGTTTTTACAATTTTTTGTTAAAATCTATATTTATTCGGGCAGATCTGTGCAGGATAAGCTGATGACGAGTACCTATGAACGGGTCTGCTCTCCCTCGCCATGCAAATCTATACACTTGTTTGTATTTAACACACATGCCTTGTGGCATTCAGTGCCAGGAAACCATTTAGAAGTAAACACAAGAGCTGAGCGAATCAATCCTTTCCAGCGGTTGCTAATTTTTCATTGGCATAATTGTTTATTCGTGTTCATTGACCACAGATAAATACTTTGCTCCATTCTCCCATGTTTACAATTTATATTTGGTGTTAGAAGCAGAACGAAAAAGCTCTTAAGCTTTCCCTGGTCTTTGTCACAGTGCATTCTTGTTCCGCCCAGATGGCGAAACAGAATGGCTATTCAACTGCAAGTATTCAAAACAAATCATTATAACTCAACGAGCCAGTTGTATAATTTCTCCCACGTGCGTCCAGTAAACGGAGGATGTTTACTTTTGCACAATAGCTGAGGAGTGTCTGTATATCAGCGCCTCGTGCCAGAAGCTTTGAACCCACAGCCAATACATTGTCTCTTGTTTAGCCAACCCACTTAATTTCATACGATACATTCAGCCATATATTTCGAGGTATACATAGAATGTTCTCCACAGAGGTTTACCGAAAATGTCTGGTTAAAAAACACATGCTATTTGATATGATAATGAATCGCTTACATTATAGCATGAAGTGGGGCACTGGGGTTTCATACCTAGGCTCTCAGGTCAATTAGTAGTTCCTCACTCTTCTATGCAGGGTTTTTGGCGAGTGGGGTGTAAGAGTTCTGAAATACCCCAGTCATAGTACCCTCAATCGCATCGCGTCACTATGTTTTTCTAAGTGCATATATTTCTGTTCGTCCTTATGTCCCTGAGTGCTGTTAACTTACTATGTATCATTAGGTTCCATTTTGCTTTTAGCACGATGTTATGCCATCTCGTGTGCCCAATTGCCATTGACTGCATACAAGTTATTGTGTTATTAAATGCTCGTTTGTTGTTATCTATCAGTTGGCCTGTAAAGCCCTGACGTGTTGGCCAGAGTTGTGGCAGGCTTGGGGTTCTCGCTGTACCGGACGCAAGCAGGGGTGGCTCCTTCATAGGGGTGGAAGAGCGTCACCCCCGCCAGCAGCGGCAGCTGCAAACCTTTCCCCAAAGCATGATCACAAACTGTTTATGGTCATGTTTTAGGAAAATGGGCGGGGCCACGGGGGTGACGTGCACAGCACTCCCTCTCATAGCGCATGTGTGTTTGGACTGCCCAAGACAGCCGGCCAAACACACATGGGCACAGGGCTGAGCCTGCACAGGCTCCTAGCCAATCCTGACGCTGCTCTGAGTGTCGTCAGGATTGGCCGCAGGGCAGGCTGGGAGCCTGTGCCTGCAGCCATGAGAAGACGGAGCAGAGCGGATGGAGTGGCGTGTGGTGGAGAAGGTATGTGTTTTATTATTACTATTATTTTTAAAATTTAATTTAAATACCCCACCACCACCCCACGCCCGCGTGCCGCCCGCCCCTTCTGTTAAGTGCGAGCTGCGACTGGACACAGAGCCTGGCACATTCCTTAGTCCATAGTGGTAAAGCCTGCTCAGGATGGGGGTTCAAAGGCCCTGCAAGGGCTCCACACCTTCTACATAGTTGAAAACCGTTAAATGTCCCAATCAGAGTTCCATTCTGGTCAGAGGTGTGGGACCTGAGTCTTGAGCTTCATTCCCCAGCCTGTACTTTCACTCCAACGTTCATCTCTGCCACCCAGATTGCCCAGGCTGCAATAATTCCTCTGCATGGGTAGGAACATGGTGCTTGAGACTCATTTTTGTTCACTTGTTCTCCCCAGACAGGCTAAGAGGTAAAATATGATAGCAAAACTTCATTTTACTTGAAATTTAGGTACAAGTCAAAATGATGAAATACCTTTTCCATGAAAATAATGTTTTTGTGGGAAAGGAAAATACACATTTAAACATAGGGTCTTGGTGGTCATTCTTTTCTATCTGGCAGTCCAGGTTCATTCCTTAAGATCCACCGCAGATAATCTATTCACATTGTTTGGTATTACTCACTAAACTGCCTCGGATGCAGCAAAGGCACTTGACCCAATTAAATGGCCATTCCAATGGGCTTACTTGCACGAATTGGCATGGGGAAAGCACTGCTTTCTATCCTGAATCTATGGCTGTAATTGAAGTAAATAACTTAATACCACTGGCATTACCCTTTGGTAGGACCACTAGACCAAGTTGTCCCTTGTTTCCTATAATTCTTATCCTAGCTGTAGAACCCCTTGCCATCATCCTAAGGGAGTTCCATCACCATCAGGGCATCCTGTTTGGCTCACAGACAATAGTTAAGTATTCATAGTTGTATATTGAAATAAATAGATGTATGTTTGCTTATAGTAAAGGACCGAGCACCTAACCTGAACTCTGTTGTCAGTGAGATCATGTCCTTTGGCTTGTGTTCTGGTCTTCAGATGAATTTGATTAAATTGGTGCTGATGCCTCTGACCAGATGCATAAGCACACCAGCACTGCAGACTCCACCCCAATGCCAACTGGAGCCCATTATGTATAAAGGTATCATTTCTTCATGATGTGGCAATGGATATATGAAGAATAGCTGCATGCATGAACTTTTGTAAGATCTGTGGAATTGAACTTGCCATTGTCCTACTATTGTGTGACAACAGGTAACTGGGATGCTACACAAAGCAAACCGTCAAAGGTGATGAAGCCTCCTACTTGTGCAATGAGTACTATGATTGCACAACTTCCCCCATGCAATTGGAGTTGTCTGTGATTCAGAATTTTCTGTGGGCAACTGTTGGCAGTTCATATAGCATGCATGCATATGGTGTGGCAAATGTTGGAGCCACTTTGCTGAAGCTTGTGGCTGGTGGCTACTGTACATCATTATAATGTTTACTAATCACAGCTGTTGCTCAAATGTTATCAGGCACATGTAGTGACCCTATTTGTCTTTGCAATTTCAGCATCATCCCAGACAGGGGGAACCATATGGGGAAGCAGCTGGCCAGGGTACCTTCAGTCATGAGACAACCGATACGGAGGGACCCAGTGGCCTGGCAGTGAGGAGACTGCCATGGAGGACACATGATCCATGTTACCATCTTCAGATTCTTCCTCTAGGGGGCCACTACCTACTGGTGGAAGACCCATCAGCACCTGCTCTTGTTTCATCCTTGTCTGCCACCCCCAGTTCCATCATGACCCTCCCTGTTGCTCACCACCCAGTTGGTGGTGCCCACTCACTCAAGAGGGTGGGCATCTCCTTCATCCCAGGCATCTCATCCTCTGCCCCCTTTGCCCCTGCTGCCATGAGTGAGGAGGCTATTGCCCTCCTGATGAGTATGTCTGTGGGTCAGACTGTCATTATGAATGCCATCCAGGTGCAGGGCAGCCAGCTCCAGCAGATGATTGTATACCTGGAAGGCATCCATAGTGCAATGTCTGGCCTACAGGGACCTTTTCAGGCTCTAGCCTCCTCACTGATGGCAGCCATCCACCCCCACAATCCTCCCCCCACCACCTTCCTCTTCCCCATCCAATTTTCCTTTTTCCCTACCAGTCCCAAGTACACAGACACATTGGCACCCACCCACCCACACAAACAGCACACATAAACACAAGCATCACAAGACAAACTGGCACGCAAGCACACAACAGTCACTTACACACAACACAATAACCACCATTCACACATACAGCACCCTCCACTGACCAACACACCACAAGTGCCATACACACAGGCACCTTCTCAACACTGACAGATCTACCACATCCACCATAACCCCAGACACCACCTCAACACCCACAACCACCATATCCCCAGACACCACTCCAACACCCACAGATACAGCCATCACATCCACCATACCCCCAGACACCATCCCAACATCCACACACACATCCAACACATCGACCATATCCTGAAACACAACCCCAACACCCACACACACAGTCACCAAATCCACCATACCATCAGATACCACCCTAACAGCTATACACACAGCCACCACATCCACCATATTCCCAGACGCCACCCAAAACCCACACACACATCCACCACTCCCACATTACCCAGCACCTCTCCCTCACAGACCCCTAAGAAATGCAAACATCCACACTCACACATGCAAGAGACACCATCCAAACCCAAGCATTCCTCAGACACGTACACACCAGCAGCTTCAACACCCACAGGCAAGACAATCACTCCCTCATCTTCCCAATCCCTAACCCCACCCATTTTCCCAAAGAAAGTTACCTTTTTGACTTTGCCCTTTCCCCTGTTATCCCCACCCCCTCCCAAAACCAAGAATACCACACCCACTTCTCAACCCATCCCTTCCACATCCAAGTCCTCCCCTGTCACAGCTGCCACCTCCAAGCAGCCATACCCCTCTCACCCTGAAGAAGAAGGCCACCCCTCCTAAGAAAAAGGCCCCCTCCCAAAACCAGATCCACCCATCCCAAATCCAACCCCACCCAAGCAAGACCCTGTGGTGCTGCAAGTCCACTTGATGCCCCTTTGTGTGGAGGCTCTCTTGCCATGATTGGAGTCAAGCTGATGCACAGTACTGCGGTTGGACTTAAATATGGACTGGCCAATGGCTTTTGATCTTCATAATTTTCTGTTAATAAACCCAAGCTATTGTTCTTTGGGTACACATTTGTCCTGTCATTATTTTCTACCTTTTTGTTGTTCCTCAGTAATTTGTGTTGTATGTCGACAGTTATGTGTGTTTCATCCTGACTGCTGATCCATTTGCTATGGCTGGCGAGATCTGACTTTTTGGGAGGTGCTGGTGTCACCTGGGACAAGCGTAGATGTTCACTGGATGGATATGTGGGTGGCAATCCAATTGGGCTGTCAATGCATTGTGTTTTGTTTGATATGGTAAGTATTTCATCTTGGCCTGGCCATTGCCAGCATGTATTGTGTTAGATTTGTCCCTCTGATGCAAATTGGACATTCGCAATGTGGTGGTATGTGCGGGTCCATCACAGAGGTGTTTCATTGAAGGGATGTTTGGGTTAAATGACACATCAATACATATGTGTTGTCAATATCATGACAGTCTATGGCATGTGAGGGTGTCAGTTTAATTATATGTGATGTTGCTGTGGTGTTGCTGTTGTGTGGCACAATGTTCTGTACACTTCACTGTCCTTGAAACTGGGATGAGCAGACGTGTTTTTGTGGAGTGTGGCGTGCAGTGTCAGTGACCTGCCCAAAGGGGGTGTCATGTGGCTGTGTATGGGTCATTTGTTGTGAGCTACTCTGACCCGGGACCCAAAAAAGGTGTTCTTGGTCCATGTAGTGTAACCCACATCCCAGGTTGATGGCGATGCGACAATCTGTTGTGGAGTTTCTGAACACGGGTAGGTGTGTGATCTTATCATCGGTTGCATCCACGGCAGTGTGTATTTTAGGCTTCATCTCTGAGCAGCAGCGGCAAGAAGTGTGTGATCAGCTCGATGGGAGCACAAGATGTGTGATGCTACCTACCTTCCTTTAATATCTGCATTTCTGCCAGCTGAGTCATGGTGGATGGACAGGCACAGTCACATTGGTGAAGTCCACATATTAATCTGTCCGGTAGAAACGTTGGCTCTGAAGGCCGCATTTGCCTATCTCGCCACTGTGGTGGTAAACACTGCCTGGAAGTGCAGGCGGCACTGCAGTGGTCCTTGGTCTATGAAACTGCATGCATCATAATATGGTGGTCCGACAACCAACCCAACAGCGTTCGTACTACCACCACCACCATGGCAGTCCACAGACTTTCAAACTCGTAATCAGTCCGTCAGTCCAGCAATGGCAGCCAGCAACATTTTTCTCATGTTGTTGGCAGCCAATCAGAGTGCTTGTTTTTGTGGGAGTCTGTCATCTGTGGGAGAAAGATGGCCTAAGGAAAATAAAGCTCCTTGGACCAATCAAAATGTTCAATTTTTACATTGCTGCTCCAACAAGAGTCTCTCGAGACTCTTCTGGACCAAACTGTCCAGATATACAATTATTTATTTACCTTAAATTCTCAAAAACTACTGAACAGATTACACCAAATCACAGAAAGGACAATCTGCAGACCAAGATCTAGCTTCCTGACGAATTTGTTGTAGTTCTGGTCAGTAGTTTTTGCTATAGCCTTTTCTAAATAAGTCTATGGAAAGTTCATGGGAATTTTGCATTTTGGGACCCCCCATTTTTAATTGGCACCCACTTGATGGATCACCCCAAAACGTTCCATTCACAAACTAGTCAAAAAGTAGCACCTGTTTGAAAAGGTTTGTGGTGATTCCTCGAACGGTGCTAAAGTTAGCAACACAAAAAGCACTTTTCTTATGGAACAGCAGATATAACTATAACTACCTGGTGGCGACTGCCACTAGGTGATAGGTGTGTGTGTATATATATATATATATATATATATATATATATATATATATATATATATATATGTGTGTGTGTGTGGGTGCATGTGTATACACACACACATGCACACCAATAAAAACAAAGAATAAAGTAACAGTGATAGTTAGGTGAAACGGTCAGTAACAATGTAATGTTCTAAACTGTAAAAAACACCAAAATTTACCAGTTATAATTATCTCAAGATTTCTCAGCTCTGCAGTCACTCCACGGCATGCTATATGCAGTTGTTTTTAACCTTAATTTTTCCAAAACTACTGAATGAATTTACACCAACATACAAAAGGCACTCTTTCTGGACAAATACCTAGCTTTCTGCCAAATTTCAAGTAAATTTGTTCAGCAGTTTGGGCTGTGTCTGTGTCTTAAATTCCTATGGAAAAAATAATGGGGAACACCCACTTTTTTCTTGGACCCTACTTGATGGATCACTATGAAGTTTTCCATGATGAAACTAGTCAAAAAATGAACACTTTTTTGAAAGTTTCACAGAGATTCATCAAAAGGCATCAAAGCCATTAGCGACACAAAAAGGCATTACCTGTACAAACACGATCGTAACTATAACTACCAGTGTGACCGCCACTGGGTAATGTTGATAATTTGTTTTTCATGACTGTTGTTATGTTTACTTAGTTTTAATGTATTGACAATATTGGGTACTTGTTGCAATTGGGGTATGCCCATTCAGTATGCCCTGATTTTTTGCTTTTTGGATCACCCCTTTTTGGACTTTTTGCTGTGAGCTAATTTCACTACATGAGTCTCATCCACGGTAATCACATGGCAAACAGACTGTGTGTGTTTCCTCAAAGTTTCTACCTTTGAAGATAAGGCTGCTGCAACACAGCAAGGGTAAGGGGCACTTATCTGGTTACACATGAACACATATACACATGCGTGTGCACACATGTTCAGACTGCACGTGGGAGACTACTGTTGTGCACATACCAGCAACTGTGCACAGGTAGCCTGGCGCAACAGGGACTCTGCAGGATTAGATATTCACTTAGGATAGGCATTACAGTGTTACTGCACATGAATCGGGAAAGTCAGTGTGATTTACCTTTTTGTCTATAGTGACTCTTTCCTATACACATAGGGAGAGAACCGCTTACGAGTGCAGTTTTGCTTCCCCTTGGCCTACAGAGATCACTGATCCCTTGAATTGGGGTGTAACCTTTGAGGTAAATTCAATTAGGTAATTTCCAAAATAATATCTGTACACTTTATGGGTCATCAAGAACTGTCATTTTTCTCTGACTCCGCTCATGATCGGAGCCCAGACCTTTTGTCATCCTGCTGTGCCATGTTAATTACAATTCTCACCAGCAGTAGTAACAAAGGCCACCCGCACAAAGAGAGCAATTAACAGTACTTCTCCCAGCTCCTGAGGAGGAGAGGGGGGACAGAATGATCTGCATCAATCACTCAGCTGTCACAATGTACCATGGATGGGCCTGCCTAAGCACACTGAACACAGTGGAAGCCCAGACAACTGGAGGCAACCAAGGAGTGGGCTCCCTTAGAACCTGTTGTGCAAGACCCTGGTAGTTATGAGAGTGAGGGGTGGAACTGAGACCCCAGGGGCAGATGTGACCAATGTCTCCATTTTGGACTATCCCAGCATGCTGTACAGAAAAGTTGGGATTGGGCTGTAGAGGTGCATGGCACTTTAGGATTGGCCAAGGTGCCTAATGTCTGGAACCTTCTTCTCCCCTTTAAAGCTCTTGCACAACTCTCTCTGTCCTTGTATTTTTCTGTGCTTCACTGCTGGAACCTGGGACCACCAGAGAGAACTGGAAGGAGTAACCCCTTGATGCCCACAAAGGACTAAGGAGTCTGTCCAACTGACCCCAGGACCAGTGGGTCTCCCTAAGGGCCAGTGAGGTTGGCCCCCTAGCACCCTATGAGAACCAGTTAAGGGAAGCCCTGTACTTTCACACTGAGAAACCAATACCAGAGTTTGCCACAAGGAGTAAAATAAACCCAGGATCGTCCAAATCAGCACAGCAGGGCCTGAGTTATGGCACTTTTAAGTTTGATGACCTTTGACCTTGCTTCACCACAAAGCGTTTGGGGCTCTACTGTATCGTCCTATAAATACCCCCAGAGAGAGCTAGGGCCCGGGGGTCAGTGCAAGGAATATTTTACGTTTACATCCCTTGGGTGTGCTCATTTTCACGATGGTGGGACCTCGTCCTCGACCTTCGCATGCCAGAAAGAATGCTGGGACTAGAGTTGTTGCACCTCCCCCATAGAGGTTGCAGCGATCCCACTGCCCATGCCCGTGTCTGGGGGAGAGGGGCAGCCACTGCAGAAGGTCGTACCCTGCTAGTGGAGTGAGCATGGAGAAGGAAGCTGCCAGCTCATACTGCCACACTCAGAGTGCGTGCCGCATGGGAGCCGGTGGTGCAGTGTGAGGTGGGCTACCTCAGCTGCCCCCAACATTCAGGAGCAAAAGGGTGACCAGTGGGACCAGGTACCCCCAATTCAAATGGGCAACTCCAGGTGGCACAAAGCCATGTGGCATAGAAAACTGTAGAAGCTCTCTCCCTAGCACAGCATGAGAGCCGATAATCAGACATATTGATATGCTCACAAAAGAGCACCCATAATGCCCTGTGGGGCGGGCCCTCATCTACTTGGCTTTCCCTTTCTAGTGGCCTTAGGATGGTGGGGTCACCACCAACGAGCTCAGACATTACTGGGGAAGCAACAGGATCAGTGCAGCATCCCCCCAAAAATTTGAGGAGTCCTCACCTTAAGTTGGGTGTGACTCAGAAAGACTAACTTCTCCAGGATTTCTCATTGAGTTCAAGCACTCTGAAGGCTGGAGATTTTGCTATACGGCTGGGAGTGCTGCACCCTCTAGGAGTTATGTTCATGCTTACAGCTGTGCTGGCATGAAAAGTCTCAAAGTGGGTAAAGAAAATACATGTCTTAAAGCGCTTTCTAGGGGCCAGGTTTATGGTTGCAGGTCAATGTCTTTACAAGTGATGCGCTCTAGGGGCTGCTTTAATAATTGCATTTTATGGCTGAAAAGTATGAAAAAATACATGAACAACTGTTTTGCTTATTGTAAATCCATTATTGGTTTCACATAATGATGATAATGATTATTGCTCATAATGCACATGTTTAATAGCACCAATAAGTGCATTTCAACAGGAGTGCTATTTTGATGATTACATTATGTGCAAGATAAAGAATTTAACATGTGGTTTGTTACTCTTGAACTCTAACCATGCCAGTAGACTCACTTGATATGTTTGTGTAACCCCTTTAAGGAGTCAAAGGTGACTGTGCAATGTATCTATGGTATTTTCTATCGTAAATTATTGTGTAGGATTTAGTAGTGAGTGTGTAATAAATGTGACATCGAAAAAGTACTTACTGGAGAATCATTTCATGAGTGTTATGATTGTGAGCCAATGAACGGTGACTGCTAGCCCACACCACTTCCCCTGAGTAGGCCTTGGACTGTTGTGCCTTGTTACCCTGAAAGATTCAGGCTCTACAATGGGATGCTTAGTTCCCGGTTAAGGGAATTGTAGACCTATTACTTGTGCAGGCCTTACATCAAATAACCCAATTTCCTACAGTATTTTTTATTTTTGTTTTCAATATTGTTGTCTTTTATATATTCTTTCAGAAATATTTTTGTTATTGTTATTTTTGTATTTAGTCTTTAAGTATAGAGTAGTGATATTTTGGTTGCTGATTGTTTTGCCAATATTTGGGTATGTTGATATTGTTTTTCTTGATTTAGTGCTATTCAACCACTGCAGCAGCTGAGAATGACTATTGCTTTGGTGGCCCTTCACCCATGCAAGTGGGGAAGCTCCAAAGCCTATGGGCCCCCTGCTCGTATTAGAGGGCACAGCTGGAACCAACAGCCACCGTAATTCCAGCTCCAAACATGTATACTAAAGATGCTGCTGTTAAAAGGCTAGTAGTTGGATTTTGGGAGTGAACTGGTTTGGCAGCTGAGTGGAGTGCTATGGCTTGTCCCAGCATCTGCCTCTCAACATCTCTTTGGTTCTCCTAATTGAGTTTTCTGTGGGTCCAAAGCATTTAATGGGGAAAAGTTAGAGTGTTAGGGCCATATTTATACTTTTTGACGCAAAACTGCGCTAACACAGTTTTGCGTCAAAAAATGTAATGCGGGCTAACACCATTTCTTAGCACCACCAGTGTGTCAAATTTATACTTTGATGCACGGTGGCGCTAAGAACAGGTAAGAGTCATTTTTTTTACGCTAACCATTGCGTTGTGTCGTAAAGCAAAATAACGTCAATGCAGGAAAAATGATTCTAATCTGGTTTGCGATATGGAAAACTTCGCAAACGGATATGTGCCATTTTTCACCGCAATAGCATCAAAAAGCGACACAAATGCAGCAAACAGTGCTAAGGAGCCCCAAAATGGATCCCAGAAGCCAGGAGAGACCCCAGGGAGATCTCAGTCTACCAGGAACCAGCCAGGAGGACACAGACAAGACCCAGGGGAGAGACAAGAAGAAAAGGAAGTGTTGTTTCAGTGTAGGGGAGCATGAAATACTGGTCAGAGAGGTGACGGAGCACCAGCATCAACTCTTCACCACCTCTAAATTTCCAATTGGTTGGAGAGAGGCAATTTGGCAACAAATTGTAGACAAGATTAACAGTGTGGCAGAGGTCAGGAGAACTGTCACCGAGTGTAAGAAACGCTGGCATGACTGCAAGCGCAGGACAAAGGAGAAAATGGCAAGGAACAGGAAGGCAGCACTGCAGACCAGAGGTGGGAGTCCAGCACCTCAGGAGGCCCTGGACGATATGGAGGAGATGGTTGCAGCTGTCATCCCGGAGGAGATCATCACAGGAATAGCAGGACAGTGCAGACTTCCAGGAAACAAGTTGCATGGGGGACAAAAATGCCTAAATGTCAAGTGCAAGAAGAGGGAGATAAATACCATGGAAATCAGGCAGTGGAAAGGGCAAAGGGGCACGGCACGGGTGCATGGGCTGTGCAGGGGCATCCAGGAGCACAGCACAACACCAACAACCTTTGCATGGGGGTACACCGCTATGACAAGGCTGCTGGAAATGCGAAAGCAGACAAGGAGGGTAGGGTAGAATGTAAAACTGGGCTGCTGTCACAGGACAGCTGGTATTGTCAGAATGTAAACTAGGGGACAATGCCCAGTCTCAGGCCATTGCCTCAAGCGGCATTTACCACTGACAACACTTGCCACTACTCCCTGTGCTTTGTGTACTGGTCAATTAGGAAATGACAGTTAGGTGCCCATGGCACAAACACACTCAAAATGAGGGTTCAGGGTGACTATGTGATCAATCTTCTTCAATTCCTATCCAAGTGCAACTCCTGTCAACTGCTCATGTCCTTAGACTCAATAAACATCAAGCACTGTCACTTACATTGTGAGGTACACAGTAGTAATCTCATACCCATGCTGCCCATTCCAGGGCCTACCCCATGCATGTGTTACAATAGTTTGCAACATCTCAAGTGTCATAGTGCTAATACAACATCATTGAGGGGAAGGACATTTGTGTGTAGCTAGTGAAACACACCCACACAGTCACAAGAGGAAATGGAACTCTGCCAGACCCATCAGTGCAATGCAATTTAGCACACATACGAAAACATCAGCATGAGTGTTAGAAATGGGGTCTTTGGTTGACAGTCAGGTTACCCCCTGTTCAAGCAAGGACCCTCACTCTAGTTAGGATAAAAGAGAATCACCCTCAGCTAACCCCTGCTTACCCCCTTGGTAGCTTGGCAGAGCAGTAGGCTTAACCTCAGAGTGCTGGGCGTAAAGTATTTGTACCAACACACACAGTAACTTAATGAAAACACTACAAAATGACACAACACCAGTTTAGAAAAATAGGAAATATTTATCTAGACAAAACAAGACCAAAACAACAAAAATCCAACATACACAAGTCAAGTTATGATTTTTTTAAAGGTTTAAAATAAAAAGAGTCTTTAGGTAGTTGTAACAACACACTAGCGCTGCTAGCGTGTAAATGTACCTGGTTTGCGTCAAAAATGACCCCGCACGGGCGGTGTGCGTCGAAAATAACCCTGCACGGTTATATGCGTCGAAAACAACTCGGCACGGCGATGCGCGTCGAAAAAGCCAGCCACGCGACGGTCCGAAAGTCCCGCGGCGCAGGTTGCGATCTCTCAGCCTTCGTCAGCGATGCTGCGCGTCGTTTCTCCTGCTCCGGGCGTCGATTCTCCGGTCGCGTTTCCTGCGGCGTCGTTTCTCAGCTGCGGAGCCGGCGTCGCGTCGTTTTCTCAGCCGCGATCGGATTCGCGTCGATCTTTTCTCCGCACGGCGCTCGGTGCGTGTATTTTTGTCCTTAGGCTGCCAGCCTCTCCTTTCAGGGTCCCAGGGACTGGAAGGGCACCACAGAGCAGAGTAGGGGTCTCTCCAGAGACTCCAGGTGCTGGCAGGAAGAAGTCTTTGCTATCCCTGAGACTTCAACAACAGGAGGCAAGCTCTACATCAAGCCCTTGGAGATTTCTTCTTCAAGATGGAAGGCACACAAAGTCCAGTCTTTGCCCTCTTACTCTGGCAGAAGCAGCACTGCAGGAAAGCTCCACAAAGCACAGTCACAGGCAGGGCAGCACTTGTTCCTCAGCTATCAGCTCTTCTCCAGGCAGAGGTTCCTCTTGGTTCCAGAAGTGTTTCTAAAGTTTGTAAGTTTGGGTGCCCTTCTTATACCCATTTTAGTCTTTGAAGTCACCTTCCTTCAAAGGGGACTCACACCTTCTTGTGAAATCCTGCCTTGCCCAGGCAAGGCCTCAGACACACACCAGGGGGCTGGAGACAGCATTGTCAGAGGCAGGCACAGTCCTTTCAGATGAGAGTGACCACTCCACCCCTCCCTCCTAGCAGAGATGGCTAATCAGGAAATGCAGATCACACCCCAGCTCCCTTTGTGTCACTGTCTGGTGTGAGGTGAAAAACAACCCAACTGTCAAACTGACCCAGACAGGGAATCCACAAACAAGGCAGAGTCACAGAATGGTTTAAGCAAGAAAATGCTCACTTTCTAAAAGTGGCATTTTCAAACGCACAATCTCAAAATCAACTTTACTAAAAGATGTATTTTTAAATTGTGAGTTCAGGGATCCCAAACTCCACCTGTCCATCTACTCTCTAGGGGAATCTACACTTTAATCATATTTAAAGGTAGCCCCCATATTATCCTATGAGAGAGAGACAGACCTTGCAACAGTGAAAACGAAATTGGCAGTATTTCACTGTCAGGACATATAAACCACATTACTATATGTCCTACCTTATCCATACACTGCACCCTGCCCTTGGGGCTACCTAGGGCCTACCTTAGGGGTGCCTTACATGTAAGAAAAGGGAAGGTTTAGGCCTGGCAAGTGGGTACACTTGCCAAGTCGAATTTACAGTGTAAGAATACACACACAGACACTGCAGTGGCAGGTCTGAGACATGATCACAGAGCTACTTATGTGGGTGGCACAACCAGTGCTGCAGGCCCACTAGTAGCATTTGATTTACAGGCCCTGGCACCTCTAGTGCACCTTACTAGGGACTTACTAGTAAATCAAATATGCCAATCATGGATAAACCACTTACATACAATTTAAACAGGAGAGCATATGCACTTTAGCACTGGTTAGCAGTGGTAAAGTGCTCAGAGTTGAAAAGCCAACAGCAACATGTCAGAAAAATATAGGAGGCAGGAGGCAAAAAAGTCTGGGGATGACCCTGCATAAGCAAAAGTCCAACACGACCCCCTACCAGCCTAAAGCCAGGGGAGAACAATCAATACCTTGATGTACTTCCCTGATTGGGGCGATAGAACAGGGACCCAGGCCCACAACAGCAGGGGCATGTTCCAGTTCTACGCCTTCCTGACTCCAGTTGGATCCCTCTGTCCATACTCTCAGGGCCCACTAAGCTAACCCATGGGGAACCCTTCTCCACATCTACAGACACCATCTGTGCAACACCTAACTTTACTTTGCTCACAGATGTATTGCAATGGGCAGATAGTACCACCAGGGCCAACACAATGGTGTTGCCCACTCCACCCCTGGGGTGTGACTTTCGTCCTTCCCCCCCCAGGGGCAACTCTGTCCACCAGGACAGCAAGCCACAGTGGCCCCAGACAACTGTCAGGGATGAGAGCCCGACCTCAGGCCTCTCTAACCACTGTGACTGTGGAGAGTGGGGGGTGGTAGCCCCAGGTGCCTGGCACCCTTTGACCACTCTCTCTTCCACCAGGTCAGGGATGACAACCTGACCCTGGTCCTCCCCTCTGGGGCTCTGTACCCTCCCTGCAGAAGCGGCACCCCCAGAGTCAAAAACTGTCAGGGTGCTTGTATAAGCAGTCCTGCACAATTCTTCCATCAGTGCAGGGATGTTAACCTGCAACTGATCCTCCAACCTGGGGTCTGTACCTTCAGGTTGGACCAGGGCCAGGGGTGAGGCTTCCCTCCCCCTGCCCTCTCTTCTGGGGTCCTGAACCACCCAACTAGGAGCGGCCCCCCCAGAAGACAACATGGTAGGGGCACTGTTAGCAGTAGCCCCTTCCTCCAGGTCAGGGGGGACACCCTTAACCTGGCTTCCCAATCCAGGGCCTGTACCCACAGACTGGATCACTGCCTGGCAAACCAGGACTTCTTGGGGGGCATACCTACCCCCTACCAGGTCAGAGTTTACCCTCTGAACCTGGTCATCCAACCCAGGGTCACCACCCTGCGGTTGAACCACTGCCTGGCACACCAGGACTTCCTGGGGAGCACACTTACCCCCCATCAGGTCAGAGTTTACCCCCTGAACCTGATTATTCAACCCAGAGTCACCACCCTGCGGTTGAACCACTGCCTGGCACACCAGGACTTCCTTGGGAGCACACTTACCCCCCATCAGGTCAGAGTTTACCCCCTGAACCTGATCATTCAACCCAGAGTTACCACCCTGCGGTTGAACCATTGCCTGGCACACCAGGACTTCCAGGGGGGCACACTTACCCCCCTCAAGGGACACACTGTCCCGAAGGGCCACACAAGAGTCTGGCTGGCGCAGGTCTCCTGACCTCTGCCCATCTGACAGAGTCTGGATTCCCCCCAACCCAGAAATGGTCTCACCAAGGTCATTCATGGGGGGCTCTGCTCTCAGAGCTGACCCCTGACCCTCCAGGTTCTCCACTGGGGTCCGCAACCCCCTCTCAACCCTCTGTCTGGACTTCTGCACCCCCTCACTAGGAGTGGTACTGCCAGACACCAGAACTGGTGGGACGCTGGCTACAGCCGCCCCCCCAAGTTCTCCTGACACTGTGGGGTCTCCCTCAACAGGTGGCCCTATGGTACAGGCTAGGCTCCCCTCCTGGTGTTCCCGCAGGGAACCCTCCAGGACCTGGGACCGGATCTCGGGCACCTTGGGCCTCAACCCATCCCCATTCCCTCTCCTCTGAGACTGGACATGGGGTCCCTCACCCATCCCACTACACTGGGACCTACCTGGGACACTACAATCCTTCCCTACCTCACCTGGTTGGGAACTACCTAGACCACTCCTCTCAGGAGCACCCCCAAATGCCTCTTCAGACTCTCTGGTACTCACCCAGAAGTCTGCCTCCATTGTAAGCTCCCTGGGGTCAGAGAACTCACACTCCACCTGGTGTTGGCATAGCTCTGGAAAATAAGGACTAGACATATGCTCTCCAGCCATTACATCACTCAGCCCCTCACATGAATTAACCAAAGTACCCTTCACCCAACCATCCAGTGACTCTGCTTTGAAAAAGCACCCCACATCACCCTCCTGAGACTGGTGAGACAGTACCTGACTGTCCCTGACACTCAACCCACACTCTTCTGGGATGTTTTCACACTCCATAACCAGGACTTCTACCTGGGGGGAACCCCTCTCCCTGTCACTCTCAACTAGAGTCAGTAGAGTGTCCCTCCCACCAGTAGGAATATGACTCCCCATGCCAGTTCCCCAATCCACCTCAGAGACCCTGTGCATCACTGGAGCTACCTCATACCCCTGAACCTCCTGGCGTGTGTTAACTCCCTCCTTCAAGTAGGGCACCACCTCTCTGGGCATGTGTACTTCTGCAGCATCACTGGATATACAATTGTTGCTGCCACCATTCCAGCTGGACTCAGCCCTCATGACTTCCAGCTCTTTCAATTTAAGCTCGTAAGCATAAATCATTTTTTTAATCTCTAAGTCCCTCCTCCTTTCTGCCAGGACTAAGGCTCTCTTCTCCTCGGCCCTCTTAAGCTCTTCCAGACTCCGGATTCGAGCTAGGAGTCTATCATCTCTTTCTGTTCCCTCCTCAGGGCCACTGCCCTCCTCTTTGGAGTAGTCCTCCTCCTCAGAGTAGTTATCCTCCTCAGACTCATTTGGTGGTGTTGCCTGACAACGTTTCAATTCATCCTGAAACAGGGCTGACTCAAGATCCTCCCTTCTGGATTCCTTGTTCACAGCCAGTCCCCTTTCCATGCAGAATGCTTTAAGCTGCCACTTTTTATACATAGATAGGTGCCAGAAATTGACTTCCATTTCTGCAAAGGCTTCACAACCAAAAAACAAAGTCCAAAAATATCATCAATACTTCCAGGAGGACATCAGAGAACAAAAAGCAGAATCACAAGACAAGTAGTATGTGGTCACGTAGTGGTCTGAGATCAAAACAGTAGTGTACACTTAATTACTGTATGTCAAGTACAAATACAAGTCCAAATCCCGACCGCTGGTCACCAATGTTAGAAATGGGGTCTTTGGTTGACAGTCAGGTTACCCCCTGTTCAAGCAAGGACCCTCACTCTAGTTAGGATAAAAGAGAATCACCCTCAGCTAACCCCTGCTTACCCCCTTGGTAGCTTGGCAGAGCAGTAGGCTTAACCTCAGAGTGCTGGGCGTAAAGTATTTGTACCAACACACACAGTAACTTAATGAAAACACTACAAAATGACACAACACCAGTTTAGAAAAATAGGAAATATTTATCTAGACAAAACAAGACCAAAACGACAAAAATCCAACATACACAAGTCAAGTTATGATTTTTTTAAAGGTTTAAAATAAAAAGAGTCTTTAGGTAGTTGTAACAACACACTAGCGCTGCTAGCGTGTAAATGTACCTGGTTTGCGTCAAAAATGACCCCGCACGGGCGGTGTGCGTCGAAAATAACCCTGCACGGTTATATGCGTCGAAAACAACTCGGCACGGCGATGCGCGTCGAAAAAGCCAGCCACGCGACGGTCCGAAAGTCCCGCGGCGCAGGTTGCGATCTCTCAGCCTTCGTCAGCGATGCTGCGCGTCGTTTCTCCTGCTCCGGGCGTCGATTCTCCGGTCGCGTTTCCTGCGGCGTCGTTTCTCAGCTGCGGAGCCGGCGTCGCGTCGTTTTCTCAGCCGCGATCGGATTCGCGTCGATCTTTTCTCCGCACGGCGCTCGGTGCGTGTATTTTTGTCCTTAGGCTGCCAGCCTCTCCTTTCAGGGTCCCAGGGACTGGAAGGGCACCACAGAGCAGAGTAGGGGTCTCTCCAGAGACTCCAGGTGCTGGCAGGAAGAAGTCTTTGCTATCCCTGAGACTTCAACAACAGGAGGCAAGCTCTACATCAAGCCCTTGGAGATTTCTTCTTCAAGATGGAAGGCACACAAAGTCCAGTCTTTGCCCTCTTACTCTGGCAGAAGCAGCACTGCAGGAAAGCTCCACAAAGCACAGTCACAGGCAGGGCAGCACTTGTTCCTCAGCTATCAGCTCTTCTCCAGGCAGAGGTTCCTCTTGGTTCCAGAAGTGTTTCTAAAGTTTGTAAGTTTGGGTGCCCTTCTTATACCCATTTTAGTCTTTGAAGTCACCTTCCTTCAAAGGGGACTCACACCTTCTTGTGAAATCCTGCCTTGCCCAGGCAAGGCCTCAGACACACACCAGGGGGCTGGAGACAGCATTGTCAGAGGCAGGCACAGTCCTTTCAGATGAGAGTGACCACTCCACCCCTCCCTCCTAGCAGAGATGGCTAATCAGGAAATGCAGATCACACCCCAGCTCCCTTTGTGTCACTGTCTGGTGTGAGGTGAAAAACAACCCAACTGTCAAACTGACCCAGACAGGGAATCCACAAACAAGGCAGAGTCACAGAATGGTTTAAGCAAGAAAATGCTCACTTTCTAAAAGTGGCATTTTCAAACGCACAATCTCAAAATCAACTTTACTAAAAGATGTATTTTTAAATTGTGAGTTCAGGGATCCCAAACTCCACCTGTCCATCTACTCTCTAGGGGAATCTACACTTTAATCATATTTAAAGGTAGCCCCCATATTATCCTATGAGAGAGAGACAGACCTTGCAACAGTGAAAACGAAATTGGCAGTATTTCACTGTCAGGACATATAAACCACATTACTATATGTCCTACCTTATCCATACACTGCACCCTGCCCTTGGGGCTACCTAGGGCCTACCTTAGGGGTGCCTTACATGTAAGAAAAGGGAAGGTTTAGGCCTGGCAAGTGGGTACACTTGCCAAGTCGAATTTACAGTGTAAGAATACACACACAGACACTGCAGTGGCAGGTCTGAGACATGATCACAGAGCTACTTATGTGGGTGGCACAACCAGTGCTGCAGGCCCACTAGTAGCATTTGATTTACAGGCCCTGGCACCTCTAGTGCACCTTACTAGGGACTTACTAGTAAATCAAATATGCCAATCATGGATAAACCACTTACATACAATTTAAACAGGAGAGCATATGCACTTTAGCACTGGTTAGCAGTGGTAAAGTGCTCAGAGTTGAAAAGCCAACAGCAACATGTCAGAAAAATATAGGAGGCAGGAGGCAAAAAAGTCTGGGGATGACCCTGCATAAGCAAAAGTCCAACAATGAGAAACTACCAATGCTGACACCTGTATCATGTCATGGCAATGCAATACATGGTATGGTGATAGGTCTCAGCACCGTATAGGTGTATGTGAAAGATTATAGACTGGGTCAGGGCCATATTGTTATGTGTGGTGCATGTGGCATCAGAACACAAACAAGCATTGCAAGGCCTCACCATGCTAATGGTAGCAGAGGGAGGGTTGAGTAGGACAAGAAGGTGGCAAGACACAATTTGAACAGAACCTGCACCTAGAGGATGTGACGCAGACAATTCCCCAAACTGCCCACACTACATGTGACATGCAGGTGGGGCACAGGCCTTTGAGAATGCAAATATTAATAACAGGAACAATGAACGGGAACCCAGACCACAATGCTCCACCAATAGGAAGTCAGTGATGTCACATTACAACTGCCACAACAAAGACACACTAATTGTACAATATCTCATTGCAGAGGACGATGGCTCTCCTGTGGATCTGCTTGACCTGGACTACCCTGATGACATGGATAACGAGCTGACAACCATCAGCCAGGAAACCCTCCAAGATGTTCTGGGAACCCTCCAGACACCACCTCCAGTCGCAAGGAGGAGCACACATGTAGCAGCCATCCCAGACGACCGACCCACCACCCCAATAGTATGACCTGCCAACTCCAACACAGCTGAGGACTCTGATGACACTGGGACCACCTTTGAGAGGACAGTTGTAGGAGTACAGCGGAAGCTGGCCACGGAGGTGCGGGTGGGGATGCAAAATATGTCAGCCAGCCTTGAGGGAATGCGCATGTGCATGATGACATCCACAGAACAGTCAGCAGCCAAGGAAGTCCAACAATCACTACTGCAAGGACTCAAGCAGTGTGCGAGGGACCTCAACACTACAGTGAGGGAGTTGCCAAAACACCTGGGCTCCCCAACTTTTCTCTGCATGTATGACAACTATCAGGACTCTCTCAGGGCAGACATGGCTGCCTACCACAGGGATGTTGCTACCACACTCAATAACCAGAAGCTCCTCCTTGCTGCAGTTATGCCCTTAATAGCTCCACAGTTGGCAGCTACCGGGAATGCAGAGTCCACTTCTTCAAACAGTGAAGTGTGTGTTGCCCCCTCAAGCCCACCACCACCATCAAGGGCAGAGGAGACGACACACACATCAGAGGATGAAGACATGGAACACCTTTACCCGTAGGAGTACACGGTAGCACCAGCCAATGCCACATGGGCATTGTTTTTCCTTTTTCCTGTGCTTGACAATATGCCAGTCTTGCTAGAGTTGGTGACATGCACTCTTCTCGGACACACTGCTAAACTTACCACTATGTACTGCAATTGTCTCTCACTACCCAATTGGCAATTCATGTTCCTCTGCACTGAATGACACTCCATCGCAGCATGTCCAATGACATGTCCCTCAACATTGCACTTGTGTTGCGTCACAATAGAATGCTTCACACTAATGGACTTACAAACCTGGACTGTGTAAATATTTCGCTACAGCACTTACACAACCACGTTGTCTCCGTGTAATGTGACACATCTACTGTGCTGGAGATTTGTGATGCATGTAACATGTCAATGGTCACAGAATGTCAATACAAGAGCGTAGAAATAATGTGGGCTGATATCTATGCACAAGGGTCTGGATTTTAAAATCATCTGTGCTGCTTGTGGCTCATTTCTGAAGTAAAAGCACCACTAACTCACAAAATATCATTACGCTTTGTAAGTTTGTGCTGATGTTGCCTTAAAAAAATGAGTCAAATGCTTCTGTAAAAATTGTATATGTCAGGCCCTAAGGTATCTACAAGATTAAACTCAATGCTGGCCACATCCCCTACAAGACAATCATTGTGTATGTGACATTTGACTCTAAACATAAATGCCACAACCACAACATACAGCAGGAATGACTGTGTAAGAGTGTTTGGGCAATTACGTCTCCTGGGAGTACAATGTAAACCCATAGGCAGAATTTGACACCACTCAGTTGATCAGGGTTCACATGAACATCAGGCTGTAGGCAGACGTCCCACAGTGCCCAAGATTCCAACACAGGACCCAGACGATGACAGCTTAAAAAGTACACCTACCTGTCCAATACATGGGAACCATAGTCACCTTGAGTGGTGGTTACAATAGATGGCAGATACATAGAGAAGTAGCTTTGCTGTAGCTGACAGCTCATTTGGAAGTGAGAATAAACATGTCAAGAATGGGATGTGGATGCAGGATGGAATACACAGGCAAACACAAATTTGCCACTGTACACTCATGCAAAGGCCCAGATCCCCAAGCATATGACACATTCCATAAGGGAGTACCTAAAACTTTATTAACTGTGTATAAAAGAAAACTATGTCACACACCTATACTAACCTAACCTATCCTAACTATACATTACCCACAGCTGGCCCTAACTACCCTATGCTAAACTTACTTACCACATGTAACTAAACACTCTAAACATTAATGCCCCCCCACCCCCCTTATATGACGGGACACATGTAGGACAACATATACTAAGCTAAACAGATATTAACTAATACTAAACAAATATATATTTTTTTGTATTTTATATATATATCTATATTATGAAAGAATACACAAAACCCCCAACATCAACGCCCACCCATGCACCCACAAGCTAACATGTAATAATATAACTCCCCCCAACCTACTTATCCTATCTAAACTAATAGCCTACTCTAACCTATCACTAAACCCCCTAAACCCACAATAAACAGTATAAGGAAAGAGGAGGGAGGGGACGGAATTAGGGGTGAGGCAATGCAGGACTTAGAGGTTTGCCCTCCTCAGAGTTTTCTGTATAGATTTGAGTCTCCGGCTATTATGAGCAACATCACGCTGGAGACTGTCCATTCTCTCCAGGACCTTCCGTATGTCCCTCTGAAGCTGCCTAAATGTGGCCATGTCCAAACCAGCTGCTGTGGTGGTCTGTGTCCCTGATGTCGTAGCAACCTGGGGTGTCATGGTCAGGGATGGTGGAACTGACTGTGCAGCAGGTGTTGTGGCTGTAGCACCAGAGGTTGAGGGTGCAGTAGGTGGGGCTGAGATACTGGGGCCCACTGTGCCACTGCCTGCAGTCGGGATGGTGGCGACACCTGTTGTGGCCAATGCTGGGCCCCATTGGCTAAAAGCCCGCAATGCTCCAGTGGCTCTCTCCCGACGGTAGTGTCTTGCCATCATTCAAAACCCAGACTCCACATCCAGGAAATGCCTGTCTCGCACTGCCCGCCTCTGGAACTCTCTGATTTGTGCGGCATTCATTTTGGCAGCTGTACAAAAGAGACAGGCAAACATTAGTGTCATCATTGTGTGATGCATGTACAGATGATAATCTAACACTCTCCCTCAAATTGCACATGCAGTCCAAATCACAGTACAGATGATACATTGTCCCTGAGGTATGACATGGCAATGCGGCCTACCCATAAAGTATTTCACAGCAAAGCACAACAAGGTGTGTACCAAATTAAGTGATCTGTTCATTTATGTAGTACAATGTGTCACAATGCAAATGCAGCAAGTACTCAACATGTGCCAGGCCGACTAATCCCTATCATCTGGATCAACTTCAAGGCACACAAGACCTGTGATTTGTATATGGAAATGGCAGGATGGTATGCAATTGCTAATCATAAGGGGTTGGTGTTGTTTGGAACACATGCATGCTTGAATTAGATATCATGTTATCTACACTGTGATCATCACATCTAGCTACATATATTTTCTCCCCCAACCCCTGTGCCTCAAGGGGGATGGGCATGCAATACATCATCTCAACTGTCAAGGACAACCACGAAGCCTTGTCCAACTGTACATGGATTTAGTGAGTGGAATACATGTAAGGAGGCCTGCCAACTAGGAGTGAGCTAACCATTGATCAATCACATCGACATTCGTGTTTCCATTTGTGGACAACCATCAACATCAGATCTCACTGACACATTTCCTAAATCACCCACATTGATGCAAGCACACATCTGGCCTTGACCTGCATGCATGCCTATAACATACCACTTAAGTGTCACGTAAATGGAGTACAACATTTGGGGCTAGATGCTGGGGGACAGTCACCCATACAGTCCCACATGTACATTACAATACAGGGATGCGCAATTTAGTGTGGAAAACTGATACATCACTGTTTTGTGTAAATTAGGGTATGACATTCTGCCACTGGACCACCTCCAACTCAAATGTGGGTCTACATGTGGCTACCAATCACCTTGTTCATCTACTGCTGCCTATTGCGCAGCACAAGACTCCCAAGATATGACTCTCTGTCACTGAATGTCTAACCCTTGCTTGGAACACTATGTCAACCTCCAGTCAAGTCACATATCAGAACACGTGCCAGCTCATCATATCTTGCAATGAGTCCAACACACAAGAGTCAAACACACAACAGCCGCAATCACAACACAGGACAGACATTTTCACACTTACTGGATCGTCTGGGTCCTCGAATCAAGACACTTCCCCGATGGTATAGGGGGCAGGTCTACCTGTAAAACATGGAAGGGAGATATCTGCTCAATGTCTGATCACTGTACAAACGTGGGAACAACATATCACAGTGTGTGACATTTTATATGATAGAGCTGCACCTCAGGCATGTAGACACTCCAACAGACATAACACTGCAAACTTGCATTGACACTGTCACTCCAGTGAGTGATAAACATGCATATGCACACATGCACTGGCCCTAACAATCATGTGGTGCTAAACCTGACTACACACTTTTGTGGCAAATCTATTTCAGATGGTACTCCCTTTCATTATATGTTATTGGGTGATAATTGTAATGGCACTTCCCTGGTGCACTGCAATACAAGTGACTCAGGTATTGTGGCTTGGGCATCAAGGTACAATGAGTAAATGTGTGATGGACATGTGGGTCGATTTTCATTCAGGAATGATCATGCTTTCAGTGGTCCATAATAGGTGTGCCTCTGTTGTATGTAGGTAACATATGCCCCAACGGCAGTGTCCCCTAAGCCGTATATGCCCCCTACGACAACATGATGGCAGGGATCGTGTGTGTCTGTAATGATGACAATGTAGCGCTAAACATAGATTGCCCACTTTGCTGTTCCAAAACTGCAAAAGATGGTATGCTGACAGTGTCTTAGCTGATCATCATTGACAGAATGCATGGTCACAGGTGTAGTCATTGCACCTAAAATGTGTCACACAGGGCCCTATGTACCTATATCAGGTGTTGTGATTCACACATTCTGAGACTTAGCAACTAGCAATTAGCAAGCTGGATGATCAGAGGTAGAACCTTCGAAATGACGCTGTTTGCAAATCAAAAATAGGCAGCAAATAACCTACCTCTTCAATCATGATGAGGTAGGTCTCATTTTGCAAACCCCTTGGGAATGGCGGCACTCACAGGGATGCTGGCCTGCTGAGCTCAGCAGACCACCATGCCTGTGACTGCTTTCATATTGAGATGTAAATATCGTTGAAATGCAGCAATATTTCAGCAGGGGTGTACAGAAAGTATTTTAACAACCTATTTCATTACTAAAAGAGATTTTTGGAAGCAGTCAGTGGTCCCTTGCACAACTTCATGTTCAGATAAAGTTTGTGACCATGCATTCACAAAGAGGAAGGGATCCCATGGTGACCCCTACCCTTTTGAAAATGGGTTAGCACCAAGGTGAAACGGATGGTAACTGCAATAGCTCAGTCCCGGCAATTGTGCCCAAGAAAAAAAAGAAATAGGCACCTGCGACTCAATTATAGGATTTGAATGCCTAATCCTAAATGCCACTAGAAAACCCTGTTTTATGATTGTGAAATCTAATAGCAGAATGGCAAATGTAGGTTTGTGCATTTGAATTAATTTTTGTCCCGACGTAAACACAAAAATTCAGTAAGCTTAGCCATTAATGAAAGTTATAAATAGCTTGGTACATATGGCCATGAATAATAGTCAGACATGGCTCAACAAAACTCTGGACTGCATTGTTACCATGTATTAACATGTGTAATACATCTCATTACTGGTACATTAGCAGTTTGTTCAACTTGCATTCCACATGGCCACAAACATTGCATGCAGCATGTCACAATATGTCTACCGTCACTCAGGAGCATTCTACTGACACATTTGTCAATGTGATACTCACCAACAGGGCCACCGACCACCACACCCAGGTGGTCCAGCAGGTCCTGCTCTCGGTCCACCAGGTCAGCCCAGCGATTGTTCAGCTGGTGCTTGTTCCGGGAGGTGTTGAATATTCTTTTAAGGTGCAAGAGCATCTTTGCCCAACGCAGCCCCTGTGTGATAACCCTGTATCACATGGCCCCCTGCCTCCAGCATCATATGAAGGACGTGGCACACCAGCCACAAGCTCCTCCTCATCCATGCACCCCAGCCTCGCCCTTCCCAAAGTGGTACAGTACAACATTTTTTACAATAAAATGAGAAATAAAGGAAAAGAAAGTAGTAAAAAGAAAACTTACAAACCCCAATGACAGAGCCAAACTACCCAACTAATCTTACCCTCAAACAGCCCCCCAACAGTACAAATACAATTCTGACAACAATAAAAGATACAAAAACACTTACACAGGTACAAAATACAATAAGGTTATACCGAAAGACAAAAGATAGACCACACAAGAGACAATATACACAATTCACAAGAGAGCAAGACCGACACACAGACACACAGTAAAGAAAAATCTCAGACTGCAAAGTGAAAGTACACCCACTGTGCCATGTCTGTAAACAGGATATCCAATTACATCACTTCCTGTCCCCTTTGCGCTCAGTTTTCCCTGTTGGGTGTACATTTTTTGACGCTTACGTAGTTTGCGTGAATATTGTTGACGCATAAGCTACAAAAGCATCAAAATCCCACGCATTCCCAGAAAACTACTATTTTTATGGATATCTGCATGCGTGGGGTGCGCTGGTGGAATTAACACTTGGGATCCATTGATGTTTAGTGTGCATTTGCGTCATTTTTTAACGCATTTGCATCAAAATTTCTGACTCAAACTGTGTTTGCGTCATTTTTCCTTATTTAGCATGCATGCAGCCTATATCTAGACGAAGATAGGATGGTATGGCCTGCAGTGTGTGTTCTAGTGTTTGGCCACATGTGGTAGACCATGCAACTGTGCCCCACATTTCTACTATCTTTGCGCAGGATTTGCTTTTTTTTACTGATGCAAAAGCAGCGCAAAGTGAGGTAATTTAAATGTAATTTGTAAGTTTGCACAGGTGTTGCGTGAATAAAGGACAGCAATGCTACGCTACAAAGATATAAACCATGGCCTGTGTGTTTTGTGTGTGAATTGACTGTTACAAATATTTGTGTGCTTCTGTTGTAACGGCATGCAATACATTATGCGTGATGTTCATGTCTGAATGTGTTACAAATGGGTATCAACATCAGATGCCAATCAATGAGGTACAACAGTCGTGATATGTGTTTGTAATATGTGTCGACTATTTTGCTGTGTGTAGTTGTTTGACTTTGGACACAATACATTTCCCACGACAAACAATACACAGGGAAGTTCGAAGATGGCTGATGAGGGCTATGTCGGATATATTCCCCTCACATGTCATTAATTGTTGCCTACCACTTCATGGTACCTTGTGTGTATACTACCCATAAGTCAGACATTTGAACATGTTTAGTAGGTACAGTGTTTGCGACACAGAGCCTCAATTCCAATCATAAAATTGTCATGTACACGTCAGTTTGACTAATGTAAATTACCTATGTTCCTCCTGTGGCTGTGGTGGACCAACAGCCCAGGCTGCATGTGTTCACATATTTTCAGAGGTGCATTGCACAAAAGTATCCAGTTCAAGTGTGTGGACATGTGTACCCTGTGCCAGTATTGGGCACCATGGTGTTACGGTTTTGTGCAGGTCTAGTCAGAAGTCTGTTAAGGCAACCCTTGAGTTCACAGAGTAACTTTCAAATCTGCTAGAGGCATACAAGGGGATAGGGCAGGTATGATACGGCAGATAATACAGAAGAGTGAAGACAGAGCAACCTTGGTGTGGACAAATAAGTAGCGGTTCAGTAATGGACAAACACTCAGGGCTCATCACTACGTTTGTACACAGGGTAGGGCTCTGAACTTCCCACAGCAACAGGAAAAATCAGTATATCTGTGCAGATTAATCTCACAGCTAGACACCACGCAAGCCCCATCGAAAAGTGGCGGCAGAAGTGAATCTGTGTCTGGACCGTCAGGGCACAAACATGGATTGTCCTTACATACACAAGACCAGCCCTTGTTTGTTGGGCTGGAGGCACAGTAACAAATCAAGGAATACAGCCATAGCACACTGTCACTGCTTGGCACTAATGAATACTTGCAAAACCAGTCAAAGGATGGGGGCTGGATTAGCCTCCTGGAAAACAAGGGCCAGTACAAATACAAAATTAAACAATTCTATACAGTTGAAGACTGATCGTACACTTACCAGACAAAATACCCCAAGAGGAAACAGAGAGCATGGAAACCAACTAGGAAGCAAATGCAGGCACAGGGAACAGGCTTTGGTTGACGCAAAGACTGGAGCCGGTCTGGCTAACAGGAAGCAGGCTCTGTCAGGAACAAACATGAACAAGGCAGAAAAACAGGGAGCAGAGTCTGACTGGAACAAGCAGGAACAACACTGTGGAAACAGTGAGCAGTTTCAGGGGTACTCAGAACTGTAACACAATCCAACATGGGCTCTGATACACAAATGAATTGTACTGCAATGCACGACTAGGAGCTTCAGGGAATGGCATCTTCTAAGCAGTTCCAGACAGCAGAAAGGCCAGGGCAGAGTCAAATGGCTGGGCTGCATGAGAGAGCTCACAGGTGTGTGCAGCTTCAGTCTCTTAAAAGTCCTGGAGGAGAGATTCTAGTATAAGGGGCCAACCGGACGTTTCCCAAGGGACGCTATGGACAGTAGATTACAGGTCTTACTGACTACCAGGCAGTGCAGTATGGGACCTGAAGTCCATGCAGGCTAATGTAGTTGTACTATGGCATGCCATATAGAAAAGGGAAGCAAACAGGAGTCAGAATGGGAGTCTGGTGAGTGTTGATGATGGTTCCCAGGGCACAGATAGTCCATTTACAGCGCCCCCTAGAGAAGGGAGGGCAGAGACTTAAAAAATGGCTGTGGCAGGACTCATTACCTGGGATGGACTGCGCAGGGCATGTCTTGTGAGCATTGCTTGTCATACCTGGGACACCCGTGCTATCCATTTTCAGGATTGATGAACCACTTGTCACACAAGCTCCTCACAGGTGTGTGCAGCTTCAGTCTCTCACAAGTCCTGGAGGAGAGATTCCAGAATAAGGGGCCAACCAGACTTTTCCCATTGGAAGCTATGGACAGAAGATTACAGGGCTTACCGACTACCAGTCAGTGCATTATGGGACCTGAAGTCCATGCAGGCTAATGTAGTTGCACTATGGCATGCCATATAGAAAAGGGAAGCAAACAAGAGTCAGAATGGGAGTCAGGGTGAGTGTTGATGATGATTCCCAGGGTACAGATAGTCCATTTACAGCACCCCCTGGAGAAGGTAGGGCAGAGACTTAAAACATGGCTGTGGCAGGACTCATTACCTGGGATGGACTATGCAGGGCATGTCTTGTGAACATTGCTTGTCATACCTGGGACACTTGTGCTATCCATTTTCAGGATTGATGCACCACTTGTCACACAAGCGCCTTGTAGAGACAGCTAATGCCACACTTACTAATGTCAAGGGTCTGTTCATACATTCCTGTTACCAATGCAATTTCACATCCACTGCCTCATGTATGATGCGCTTATTTACCTTATGATTGAAGATGTCGTAGTTGTGTGTCATGTGCAGACCCACACATGTTAGTGAACAAGTATCACTATATTTATCATGAATAAACTCTATTCAAAGATGGCCGCCGCCTCTACTCGGCTTCGCGTTAGTCCTTTGTCGGTTTCCCCGACATCGAACAGGACGCGAATTAGGGCTAATTGAGCGAGTTTACAGCACCTGATTTAAACGTGCCCGGAACACTCGTTCCCTGTCATTCAGGGACGCGTCCCGGGGTAGACGAACAGCTACAAACACACAAAGGGTCAAGTAAGTGACACGCTGCCGGCGTATGTGCAACTCGCTTTTTTGCTAAACTGGTGAGCTTACGAGGGGATCACTCGGAGAGACTAGTTGGATTAGACTTGTCTCGGATACTTTTAGCTGCTACTATAAATTACAAGGTCTTACTATTGATATGTTGCGATCAGCATCTACGGTGAAATATGGTTGTTGGGCTACATACCCACATGTTTGTGCACGAAGATTTTCTAAATAGAAATGAGTGTATATTATATTAACAGAATCTACGCTGTGATAGAAGAAAATACTATGAGTGCATGTATCATTACCCAACAGGCGATAGATGATGATCCCAGATATGGATTGCCCTCACTTTGATTCTTTTGAATGTGTTAACTTATGTACTGCTATCACGCCAATCATCCATATATATAAAAAAAATTATCTAGTGAACTCACCGTGTTTACAGGGTTTACGCGTCCCTATGATGCCTTGTCCTTACATGGGATGGTAAGCCGTCAATGTTACTTTCACAATTGTCACCACTTGTCTCTTCTTTGGGACCTGATAACTATCACACTCACACCATCTTGACACCAATGTATGTCTAGTGACTGCACTTTCCTTAATTGATGTGTTTTATTTTTACACAGGGCGACTTTCTATTAGACTCACTGTGACGAATGGTCCATAGACTGTAAGTGACCTCCTAGCATTTATGGTCTTTATCTATCATTACTTTTTGGTTCAATTTTGCCCCGTCAATTCTTGACCGAACAGGCGCGAAACATGTTGACCCAGCGGCAGGAATGAGATTCTTCCTTCCTTCCCTCCCTATAGGAGTATAGGTGACATTATTCCCTGTTTACTCCTATTAGTTTTTTAATCTTGGCCTGACTCTCATTATAAACATTAAATTTAGCTTTCGAGTGTTCATAGCCAATTTTATTTTCCTCTCTCCTTAGCTCCTCTGTCAGTAGATTCGACGGATCAGAGCTGTTCTGTCTTACCACCTTCCGGTTGCAGAGCCACGACCTCTGTGTGGTGGCCCGTCAGACATTGCAGTGCCGGTCTGGCGAGGAGTCAGCCCGATGATGATACTCTGCATCCTATTGTGATGCTTGAGGGCGCTCCTACAACACCGATTTTTCAGTCTTTCTCTTTCGCCCTTTCTTTCTTGGAACGGTGTACACATTGATTATTATGTGCTACAGTAGACCATGTTAGCAACATGGATGTCTGTAATAGCTGTGGTTCTATGATTTTGACCTTCAAATGTGAAATAGAAAAGATGGTTTTCATACAAACTGTGTATGATGTTTGTGTACAATCATACCCATCAAATGTGATGTGGCATCGGAAGTAGTCAGATTTGTCTTAGTGGCATGCTCCCTGAGGTAATACTCAGATTCCTAAAGAACATGTGATGCATAAATAATTACCCAAAAAAGGATTCAATGATAAAGTGACGTGTTTAATTCCATATCATAACAATGTGTTTATAGTGACTATTGTTGAAGAAAGTTTTGAACTATCTGCTGTCTGCGACGCATCCCTGCAGCTGTATTTGGATGTTCCCCCTCATTTTCCCTGGCACCATCCGCCTCCTCCTCCTCAGGCAGTTGTTGTTCAGGTTCATATAGGGGGATGTTCCTCCTAACACAAATGTTATGCAGGATGGCACAAGTCAATATGATCTTGCAGACCATTTCTGGGGAATATAGGAGGATTCCTCCGGTGATGTCCAGGCACCTGAATCTGGACTTCAGGATGCCAAAGGTCCATTCAACAATGGTGTGTGTCCTCCGATCTGCCTCATTATAGGTGCGCTCTGCTGCTGTGCTTGGGTTGGGGAATGGGGTCATGATTCATGGCTGGATCCCGTAACCCTGATCAGCTGAAAGAGAAAATAGGAGTAAGTATTTTGTTGTCGCTTGCACCAGGAATGTCATGTAGCATGGTAGTTGATATCTTGTGTCGTCTGTGACTCATATGTGTTAGTGGCATTGTGTGGGATCCTGGGCTTCTGTGAGGTTCTCTTTGCATTGGATTGTTTGTCTTGAAAACTTGTGTTTTGCTCATTGACCTGATATATATGATTTAGTTTACAAATTGCAATTCAGTGTGTATCTCCCATGCATTAAGTAGTGAGCAAGATGTTTTAGTGTACGTTCACTGGAGGGGACATTATACTTCCACACACACAATAGATTACAATGTGGTGGTAACATGGTTGCACTACATGGCCTGGACATCCCATCCACTTGGACATATGTAATTGCAGATGAAAACCAGAGGTGAGGCCCTTTGATTGGGCTTGGTGGCAACGCCCAACCCATCTCCCTAAGTTGGCAGCACAGAGGTGTTCAGTATTGACAATGCACAATTGTCCCTTGTGTGTCTTGGTTCTATGTAGAGCTTTGTGGTTCCCTCTGCCAGCGGCTGATGTGCAACTGTGCACCTACACTACTGAACTTGCTACAGGTAAGCTGGCTAACTGGCTTGTGGAGGTGGATGTATGTGTGCAGGAAGAGCCATCTCCCTGTACATCTGTTATGTAGATGGAGAATTGGCTTTTTCAATATGTGCAGCAGTGTGCAGTTTGCATTAGTGTCACGTCAATATGTGTTCATAGCTCAGTCCACTTCCTTATTGCTAGCTGGCAACCTCCCCCCAGCAGTGATGTGTGATGTTGGTACTGCCTCAGTATTTCTGTGTCACCTACATGTGAGTCAGCATCATCATGCCTTGTGTCTCATGGTGCTTGACCTGCAGCAACACACATTGTACACCCCTTCCACAGTACTTATTTGTTAGGAGGGTGTGGGATTGACTATGTGGCCTTATGTAATATTAAATGGTTAATCCTCCAAGTTGTACTTCCAGTGCAGGCCATGTCATTGTCACTGTGTGGTTTTAAATTGATCCCTTATAGCTCTAGAGTGGCATCTATTGCTATTGGCTGCCTTGGGTCAGGATGTCAAACATAACTACCTGTGTTACACCTCAGTGTCTTCCTGGCCACGTGTCAATGTAGTGGTGTATGTATTGTGTGTCCTACAGGGTTGCTGTGCTGTGTGTATATTACTAGGTTTATGGACTTACCGACAAGAAGGCCATTGCCATATCATCCATCCTGGAAGTGCCGATTGATGGTCCTGTGGCGGAAGATGAAGGAATCATGTACTCTCCAAGGGTACTTTGCCAAGATTTTGGTGAACAATCGCTGGTGGTCAACAATGGCCTGCATATTTATGGAGTGGGTCTGCTTTCTGTTGTGGTATAGGTGCTCGGTTGCAGCAGTTGGTACAATCCGGATGTAGGAAAGTCCTCCTTTTTGCCCTGGTCACCCCCACACTTTTTGGACAGGTACTGGTGGTTACTAACTCTTGGCTGTGCCCTGGGTACTGCTTACCAGTCCCAGGGCCAGTGCTCTGTGTAAAATGGATATGCAAATTAGGCTAATTATAATTGGCTAAGTTAACCTACCTATAAGTCCCTAGTATATGGTAGGGCATGTAGGTTTAGGGACCAAAGCATAGGTAGTGCACCCATAGGTGCACTGCTGAGATGCCCAGTGTCATTTTAAAGGCAGGCCTGCCTTGCTGGCTGCTTTTAAATTAAAGTTATATGCAAATTCGACTTTGGAATTAAAAGTAGTTCCAAAGTCTTAAACTACCTTATTTTCTACATATAAGTCACCCCTAAGGTGTGTCCTATGTGCCCCTAGGGCTGGGTGCCATGTAACTATAAGCAGGGACCTTGTAAAAATAGTTTTATAAGCCCTGGTGAGGTAAAAACAGCCACATTCGTTTTTCCCTCATTGTAGTAAATGGCCTTCATAGGCTAGAATGGGGAGACTTTATTTTAATTTTTAAAGTCCCCTTTAAATGATGGATACCAAGAGTTTGGTATCAAATTAATTGTTATAATAAATCCCACAACTTCCAGTTGTGGGATTTAATATAACTTGTTCAGGTAAAGAGTTTTAAACTTTACCTGAAAAGTTGCCAATTTCAGCCCTGCATTGTTTTTGCTGCTGTGCTCTGATTGGCCAGCCTCTAGCAGCCTGGCCAGGCACCTTGATGAGGTGTGAAGTGGCCTGCCTTCACACAAAGGAATGTGTCTGTGGGAGGGAATCTCCCCTCAGCAGATGGTGAGGCAGGAAGGGGGAGGGCTACCAATCTGGTCTTCAAAGGCAGAGAAGGACATTTGGAGCAACCAGCAACACCCCCACATCCTGCAACCCCAGACAACTAGGTGCCCCCTTAATTAGATTAGGAGAGGGCAGGAGAGGGGTGTGTTTATAATTTTTAGCCACACCAGTGGGTGGGCTCAGCCAGATGTAACCTCCAAAAATCAGATTCAGCCATGCTGGATTTTTGGAGAATGTTGCCTCCTGGGATTGATTTTTGCCACGCTTCCCAGGAAGTGGTCATCACAGGGGGAAGGGCCCTGCACCTGATTGGAGAACCAGGACCCCCCCTACTTTTCACCCAGGAGCAAGGATAAAACTGGCAGACCTGCACCCACACCTCAGATCCCCATCAGATTCCAACAAGGAAGAACCAAAGGAGAAGAAGGACTGCCCTGCTGAACCCCTGGCCTGCACCTGGAACCTGCACTCAGAAGGACTGCACCAGCTGCACACTTGGGCTTCACCACAAGAAGGACTTTGCCTGGCTTCAACTGGTTCAAGGAGGGACTCCCTGTTTGCTACAGGTGGAAAATTGCTATCCAGAGTCCCCTGCACCAACTCCTGAAGAAATCAACCAGCTGGCCACTGCCCAGTGGCCAAAAAGGAGTTTGTGCCAGGTGCATTCTGGGAGTTGTGGTCTGCACCCCCAAGGACCATCTCAGAACTTCTAGACCCTTGGGGTGAGCTGGGGACCTCAAAAGAACCTTAAAAGGACATCTGGGAGAAGCCCCAGAAGTTTGGAGAAGTTTGGAGAACTTTTGTAAAAAAGCTCCATAGAGCTAACTCTAGCCAGCTTGCCTCAACCGCGACCCGGCCTGATTTGCTGGTTCGTCCCGGTAAAGAAAATCTCAGAAAAAGAGACTAAGTCCGAAGGTAAAAAGTTGACCGGGACCTTCCAGCCAGAGTATATCGAGGAGGGCTCCAGGGACGTCGGATCAAGATCCCGGTTTTCCCCCGTCGAAGGATTTTCACCTCGAAAAAACGACTAAGTCCGAAGGTAAAAATCTCCACCGAGGATTCCCGCATCGCGTATCCATAGAAGGGCTCCAGGAGGTCGGATTGGACTGGCAGGTTCGTCCCGCTGAAGAAAATCTTCGAAAAAGAGACTAAGGGGGTTATTCTAACTTTGGAGGAGGTGTTAATCCGTCCCAAAAGTGATGGAAAAGTGACGGATTTACCACCAGCCGTATTACGAGTCCATTATATCCTATGGAACTCGTAATACGGCTGGTGGTATATCCGTCACTTTACCGTCACTTTTGGGACGTATTAACACTCCTCCAAAGTTAGAATAACCCCCTAAGTGTGAAGGTAAACTTTTAACCGAGGCCTCCCGCGGCCTGTAGCCGAGCAGGGCTCCATCGCGGTCGGCCTTAAACTTTGACTTTGCCCCGGTTAAGGTGCAACCAGATGACCCGATTGGCGTTTTTTGTTTCTAGTCGCTAAAAAAACAATCATTCTTTAAAAAAATAATATCTCCGGTTCCCCTTATCCGATTTTATTCGTTTTTGTGTCATTTTAAAGATAAAAATATAATCTATTTTTATAAATTGGTTTTGGATTTTTAAACTGTTTCCTGTGCTTTATTTTATTACTGTTTTGTGATATTTGAATGCTTTACACTCTGTCTCCTAAGTTAAGCCTTGACGCTCGTTGCCAAGCTACCAAGGGTTGCGCTGGGTTTAATTTACTGAGACCTAACTGGACCTAAGTGGAGGTTAGTGCCTATTGCTAAGTGTAGGTACCTACCTGCTCTTACCAATAACCCATTTTCCAACACCGGACATGGGTGCAGTCAATAGCACCAGGCACATGTGGGAAGCCATGTATTTGATAAAACCCCTGTTTGGTCTCCTGCTGCTTCTGCTGTGTGTTGAGGAAGCTGATGTGGTGGGGTGTGAGGAAGATGATGGCATCAAAGACCTTGGGAAGGAATGTGGAGTATGAGGGCTGTGATACCCCATCAACCAGGGCACCCGTAGTTTGGAATGAGCCACTTGCCAACATGTGCAGGAGAGCTAGCAGCTTGGTCTCCGGTGGAATATTGTGGGGTGTCTGCAGGCTGGCTGTTAACTGTGGCTCAATTTGGCGCAGCAGCTGCTGTATGGCTTGCAAGCTGAGTCTGTACCTCTCAAATCAAATCAAATCATTAACATTTATAAAGCGCGCTACTCACCCGTGCGGGTCTCAAGGCGCTAGGGGGGAAAGGGGGGGTTATCGCTGCTCGAACAGCCAAGTCTTTAGGAGTCTCCGGAAAGCGGAGTGGTCCTGGGTGGTCCTGAGGCTGGTGGGGAGGGAGTTCCAGGTCTTGGCCGCCAGGAAGGAGAAAGATCTCCCACCCGCCATGGAGCGGCGGGTGCGAGGGACGGCAGCAAGTGCGAGGCCAGCGGAGCGGAGGGGGCGGGTGGGGACGTAGAAGCGGAGGCGTCTGTTGAGGTATTCCGGTCCCTTGTTGTGGAGGGCTTTGTGTGCGTGGGTGAGAAGACGGAAGGTGATCCTTTTGCTGACTGGGAGCCAATGCAGGTGTCTCAGGTGTGCGGAGATGTGGCTGTTGCGGGGTACGTCGAGGATGAGGCGGGCCGAGGCGTTTTGGATGCGTTGCAGGCGGTTTTGGAGTTTGGCTGTGGTCCCGGCGTAGAGGGTGTTGCCGTAGTCCAGGCGGCTCGTGACGAGGGCGTGGGTCACGGTTTTTCTGGTGTCGGCGGGGATCCAGCGGAAGATCTTACGGAGCATGCGGAGAGTGAGGAAGCAGGCGGAGGACACGGCGTTGACTTGCTTGGTCATGGTGAGAAGAGGGTCCAAGATGAAGCCGAGGTTGCGGGCGTGGTCTGCGGGGGTCGGTGCGGTGCAGAGGGCCGTGGGCCACCAGGAGTCGTCCCAGGCGGACGGGGTGTTGCCGGATCTCTGGATGATATCCTGTTCCCTGAGGCCCAGGAGGGTTGTCCTGGTCCTGAAGTGCCTCTCCTGCCTTCTGTGTTGCCTTTGGGGTCCACGTTGGTGTGGTGGTAGCGGCTGCTGTTGGTCCTGTAGTCTGTGTAATCTGGCATGCTGCATGAGTAGCTCCTCCATGTCGTCCTTCTTGAGCAATGATGTTGCTTGTGTGAGTTTTCCTTAAGTAGTGGTGTGTTTGCCCCATTTTAACACCTGCCCTGACACAGGCGTTAACATTTGACTTTGCATCATTTTTCAGGTCCACTTCCCAGCCATGCATCATTTTTACACGGATGGATAAATATGGCTCACGGTTGTTTGAGTCATTTTTTGGACGTGAACGCCTACCTTGCATTTCATTGACGCAAGGCGGTTTCAGGCATCCAGAAAATGCCGCAAAGTCAAACGGGTCTAGCGTCAAAATATAAATATGGTGTTAAGTTTGAGCCGGATTTGCGTAAAAAAAAATGACTCTAATCCGGCGTAAAGAGAGTTTAAACATGGGCCATTCACCTGAATGCTTCAGTTGGAAATGACAGAAAAGGACTCAAGTTCTGATCCATTGTTTTTTAAAACTGGTGACATGATTAAGAGGGATGACTGGGGCATTTTCATTAGAAGGAAAATTCTTGACTGGAGCAATAAGAACCTAAGTGAAAGCATTTCACAAGAATGTTTTCACTAACCAAGGACAAAAAGTAGAGGTTTGATAATGAGCAGATACCATTCAGCTGCAGCTTGTTTGTATGGGCAGAGGGGCCACTTCCCCCCAACTAGAAAAGTGTCTGTCAGGCTAAATAAAGGGGGAGCGTCACTGATTGCTTTGGACCTGGATGCTTTAGTTTTAAGCCTTGAAGTGCCTCGTCACAGAGGAGGGTAGGGTCAGCAGTCTCAATGACCCCATCATTTCTGTGACAAATGGGGGGGCTTCTGTTGCTTCTCTTTGGCTGACGTAAGATCAGCATTTGATAGGCAGCAGCAGTCCCAACCCTCTTGATATCTCTCAGACTTCCTTCTGAGCTGCAGCACAGGTAAGTTTTATGTTTTCGAATGCTTGATGTGTACATTCTTGTATATATGAATGGATGAATTTGTGATTGAGCGTTTTGAATGAGTGTGTGTGTCTGTGCATGTATAAATGAATGTGTATTTATGCATGTGTGGCCCGTCTGCTCGCCTCCCTGTGAAAATTACCAATGTCACTGATACCGTTATTCTTCTAACCATAAACAATGCTGACTTCCTGTGACTTTATTACAATTATCCACTAAGCAATTTCAAAGAAACCAAAGAATTGAATTCCGGTGGAATATGGTTTCAAAGCTGAAGTTTTATTTGAACCAACACAGGAAACCTCAATCGGTCTGAATACAGAAAGTATGATAACTCTTTCTGATTCTGTGGATGGTTGTGCTGTTGTGATTCTGTTTCTTCCAATGCAGAGACCCCTTTCTTTTCAATATGAATACATTGTGGACCTGATTTAGATCTTGGGGGTGTTGCTGCCAAATCACTGTGGCGGTGGACCCAAGAAGACAATCAAGTCGACGGTGTTCCACCCCCCCAATTTAGATGTGGCAGTCATGCAGGTGGTGTACTGGCGTCAGTTTGCTAATGGAGGGAGGACATCATTGGACCCAATGGACATCAGAAAATGGAATATAGGTATGTCACACACAAACACCCCCACCCCCACACACAGGCAAACACACACACACTGTACCTCTGCCATATGAGTCCCCCTGCATCACACATGTCACAACACACCACATACACACCATTATCCGTTGCTATTCCATCACAGCACAACATGTACATGGCACAAACATACTTTGACGTATATCCATGATACAACATACACACACGAAACAACCACATCAACCAACACAACTACACATGCACCTACACAAACACACTCACACATCACATCTACACACATCATGACAATGACTGCCACACAACAAAACTCACCTCAATGTTGCATGCAGCAACACAACGCATATCAAAAAATACATAACACCATCACTGCCATATTCCAGTGGCACACATACTGGAACAACCACATCATCCACTCCAACTCCCTCCACCTCACCCTGCCAATCGCATCGCACACACACACATACATGTATTGAGTCACACACACAACTTGAAGCACAACATAACAGGTACAGGTCCCCTTGCAATGTGCACACATGGTCACAGTTGACAAGTATAAAGTATGATTGTACCATCATTGTGGTGCCAGTATTCATGTGGCAATGAATTTGGACACCAAAATTACAGTTGTTATGTGTGCGATACATGTTGTGTACCAATGTGTCCCTATCCAACCCGATTGTGTTCCCAACATATGCATGTCACAGTAATTCAAAAAAATTACTGTGACATGTATATGTCTGCAGTGGTCATGACCTCATGTGCAGTGACTACCCAATGTACACAGCCAATATGCCCCAATATGGGTTCCTACCTTCAAGTCTAGTGACAGGGTGAGAAGATCATATTTTTTCCAAAGTCCAGTGGCAGCAGCGATGGAGGGTGTTGTCCAGCCATGTCCGTCCGGAAACAGAAGTGGAATCGGGGAAAAAGGTGAAGTTTCACCCCTTTTCCTATTCAATCTGCTAATTCAGAAGTGGAGGTCGGACCACCACATTTTGTTTGGTGGTAAGGCACATCCAAATCCGCACTGCAGTATGGTTTGGGATCTGCTGCCAGCCACAATTTCCTATGGCACCGTTATGGTGGATGGGAATCCTTGGCGGTGTCGGTGGGAGTCAGGCGGGTCAAAGTCTATGGGACCACCAACATCTAAATTGGGAGGGCAGACCGCCAAGCCACCGTACAAGAATTATGTCAAAAAAGTGGTGGCAGACCAATTACCACCAACATCTAAATTAGGCCCATTTATTAAACATGCAACAAGTGATGAACTGTGATTATTTCAAATGCACATTTTTAGCATATTCTTATGCTCTTTAAATGAGTCATAAAGTTATGGTAATAAAGCTTATGCAAAAACACATTCACTGATCGCTTATTTTAGAAGATATTTCAGGGATATTATAAACACTGTGACTGTTTTCCTTCACAATTCTACCATTTTATATATTTTAATTGCATGCTTTTTGGCTTCTTTATATTCGTTTTAATAGAAAGTTTGAGGTTCTTAAACAGATGCGGGATAGGTTCCATTTATGCTACATTTTCATTTTAGTTAGCCTGTCTGCACTGTAGTTTACAAGCAGCATTTTTGTCATTTTTCACAGAACTTTCAAAAGTGGTATTCATGTCGAAACCCCCTTTAGCCTGAATTGTTACACTATCAGACACCAGAAGCCTAGTACATCTTTTTGATATCTACCTTTTCAAGGTTTTAGATGTAAACTAAAAATAAACTTGAACTAAAGATGACCCAATTGCTTGGGAGCTTTTTATATATAAGATGCATTTTGCATCTCACTAATTTAGTTGACTTAGATCTAGTGCATTAAAATCCCTATTTGATTCTGAAAACATAAGATAAAAATCAGTGGTCAATACCCAATACAAAACCTCAGAACTGATCACTGATTGAGAATAAAACTCCACCCAGGGTACAGATGCAGATCCAGATGGGCAAGGCATCAGATTCCACTCAAAGTTGTTACACTCTTGCGAGGTTCTGGTTGCACTGCACTGACTGGTTCCTGAAATGTATTCTTGCACAGGCACAATCTCTTTGCCCTTGTGCTCAAAATAGCTGGCAAAGCTATTTCAGACGGACAACAAATGTTGTTGCCCCAGGTATGTGCACCACGCTTGAACCTTGAGAAATGGGCTTGGTATTTATCAATTTTGCTAGAACTAGCATAGTACATACAGAAAGCACAATGAAGGTAAACAAAATGTGATAAAGATGCTACAGTTTTTCCCTGTTATTTTCACTGGTAAAAGCTAAGCTGCTTGAAATTTTTATCTTCTGCGAGATTGCCATACAATATTGCGTGCATTTGATTCAGGAGTTCTAAAATAACTATTTGTAACTCATTAATGAAAGATTGTTTGGCTTACCACCATGCGCCTGAACCCTTTGTGGGACAGCCAGTAAATCAGAAAACACAATTACCATGCTTGAGGGAAGGCTTAGTGGGTTGTGTGGGGCTGTAGTTACTGAACTTCCTTACTCTCAGTGATGGTGCACTGATCTAAATCCTTGCGCATATGAGTTAGCAATCCAAACCCTGCTGAGCTGACCTGGGCTCTAGACCCCAGGACAAGCAACAGTACATTGCAGTTCTTAGTGGTAAAGCAATGTGTCTGGTTAATTCCAATACCAATCAACACTTCTCCATGCTAACGAGGTATGCAACCCCAAGATGGCAGCATTCAAGTTTTGTTCAGCAGCATGAGATCGAACAATAACAAGTAAGCTATGCCCTTAAATGTTTAGGGTTGCACATGTACTACATTGAGCAAATCAGCATGTGTCTGCCCTTCACTAACAGGTGCCAGTAATCCACTGAATCCCATTCATGCAAATATTTCCCATAAACTGGTAATTTCTGGAAAATGTGGGCAATAAGCTACTGTTGATTAAGTCAATGCCTTATATGCACACCGTCCATTGCTATTTCTGATTCAATCATTCAGTGAAGTCCATGAATCATTACCACTGGGGTTGATAATGGCCCTGGATGTGGGAAGAGATGATCAAGCTTGGCTGCACAGAAAGAATACAAGACCTTCAAGGCTTCTGTAGGTGAACCTGCAGAAGTATCATGAAGTGCAGAGTAGTCCGGACCCTAAAGATGGCTGTCTCTCAGATGAACCCACCTCACATATGGTCCAGCCCTTTTTTCACACACCAGCAGGTGGTGAGATCTGTTGCTGTTGTGCGCTTGGGCAAGGACCGGTTGTGGGACTGGCTCTTTCTAGGAAGGATCTGCTACCCGGGTCCTATGTTCCAGATCTCCATCTTTCTGGGTTTCAAGCACTCAAGAAGCCATCCATCCAGGGAGGATGGGAAGCCTGGATAGAGAGAACCATGGTCAACAGAGAATCCTGGTAACCCTAGCTCCTGTCAATGAAGATGTGGTGCCCAATGAAGTAATACAATTTGAGGCCCCCCTGCAAAGTGCATAGAAGGCCCACTCCAACTCAGTCAGGTGCTCTCAGGCCAGTGGCCCACAACTCATGCACAGTGCTGGCTGTGCTAAGCAGGCCCCCTGTAGCTCAGTTCAGAAGGTGCTCTCTGCACCTCAGGGTCTGTAGAGGGTAATTTTATGGCACAGGCAGTGTACTTGAAACCCTGAAGTATACAAAAAAGTGATTGAAAGACAGTTTGAATTATTCTCAGCAACTGGTAAATACTCTGGCCACACCCCAGGCCATCATTATTGTGCACACCATAACACCTCCATTTGTGAGTGAGTCCATACAACCACATGCAAATCAGTCTTGGCCCTGTGCCAATAGGAACAGTTCAGCTGAACTGCCAGGCCAAATCCTCCAATTGGAATACAAGTACTCCAAGACTGGGTGTGCTCTAATTGGGGCTCATCATTCAGGTGTAGCTTAGTTCAAGTGGCACAGTGACCACGGGTTCCATATGTCAGCATATCCTTCACACTTAGAGTGTCACATTGAAATATACAAAAAAGTGATGGAAGGTATGCTTGAATTAATCTCAGCCACCGGTATTTGCTTGGGCCGCATCCTAGTCCATTTATATTTTGCACACCATGCCACCTCAGTTTGAACACAGTCATATGCAAATTAGTCTTGAACCTCCTCTAATAGGAACACTTCAGCTGAATTGCCAGGCCAAGTCACAAAACCTATTAGTTGTGCATGTGCCACTTTGGAGAGAGCTTCCCCGTAGGCTTAGACATTTATGCACACACCTCAGCCATTGTCACATGAGGGGCTTTGGTAGCTGGAGATACCCAACTGTTGGAGGTGGCAGTTTCCCGATGGCTGAGGCGAGGCCCTGGCCAGGCAGAACCTACCATTCCTGTCAGCGGTGGGTGATTACACTCATTGCATAACCTGCACTCACCGTTGTGTAGCTTGGCACTGAGCAGTCAGATTTATCACAGGGGTAATGCGTAAAACAATGGCACAGCACTTCCACACAACAATTACACTGACCATCACAAAAGAGGCTTCACACGAGGTGAATGTAAGTAAAATGTACATTCAATGCACACATTATTAACACAGCATGATCATCTGCGTCAAACACCATAAACAGTATGTTCATGTGAGAAAAATAATACTACCTCCCAGCACCCTCATGTGGTGCCACACATTGTCAGCACGAGACCCACCCTATCGATTACCCCAATTCAATAGCACACTATTGCAGGGAGCACCCCAGTAGACAATGCAAGCAGCAATATGTACGTACAAAGAATAGTAGCGCTTTTAATAAGCTCAGCTGCCTGGGCCACACAGGTAGAACTCAATGTCAACGGTAAGAGGCCTTTGGCAAGAAATAACGTGTACTGCAACACCACAGTGTTTTTTCATCAATCACCCACATTCACTCCCTTAAATTCACTCCGCACCACTACGTGGTGCCACGGATGTCAGGCGGCTCGTACACACGCACTCACACCTAGCACCCTAATGCGGTACACTGATATCTGGCCAGTTAAAGTCACTGTGTTAGCAGACACCCTCGGCCCCAAATTGCCATCCATCCACCAACCAATTCCTGCTACCCCACCCCCATGAGGTGGAGATGAAAGCAACCTTTCCCCAGATACTAAGCCACTCACAGCCAAAGTCACACTTTTCACACTTTTCAGGATCCCAGGGACAAGGTGGAGGGAGCGATAACAACGGATCAGGCAACAGTTAACACCTGGAGTCTTTGGCACCCATTCAGGAGGTTTACTCAGAGGTCTGCAAAGCACTGAGGGAAGGTCGCTAGGGCCACATGCTAGTCACAGCGGTGGCCTGCCCAGACAGGCACTCAATACACAAACAGTTACCGATTCCGCACCTCCCAGGAAGGAGGCACAACATCTGGGGCATGATAACTTGAGCCACCCGTCAATTCCAGTTGTGCATCAAAAGGTACCAGCTCAGCACCTCCTTGCAAGGAGGCTCAACATCTGTGGTGCGATAAGTTGAGTCGCACCAGACGATTCTGATCCCACAAGCATAGTGCTTAATGCCATACTTCCATGGAATGAGGCACAACGGCTGGGGCTCGATGACTTGAGTCGCACGCAGCAATCTGGTTCCACATGAAGAACTCCAATCCTGTAACTCTCCGGAATGAGGAACAACACCTGGGGCATGATGACGTGAGTCGTCTCAGATAATCTGATCTCATACACGAAAAGGTTTCCAATGCGGTACCTCTCGGAATGAGGCACTAGTCTAGTGCGCGAGGACATGAGTCGCATAAGACAATTCCAGACAATGACATGAAGAAATCCAAACACATACCTCCCTGGAACTAGGCACAATTTCTGGTGCGCAATGACTTGAGTCTCACCAGACAATCCGGTCACACATGAAAGTGGAGTCCAGCAGATGATGTAGGTGCAGAGAAGGGCACCGCTCTCCAGATGACACTGGTAGATGGTGTAGGTCCCTTGCAGGAGGTCTTTGATGTCCCTGAAACCTCATTTAACAACAGGGGGCAAGCCAACAAGCCGTTGGAGATCACACTACCTTTGACGTGGGGGTGGTGGCTCATAGCGTTCCCCTTTAAACCACAGATGTCTCCCTTAAATTTCATTCCTATCTGCCATGGGGCTGTGGAATGCAAATCTTAATTTTTAGGGGTGCCATGACCTGATTTCAAGAGATCAAATGTCAAAACCTCTCCCTCCAATCTATCCAACCAGGTCCTAAAATGGCAGAGGTCTGTCGCTCCAGTTCCTCAAATTTTATAGCTGTCACTAGGGAATACAAAGGTGTGCTTTTCCCCCACCTCCAGTGGAATGAAGCTGAATTAATAGACACACAAAAATAGTTTTTAGAGCATAGGAATAACCACTCTCTAGAAGTGGCATTTCTAGGGTATTATTGAAAAGGCCACCTTTACCATGAGAAGGAGTTTGTCATTGTGGATCCATTGATAGTAAACATCAGAGGTTGCTCCACTACAATCCACTATTGCAGCCAGGATTATTTATAAACTTTCCCCAATGTTAACCTATGGGCAGAGGAGCTCTCTTGGGCAGTGAGAACACACATGGGTATTCTGCAAACCCTGGGCACATGTGCCCTGGTGCACCCACGAGCTTGCAGGAGCTGCCTGGAAACAAATTTAGGATCATCAAAAAGGTGCAAGTGCACCCATACAGGCCTGCTGAGACAGGCTCAGTGTATATATGAAAACACCAGTGTGCAAGTGTGCACACACTGGCAAGTTATGCCAGGCCCAGTATATATGAACCTTTAAAAAAGTTTTGAGAGAGGATCCCATTGTATCTACACCCCAAGGGGACAGGGTACCGTATCCACTAATGAAAAAGAAATCCCCTTAAGGGCACCCACTGATCAATCGTTATCACTTAACAAACCACACACATACAATAACACAATCAATTTTGATAAAGCAAATTCAATTAAAAAGGTAATTTAAAAATAGTTATTGCCATAAAAGGTTCCAATAAAAAGTCTAACTTCACAAATAAAAATACTTCAAAAACCAGACAATACATCAATATGGGAGTCACAGCATAGACCATTCCCTAATCTATTGTTATCTACTGTCCACAATATGGTTTGTCCTTTCCCATAGATTTATGATTTCAGATCTTTATGGGGCGGTTCCAAAAGGGTCCAGTAGGATGACAAGCGTCAACGCGTTTCAGTGGTTTCTCAGGTTCTTTTAACCACCTTCTTCAGGACAATATGATATCCTCCCATCATAGATAATTTGGTCATTCAGACTAGAAATCTATAAAAACATATGAAAACATATACTTAAATATAAATACCCCAATATCATCTGAAGGTGACAGCGACACCTATATATTTTCTCCAAATCCGTCCCCAAGTTAACAAACTCACATCTGGTATTATATTAGTAATCCAGTGTTTTTAAAAAAATCACCTTTATTACCCCATATTTCTTTTATCAAAATATTGTGTAAGTTACTCCCACGGCATGCAATTCCTTTGATTTTTTTCAAAAACCAACATCCCATCATATCAAATATCACTTCATTCCAATCTCACCAATTCAAACTTCTCAGTAGTTCTTTCCGTTCCTGGGGCGTTATTTATTGCAACCTATTCCCCGGCGATGGTCAGTTCTGTATTGATAAAGCAGTGATATAAATGTCCTATCCGTTATGTAGTTAAAAGGATACACTACACATACAGTTCTCATGTGCTCTTATTTCTGTATCATTGTGCATTCCCCCTATATAACAAACCCAATACATTATGTGTGACAAAGTCATTGTGCAATGTTATAAGGCCCATTATGTATCCGATGCTTCTTACAACTTACCCTTGCTATTTGCATTTTTTTCTTTTTTCCAAGGAGTCCGACTACTCGTGCTCCTATCTTACTCTTCAATCTATAAATCAATACATGGGGTTAAAAGTCAATTCCTCTTCACTTATTTCTGAGCATATGTGATATCTATCCTTAATCCTATTCTTAACAGGTCAGCACCTATCTCACAGTATGTAAAACAATGCCACAAATGAGTGATACATACATCCCACTCCATTTTTTCAATATTATACGGGGATGCATTTGATAATAACTATCGCTCTCTCAAGATTTAACTCATTATTATATTGTTATCTTATCAGTATATATGAAAACACCATCATACAAGTGTGCACATATTGGGTGGTGCCACATCCTAGTAGATGTCGGAAGGCTACATGCACTTTCACACTGTAATTAGCAGTGTGAAAGTGACATGGGCCGTAGGCCACTCAAAGAGGATCAGCAATATCTCCTAGAAGAAAGCAAAAAAGTTTGGAGAACCACTACCTCAACGGGTCAGGTCTAACTCCAACTGTTCTCTGCTGGTGCCTTCTCTGAGCAGAGTCCAACACAGAATGAGACCAGCCGTCCAGCATGGAGTCACTTCCCAAACACTCATGTGACTCTTGCCTCAGAGGAGTTTAGCTCTGGTGCTCTCAATCCATGGTATTTGGTGGATGGCTGAAATTTAGGTGTGTAGTTGCTCCCTTTTGGCCAAAAAGCTAATTGCCCCTCCATTGCTGGGGTTTTAAAACCCATACATTCCTGCCCAGGTGGGTCAGCAGCAGAACTGCTTGTCACTGCTCACACTGGAGCCACTTTTCCCTGGTTCATGAGGTGGGGCTCCTAGGCTGAGTACCTGGAAGGTTGACTTTGACTCCAAGAAGAGAAGCATGATGAGGTGCAAGGCTGTCTTATTGAGCAGGTGGTGGACCTGTCTGCCCAAAGATGAGTGAATGTTACAAACGTTGCTTGGGTAGTGCCTTGATTAAGCAAAGTAGCAAGCTAAAAGGATTAGTATGACTGTAGGGCACTGATATTCAACCCTTTGAATGCACCTTATGGCTATGACTGCCTAAGGTACACTTGAACGCCATTCACCATGTGGGCATCAAAAAGTAATCTGGTGCTGTCGCAGTTGGCTTTTCTCTCTTCTTCTCCCAAGATCAGACTCACCCATCACAGAACCCACAGCCCTGGTGTGCAGATAGACTGCTGGTGTGCTTGGCCTCCCTCTTGTGGGAAAGGTAGGTACCCTTGACAACTCCAGTGTGAAATGCGAGGAGGTCTGCCTGCATGCCACATGTGGCTCTCTGTTCTGTCCCATAGCTACCTCTGCATTAGATCCTTCTTCTGCGACCAGGACACATAGGCCTCCCTATGGATGTGGCTTTAGATTCATACCACAGAGTTTAAACCCTTGGCTGCTGGGCCATTTCCCCCCAGTGCTGATCCTTTTTTTGGCTATTTGGGGTAGTATGATCATAAGGCTCCATAACGTTTTTTTCCACATAAGCTATCCATGCCAAATTTGCATCTTTTTTTTACCAACATCCTGGTGATTCTGAAGGTACCCAGGGTTTGTGGATTCCTCTGGTAGGGACAGAAAAATTAGGGAAGATACAGCTAAAATTTGTTTTTGGGGGGAAAAATGGGGAAAAGTGCTGCAGAAGACAGCATCGTTTTTTTGCTTGGAAATAGAATAAAAAAAGGGGTTGTAGTGCTAATGTCCCCATCTTCACAGCTTTCAGGAACAGCCACACTTGAATCAGAAAAACACATTTTTCAACACAGTTTTGGCAGTTTACCGGGACAGACCTAATTGTTACTATTTTTTGTTCATTCAGCCTCCTTCCAGTTAGTGACCAAAATGGGTGTGAAACCAATGGTGGATCCAGGACAGCAAAGCATTTCTGAAAAGAAGAAGGAATTTTGAATTCAGTAAGGGGTCATTTGTGTAGATCCTCTGAGGTTTCCCTATAGAAAGTAACAGTTGAAATAAAAAAATATCAAAATTGAGTAAAGAAAACAGCCATTTCTGTCTACATTTTCATCTGTAACTTTTTCCAGCTATGGCAGATTTTCAAAAACAATATACCAATATACCCGCTGGATACTTCTGGTTGTGGGGATATATAGGGTTTCTAGGTTCACAGAGAACCCAAATTACCAAGAGCCAATAAATGAGCTGCACCTTACAGTGGGTTTCCATTGTGTACCAGCTATACAGCAAATAATTTGGTAAAATATACAGAGTGAAAAATAGCTATCAAGAAAAACTGTACCTTTCTGAAATGGGCACAAGATATTGAGTTTAAAAGCAGTGGTTATTTGCACATCTCTGAATTGGGGGTCCACATACTACCATGTGTATTACTGAGCATTTCTCAAAATTATTTCTTTCTTCCACACCGTCTTACATATGGAAGGCAAAAATGCAGAGAAGAAGAATTGGTACTAACATTTGTCTGCTATTCTTTGTTCCCCCAAGTCTCCCAATAAAAATTGTACATCACTTGTGAGAGTAGGCCTAGTGCCCACGACAGAAAACACCCCAGAATGTAATGTGGACGCATTACATTTTTTCACAGAAAACTGACATGTTTTTTGCAAAGTGCCTAGCTGTGGATTTTGGGTTCTAGCTCAGCCGGTACTTAAGGAAACCTTGCAAGCCTATATATATGTTTGAAAACTAGACACCTAGGGGAATCCAGCATTGGGTAACTTGTGGGGCTCTCTCCATGTTCTGCTACTCTGAATCCTTTGCAAACCTCAAAATGTGACTAAAAAAACACTTTTCCTCACATTTCAGAGTTGGAAAGTTCTGGAATCCTAGGGGACCTACAAATTTACTTCCACCCACCATTCCCCAAGGTCCCCTGATAAAAATGTTACCTCACTTGTGTGGTTAGGCCAAGTGCCCGCAACAGGGAAGGTCACAAAATATATTGTGTTGATAATGATAACTAAGAAGAGTGTACTAATTAGTTCTGGGATCAGGAACCATTTAG